>NC_087344.1:209852547-210492715 GCF_030014295.1 Loxodonta africana | reverse complement strand
ATTCATAGAAAGCAACGAGAATGAAAGTACTTCCTATCAAAACCTATGGGACACAGCAAAAGCAGTGCTCAGAGGTCAATTTATATCGATAAATGCACACATACAAAAAGAAGAAAGAGCCAAAATCAGAGAACTGTCCCTACAACTTGAACAAATAGAAAGTGAGCAACAAAAGAATCCATCAGGCACCAGAAGAAAACAAATACTAAAAATTAGAGCTGAACTAAATGAATTAGAGAAAAGAAAAACAATTGAAAGAATTAACAAAGCCAAAAGCTGGTTCTTTGAAAAAATTAACAAAATTGATAAACCATTGGCTAGACTGACTAAAGAAATACAGGAAAGGAAACAAATAACCCAAATAAGAAACGAGAAGGACCACATCACAACAGAACCAAATGAAATTAAAAGAATCATTTCAGATTATTATGAAAAATTGTACCCTAACAAATTTGAAAACCTAGAAGAAATGGATGAATTCCTGGAAAAACACTACCTACCTAAACTAACACATTCAGAAGTAGAACAACTAAATAGACCCATAACAAAAAAAGAGATTGAAACGGTAATCAAAAAACTCCCAACAAAAAAAAGCCCTGGCCCTGATGGCTTCACTGCAGAGTTCTACCAAACTTTCAGAGAAGAGTTAACACTACTACTTCTGAAGGTATTCCAAAGCATAGAAAATGACGGAATAATACCCAACTCATTCTATGAAGCCACCATCTCCCTGATACCAAAACCAGGTAAAGACATTACAAAAAAAGAAAATTATAGTCCTATATCCCTCATGAACATAGATGCAAAAATCCTCAACAAAATTCTAGCCAATAGAATCCAACAACACATCAAAAAAATAATTCACCCTGATCAAGTGGGATTTATACCAGGTATGCAAGGCTGGTTTAATATCAGAAAAACCATTAATGTAATCCATCACATAAATAAAACAAAAGACAAAAACCACATGATCTTATCAATTGATACAGAAAAGGCATTTGACAAAGTCCAACACCCATTTATGATAAAAACTCTTACCAAAATAGGAATTGAAGGAAAATTCCTCAACATAATAAAGGGCATCTATGCAAAGCCAACAGCCAATATCTCTCTAAATGGAGAGAACCTGAAAGCATTTCCCTTGAGAATGGGAACCAGACAAGGATGCCCTTTATCACCGCTCTTATTCAATATCGTGCTGGAAGTCCTAGCCAGGGCAATTAGGCTAGACAAAGAAATAAAAGGTATCCGGATTGGCAAGGAGGAAGTAAAGTTATCACTATTTGCAGATGACATGATTATATACACAGAAAACCCTAAGGAATCCTCCAGAAAACTACTGAAACTAACAGAAGAGTTTGGCAGAGTCTCAAGTTATAAAATAAATATACAAAAATCACTTGGATTCCTCTACATCAACAAAAAGAACACCGAAGAGGAAATAACCAAATCAATACCATTCACAGTAGCCCCCAAGAAGATAAGATACTTAGGAATAAATCTTACCAAGGATGTAAAAGACCTATACAAAGAAAACTACAAAGCTCTACTACAAGAAATTCAAAAGGACATACTTAAGTGGAAAAACATACCTTGCTCATGGATAGGAAGACTTAACATAGTAAAAATGTCTATTCTACCAAAAGCCATCTATACATTTAACGCACTTTTGATCCAAATTTCAATGTCATATTTTAAGGGGATAGAGAAACAAATCACCAATTTCATATGGAAGGGAAAGAAGCCCCGGATAAGCAAAGCACTACTGAAAAAGAAGAAGAAAGTGGGAGGCCTCACTCTACCTGATTTCAGAACCTATTATACAGCCACAGTAGTCAAAACAGCCTGGTACTGGTACGACAACAGGCACATAGACCAATGGAACAGAATTGAGAACCCAGACATAGATCCATCCACGTATGAGCAGCTGATATTTGACAAAGGACCAGTGTCAATTAATTGGGGAAAAGATAGTCTTTTTAACAAATGGTGCTGGCATAATTGGATATCCATTTCCAAAAAAATGAAACAGGACCCATACCTTACACCATGCACAAAAACTAACTCCAAGTGGATCAAAGACCTAAACATAAAGACTAAAACGATAAAGATCATGGAAGAAAAAATTGGGACAACCCTAGCAGCCCTAATACAAGGCATAAACAGAATACAAAACATTACCAAAAATGATGAAGAGAAACCCGATAACTGGGAGCTCCTAAAAATCAAACACCTATGCTCATCTAAAGACTTCACCAAAAGAGTAAAAAGACCACCTACAGACTGGGAAAGAATTTTCAGCTATGACATCTCCGACCAGCGCCTGATCTCTAAAATCTACATGATTCTGTCAAAACTCAACCACAAAAAGACAAACAACCCAATCAAAAAGTGGGCAAAGGATATGAACACACATTTCACTAAAGAAGATATTCAGACAGCCAACAGATACATGAGAAAATGCTCTCGATCATTAGCCATTAGAGAAATGCAAATTAAAACTACGATGAGATTCCATCTCACACCAGCAAGGCTGGCATTAATCCAAAAAACACAACATAATAAATGTTGGAGAGGCTGCGGAGAGATTGGAACTCTTATACACTGCTGGTGGGAATGTAAAATGGTACAACCACTTTGGAAATCTATCTGGCGTTATCTTAAACAGTTAGAAATAGAACTACCATACAACCCAGAAATCCCACTCCTCGGAATATACCCTAGAGATACAAGAGCCTTCACACAAACAGATATATGCACACCTATGTTTATTGCAGCTCTGTTTACAATAGCAAAAAGTTGGAAGCAACCAAGGTGTCCATCAACGGATGAATGGTTAAATAAATTGTTGTATATTCACACAATGAAATACTACGCATCGATAAAGAACAGTGACGAATCTGTGAAACATTTCATAACATGGAGGAACCTGGAAGGCATTATGCTGAGCAAAATTAGTCAGAGGCAAAAGGACAAATATTGTATAAGACCACTATTATAAGATCTTGAGAAATAGTAAACCTTGAGAAGAACACATACTTTTGTGCTTACGAGGAGGGGGGAGGGAGGGAGGGTGGGAGAGGGTTTTTTATTGATTAATCAGTAGATAAGAACTGCTTTAGGTGAACAGAAAGACAACGCTCAATACTTGGAAGGTCAGCTCAATTGGACTGGACCAAAAGCAAAGAAGTTTCCGGGATAAAATGAATGCTTCAAAGGTCAGCGGAGCAAGGGCGGGCGTCTGGGGAACATGGTTTGCGGGGACTTCTAAGTCAATTGGCAAAATAATTCTATTATGAAATCATTCTGCATCCCACTCTGAAATGTGGCGTCTGGGGTCTTAAATGCTAACAAGCGGCCATCTAAGATGCATCGATTGGTCTCAACCCACCTGGAGCAAAGGAAAATGAAGAACACCAAGGCCACACGACAACTAAGAGCCCAAGAGACAGAAAGGGCCACATGAACCAGAGACCTACATCATCCTGAGACCAGAAGAACTAATTGGTGCCCGGCCACAATAGATGACTGCCCTGACAGGGAGCACAGCAGAGGACCCCTGAGGGAGCAGGAGATCAGTGGGACGCAGACCCCAAATTCTCATAAAAAGACCAAACTTAATGGTCTGACTGAGACTAGAGGAATCCCGGCGGCCATGGTCCCCAGACCTTCTGTTGGCACAGGACAGGAACCATCCCCGAAGAAACTCATCAGACATGAAAGGGACTGGTCAGCGGGTGGGAGAGAGATGCTGATGAAGAGTGAGCTAATTATATCAGGTGGATACTTGAGATTGTGTTGGCAACTCTTGTCTGGAGGGGGGATGGGAGGATAGAGAGAGAGGGAAGCCGGCAAAATTGTCAAGAAAGGAGAGACTGAAAGGGCTGACTCAAGAGGGGGAGAGTAAGTGGGAGTAGGGAGTGAGATGTATGTAAACTTATATGTGACAGACTGATTGGATTTGTAAACATTCACTTGAAGCTTAATAAAAGTTAATTAAAAAAAATAAACTGCAATGAGATTCCATCTCACTCCAACAAGGCTGGCATTAATCCAAAAAACACAACATAATAAATGTTGGAGAGGCTGTGGAGAGTTTCGAACACTTATACACTGCTGGTGGGAATGTAAAATGGTACAACCACTTTGGAAATCTATCTGGCGTTTCCTTAAAAAGCTAGAAATGGAACTACCATATGACCCAGAAATCCCACTCCTCGGAATATATCCTAGAGAATTAAGAGCCTTTACACGAACAGATATATGCACGCCCATGTTTATTGCAGCACTGTTTACAATAGAAAAAGATGGAAGCAACTGGGTATCCATCAACGGATGAATGAATAAATAAATTATGGTATATTCACACAATGGAATACTATGCATCAATAAAGAACAAAGATGAATCTGTGAAACATTTCATAACATGGAGGAACCTGGAAGGCATTATGCTGAGCGAAATTAGTCAGAGGCAAAAGGACAAATATTGTATAAGGCCACTATTATAAGATCCTGAGAAATAGTATAAACTGAGAAGAACACATTCTTTTGTGGTTATGAGAGGGGGGAGGGAGGGAGGGTGAGAGAGGATTATTTACTGATTAGATAGTAGATAAGAACTACTTTAGGTGAAGGGAAGGACAACACTCAATACAGGGGAGGTCAGCACAACTGGACTGGACCAAAAGCAAAGCAGTTTCCTGAATAAACCGAATGCTTCAAAGGTGAGTGGATAAGGGTGGGGGTTTGGGGACTATGTCTTCAGGGGACATCTAAGTCAATAGGCAAAATAATTCTATTAAGAAGACATTCTGCATCCCACTTTGAAGTGTGGCATCTGGGGTCTTAAACGCTAACAAGCGGCCATCTAGGATGCATCAATTGGTCTCAACCCACCTGGATCAAAGGAGAATGAAGAACACCAAGGTCACAAGGTAATTATGAGCCCAAGAGACAGAAAGGGCCACATGAACTAGAGACTTACATCATCCTGAGACCAGAAGAATTAGATGGTGCCCGGTCATAACCGATGAAAGCCCTTACAGCCAGCACAACAGAGAACCCCCGAGGGAGCAGAAGAACAGTGGGAAGCAGACCCCAAATTCTCATAAAAAGACCAGACTTAATGGTCTGACTAAGGCTAGAAGAATTCCGGCGGTCATGGTCCCCAAACCTTCTGTTGGGCCAGGACAGGAACCATTCCCCAAGCCAACTCATCAGACATGGATTGGACTGGACAATGGGTTGGAGAGAGATGCTGATGAGGAGTGAGCTACTTGCATCAGGTGGACGCTTGAGACTGTGTTGGCATCTCCTGTCTGGAGGGGAGATGGGAGGGTAGAGGGGGTTAGAAACTGGCAAAATCATCACAAAAGGAGAGACTGGAAGGAGGGAGCGTGCTGCTTCATAGGGGGAGAGAAAGTGGGAGTATGTAGAAAGGTGTATATAAGCTTATATGTGAGAGACTGACTTGATTTGTAAACTTTCACTTGAAGCACAATAAAAATTATTTAAATTAAAAAAATGCAAAGGAAACACTCATGGTTGACTTTTAGGGGACTATGGCTCTCTGTAAGGAGCCCTGGTGGTGCAGTCATTAAGTGCTCAGCTGGTAACTGAAAGGTCAGTGATTGGAACCCACCAGCAGCTCAGCAGGAGAAAGATGTGGTTGTCCTTTCCCATAAAGATTACAGCCTTGGAAAACCTACGGGGCAGTTCTGCCCTGTCCTCCAGGGTCACTATAAGTTAGAGTCGACTCAATGGCAATTGGTGAGGGGATAGCAGTCTGTTGACAATATTTATCCTACAAACATTTATTGAATACCTATTACATGCATCATGCTGGGGACTGAAACTTTAGTAAATGTTTTGAAAATATCATTTAGTTTCATCCTCACAATAAACCCCTGAGGTTAATTTTATATCCCCATTTTACAGATAAAGAAACCAATGGTAAAAAACTTTAATTAACTGGCTCAAGGTTACACAGTTACTAAGGTACACAACCAGGGGTCAAACGCACAGCTTCCAACCAAACGCTTTTTCTACTTAATACTCTGTCCTGCACCCCTGGACGAAATATGAGAGATCCGAGGAAAGAGGAGTGTCACAAAGGCAAGGGAAAACAAGCTCCAAAGTAAAGGGAGATGTCCAAAATAAACAGCTTTCCTATTTACTAGGCAATACTAGATTTAAAATATAAAGAGAAAAAATTCCACCCACATTAGCAATTTAAAAAAAAGAGAAGATGGAATAAACTTAAGAAATGTGCAGTACATGTGAAGAAACTGAAAAAATGTTGATAAGGGACTAAAAAAAAGAAGACTTGGATAAATGGGAAGTTATGCCATACTACTGGATTAGATTATTTAATATTCTAAAGGGTCTAATTCTCACCAAATTGAACTATGCATTTAATATAATGTCAAAAAAAAAAAAAAAAAAACCAAAGGAATTATTTACAAATTGTCAGAATGATTATAAAGTTTATCTGGAAAAAATAGGTATGAATCGTGATTAGTAGGAGTTTGATAAATGTGCTTGATGGGTTGACCAATGTGTGGAAATATTCAGAGCCGCCAGAGACTAGATATTATTTCTAGCCTCATCAACAATCAAAGTTAAGGGAACAGCAATTCCCTAATACAGGAAGACACAAAACTTTGGATTGTGTCGTAGAAAAATTCCCCCAGTAGGAGTCAGCTTACTTGCTCATCTTGATCCATGTTAACAAAATGCAAGAAGATGGGAAGCACTAATAAGTAAGTGGAAATCTGAGTAGAAGGTTTTCTTACCAGGGGCTATCTTAGCCAGATCGTGGTTTTTTAGCTCTGAGTCAGAATCGACTCTATGGCAACGGGTTTTGTTTTGGTGTAGAGCACCCTCTGTGTGTGTTAGCCCTCATTCTTTACCTCAGACAACACACAAGGATTCTACCAAGTGTTACCATCAAGGATCTCAGGGCAGCTCGTGTTGTGCCCTTGCGCTGGGGGGAGATGTGTCCAGGTATACATGCTTTTCATTGTTACCTTACGGTGAGACAAGACTCTCAACTCCTGTGTCACCACTCTCTTCTTGGCTAAACCCCAAGCCTGTTGTAGTGGCTGGATGGTGGCCCCCAAAACGTATGTTCACCTGGAACATGTGAATGTGACCTTATTTGGAAAAAAGGTCTCTGCAGATGTAACTAAGTTAGGGATCTCGAGATGAGACCACCCTGGATTATCTGGGTGTGCCCAAAGTCCAATGACAGATGTTCACACAGAAAGACGAGAAGACACAGAGGAGAAAGCCATGTGACGACAAAGGCAGAGACTGGAGATGTGCAGCCCCAAACAGGGAATGCTAGAGCCACCAGACGCTGGAAGAGGCAAGGAAGGATTTGGCCCTAGAAACTTTAGAGGACTGTGGCCCTGACAACACCTTGATTTCTGACTTCTGGCCTCCAGAACTGTGAGAGAATAAACTTCTGTTATTTCAGGCCCCCCAGTCTGTGGTAATTTGTTACAGCAGCTCTGTTGTTGTTGTTAGGTGCCATGGAGTTGTTTCTGACTCACAACGACCCTATGTACAACAGAACGAAACACTGCCCCGTCCTGTGCCATTCTCACAATCATCGCTATTCTGAAGCCCATTGTTGCAGCCACTGTGTCAATCCACCTCATTGAGAGTCTTCCTCGTTTTTGCTGACCCTCTACCGTACCAAGCATGATGTCCTTCTACAAGGCCACTATGAATCGGAATCGACACGACAGCAACGGATTTTTTTTTTTCTTGGCGGGTGTTTGATATACTTCTCCAGGGACTGATCCCTCCTGTCAACATACCCAAAGTATGCGAGATGTAGTCTTGCCATCCTTGCTTCAAAGGAGCATTCTGGTTGTACTTTTTCCAAGACAGATTTGTTCGTTCTTTTGGCAGCCCATGGTATATTCAATATTCTTCTCTAACATCACAATTCAAAGGCATCAATTCTTCTTCAGTCTTCTGTATTCGTCATCCAGCTTTCACATGCATGGGGGCAATTGAAATCACCATGGTTTAGCTCTTTAAGGTGGCATCTTCACTTTTCACACTTTAAAGAGATCTTTTGCAGCAGATTTGCCCAGTGCAATCCTAATGTGCCATTCTTCATATAGTCCAGCTTCTCAGAATATTTGCTCGGCATACAGCGTACGGCAGCCCTAGGAATCTAATAAATCCCACTGCCATTGAGTCAATTCTGATTCATATAGACCCTATAGGCCAAAGTCGAACTGCCCTATCAGTTTCCAAGGCTGTAATCTTTAGGAAGCAGACTGCCACGTCTTTCTCCAGCAGAGCAGCTGGTGAGCTCGAACTGCCAACCTTTTGGTTGGCAGCCAAATACTTTAACCAGTGAGCCACCAGGGCTCAGGAAACTAATACATCTATTTAAATCCCACTCTGCAGCTGATCATGGGTGGAAAAAAAAAAAAAAAAAAACACAAAACCTTGCTTAATTAGCCTCCCTTTAAAATCATACTTCCTAACTTCAAGCAGGCCCTTCATTTCTGCCTAGCAACCACACTATAGTGTCCAAGTTCCACCCAGTGGCCCACTCCCCTAGATGACTGCTCCAAACCTTGTCTTCTCTTCATAAGCCTCCAATATCTCCTCCTCTATCTTCACTCTTAACTGATGTTAAGCTTCTGGTTTGAACGATAAATTATATGATCATGCTAACTATAAAGTTTTTTGTGTTTTTTTTTTTAATCGGTACTACAGACACATTCCAGAGAAGTTCAGAGAATAGAGCCCTAACAGTGGACCAAAAGAGTAAGGTGGGTTTCACAGACGTAAGGCTTGAGGTTGAACAAGTGGTAGAAACTTTCAAATCAAATTAAAAAAGGGAGAAAGTTCAGGTGGGCATAACGGTGTGAATTACCTTTGATGATGAAAGGTAGAGGTTCTTTAAGGAGGAACGGTGGGGGCAGTGTTCTTGAGACAGGTTGGGATGGCCTTGAGTGTAGACTTAGGGATTTGAACTTTACCCCTGAGATCGTATAATAGAGAGCCATTGAAGTTTTTGAGCAAAGGAGTGATGGGATGAAACACTGATTCTTTTCTCGGGCAGATGATTTTGGGGTCTTTTCCAGAAGTCCGTCAAATCAGGAGGGCCAGAATAAATCCTTAAAATTTCCCCCAGAAAGTCTTCCATGATGACCCTGCCTTCATCTCTTCTTTATGGAGACTACATGAACCCTCTTCCCTATAGACACGGGTCCTCCAGTCCCAAGGTGTGCAAGACAGTCAGTTACGGTGGCAGGGTACTGGGGGGTCGTTTTAACCGCTTTGTATAGCCTATACCATTGGAGATGAGTCAAGAATTAATGTCTTTATTATGTTTTAGAGTTTTAAAAACTGATACCAATGCATGGTCTAACATTTTCTTCCTGAACTGCAGTGAAGCACCTTGTACATTCATATTGGAGACCACAGCCTTTGAAAATGGGGAGCAGTTAAAGGTTTCAATCAGGGAAGAGCTTAGAGGAAATCGATGTGTTATGAAAACTATTATCTGGTGGTACGGGTCGAATGGATTGGCAGTGAATAAGGGGAATTGGGGGATGCAATTAACTACATATTGGCAGTGGCAACACTAGGAAAAATCTGTTTGCTTTAGTCAAATGTGGGAACAAAAAGGAAGCATAAATCAAGAAATGTGTTTTTTAGATAATACTAATACTCCAGATTTATATGACACTTTAATGTACAATGTCTGAAACTTATAGTGCTCGCGGCTACCAAAAGCAACTCAGTAGGTTAGACATGACAAATATCATTACATCATGTTTTATTGAAGAGGAAACCGTTAAAGATATCCTGGCCACTTGATGAAGGGCGTACTCACGGTTACTAAAAAAGCAAGAGTAAGGCAGCAGGCCTGGGCTGGCCTGACTTCTATTCCAGTGCCCTTCACACCACTGCACTACCCGCCCTTTCTTGGATGCTTATCTTTGCTCCGTACTGCTGGTTCTGAGACATGCTTGGTGATTAAGAAGTAACAGTAAATCACAACACTTTAGGGTAAAGTCAGCAAAGGGTATGACTGGAAAATGCCCATCAGGAATATTCAGGCCTGTAAGGCTCCAGAACTTTCCCTGAGAGTTTTGTAGACTTACTGACCCCTCAGTCTCCCAGGCTAAAATAAGAATGCTGCCTGAGCCTAAATTCTACTTCAAATGTATCACAGTTACTTCCTTACAAGAAACAAACGCACTTCTCAGGCTGATCATTCTGTGCAGTAAGTAAAATCCCAGAATTCATACTCCTGAGGTCGGTGATTTGCCTCACAGATAGGAAGGGTAATTTTCCTTGAGTCTTGGCCACAGGTTTTTTTTTTTTTTTTTTGAAGTGTACATACTCTTTAGAAAATTCTTTCTCGATAATAAAATTTAAAACTACCTGTGTTAGATGTTTTAAAATAATGCCAGTTCTAAAAAGTACCAATAGAACATGTAATTTACATTAGGAAAATGAAGTTTCAAAGAAATTTAATTGGTGGCAGTTTTCATCAAGAAAAATAATGAGTTTGAAGGCTTTTATCAATTTCTAAGCCAGCTTCTCATTCAGCTGAGGTTGTGTAGCTCAGTGATGTGGCGCCTTGCTACGCAGGGTGCTATCTGCAGTCTAGCAACATCAGCATCACCTGGGGGCTTGTTAGAAATGCCGAATCTCCTCCTCCACAGCAGCACCCAGAACATGCTTGGCTCAGAGTAGGTACTCGGTAAACGTTCGGTGAATTAACGTGCCCTCACAGTTCGGCGCTTTCTCATAGACTGGTCCTTCTGCCTGTTAGGCACTCAGCTCTCCACCCCTCCAGCCACTTCCTCCTATCAGTCTGAGGAAAATCTACTCACATTTCAGAGAGTGATGTCAAGTGTCAACTCTTCTGAGAAGTCCTCCTTCATTGGCCGAAGGGAGTTCCTCCACTGTCAGCACTGTTCCCACGCTGACTGCTATTATTGCTATTCTCCTGTTGCATATTAATTGTTTGCTTGTATATTTATATAAGGAAACTAGTCATTTCCCCTAATAAAGTAAAATCCCTGGCAATGTAGGGAGACTCTAATTGGGAAGGGTAGAGTGTTCCCGTAACATTTCCCTTACAAGATACAGGTGACTGAGCTTCCGCCTCCACTTAGCAGAGGCCATCTGCCCCCCTTACCATCAGGAACTGTCTCAACTCTTTATTTTTAAAAAAATAATTTGCTTAACGTTGTTAAAAATATAGATAGCAGAACGTACACCAATTCAACAATTTCTACCTGTACAGTTTAGTGACACTGATCACAGTCTTCAAGTTACGCAACCATTCTCATCCTCCTTTTCTGAGTTGTTCCTCCTCCATTGACATAAACTCACTGGCCTTAAGCTTCCTATCTAATCTTTCGAATTCCTTTTGTCAGTTTGATCCCATATAGATATAGTTCTTTACAAGAACACGATGCTGAAGGCAGACATTCTTTACTAATTAATCTAAATTATTGCTTGGTTTAAAGACGACTTCAGGAGATATTTTTGTGCAAGTTTTAAAGATTATCTGAGGGCGATAGTTCTGGGGGTTTATGCAGCTGCAATGGAATTCCATGAGAATTTGAAATTCTGAGGTACCGTCTCCAGTCTTGAAGTCCAGAGTCAACAGAAGAGAGGCAGAATTCCCCAGCTCAGTGGCCAACCTTACAAGTTCTGCTTTCATGCCTAAAAAAACTATTCAGGTGACACCAGATGGTTGATACTGGAAAATACTCGCCCATCCTCTTCCCCTTCACCTGCCCCCCCACCAAATGTCATGACAAGGATATAGGCTTACTCTATAGCTTTAAAAGGACAATGCTGTCAGAAACCTTTCCCATATGTGTACCAGTCCTCACCAAAGGCTCACATGGACAAAAACAGAAGCTAGTTATTATTTCTACTGTAGATTAGAAGCTCTCTAAAAACACAGAATGTATAATTTCATCTTTATATACCATTTATATTCCAAGCTCTGTGTCTGGCATGTAATTGGAAGTTAATTTTTGTATTGAGTAATTTTTTTTCAATAATGACTCATTTCACAGAAATTACAAAAATTACAAGGTTAGGGATAATGCTGCTAAATTGGTATGAATAAAACCAACCAAACCCATTGCCGCTGAGCTGATTCCAACTCATAGCAACCCTATAGGACAGAGTAGAACTGCCCCATAGGGCTTCCAAGGAGCGACTGGCGAATTCGAACTGCTGACCTTTTGGTTAGCAGACATAGCTCTTAACCACTACACCATCGGGACCTCCTGGTATAAACAGGCTGACCATATACTTACCATTCAAACCAGTAAACTTTTGAAAGTTCAAGAATGTTAAGCCAGATGGGACACAGAACACTGGACACACCACGAGTGGTCGTGAGCAAACGGATATATGGTCATTCTAAAAATAGAGCTCAGCAATGTTGTCCCACAATCCAGAACGCCAAGTGGGGTGAAATGCCAGGAGTGCAGCAAGGCCACTTGGGCTGCCATCAAGTGTTTCTCCTTGGGCACTTACCTTAGTCACATAACCGTGCCCCTTTATTGTCATATCCACACTGAGTCATCACAACCCCACTTCAGTCACTTGTTTAAAAAATGATCAACAATTGTGTGAATTCAATAGTTGACTCTCTGCCTGGTCTATTTCCTTGGGCTCCACCATATGCCTTTCCCAGCACTCTTTCTGTTGCTCTAAATCTTGATTAATGTAATTCCACTCTTGTCTCTCTATCACCCTTCAACCCTCTCCTCCTGCTTTTCTTCCCCTCTTTGCTTACATCCAAACCAGTTGTCATCGAGTTGATTCCAAATCACATCTCTCTTCCTCTGCAGAGGATTGAGCCCAAACCTGTCAACTATCGTTTGTCCTATTTCCTGTCAGTTAATCTCTGAACCTTCATAAATTAAATTTGACAAAGCCCCTTGATTAACGAAGGAAATACACAGCTTACAGTAAAGGGGGCACAAAGAACACAAATATACTTGGGAACTTGTGAATCCATCACTCCGCTTTTATAAAGAGCCAGGGGAAATGGGGTGTGAGTAGAAGTCAATTGAGTTACCATACAAGAGTAAACTTTTCTTACAAGTGTTACTTTTTTTTTTTTTTGCAGAAATTACTGAAGAGAGACATTGTCCCCTCTGACATGGTAAGTGGAAACCGTGGTGGTGTAGTGGTTAAGAGCTACAGCTCCTAACCAAAAGGTCAGCGGTTCGAATCCACCAGGCACTCCTTGGAAACTGTATAGGGCAGTTCTACTTTGTCCTATAGGGTCACTATGAGTCGGAAGTGACTCAATGGCAAGGGGTTTGGTTTTGGTTTTTAACACAGTAAGTATTCTCTAAATTCTTGTTGGAATGAGAATGTGTTTGGGCTTTAGAGTAGGACGGAACTCTGCTTGATTTCCAGATATCAGAGAAAATTAAACATGAAGGGGCTGGCCACCTAAATGGCAGCTAGGAAGTGCTCAATTCTTCCTATTATTAACTACTCCAGAGAGAGAAAAAGGAGCCCTGGTGGCGTAACAGTTAAGCACTCAGTTGCTAACAGAAAGGTTGGTGGTTCAAATCCACCCAGCCAGGGAAACCCTATGGAGTAGTCCTACTCTGTCACACGGGGTTGCTATGAGTCAAAATCAACTCAACCACACCCAACAACAGAAAGATAGAAAACATAGTGTGCATGTTTATGTACGATCAAATAGCAGACCAAATAATTTACATCTGGGTTCTCATATTTGGTTTTGTCTTTTTTTTTTTTTTTTAAATTGTGCTTTAGGTGAAAGTTTACAAAGAAAATTAGTTTCTCATTCAAAAATTTATACACAATTTGTGTGTGCGTGACATTGGTTGCAATCCTACAGTGTGTCACCACTCTCCCCCTTTCCCTTTCCACCGTTGGTTCCCCAGTTCTGATTGTCCAGTTTTCCTGTCCCTTCCTGCCTTCTCCTCTTCTGTATAGGGCAAGTGTTGCCATTTGATCTGATATACATAATTGATCCAAGAAGCATGTTCCTCACGTGTGTTATTGTTTGTTGTTTGGGTCTGCCTAATCTTTGGCTGAAAGGTGAACTTTGGGAGCGGCTTCAATTATGAGTTACAAGAGTGTCCAGAACCATAGTCTCGAGAGTTCCTCCAGTCTGTGTCAGACCAGTGAGTCTGGTCTTTTTTGTGAATTTGATCATTTGCTCCATGTTTTTCTCTTGTTCTGTCCAAGACCCTCTGCTGTAATTCCATTCAGAGCAGTTGGTAGTGGTAGCCAGACACCATCTTGTTCTTCTGATCTTGGGGTTGTGTAGGCTGTGGTTCGTGTGGTCCATTATCCCTTTGGACTAATTGTTCCTCTGGGTCTATAGTTTTTTTTCACTCTCCTTTGCTCTGGATTGGAAGAGACCAATAGTTGTATCTTAGATGGCTACAGGAAAGCTTTTAAGACTCCAGACGCTACTCACCAAAGTAGGACGTAGAACAGTCTTTAAGAACTATGGTGTGCCAGTTGACATAGATGCCCCCTAAGGGACAGCTTTGCCTTTGAGCCTAGGAATTCATCCCATGAGGCGTTTAGCTATGTCTAAGAGGTTTCCCTAACTGGGCCACTTGTGTGCTCCATCGTCTGTATTAATATATGAGGTGCACCTATGGTTGTGTATTTATAAATTTCTACCACCAAACCTGTATCAGCCAGTGAGTGTGCTCCCTTATCCCCTCCCTCGCCTTTTGGCATGTCTATGTATCTATCTATGTGTCCATTCATAGATTATTGTTTATTGCTTCTATTGTAGCAGGATTGTTAAGGCTACAGTAGTTACCATAAACCAAAAAATACCAAACCTGTTGCTGCTGAGTCGATTCCGACTCATAGCAACTCTATAGTAGAGAGTAAAACTGCCCTATAGGGTTTGTAGGGAGTGGCTGGTAGATTCAAACTGCCAATCTTTTGGTTAGCAGCTGAGTTCTTAACCACTGCACTACCAGGGCTTTAGTTACCATAAAAAAAAAAATTAAGAAAAAAAACCAAACCCATTGCCGTCGAGTCAATTCCAACTCCTAGAGACCCTATAGGACAGAGCAGAACTGCCCCCAGAGGGTTTCCAAGGAGCGGCTGATGGATCTCAACTGCCGACATTTTGGTTAGCAGCCGAGCTCCTAACTACTGCGCCACTAGGGCCCCAGTAGTTACCGTAGTTAAAAAAAAAATTTTTTTTTTCCTGTGTTCCTCTCAGTATCCTTTCTTGCCTTGGTCATGTAATACTGACTTCTCCCATATTGCCTCTCCCTTCACCAGTGTTAACAGGTGCTACTATCTCTTTCGTAATTTTCCTTCTCTCCCCCTCACATCTCTGGTAACCTCAAAGAGTTGTTGTTTTTTTCCTGTGTATAAACTCTTTATTGTTACTTTATAACAGCGGTCTCATACAATTATTTGTCTTTTTGCGATTGACTTATTTCATTCAGCATAATGCTTTCCAGATTCATCCATGTTGTGAGATGTTTCACAGATTTGTCGTTATTCTTTATCATTGCGTAGTATCCGATTGTGTGTACGTACCAGAGTTTGTTAATCTATTCATCTGCTGATGGGCACTTAGGTTGCTTCCACCTTTTTGCCATCACGAACAGTGCTGCAGCGAACACGGGTGTGCCTATGTCTATTCGTGTCATGGCTCTTATTTCTTTAGGGTGTATACCTAGTAGTGGGATTGTTGGATCATATGGTATTTCTGCTTCGAGCTTTTTGAGGTAGCGCCATACCATTTTCTATAGTGGTTGTTCCATTTTACATTCCCACCAGCAGTGTGTAAGAGTTCCAGTCTCCCAATATCCTCACCAACATTTGTCATTTCTGTTTATTTTAATTAGTGCCAGTAATAGTATCTCACTGTAGTTTTAACTTGCTTCTCTCTAATTGCTAATGATTGTGAACATTTATTCATGTATTTGTTAGCAGCCTGAATGTCTTGTTTGGTGAAGTATCTGTTCATATATTTTGCCCGTTTTTTTTTCTTCTTTTTTATTGTACTTTAGATGAAGGTTTAGAGATCAAACTAGTTTCTCATTAAACAGTTAGTACACATATTGTTTTATGACATTGGTTAACAACCGTATGACATGTCAACACTCTCCCTTCTCAACCTTGGGTTCCCTATTACCAGCTTTCCTCCCCTCCTGCCTTCTAGTCCTTGCCCTAGGGCCGGCATGCCCCTTTAGTCCCTTTTTGTTTTATGGGTCTGTCCTCTTTTTGACTGAAGGGTGAATGTCAGTGCTGACTTCATTACTGAGCTGAAAGGGTGTCCGGGCCATACTCTCAGGGTTTCCCCAGACCCTGTCACGCCAGCAAGTCTGGTCTTTCTTTTTGAATTAGAATTTTATTCTACATTTTTCTCCAGCTCTGTCTGGGACCCTCTATTGTGATCCCCGTCAGAGCAGTCAGTGGTGGTAGCCGGGCACCATCTAGTTGTACTGAGCTTAGTCTGGTGGAGACTAAAGTAGGCATGGTCCATTAGTCCTTTGGACTGATCTTTCCCTTGTTTCTTTAGTTCTTCATTCCTCCGTGCTCCTGAAGGGGTGAGACTAGTGTAGTATCCTAGATGGCGACTCACAGTACTTTGTCCATCTTTTAATTGGATTATTTGTCTGCTTTTTTTTTTTTATTGAGGTAGTGAAGTTTTCTATAAATTTTAGAGATTAGACCCTTGTTGGTTATGTCGTAGCCAAAGGGTCCTGTTTATCTATTTCATCTTCATGCGTGTGTGCATTTTTATTTATCTCTGGTATTCTATTTATGTCATATATTAGAACCCCAGCTTTGTCCTTAGTTTTTCCTCCATGATCTTTATAATTTTAGGTTTTTGATCCATTTTGAGTTAGCTTTTTTTTATGGTGTGAGGTATGGATCCTGTTTCATTTTTCTACAGATATTCAATTTTGCCAGCTCTGTTTGTTGAAGAGACTATCTCTTCTTCATTCAGTAAACTTTGGTCCTTTGTCAAAGATCAGCTCTCCATAAGGGGATAAATTTACAGCTGGGTTCTGAATTCTGTTCCATTTGTCTCTGTGTGTTGATGTATCAGTACCAGGCTATTTTGGCTACCATGGCTGTATAGTAGGTTCTGAGATCACGTAGTGTGAGGCCTCCTACTTTGTTCTTCTTTTTTAATAAAGCTTTACTTACCTGGGGCCTCTTTCCCTTCCATACAAAGTTAGTGATTAGGCTTTTCATCTTGGTGGAGAATATTATTACTGGGACATATCACTTTGGGTAGTATTGACATTTTTACAATGTTAAGTCTTCCTACTCAAGAGCATGGTATGTTTTTCCATTTACATAGATGTCTTTTGGTTTCTCACAATAGCGTTTTGTAGTTTTCATTGTATGTCTTTTACATCCCTGGTTAGATTTATTTCTAAGTATTTTATCTTTTGGGGGGCTATCATAAATGGTATTGTTTTCCTGATTTCCTTTTCATAGTTCTCTTTGTTGATGTAGAGGAATCCAACTGATTTTTGTATGTTGATCTTGTATCCTGCCACTTTGCTGAATGCTTCTATTACTTTCAATAGCTTTCTCATAGAGTCTTTTGGGGTTTTCTATGTATAGAATCATATCATCTTCCTTACCAATGCGGATGCCCTTTATGTCCTTTTTCTTGCCTTATTGCTCTCGCTAGAACTTCCAATACAATAAGAGTGATGAAAAAGGGCATCCTTGTCTGGTTTTTGTTCGAGGGAAATTCTTTTTTAGATTCTCTCTGTTGAGGATAAAGTTGACTACTGGTTTTATACAAATTCCCTTTATTCTCTTGAGTTATTTCCCTTCTACTCCTATTTTGCTGAGAGTTTTTATCAAGAATGGGTGTTGGATTTTATCAAATGCCTTTTCTGCATTGATTGGTCTGATCATGTGGTTCTTTTCCTTTGTTTTATTTATGTGGTGAATTATGTTGAAAATGCCTATATGATAGTAATAGATGATAACAAATGAATTAAAATTACCAGCGACTTCTAACAATCTCATGATTTTGACTCTAACTAAGGCTGTTTCTCTTTATGTGAACTATATTACGAGACTAAGAAATAAAACCGGAACCCTCTTCAGTAGCAAGGATGGTGACACTGTGGCTCACTTCGGACACATCATTGGGAAAGACCAATTACTAGAAAAGGACATCATGTTTGGTGAAGTAAAGGGTCAGCAAAAAGGAAGAAAACTCTTAATGAGGTGGATCAACACAACATCTGCAACAATGGACTCAAACATAACAACCGTGAAGATGACACAGGACCAGGCATTGTTATGTTCTGTTATACACAGGAACCAACTCGACAGAAACTAACAAAAACAACATGTTAGGAGATAGGACAGAAGAATATTTGAAATATTTGGGGGAAAGTTACATAATAAGATCTTATCTCCAATCACAAAGTTAAGAGAGTTGTGTTTTAATGTTTAAAATATGGGCTTATATGTGTTTCCTTTTAAGGGAACTAGAATTCAGAACATCAGAAATATCTGTGACGCTCTTCCTAGAAAATGCTTCTCTGAGGTATTTCCTTAGAAGAGAGAACTTTGTTGGCTCTCATCATAAAAATCCTGGAGAAGCTTGAAAACTGCAAAGAGAATTGGATAAACAGGAAACAGAGTTCGGTCTGTGGAAAGTTCAGACAAGAAAAGGCATATGAGTGAAATGTGGTTCCCTCTGAAGATTCTTAAAACACAAAGAGGGGGGTGTGGGAGCAATGAAAATAAAAAAAGCTGGCATAGAGATTGATTACTGAGAATGTAGTGTGTCACTGAACTGACTGGGTGTGTTTTGAGTTTCTAGGCTTTATTCCACCTTTTCACATAAGTTCTCCCCTAAAAAGTTGCCTCGCATGAACATTCATTTTCTTGCTACTTAAAACAAGCTCAGAATCGAGTTTATAGTAATTTTCCAGAAGTTATTTAGACTAGGGTAGCAGAGATCGAAAAGAATTTTGAGTTCTAAGGCATTTTAGAAACACCCGAAGAAACAGGATAAGCTTTGACCTTTCCCACCTCTGATTTCTCTTAACAGAATGAGGATAACATTTTTTTCTTTTGCTTTATTTCTTTGACGAAATACATTTCTTTTTCATTGTCTCTCAGTATGAAAGTGTGAAAAGGGCAAGCTTGCTTTCAGTGTATTCTGGGCATGCTGACTTCCTCTCTGTAGCCTCAGAAGAACCTGAGAGGTGACTGGGCTGGTTAGATGACCCGTGAGATTATATTGGGACCAGGAGTGCAACCTCTCTAGCAGAGGCCTGATGGAGATTTCAGAGTAGGCTGAGAAAAAATGCTATATGGCTAACTGGAGAGTTTCCAGAATTGTACTGCTGTTGCTGCTGATACTACCACACACACAACTCAATGGCTCCTTGATCCTGCTGTTGCCGTGTGGCCAGGAGAGCCGTAGGGACTGGTTTCAGTAGCCTTCTGACTTCAGTGCTCACTGATGACTTCACGGCAGCGCCTCCTCTGCACAAGATTGCTTATGTGGGAATATCTGCCTCGGTAGCTCTGATCCCCCAGTTCAAGTTGTTCTGTCTTAGTTACCTAGTGCTGTTGTAACTGAAATACGATAATTCAGTGGCTTTAAAGAACGGAAACTTTTTTTCCTCACAGTTCAGGAAGCTAAAAGTCCAAATCAAGGCCTCAGCGATGTTGCTTCCTCCTTTGTCATAGCCCTAGGCATTCCTTGGTTCCTTGTTGATCTTCACATGGCACCTATCTTCCCGTGTGTGGTGGAGGTGTGTGTGTGTGTGTGTGTGTGTGTGTCCGTCCATGCTGCTCTTTATATAACTCAGAAGTGATTACATCCAGGATTCACTTTGTACTGGTATGACCTCAACTGATTGAGTATATTACATTAGATTGCATTATGGAAGGTAATTACATTAGATAAGATTAGATTGCATCTGCACGTTCAGGAGTTAGGATTCCAGCACGTATATTGGGGTAACACATTTCAGTCGGTAACAGTCTGAGTTCACCTGCTGCACACTTAGTTGACTGAAGCCCTATTCCATTTGCCCATGCTGGATGCCCTGAAAGGCTTTTGTGAGCTCCAAATCATCATGAGAAGAGAAAACCATCTCCTTCAGCTCCTGTAGGAGGGTGGGTCTCAAATGGTTCTCTTGATATTCATCAGCTTATTGGCCTTTCTCCTACATCTTATCAGTCAGAAAACTGAGGAAGTTTCTAAGATTAAACCACCAAGAAGAGCTGAAGGGGCAATCGGGGCTGAAATACAGCCCAGTCCTGCCTGCCCAAATGTGCTCTCTAACATGGTGGTGGGAGTGTTTTTCTTTACACAAAGACACCACGGGGCCCAGCAGCAGCATTGCTAAGGCACAGAGGTATTTGGGGTTTCATGAGACTGAGCACATCTGATTCTACAGCAAAGTTAAGGTATAGACTGCCCAAAACAAGCCTTCCCATCCTCTTTTCCCATCTCATCAGTATACGCCATGGGAAAGGATGACTGCACCATCCTCTTCATCACGTGTTTGCAGATCATACCTCCATTCGCTACTTATCCTGTTCTGTGTGCGGTAAAGTACCCTGATTCTTTTAAAAATTCTTAAGTTACCAAGCTATTAATATTACTGGAATTTTTACACAGTTTCTTGCAAACAGAACATTAATCCTGACCATAAAAAGCACTCCCCTTAGACAACTTCCCCTGGCGATGATGAACCTACTTTTCAGGGTTATCTGAGTTCACTTAAAGAAATTGGAATTGTTAGAGAAAACCTAGTGGTGATAAATGTCCTGTGACCTCCCCCAACCATCCTGTTGAACAGAAGCTGCAACCCTGGGCTGCAATAAAAGATTTTTTACAGGATGGGGCAATGGGTCTGCTGGGCTCTACTCAGGTTATAGTGGTAATTTTGGTAGGATGTGTTTTCATTCTCATTTGATTCTGCAAATTTCTTTATTGTACCCTTAATTTCTTCTATAACCCAGTTGTTTTTGAGAAAGGTGTTGTTCAGTTTCCATGTGTTTGATGTTTTTCCTTGCTTTTTCTGTTATTCATTTCTACTCTTACATCTTTATAGTCAGAAAAGATGCTTTGTAACATGTCAATGTTTTGTATTCTGTTTAAAAAAAAACCCAAACCCAGTGCCATCGAGTCAATTCCAACTCATAGCAACTCTATAGGACAGAGTAAAACTGCCCCATAGAGTTTCCAAGGAGCACCTGGAGGATTCAAACTGTCAACCCTTTGGTTACCAGCCATAGCACTCAACCACTACGCCACCAGGGTTTCCTGGATTCTCTTTAGGCTTGCTTTCTGGCCTAATATGTGGTCTATTCTGGAGACTGTTCCATGCATGTTGGAAAAGAAAGTGTACTTGGCTGCTGTTGGGTGGAGTGTTCTGTATTTGTTTATGAGGAAATTGGTTGATCGTGGCATTTAGATCTTCTGTGTCTTTATTGAGCATCTTCCTGGATGTCCTGTCCTTCAATGAAAGTGGTATATTGAAGTCTCCTACTATTATTGTGGACCTATGTCTCTTTTCAATGCTGTTAGAGTTTGTTTTACATATTTTGGAGCCCTGTCAGGTGGGTAAATATTTATTATGGTTATGTCCTTCTGGTGTATTTACCCTTTAATCATTATATAGTGTCCTTCCTTATCCTTTGTGGTGGATTTTACTTTCCAGTCTATTTTGACAGAAATTCATATTTCCACTCCTGCTGTTTTTAGATTGTTGTTCGCTTGATATACTTTTTTCCCACACTTTGAGTTTTAGTTTGTTTCTGTCTATGGTGGTAATTTTGAATGTGCACTTTTACCCAAAGAAAAGCCTTAATATCAGCAACCACGATGCTACCTTTAGCTTTGCACGGGAAGTTCAGGAAATCCCCCCTGAAGCGGAGGCGAAGAATCTAGTTCTTCCTCTTTGTCAAGCTGGTATTTACTAAGCAACTGAATAAAATCCTACAGTTGTTGTTGTTAGGTGCCATCGAGTCAGTTCCGACTCATAGCAACCCTATGCACAACAGAACGAAACACTGCCCCGTCCTGCGCCATCCTTACAATCGTTGTTATGCTTGAGCTCATTGTTGCAGCCACTGTGTCAATCCACCTCGTTGAGGGTCTTCGTCTTTTCCGCTGACCCTGTACTCTGCCAAGCATGATGTCCTTCTACAGGGACTGATCCCTCCTGACGACATGTCCAAAGTATGTAAGACGCAGTCTCGCCATCCTTGCCTCTAAGGAGCATTCTAGCTGTACTTCTTCTAAGACAGATTTGTTCATTCTTTTGGCAGTCCATAGTATATTCAATATTCTTCACCAACACCACAATTCAAAAGCGTCAACTCTTCTTCAGTCTTCCTTATTCATTGTCCAGCTTTCACATGCATATGATGCGATTGAAAATACCATGGCTTGGGTCAGGCGCACCTTAGTCTTCAAGGTGACATCTTTGCTCTTCAGCACTTTGAAGAGGTCCTTTGCAGCAGATTTATCTAATGCAATGGGTCTTTTGATTTCTTGACTGCTGCTTCCCCGGCTGTTGATTGTGGATCCAAGTAGAATGAAATCCTTGACAACTTCAATCTTTTCTCCGTTTATCATGATGTTGCTCATTGGTCCAGTTGTAAGGATTTTTGTTTTCTTTATGTTGAGGTGTAATCCATACTGAAGGCTGTGGTCTTTGATCTTCATTAGTAAGTGCTTCAAGTCCTCTTCACTTTCAGGAAGCAAGGTTGTGTCATCTGCATAACGCAGGTTGTTAATGAGTCTTCCTCCAATCTTGATGCCCTGTTCTTCTTCATATAGTCCAGCTTCTTGGATTATTTGCTCAGCATACAGATTGAAGAGGTATGGTGAAATGATACAACCCTGATGCACACCTTTCCTGACTTTAAACCAATCAGTATCCCCTTGTTCTGTCCGAACAACTGCCTCTTGATCTATGTAAAGGTTCCTCATGAGCACAATTAAGTGTTCTGGAATTCTCATTCTTTGCAGTGTTATCCATAGTTTGTTATGATCCGCACAGTCAAATACCTTTGCATAATCAATAAAACACATGTAAACATCCTTCTGGTATTCTCTGCTTCCAGCCAGGATCCATCTGACATCAGCAATGATATCCCTGGTTCCATGTCCTCTTCTGCCTGAATTTCTGGCAGTTTCCTGCCCATATACTGCTACAGCCGTGTCTGAATGATCTTCAGCAGAATTTTGCTTGTGTGTGATATTAATGATATCGTTCTATAATTTCCACATTTGGTTGAATCACCTTTCTTGGGAATAGGCATAAATATGGATCTCTTCCAATCACTTGGCCAGGGACCTCTCTTCCATATTTCTTGGCACAGATGAGTGAGCACCTCCAGCACTGCATCTGTTTGTTGAAACATCTCAATTGATATTCCATCAATTCCTGGAGCCTTGTTTTTTGCCAATGCCTTCAGAGCAGCTTGGACTTCTTCCTTCAGTACTATCAGTTCCTGATTATATGCCACCTCTTGAAATGGTTGAATATCAACTAATTCTTTTTGGTATAATGACTCTGTGTATTCCTTCCATCTTCTTTTGATACTTCCTGCATCATTTAATATTTTCCCCATGGAATCCTTCACTATTGCAACTCGAGGCTTGAATTTTTTCTTCAGTTCTTTCAGCTTGAGAAACGCCAAGCGTGTTCTTCCTTTTTGGTTTTCCATCTCCAGCTCTTTGCACATGTCATTATAATACTTTACTTTGTCTTCTCGAGAGGCCCTTTGAAATCTTCTGTTCAGTTCTTTTACTTCATGAATTCTTCCTTTTGCTTTAGCTGCTCCACACTCAAGAGCAAGTTTCAGAGTCTCCTCTGACATCCACCTTGGTCTTTTCTTTCTTTCCTGTCTTTTCAGTGACCTCCTGCTTTCCTCATGGATGATGTCCTTGATGTCATTTCACAACTCGTCTGGTCTTCCGTCACTAGTGTTCCATGAGTCAGATCTATTCTTGAGATTGTCTCTAAATTCAGGTGGGATATACTCAAGGTCATATTTTGGCTCTCGTGGACTTGCTCTGATTTTCTTCAGTTTCAGCTTGAACTTGCATATGAGCAATTGATGGTCTGTTCCACAGTTGGCCCCTGGCCTTGTTCTGACTGACGATATTGAGCTTTTCCATCATCTCTTTCCACAGATGTAGTCAATTTGATTTCTGTGTGTTCCATCTGGCGAAGTCCATGTGTATAGTCGCCGTTTATGTTGGTGAAAGAAGGTATTTGCAATGAAGAAGTCATTGGTCTTGCGAAATTCTATCATTCGATCTCCAGCATTGTTTCTATCACCAAGGCCGTATTTTCCAACTACTGATTCCTTCATCTTTGTTTCCAACTTTCACATTCCAATTGCCAGTAATTATCAATGCACCTTGATTGCATGTTCAATCAATTTCAGACTGTAGCAGCTGATAAAAATCTTCTATTTCTTCACCTTTGGCCCTAATGGTTGGTGCATAAATTTGAATAATAGTCGTATTAACTGGTCTTCCTTGTAGGCGTATGGATATTATCCTATCACTGACAGCGTTGGACTTCAGGATAGATCTTGAAGCATTCTTTTTGACGATGACTGCAACACCATTCCTCTTCAAGTTGTCATTCCCAGCATAGTAGACTATATGATTGTCCTATTCAAAATGGCCAATACCAGTCCATTTCAGCTCATTAATGCCTAGGATATCGATGTTTATGTGTTCCATTTCATTTTTGATGATTTCCAATTTTCCTAGATTCATACTTTATACATTCCAGGTTCCGATTATTAATGGATGTTTGCGGCTGTTTCTTCTCATTTTGAGTCATGCGACATCAGCAAATGAAGGTCTCGAAAGCTTTATTCCATCCACATCATTAACGTCGACTCTACTTTGAGGAGGCAGCTCTTCCCCAGTCATCTTTTGAGTGCCTTACAACCTCGGGGGCTCATCTTCCAGCACTATATCAGACAATGTTCCGCTGCTGTTCATAAGGTTTTCACTGGCTAATGCTTTTCAGAAGTAGACTGCCGGGTCCTTCTTCCTAGTCTGTCTTAGTCTGAACGCTCAGCTGAAACCTGTCCTCCATGGGTGACCCTGCTGGCATCTGAATACCAGTGGCATAGCTTCCAGCATCACAACACACAAGCCCCCGCAGTACGACAAGCTGACAGACACATGGGGGAAACCCTACAGAGGGTACAGAGAAGTGAAGACTTATTTCCTCCCATTAAAAAGGTTATTCTCTAGCTGAGCAGGTGACATGTGTACCCCAGAACACCACAGTAAACATCTGTGACTGGCAACTGCATTTGGCACTGGGAACCATAGCTCCTGGTCATTGCTGAGACATTTCCCATCCCATCTGCTTCTGAACTGTGAGGAGAACGCATCTGTGGAGCTGGATGGAAGGCTAAGGGCATAGTTGGGAAATGGGAAGTGTAAAGGTAGAACAGAGCATGTCTGTGACTGAGTTTTTAGAAACAAATTAACAAGATGTGATCCTCTCCATTCTCAATAATCTGCAACACCAAAGCTTCTGCACAGCACAGCTTTGAAAATGGAGATTGGCACTGGTCAGCTCAAGCCTGGAGCTGACTTGTTTCTCTGAGTTCTGAACTGAGATTTGTAAATTTTCAAGGCACATTTGTAACAAAAGTGGGCAGGGCTTCCTACCTGACTGGTAAAACAGGGTGACTAAATGTTATAAGGATTCTTAGAAAGAATAATAGCTCACATTTATACATAGGAACCACGTGGCAGAAGCCATGATAAGTATTCAGCATTAACTCTTATTCTTCACAAAAACTGTCAGAGAGATGCTATTTCTGTTTTGAAGACGGGAAAACAGGCATAGAGAGGTAATCTGTGTGCCAAGGTCACACAGCTAGTGAGAGACTGAAATGGAATTTTAACCCAAGATAGCTGTCTACTGCTGCCATAACAGAAATACCACAAGTGGATGGCTTAAAAAAAGAGAGTTTATTCTCTCACAGTACAGTAGGCTAGAAGTCCAAATTCAGAGCGCCAGCTCCATGGGAAGGCTTTCTCTCTTTGTGGGCTCTAGAGGAAGGTCCTTGTCATCAGTCTTCCCTTGGCCTGAGAGCATCTCAGCACAGGAACCTCAGGCCCAAAGGGCGCACTCTGTTCCTGGCACTGCTTTCTTGGTGGTATGACGTCCCCATGTCTCACTGCGCATTTCTCTCTTTTATGTCTCAAAAGAGATTGGCTCAAGACACTATCTAATCTTGTAGATATCATCGATATAAATGTCGCTAATCCATATTATTACATCATAATGATAGGATTTACAACACATAGGGAAATCACGTCAGGTGATAAAATGGTAGACAGTCATACAATACTGGGAATCTTGACCTAACCAAGTCGACAGATATTTTGGGGGGACACAATTCAATCCATGACAGTAATAGACTCTAAAAGGAACTCTAGTGGCGCAATGGTTAAACTGCTTAGCTGCTAACTGAAAGGTTGGCGGGTTGAACTCACCAGCCACTCTGCTGGAGAAAAGACCTGGCAATCTGTTCCCGTAAAGGTTACAGCTTAGGAAACCCTATAGCGCAGTTCTACTCTGTCCTATAGGGTTGCTATGAGTTGAATTGATTTGACAGTACTCAACAATTGGACTCCAAAAACCATTGACTTAACATATATGCCTTCTTAAATGATTACATTAAACTATTTACTTGAGAAAGCAGCCTTCTCCTGGATGTAGAGCCTTAATTTGTAGCTAAAGTCTCTCCTGCTGCCAGCTATCTTGGGTAGTTAGTATCCCTATCAGGCTGCCTCTTACCCCAGAATTATGTCTGATGTCTGAATTATCTAGTTCCCAGACTGGATGCTTTAACTTCTTTTGCTTTTTGTGTACCCCCTCCCTGGGGCTAAAACTGTGCCCTGAGCCCCTGTTAGGGATTGTGGCTCTGCTACTTATGGACAGGCCTCCTGTGTGAGGACCTGACACCCCACCAGGAATCCACATCACCGTAAAGAACTAAGAGATACCTATTTGTCTCAAAATCAGATACTGACTATTGTGTTGTGGAGCTCTGTCCAATGCTCTGTGCTTTCTGTGTCAGCCAACCCAGCTGTCAGGGCCTCTTCTACCTCATCAAGTACATGGATCTGGAATTGTAGCTGTTGTATATGTAGTAATGGTACTCCAAGTACTAGCATCTGGCTACTTCATGTCTTCTGTGGCCACACCTGCACATCTACTGAATGAAATATGAATTTATTGTAAATGACATTGTTCACATCATACTATAAAAATGGCGTGCCGGGGGCGTCTGACCTCCTCGTCTGACTTTACAAGGAGGAAGGAAAATCAAGATCAACAGCCCAAGTCTGATTCCTAAGGGGAGAAGGTCAGACATACCTCTTCTATTAAGTTTTTAACAATTCTGACACCAACCTTCCCTCCCATGGCACACTCTCCTTCTCTGCTGATTTGATAATTTGTTGCAATGGCTATGCAGAACTCCCAGTTAAGGGGCTTATTAGGCAAGGAACAGGTTATAATTCAGGGTAGAGTTCTTCCATCAGAACAGCCTCTTCTCAGCCGTGCTGCAGGCAGGTCTCTTTCTGGCCCCTCGGCCCCTCAGCTTGGCCTCTGCCCTACTCAGGCAAGTGTTACACAGCTCTTTTAGCTCAGCCGATAAGTACGCAGAGGCACCCCCACTCCACCGGTAAGCCTCGGGCCAAAGGCACTCAGCTCTAACTCTGTGGGTTGTGGGTCAGTAAACCTAGTTCCACCATGTGCCCAGAGGTGCTCTACTACACCAGCAAGCCTCCTGCCCAAAGGTACTCAGCTTTCTTTTTCCGTGGGCCACCGTGTGGTCTCTGGGTTCTGCTACTTCTGTTTCTATGCTGCCACTTCTTGCTGTCTCCAGTGTTACAGCTCTCACTCTCTCTAGGCCTCCTGGTTCTAGGAGCTTCTCAGCACAGGCATTCCAAGTCCAAAGGATGCGCACCACCCTGCATCTTCTTTCTTGGTGGTGGGGAGATCCTCCCTTCCTACCTCTGGGATGGCTCATTTAAGCCTAGTGGGGTGGCAAAACTGACTAATCCTTTCATTAGGGTTCCATACACCTTATTTGCATGGTCCCATCCCCACAAGGTTGGCAGGCACCTTATTTACATTCTTAGCAAGCTATCCAATCCCCTTGGGGGGCCACAAGCACTTTATTTGCATAGTTCCGCCCAGTCATTTGGTACGAGTTACGAAGACAATGGCTAGAAAAGGCCATATTAAATAACTTACTTCACCAGATATAGTTAGAGATATATACTCACATGCATACATAATTTTTAATAATGTGTGTAAATGAATTTTTTTTTGCTTGAAGTGAAAGTTTACACATCACATCAGTCTCTAATACAAAAATTTATATACACCTTGCTATATATTCCTAGTTCCTCTCCCCCTAACGAGAGAACACACTCCTTCTCTCCACCCTCTATTTTTGTGTCCATTCAGGGAGCTTCTGACCCCGTCTGCCTTCTTATCTCTCCAGCAGACAGGGGCTGCGTACATAGCCTCATGTCTACTTGATCCAAGAAGTTCACTCCTCACCGGTATCATTTTCTACTCCAGTAAAATCTGTCTGAAGAGTTGGCTTTGGCAATGATTCCTGTTTGGGGCTAACAGAAGGTCTGGGGACCATGACCTTCCAGATCCTTCTAGTCTCAGTCAGACCACTAAGTTTCGTGTCTTTATGAGAATTTGAGGTCTGCATCCCACTGCTCTCTTGCTCCCTCGGGGGTTCTCTGTTGTGTACCCTGTCAGGGCAGTTATCGGTTGTAGCCAAGCACCATCTAGTTCTTCTGGTCTCAGGCTGATGTAGTCTCTGGTTTATGTGGCCCTTTCTGTGTCTTGGGCTCATAATTACCTTCTGTCTTTGGTGTTCTTCATTCTCCTTTGCTCCAGGTGGGTTGAGACCTATTGATGCATCTTAGGTGGCCACTTGCTAGCGTTTAAGACCCCAGACGCCATTCTCCAAAATGGGATGCAGAATGTTTTCTTAATAATTTTATTATGCAAATTGACCTAGATGTTCCCTGAAATCCTGGTCCCCAAGCCCCTGCCCCTGCTATGCTGTCCTTCAAAGCATCCAGTTTATTCAGGAAACTTCTTTGCTTTTGGTTTAGTCCAGTTGTGCTGACCTCTCCTGTATTGTGTGTTGTCTTTCCTTTCAACTAGAACAGTTCTTGTCTGCTATCTAATCAGTGAATCCCTCCCTCTCTCCCCACTCTCGTAACCATCAAATATTTTCTTCTCTATTTAAACTATTTCTCAAGTTCTTATAATAGTAAGAAAAAAAAAAAAAAAACCTGTTGCCATCGAGTCAATCCTGACTCATAGTGACCCTATAGGACAGAGGTAGAACTGCCCCATAGGGTTTCCAAGAAGCTGCTGGCAGATTTGAACTGCTGACCTTTTAGTTAGCAGCCTGAGCCTTAGCTCATACAATATTTATCCTTTTGCAACTAATTTCACTCAGCATGATGCCTTCCAGATTCCTCCGTGTTATGAAATGCTTCAAGGACTCATCACTGTTCTTTATCTACGTGTATAGTATTTCACTGTGTGAATAAAAAAAAAAACTAATTGTAGCATAATTTATCCATTCATCCATTGATGGGCACCTTGGTTGCTTCCATCTTTTTGCTATTGTAAACAATGCTGCAATGAACATGCGTGTGCATATATCTTTTCGTATAAAGGCTCTTATTTCTCTAGGATATATTCCAAGGAGTAGGACTGCTGGATCGTGTGGTAGTTCTATTTCTAGCTTAGGAAGCACCAAATCAATTTCCAAAGTGGTTGTATCATTTGACATTCCCACCAGCAGTGTATGTGTTCCAATCTCTCCACAGCCTCTTCAACAGTACATGAATTTAACTATGAATTTCATTTCAGAATAAGAGTGCTAAGAAATATCTGTGATGAAAAACAGGCATTGGTTCTTACAGTTGAGTCCACTGGTGTGGTGAAAAGAGCAAAGGCTTTACAAAGGTCTCAGTTCAGGTTCTGGTTCAAGGTGAAGAATTTGTGTTTGGGAGCAAGTTACTCAACTTCCTGATCCTCAAGTTCTTTATCTACAAAATGGGGATAGTGATTAGAACCTAATCCACAGTTGTTGTGAACGTTAAATGTTAGTGCATGCAAAGTGTTTCTTCTCCGCACACAATAAATGCAAAAACTGCTAGTTTTTATGACCATTATTAAGGGAATATAGATCTCATAAGGTTGTATTAAGGAAAGGGAGCAAGTTACTCAACTTCCTGATCCTCAAGTTCTTTATCTACAAAATGGGGATAGTGACTAGAACCTAATCCAAGTTGTTGTGAACGTTAAATGTTAGTGCATGCAAAGTGTTTCTTCTCCGCACATTATAAATGCAAAAACTGCTAGTTTTTATGACCATTATTAAGGGGATATCGATCTCATAAGGTTGTATTAAGGAAGATACTATACATAAACTGGCTAACAGTAGATATCTAATAAGTGTAACATTTCACTGAATACAAAATGTACCATTATTTTTAGGAACAAGTTATCCCCAAGAAAGAAAAATGCTGCCACTTATACTATTGGTATCCATACAAAAGCAGATACCAATTTCAGAGGTGTTAAAATGTGAAACATTCCATGCTAGAATCAAAAAAAATAATTTCTCCCTTTCTCTTTCCCACTATTTTACAACTTGAAAACCGGTGAGTTTATAAGGAGCTCTGGTGGTGCAGTGGTTAAGTGCTGGGGTGCTAACCGAAAGGTCAGCTTTAAACCCACCAGCTGTTCCGTGGGAGAAAGATGTGGAAGTCTGCTTTCCTAAAGATTACCACCATGGTAACTCTATGGCGTAGTTCTACTGACCTATAGGACCATTGAGTTGGAACAGATTCAACAGCAATGGGTAACGAGTTCATACTGACCAGAACCTGGAATTCTCCCTTCCTGTTCTTTTACCTCATATCAAGATCCTAGAGTCTCCTACTTGGCTACAATGGGTTAACCTTAAGAACTGCTTCATGTACAACTTTTATACTCTATCACTGACTCTCCTTTAGTTCTTCCATCACTGCATGAATTCAACTGCTCAGCATCCTATTCTTATTACAGAAGGTACGTAAATAGTAAAAACAAAAACTTCCTAGTTACATAAGGCCTTCAACCTAGTACTTAGGGTCAGTACCATTTACTGCTGCATGATATTCCCTTAGAATTCATGGCATTGTGGTCTGACTAGGCATCTCCTGGTCAATAGCTGTTGCCATTGCCTTCGAGTCAGCTCCGACTCATGGCAACCTTACATATAGCAGAACAAACCACTGCCTGGTCCTACTCTACCGTCATGATCATTGATATGTTGGAGTCCATTGCTGTGGCTCATGTCAATCCATCCCACTGAGGGTTTCCCTCGTTTTCGCTCTCTACTTTATCAAAAATGATGTCCTTTTGTAGCAACTGGTCTTTCCTAACAATGTGTCCAAAGTAAGCAAGATGAAGTCTCCCTTCTAAGCTAAGGGACTAAAAACGTCTGGGAAAAAATTCATAAACTCAAAATAAGAAATGGCAGATTTTTCTGGGAAAAATCTCATATAATGTCAAAGGTGGTAGAAAGGTCAAAGAGAATGAAGGCTGGAGAACAGACAACTGTCCCACAAAACCATTCCCCAGGTGATCTCACCAAAATGTTCAGGGGTACTTTTCCTCATCCTCACCAAGCAGATACGAGCCTGCTAATATAGCTGTTCTGTTTTTTGGATAAACTAAACAAACATAATTTCAGAAAATAATCACAAAGCAGAAATTGAACACTCAAAAGTTTTGGTGACTCAGTTTACTTCACTTAGCACATTCAATGGACATCAACTGGAGTGCTTAAAAGTCAGCTCAATTAGGACCCTCTTCAGTCCTTCATCAATTATTTCAAGCGTTCTAGTCTCAAATACATTCCTTTCTTCTATAAACTTCTGAAAGAGATGAACACCTCCACCTACACCAAAATAATGTGCTTTGCTGGCCAAAAGCACTCGTCCATTTCTATCCAGTAGTCTAAGGAATGTTTCGTGCAAAGTGCTGTAATAATCTGGATTGTAAATGGTTTCTGAAGTGAGAATAAGATCATACTTTACAAAGAATTTTTCACTGCGTAGTACAAGTTCACAAAATTCAGACCACTCCCCAGAAAAGAACCGGTATTTAAATGGTTGTTGTGCTTGTTTTGATGTCCTGACTCTTTTCACAGCTGGTTCATTTATACCATTTTCTTCTACCAAAGTGGAGTTAGCCACTACATTAGGTAAGGTTACTTCATCAATCACCAAGCTGTTGTAATCCTGAAAATGAATTTCTTTGGCCCCTCCTTTAAATGCAATTATACCCAACAACCCTGAACCACAGCCGAGATCCAAGACTTTTTTCCCAGCAAAGTCCACTCTGGCCTTCGTGAAATAAGCCAGCAGATCGAAGGTACATTCCCAGATTTTTAAGCCTCCTTCATAAACACCTGTAATCAGATCAGAGTGAGAAGAAAAGCTTTTCGAAACTATGTTTTCTCCAGGGAAGTTTTTTTCCAACAAGGTGGTTTTCACTATTGATACACTAATATGCTGGAGACCTGGTAAAGTTCCCACAACTTTATTTTCGAGTACTTTCTTTAAATCTTGAGGCATAGCATGCTCTTTGGCAACTCTCAAGCCAGGCTGTTTTTTGTGTGGCTCCAAGGTATCTGCACTGTTAGCTGCTCTGAGCGGGTTGTCTCTGTCTTCAGAGGGAGCTGCATTTCCCACTGACTTGTGTTCCCAGAAGTCATCCTGAGGCAAGTTGAATTGTTCTGTAGAACATTTTCTGTACCCCCATTGTCCTTTTTGACTCTCTGAGACTGATGACTCTTTTGAGGAACCCAGGGTCAAATCTTCATCTCCAAAAGGTGTTAATTCATTTCCCAAATGGTCTTCTACAGTGAAATTAAACTGAAAGGTCATCCTCTCATTCACTACACACACGCCTTAAATTCAGTGGAGGATCCTTCAACTTCTGGAGAATCTGATGATACACACAAACCTACCTTAACTATTCAACTGGTTTTGTTGGGGTCAATTTCTCATTAGATACTTCTACACAGACACAAATATTTAGAGATGTTTTCAAATGCACTTTTAGAGATCTTTGTTCTTTCACTTAGGTTCTGGAGGAAAAAAGAAATGAAATGATTATTAAAGCAAAATGTCACATTTCTCTAGAATGTAATATTAAACAGCTGCCTTTTCTACAGAAGCTGAGGGTGGAGAGAGAGACGGAGATTAAAAAAACAAACAAACAAAACAGCAGCAGCAACCACAATTTCGCCAAATTACATAAAGTCCAAGATTTTTGGACAGGAAATGGCAAACCTAGCTACTTGGTGTCTTTCAACTGTCTTGACCACCCCTAAACATACCAAAAAACCCCAAAACAAAACAAAATCTATTATCCTATGGTCAATTTTGACTCATAGCACCCTAAACAGTCATCCCTTAAACTGCCAGAATTTCTTCACTTCAGTCAGTTACTGCCTCACATAACAAAAATTGAGTCTTCATTTTGTTAACATCTCTTTCAAAACATACACAGGTATGCTCTGGTGTGTGTACATTCACCCAAATGACTTAGTCCTAAGCCATGGGAGTGGGAAAATTTGGGGGCAATTAACCTGACCCGTTGTCGAGTGGATAGCAACCCTAGAGGACACAAGGGAACTGCCCCACGGGGTTTCCAATGAAGGCCTGGTGGATTCGAACTGCTAGCCTTTTGATCAGCAGCTGAGCTCTTAACCACTATACCACCAGGGCTATTTAAAGATTAATTGGGTGGTAAAAAACCTGTTGCTCTCCAGCCGACTCCAACTCGTAGTGACTCCATGTGTTACCGAGTAGAACTCAGCTCCACAGGGTTTTCTTGGCCATAATCTTTAAGAAAGGAGATTGCCAGGCCTTTCCTCCATGGCACTGCTTGGGGGTTCGAACTCCTACCTTCAATTAGTAGTCTAGGGCACACCGTTTGCACCACCCAACAACAACTTAATTTGGAGGGGCCTTGAGAATCTCTGTACCTGCACTATGCTAAACAATACCTACTTCAGTGTTCACAGTGCCAGCAGATGGGATGCTTATTCCCATTACGGAACTATGTAGACCCATGACACGGTGACCTGGCAGGAGCGCCATGTTTCTCTAGCCCACTGCACTGCGGGGCTGGAGTCATATCCGGTTGCAGATCCCAGTTAAACCCCATCCCAAGTAGACAATCTCAAAACCCCATGGAACTGAGGGCAGCAAATCTGTGGCTCCAGACCTCACCTCCACAAAGCGTCCTACCTACATGAGACGTTCGTTCACAGGGACGCAGACCTGGGGACGCTCCCTGGCCGCGCTGAGAACCGCGGCGTCACGCCGCCTCCTAAGACTGAGAGCGCGCACCAGTGCGCGGAGTCCTCCGCGGGCTAGACAAGCCCCTGTGTCATCCGGGGCTTGTCAGGGAGAACGATATGGGAGTCGGCTCTCGAAAATTACAGCCTTGCGGAAACTGTTGGGGCAGTTCTACTCTGTTCTATAGGGTCGCACTTAGTAAGAACTGACTCCATGGCAACGGGTTTGGTTTTCTTTTATCTTTTTTGGAGAGGCCCGGGCTCACCGAAGAACCCTGCCGGCCTCCTCTCTATGGTCCTGGTGCCGACGGAGAGGCCGCACGGCCTGCCGGGACGGTGAGAGTTTCCGGTCTTAGCTCGCGGGCCTGGTTTGAAGCCGTGTTCCAGGCCGGACTATGTCTCAGGACCGCGCGCTTTCCCTGGAGGAGTTAAGTAGCTGGCCGGAGGAGCTATGCCGCCAGGAGCTGCCGTCCGTCCTGCCCCGGCTCCTCATATCCCATCTTGAGGTGTCTGGAGCGGCGTCCCCGGTCCTTCGTCTCCCCTCAGAAGCCCGGGAGGCCGTCCGCGTCCCTGTGGAGGAGCGGGTGGACTAGCGGGGGAAGGGACGGTGAGCGAGAGCCCGAGGTGCTGAGCTCCGGGGCCTGGCCTGACTTCGGCGCTGCGGGAGGCCCGCTGAGGCGTCCTTACGACGGTTTTGCCAAGTGGCCGTGGCGTTTTCGTCCGTTCCTCTGTGTTTATGAGTTCCGTAGACGTCATGTGCAATAAGTGTAAATACCTTTGCTTTGGGGGGCCAGGGGAGGCAAGGATTGAGACCTGAGCTGTAAGACCAACTCTGGCTCTTAATAGCTGGATGAGGCAGAGCAAGAGCGACAACTCACCTTTTAATACTCCCTAACCCCGATTTTTTTTTTTTTTTAACCCCGGTAGCACCGGTGGTAAGTGCGAATATTTCCTTCGTCGGTCTTGTGAGAATTAAATGAAGGACGTAGTCCTAGCATAGTGCCAAATCTATAAAAGCTGTTCGATGAACACAAATGTTCTGTCTCCCTCTCTCTTGGACCTCTTCTCCGTTATTGTGGGTTAGAAGAAGTTGATTCTTTTGGTTTTTGGCTTTCATCAGCTCTGGCTTTGAGTTGTCCAGGTGCAGACCATTCACTAGTTTCACGCCTTTGTGGTGGTAAATGTGCCTGGAGTCTTTTCCCTTCACACTGAAATGTAACTTTTTTGCGCCTTCCTTGAATTCACTTTCAACATTAAACTTCACTCGAAAGAAAAAATGACCTTCGGGAGAGATTCTCAACGCTGCGCAAATCATTTTTTACAACTGAATTCACCGTAACTGAACTTCTACCATCGTATGGAAGTAACTCTTGCCTTTCTCTTGTCCCTACCTCAGAATCTTTGTGCTTGCTGATCACTCAGCCTTCTAGCTCCTGCTACGTGCAGAATTTCAGTCTGACAATGTTGGTGAGACATGCATACAAATAATATGAAAAGAAGAGAAAAAGTGATAAGTGATTTAAGATACACTGGGTATACGTAAAATACTATAGAAGTGCTGAGGAGGGAGAAATTTCTTTCCTGTATTAGAAACCGGAAATCCATGGGTTATTATAGCACTGTTTCTTATCTGTCAAAAAGATTTCATGGGTATACATGGTTTGAAAAGGCAATTTTATCCCTGAGCAATCTCGAAAATGTCCCTCTTAGTACTTTCATTTTTTTTTTTTTTTAGTAAACATTAGGTTTTTAAAAATGATACTAAGCCAGTATTTTTTTTTAATTGTAAAAATATCCACAACAAAACATCCCTCAATTCAACTGTTTCTACATGTATAATTCAGTGACATTGATAACATTCTTCAAGTTGTACAACTACTCAGGCCATCCCTTCCCAAATTGTTTCAGCACAATTAACATAAACTCAATGCCCCCAAAGCAAAAACTTCCCCTTTGCCCCTCCCTCTCACCTCTGGTAACCACTAGTAATCTTTGATTTCTCTGTATTTGCTTATTTTGTGTAAGTGAGATCCTATAGTATTTGTCCTTTTGCAAACTGGCTTACTTCACTCAGCATAATGTTTTCAAAGTTCATGTCCAGGCATGTGTCCGATCTTCATTTCTCCTTATGGCTGGCTGCTATTCCATGGCATGTATGTACCACATTTTGTTTATCCATTTTTTGATGGACATTTTGGTTTTCACATTTTGACTGTAGTGGAAAGTGCTGCAATGAACATTGACGGTCAGGTTTCTGTTTGCGTTCTTGCCTCCACTTCTGGGTATACACCTAGGATTAGGAGTGCTATGTTTAAGTTTTTGAGGAGCCACCAAGCTGTTTTCTAAAAGTGGCTGTAAGCATTTTACATTCGTCCCGGCAGTGGATGAGGATTCTAGTTTCTCCACAACCTCCTCAATACCTGTTGTTTTCTGTTTATTTGATCCTTAAACTGGGGCTGAAGGTGGTATCTCATTGTGGTTTTGATTTGCATCTTCCTGAAAAAGGAAATCCTGGTGACTTAGTGGTTAAGTCCTAAGGCTGCGAACCAAAAGGTTGGCAGTTTGGATCCACCAGGTGCTCCTTGGAAACTCTATGGGGCAGTTCTACTCTGTCCTACAGAGTCACTATGAATTGGAATCAACTAGAGAGCAGTGGGTTTGGTTTTGGTTGGTGGTGCAGTGGAAAAGTGCCCGGCTGCTAAGCAAAAGGTTGGTGGTTTGAACCCACCAGCTGCTCTGTGAGAGAAAGATGTGGGAGAAAGATGTGGCAGCCTGCTTCTGTAAAGGTTACAGCCTTGCTATGAGCCGGAATCAACTCAATGGCAATGGGTTTCTTTATTCTTATTATTTTTTAATGTCTAAAAATATTGAGTATTTTTCCATGTGTTTGTTCATTTGAATATCCTCTTTGGCGAAATGTCTGTTCAAGTCCTTGCCCGTTTTTTGGTTGGGTTGTGTTTTTGTTGTTGAAGAAGGTTTTTTTATATGTACGTTTTAAATATTAGACCATTATGAGATAAATGGTTCCCCCACGTTTTTCCTGATGTGTAGGTTATCTTTTCACTTTTTTTGATGAAGTCCTTTGATGAACAAAAGTATTTAATTTTTATGAGGTCCCATTTATCTATTTTGTCTTTTGCTGCTTGTATTTTTGTTGTCATGTTAAGCCAGTAATTTGAGTCTGATTTCATTGTTTTATGGATCATTGCTTAAATTCCAAAGAAAGTTTTTTTTTTTAATTTACTGTCATTAGCAAATATCTTATTACTACAATGCTAGTGTCTTCCTTAATTATTTTACTCTATGTATCACCATTCTGACAGTTGGATCGAGCATATCCGTAAGTAGAATTGTCTTAATTGTATGATTTACTTTGATGTCACTGAGATCTGAGTCTCACATATTTCAGTCAGGGTGACTTTACATTTCTGTGTTCCTTTCAAATTTAGTTATTCCCTGTTGTAGTGTTGAGGAGCCTTGGAGGCACAGTGAATAAACGCTCGGCTGCTAACCAGAAGGTCAGCAGTTTGAACCCACCAGCCACTTGGCAGCAGAAGGTGTGGCAGTCTCCTTCTGTAAAGATTGCAGGCTTGGAAACCCTATGGGGTGGTTCTCCTCTGTTCTATAGGGTTGCCAGCAATGGGTTTGGTTTTTTGTTTTGTTCTGTTTATATTTAATTTGGTTATGAAATATTTATTTATAATTTTGATCTGTGTTGCATGTTGGGGTATAAATTCTTGTAAGTAACAGGATTATGTTTTATCCTGACTGTAAGTTATACATATTCATTTAAGAAAATTAGAGACATGCAGAAAAACACAAAAGACAGTAAAAAGTCCACTAATCAGAAATGGTTGTTAACATTTGGATATGGAAAATTCTCATTTCTATATGTACCAGCCAGCCTATCTATCAATCTTCGTATATCCATGTTTTCATATATTAAAATTGCACTCTATTTTGGAACCCTTTTTGTTTAACCTTAAAGTATTGTGGACATTTTTTCATCTCTTTAAGTAATCTCTAATACCTGTTTTTCTAATGTATCAAGTATCATTTTAATGATAGCAGAATATCCAATTCAGTAACTGTCTGTTTAGCTGGTCCCCAGTTGTTGGACATACAAGTTGTTTCCTTTTTTGGGGGGTGGTATTATTTGAGGTACTTAATAGTTTCTCTACGAAGAATGTGACCTTTGAAACTACAGTTTAGATTGGTCATACTTACTTATTCTTGAATTTGGTAAAGAGCAATGATCTTTGTTGGCTCTGTGACTTAATATTTTTATAAAATATATTAATATTTTGCTTTATAGAACTTCTGAAAATTATTGTGGAAATGTTTCTACCTCACATGAACCACCTGACATTGGAAAAGACTTTGTTTTCTCAAGTGTTACCACAGGTATGTTATTATTGTTTTAATCAATTTACATGTCATTAAAGTTTTAAAAATCTGACTCAGTTTTAGGTTATTTTTAGTTGTGACTGTTTTTCTAATGTATCAAATATATTTTAAATACAAATAAAGTAGTAAAAGAGCTCACATGAAAATAGGCTGGTTTCAGGGTGATCGTTAGGCTGTTTTCACATTGTATCCCCTTTAGTAATTGAATTTAAATTATTTATAGCTAATTTTCAATAGTCTTGCCTTTTAAAGCTATTAAATGAAAAATTGGAATTGTTGGTAATGTTAGCTAAGTCCGTTTTATTTTCTCTTTATTAAACCAGAAAACCAAACCTGTTGACATCGAGTAGATTCTGACTCAGCAACCCTATAGGACAGAGTAGAACTGCCCCATAGAATTTCCAAGAAACCCCTGGTGGATTCGAACTGCGAACCTTTTGGTTAGCAGACATAGCTCTTAACCACTACAGCACCACTGTTTCCTTTCTCATTATAAAGTTTGTTAATAATTGTTAAATTTCATTGTTTGGGAAAATGGAATTAAAATTTATTAAGGAAATACGTTTATTTAAATAAATAAAATTTACGAAATTTTAGAGTAAAAAAGGCTGGAATATTGGTAAAATCAAATAATCAAGAGAAAATACTAAATTCACAGATTATATTCATGTTATTCATATATATAATGTATGAATATATATAATACTTTGACAAGCACAGTCATACTTTTTTTTAATTGAGAGAGCTAAAGGTACTTTGGAGCCCTAGTGGGGCAGTGGTCAGCTGCCAACCACAAGGTGGGCAGTTCAAGCCATGCAGCCACTCCTTGGAAACCCTATGGGGCAGTTCTACTCTGCCTTATAGGGCTGCTATGGGTCAGAATTGATGCGACAGCAGTGGGTATGGGAAAGTTACTTCGATGCCAAAATGAAGCAGATCCATTTGTGATAACTTATCTCTTGTTGGAGTGGATTTCTAAGTTTAGCTTTTAAGCAAGTAATCATCAGAGTTCCTTTTACTCATATTCACTTGATTATTCTGTGTCTGAAAAGTTTCTTAGAATTAGTTTTTTTTTTTTTTTTGACCACTGGAAAAAGGTCTAGATAATACATAGGTGAAAACAGAAATACTGAGCATTAACAGACCCTCTTTACTTACTTTCTGTTGTTGACTGTGTTGTTATTCTTACAGTGTTTAGACTACTTAATTTGTTTAGAAAAATCAGAATATTAAGATTTTAGCCTAACTTTTCACAGACAAAAACTTAGTTGTGAGGTCAAATAACCCAAGAAGGGTATTTGGAATTCCTTAAAAAGGGGAACTGGTTAGAATATAAGTCCATAGGTGATTTAGCACAAATTTATTTCCACATGAAGGTTGTCTGGTCAAGAAGATCATCTTTTATTGCGCAAAGAGCAGCATTTTCATTTTTTGCATCTAAAAAAATGAACTTTGATTTTTTTTATTGATGTTATTAAATAGATTCAAATCACAGAAATGCAAAACAAATCAGTTTCTCTCTGAGACTTTATATTTTTGAGAGATTGCCTTGTAGGAATACTTTATTTGGTACCACTGTTAAAATAGATGATATCCTATGGGTGTTACTAATGCAAAATGAAATCATATTATTCTGTGGTTTTTTGTTTCCTTAAAAATATCTTTCTTTTTCATGATTTCTATTCTATATATAACTTGCTTGGTTTTCACAGACTATGAAATTATTTGATGACATGATGTATGAATTAACCAGTCAAGCAAGAGAACTCTCAAGCCAAAATTTAGAAATCCAGAGCACCTTAAGGAATATTTTACAAGTAAGTCAAACGTATTAAAAAGGCAGAGAGAGAGCTTAAAAGAGTGTGAGAGTTTTTATACTAATAGTAATTAACCATGTAATCTTTATGTAATATGTTCTAATGCTTGAATTAAATTTATAGAATTAAAGATATGACTGTAGATACACAAATTCTGGTTTTTTTATACAGTTTCTTGCTGTGAAGTCTACACAACATCTAAACTTTCAGAAGAAGACAAGTAACTGAGATAGCACGCCTCACCTGTAATTTCATAGCACGTGTGCGAACACCTGCCATGTGCTTTGATGTGTGACTTCAGATTCCAACTTTTTTTTTTTTCTTACTAACTGGCTAGCTGGTTGTCCCCGCATTTGTAGTTTTGGTAGACTGAAGCTGTATGAAAGAAGACACAGAGTGCCTGTCTTGTTTATTGCTGTATCCCAGCATCCTGTGTAATACCTGACACCTTTCAGATACACAAAAAACATATTCTGAAAAAAACTTCTTTCCTTATTTCCAGACAATGGTGCAGGTCTTAGGAGCCCTTACAGGGTGTGTTCAGCATGTCTGTGCCACGCAGGAGTCCATCGTTCTAGACAATATCCGTAGTCTCCCCTCCTCAGTCCTTCATGTAATCAAAACTACATTTGTACATTGTAAGGTGAGTAATGGGTCAGAGGACACTTTAAATAGCACGGAATCCATGAGTAAAAGGAACCAAGTAAAATAGTGTGGGTACATAACGTTTTACACTTTAGCTTATGTTCTTGCAATATAACTTCCATAGAACAAAGAGCATGTATGCAAATACTTATTTTAGAATAAGTGGTGATAGGGAAGTCGTAACAAGTGGGGCCTTTTTTTGAGGGGAGGGTATTTTGTTTTTGTGACAATCTTATTTTTCCTGTCTAAAGAAAGATGATATGGATTTGTGTTGAGCCACGGGAATCGTGACATAGTTTTATCATGTGGCATTGGTGGATCAGATGAGTTCTTTGATGATTTGGTGCCTGTGAAAGGACATTAGCCCTTAGCCCATCTCTGCATTACTGAGGCAGCTATAAGGCACAAAATCTGGCCTGGGATTTGTGGGGCAAACACAGCTTTGATAGTATTTGTTGGATGAGTGCAAATCATCAGTTAATTAAGGCTTCTCTTTGGTGAGAGCGTGCTAAAATTAGGTCATACAACTGACCTAATGTTATTTAGCTCCCTTTGTAAGATCATGGATGCCAGAAACTATATTTTATACACGCTTGCATCTCTTGAAGTACGCTATACATAATAGATACTCACTAAACGCTTGTTAAATGAATGGATATGTGATCCAATAAAAAGCAATATGTAATTTAACATCTTTGATAGTATAAATTTGGCTCTTGAGCTTTTTGTGATTTGCTTTTTCTCTCTTTTATTTGTTTGTGATCAGAATAGTGAATCTGTATATTCTGGGCGTTTACACCTAGTTTCAGACCTTCTCCAGGCTCTTTTCAAGGAGGCCTATTCTCTTCAAAAGCAGCTAATGGAACTACTGGATATGGTTTGCGTGGACCCTTTGGTAGATGAGAGTGATGGTGTTTTGAATATGGTAATAGGTGAGTGACGAAAACAACCTGCTCAGTGTGTGATGTCCATTGTCTGTAAACTTAGAAAACCTTCCTGACAGTTAAATTACTGAAGCCTACACTCTTTCTAATGGTTCATGATGACTTAGTCACTCATTACGAGTACAAAAATAATTTAAATCCTAATCAATAATAGTCTTTTAAGTTTTGGAATTTGTTAAATTCAGTTTTGATATCTTAACATAGATTTGCATATGCCATTAATATTCATATAGGTAATATCCCCACAATAACTAACAAAGATATGCAACTTTATATTCTCTGAGTAGTCCATATTTTGAGGCAGTAGCTTTAGCTTTTTTTTTTTAAACTGTAACCCATAGTAAGAAATACATTTTATATTGCTACTTAGAACACTTATAAGTGTATATGTGCGTGGAAACCCTGGTGCCGTAGTGGTTAACAGCTATGGCTACTGACTAAAAGGTGGGCAGTTCACATGCACCAGGCTCTCCTTGGAAACGCTATGGGGCAGTTCTGCTCTGTCCTGTAGGCTTGCGATCAGTTGGAATTTACTTGACAGCAATGGGTTTGGGTTTTTTTTTTTTTTTCTTTTCTTTTTTTCCTTTAATATATATAGATGTAAAAACCTTGGTGACGTAGCGGTTAAGAGTTCAGCTACTAACCAGAAGGTTGGCAGTTTGAATCCACCACCTACTTCTTGGAAACTCTGTGGGGCAGTTCTTCTCTGTCCTATAGGGCTGCTGTGCATTGGAATCAACTTGACAGCAGTGGGTTTGGTTTGGCTCATACATGTGTGTGTGTTGTGAGTGTGTTTATATACCCATGTAAGCATTTACTTATTATACATGAATTAATACTCTTTTTACATGTGATGCGGTCTTACTGTATTTCATTTTTTATAAAAAATTGCTGGTTGCAATCTACTGCATTGATTTCATCACTCACTAAGGGGTTGCGACCCAGAGTTTGGAAAACTGTACTTCAAGGTATAAGAGGAAAGATTGTATTCATAACTAGGGTTTAAACAGAATTAAGTTGGTTTTGTGCAGTGTATCAGGTACCTTTTGCTCTGTAGCAAACCAGCCCAAAATTTGTTGGCTTAAAATAACTAGTTTAATTTATCCATGATTCTTTGGGTCAGTAGTTTAAACTGGGCCCAGCTGGAACAGCTTCTGTGCTCCTCATGGTTAAGCTGGCTCTCTCGCGTGTTTGTGGTCAGTAATCTCACTCAGGGTCTGGCTGTTGGCTGGTGGTGGCAGAAGTACTGAGCCAGCTGGGCGTAGTGCATTCCTCATTACCTGGTGGTGGTCTGAGGGTCTCCAAGAACAGGTAGAGAGGGCAGACTCCAGTGTGCAGGCACTTTTCAAGCCTCTGCTTGCCTCACGTTTATTATTGTCCCATTGACCAAAGCAGTCATGTGGCTAATCCCAGGGTCAGTGTGGGAGATGACTACCAAGAGTGTGGATCCAGGAAGGGGAGTCACTGTGGCCATTTTTACAGTCTGCCAGAGGCAGAGGAGAAGCCTGACAGGAACATTGTGCTAATTAGTGTTAATTTCCCCTTGTTTGGTTTTCTTTCCCTAGCAACTTGTAATTTTTGGATTAGACTAGTATCTGTAGAATATTGCAATAATAGTAAGGCACAGTTTTATAATTTACTTAGATCATATGGTAGGTATGAACTTCAAAAATTAAGTTACAGTTTATGAAGACCTGAAGTCAAAAGTGTGACATAAATATTTTCAAATAGTGTTACCTATTTTTAATTTAATTGTGTGTCAAATTTGTTCAGTGTTTTTAAATAAAGAAGAAACTCACCCCAAATGTACATATGTCCTAAGAGTTCTGTTATCTTTCTTTGCAGTTATTCATTCATTATTGGACATCTGCTTGGTTATTTCCAGTATAGACAGTGCATTTCATGCCAACACTTGGAAGTTTATAATTAAGTAAGCTTTTTTTTTTAAACTTTTTGTAGCATGTTTTCCATATCCTGTATTTCTACTTATTTATAAGTTTTTTTAGATTTCTTTTGAAACATTTTATGTGGGCATGTGTAATATTTATTGACACTGCTAATTGGACTTCTTTATTCCGCTATAAAATAGAATAAATTCTACCTAGTTAGCTAGTGTTTCTGAAATTGCAGGCCAGACTAGACCATAACTATCTGCTTTTGTTTAACTATCAAGTATCTTATTTCCAGGCTTGGATGAATTAGTAGTTAGAATTAGAGCTGAATATAATCCAGTCATTATATGCTTTTGAGGTGTTCAAGTTTAATTCCAGTTACACCCACTCCTCCCTTATAGACATGGTTAGGTTCCCAAATCCAAGTTGTTACGTAAAAATGGAGGATTTGGTTTTGTTTTGTTTTCAGACCATCCATTTGTCCAATTTTTTTAATTTAGAAAATATTGTAGAAATAACAGCAGGAACCCTAGTGATGTGGTGTTTAAGAACTTGGCTGCTAACCCAAATGTCAGCAGTTCAGATTTACCAGGCGCTCCTTGGAAACCCTATGGGGCAGTTCTACTCTGTCCTGTAGGGTGACCATCAGTTGGAACTGACTTGACAGCACCTAACAACACCAACAAGAAGCTTTACTGACATGCTCGTCACTGTGAGGAGCCCAGTTATGGATTACTCCTCTGCGGAGGAGGAGGTTTGGAGGTGACAAAGCTGGGTAAGGCCAGGCTGTGTGACTAGAGGGCTCATGGCTTAACCACTTCACTTTCTTCCCGTGCTGGGTCAGAGTTTCCCTTGCAGAGTCACCCCCAGGGCTCTACTCCTACCCATGCAAGCCCTGCGTTCAGGATTTGGGAGCCCACTCTGCCCTCTGGGTGCTGGGTACCTGGCTCGTATCTCCCCAAGGCAGAGGCTTCAGTGCAGTTCGGCTCACTTTGGGATGTTGTTAAACACGCATGCATTTCTTCCAAACACCCTCTCCGATGCCTCTTTCTTTCCTCCCTTCCCACCCCATAGCGATTTTGAGCTGTAATTTTTAGGGCCTTAGGCTGCATAGGAGCTAGAAACCCAGAACAGACACCCACTGGCTCGATGCTGCCTGGGAGTCTGCCTGGAGGCTGCCCGGAGGCCCTGGCCCTGGAAGAGGCCAGTCCTGCATGGCAGCTGGACATGGCACCCCTACAACAAGAGGGAACAGAGGGTTCAGGGCAGCGTGGTCCAGCTTTCTGGTGGCCGCCAGAGACCCTCCTTGAGGGAGGGCATGCTCTGCTGCCATGCCTGCCACCTTGGGTAGTAGGTTTTTTACGATTGTTGTAAACGTGAAACACTGGATAATGAGATAGTCGATAAGTGAGGAGTAAGTGTATAAAGTAATTTTAATTTCGTGAAACTGGAGCTTGATGAGGCTTACTAAGGAACATGCTCATAGTTTTTTATCAGATTCTTAGGGGTTGGGGGGAGGTATAATTGAATAAGTAAAAATGACTAAGAATCTTTATACGTATGTATGAAACATTCCAGGTCAGTCTTCCACTTTCAGCTCTTACAGGTAACAATGCAGCGGTTAAAAAACATGAACTCAGAGCCATACTGCATGTGTTTGAATCCATTCTGAAATCAATTACTTGTCCTGTGCCCTTGGGCAAGTTGGTTAACTCTCAGGATCTTTGTTTTCTCATCTACAAATGGGAATAATAGTAATAGCGCGTTCTTGATAGAGTCATTGTGAGAATTGAGGATCAGTGTGAAATGTTTAGAATGATGCCTGGCATATTACATTACCATTATTACCATCTAATGTCTTCCATTTCCTCTCCCTTCCAACTCATTTTCTACTCAGCATTCAGAGTGATCTTTTCAAAACATACATCAGATTGTTACTTTGCTAAAATCTATCCCATTTTCCTGAGCATGGCAACCTAACTCCTGGCCCCTGCCTCCCTCTGCAGCCCATCTCCTGCTGCTGTCTGCCCTACTTCACCAGGCGTCAGCATACCAACCTGCTCTCAGTTCCTTAAAAATACCCAGCTCTCCTGTCCCAGAGCCTTTTCACAGCCTCCCTGAGCTTCGGGTGCTCCTCTCGCCTGCCCTGCACTTGCTGATTCCTGTTCATCTTTCAGCTCTGTCCTTAAATACCACATCTTCATGGTAGCATTCTTTGCCATCCTCACCCTCAGTTAGACCAGGTCTTCCTGTTGCATGTTCCCGTAGCACCCGAGATGGTTCCAGCTTCACATTCATCACAACTGTAATTGATTAATGAATTCTTTTAATTATGTAGTGTTCTCTTTTGTGCTAGACCAGAAGCTCCATGCAGACAGGGCAGTTTGTGTCTGTCTGACTCACCTCTGTCCTCAAGGCCTAACAGACTGCCTAGCACGTAGTAAGAGTTCAGTTCATGTTTTACAAGGCGAAAAAAATTAGCCACTTACTCAAACAGAACTGTTTTCAGAGGTAACGTTAGGCACCTTAATTATACCATGTCTAATTTATTTGATGCATCGTGATTTTTTTCAAATGTACTGTAAAGTATTTCCATTGGCCTAAGTTACTTGGTATGTCGTTTATAGTGACTGTATTCTTTTTTTTTCACTCATTTAGGCAGAGCCTTAAGCACCAGTCGGTTATAAAAAACCAGTTGAAACACAAAGATATAATTACTAGCTTATGTGAAGACATTCTCGTCTCCTTCCATTCTTGCTTACAGCTAGCTGAGCAGATGACTCAGTCAGACACACAGGTAAAATATGGTCTTAACAGCATTTAAAATAGGATCTCCTGTTTCTGTTGGCAGCTACTACATCTTGTCTGAACCTGTGGATCAGTTTATTTTAAAAGGTTTTAATCTGTGGAATCATTTACAGCCTGTAGTTAACATTTCACCCAGAGCATTAGACTCTCCTGACTGCTCTCACGGCCTCTGGCGTGCCCTGACACCCCGAGCCTTTGCGTGCTAACTGATTGGCCAGGGCATTCTCCTCAGAGTCCTTTCTTTTCTGCCCCAGAATAAAAACCTAACTCCTTACACCTCTGTTTATTTTTGACCTAGTCAACTTGACCTTTCTGTCTTGTCTTTACCAGTCCACTACAGCCTAGAGTGACCCTGTGTGTAAGTGTGTACATGATGTATACATGTATCAGTCTTCTAAAATGGGTGTGCTTACCTTCCATTTTCACTTGAAAAATTCAGTGTTAAATTTTCATCTCACTTATGAAACAGATTGTGTTCTAAAAATTTATTTGTAATATGATTATTGGGAATTATAGTTCATTTTCCTAAAACAGTGTTAAATACAAGGCTTTGTTCTCAGACTAACCTTCCAAATTCTGTTTAACTCATAACTCATAATAGCCCCAAATTAATCTGGCTCAACCAAGCCAAAACCGAGCCCAGTGCCGTCGAGTCGATTCTGACTCATGGCAACCCTATAGGACAGGGTGGAACTGCCCCGTAGAGTTTCCAAGGAGCGCCTGGCAGATTTGAACTGCCCACCCTTGGGTCAGCAGCTGTAGCACTTAACCACTGCGCCACCAGGGTTTCCTAATCTTGCTCGGACCTAACAATCACGTATAATGGTTTTCCTGAGAAAATGAGTTAAGCATCCCTTATGAGAATGACAGTAAGCCATCCCCTCCTGTTGCAGACCTGCACGGGCAGCTCCTTGGCACCCACCCTCTTCCCTGCCAGGCACTTGGGGTGGAAATGTAAGAATTCATGCTGGTAGCAGGCACCTGGGAAGCTGTAGACAGACACTGCGGGAAGGTGGAGCTTTGTTTAAAGTAGTCAGAAGAAAGTGAGGAGTTGCTTTAAAACCAGGTTAACCTTTTCCTTCTTTCTTCTCTTCTTTTTCTCCCAGTCTCCTCCCCTTGAGCCTTGGTGGTGCAGTGGTTAAGAGTTTGGCTGCTAACCAAAAGGTCAGCAGCTCAAATCCACCAGCTGCTCCTTGGAAGCCCTATGGGGCAGTTCTACTCTGTCCTATAGGATCACTATGAGTCAGAATCGACTGGATAGCAATGGGTTTGGTTTTTTGATATCCTCCTCTTAGGTCCATTCTTTGTTTTTCCCTTTTCTTTTTTGTTTCCACTTCCTTTATGTACCCCCTGATTCTCCTCACCTTGCTGAAAGAAGGAGTTATTTGGTTCGGTGTCCTGTTGACAATAGCAGGAAAGTTGTCCCCCTTCCCTTATCCCCAGCATCAACCTCGTCCTTTCCCAGTTTTCTTCTTGCTTATCTTGGCACCAGAGACCCCCAGCTAGTACATGGAGAGTAAGATCAGACAGATTCCTGGACAGGAGTGAGATGGGGGAAGCCCATGCAACAATATAGTCTAGCGTGGCAAGAGATGCTGAGGGTACCTGGCTGAGAAAACTGAAGTGTGTAAGCTCATCTGACGTAAACTGCTTATATATGAAAATAAGGAAGTTCAAAATATGGATTCTTCTAACTCTCCAAGCAAGTTTTCATGTTTTTCCCTACTTGTGCCAATTTGAGACTGAAAAAACTGACCAGCACTACTTGCTGTCATCGTCTCAGACGGAGCTTTCAGGTGTGTTGCAGTCTCGCCATCCTTAACTCTGAATTCTGGTCTGCAGCACCCTCTGCTGGTCACTAGTGGGATTTATCTAGAAATCAAGGCTTTTTTTATGTTAAAAATTTTCCAAGTAGTTTTATTGAAGCTTATGGATGTGTCAGTCCCCAGATTTGATAAGGAATTTATTTTCTAATAAGTCCTGAACTTGGTTTCAAAAAAGAACATTATAGTAGCCTTTTTAACATAGTTATTTAGTTACCAACAATTTACTTTTCTTATAAAAATGAGGAAATTTATTTGTAAGACCTTGAGATATAATTTAATTTCCACTGTAATTCCTAATTTTGTTTATGTTATACGTATAGAAATTTGTATCGTTTGGAAAGTAAGCATATACTATTACGTATATTGAGGCCATGGGTAGTGCAAGTGGTTAACGTACTCGGCTGTGAACCAAAAGGTTGCTAACTGAAAGGTTAGAGGTTCAAGTCCATCCAGAGGCACCTTGGAAGAAAGTCCTGGTGACCTGCTTCTGAAAAGTCAATCCCTGAAAGCTGCATGGAGCACAGTTCTGCTCTGGCACACGCGGGGTCACCACAAGTCAGGGTGGACTGTACTGGCACACGCGGGGTCACCACGAGTCGGGACGGACTGTACTGGCACACGCGGGGTCACCACGAGTCGGGACGGACTGTACTGGCACACGCGGGGTCACCACGAGTCGGGACGGACTGTACTGGCACACGCGGGGTCACCACGAGTCGGGACGGACTGTACTGGCACACGCGGGGTCACCACGAGTCGGGACGGACTGTACTGGCACACGCGGGGTCACCACGAGTCGGGACGGACTGTACAGCAACTGGTTGTTATGTCTGTGGCCGACCTTTAGATATATTGCCTGCTACTTTTAGATTTTACTTTTAGATTTTATAAGTTTTTTCCTTTTTTTATTTAAAGAAACGAAACCAAACCTAACCCATTGCCATCGAGTCCATTCTGACTCACAGCAACTCTACAGAGCAGAGTAGAAGTGCCCCATAGGGTTTCCACCGAGTGCCTGGTAGATTCGAACTGGTGACTCTTTGGTTAGCAGCTGAAATCTTAACCACTATGCCACCAGGGTTTCCATTTAAAGGAGGGAAGAATGGATATTGGCATCTTGAAACATTGAAAAATGCTCAGACCCAGTCCTCTTTTTTGTTTATACTCCCCATGCCCTTCCTTGTTGGCACTGGGATGGAAGCTTTCTATTTTAAAACAGTTGAGTAAATCGAGACAGGACTCTTAATGTATTTGTATTGTTTACCCTGCTTTTTGAAAATGTCAAAATAAAAGCTGTAGATTTAATTAGTAGTGTGTTATTTAGTAATGAAGTAGAACTGAAGCCTTCAATCAAATCTCACACAACATCCTCTTTAATGAAAAAGAAAAAAGTAAACAAACTGATAATAAATTGTGTGACTTCATTCATTTAACGGGTATTTCTAGAAGCCTTATTCTGTGCCACAAAATGTCCTAGGTTCTGAGTTAGTCATATTCTCTGTCCTCAACAGCTTAGTGTCTAGCTGGGGAGACAAATAAACAAGTAATTATAGAATAGTGTAATATTTGGAGAACTAGGGATCGGCTCATGGCAGTACAGGTTATGTACCCAATCTTGAAGTTACCCGCTACCCATTGCCATGAAGTCAGTTCTGACTCATAGCAACCCTATAGGACAGAGCAGAACTGCCCCATAGAGTTTCCAAGGAAAGCCTGGTGGATTCAAACTGCCAACCTTTTGGTTAGCAGCTGTAGCTCTTAACCACTACGCCATCAGAGTTTCTATCTTTGAAGTTAGGGACAGTTTTTTCTGGTGATTTGACTTCTAATCTGAATAAAATTTCTTAATGAGTATATTATAAGGTCAGTGTGGATTCATCTTTAGTTTTTGTACTTTGAAACTTGTATAGCACTATGTAAAAGAGTTCATGTTCATAATTATCAAAGAAAGGAGACTTCATCTAACCTGTTTCTGTTGCAGAAAATTGACTAATTTCAAATATTTTTAATTAAGATCAAAATGAAAGCTCATATTCAATTAATAGATTATTCGGTTCCCTTTTGATTGGGTTTAATTAAAGTTTTGCTGTATTGTTGGAAAAGAAATTGAACAGTCAACCGATATTGAAGTTATGTTATTTTCGTATGAAATTATTCTCAAAATTAAAGACAATGATGTATATATTTGACTTAATTTCACAGCACTAATTAAAAGCTCTTTGGATTCCATAAGAACCAATAGTTATTGAACTAAGTTGACTAAGTGTCAGACACTGTTTAAACCTCACACTAACCCTGGTATTAGCCTCATTTGAGGACACTGGCCACCGTGACATAGCTGGTTAAATGACCTTCTTAGGATCACGCAGGAGTTGTGGTAAGGGCCAGAATCTACACCTTGGCAGGATGCCTGCGTATTCCTCTACACTTCCTGCGTATAGGTAACTTATGTTGGCATTAATCCACTGTTTTATCAATTTACAAACATAATATATTTTCAAAGTCCTCACATATTACACAAATACTGAGTGTGGAAAATGAAAGCCTTTCATCTGCTAGAGGCAACCGCAAGTAAGGATTTGATATACTTTTTTGAGGGACGAGAGCAAATATTACACGTAACACATTTTAAAATAATGGTAATACTGTATGTATTGTTTTACAGCTTGCCCTTTTACATAACAGTTCATGTTAGGATCTTTTATATCCGTAAAGGTGTATCCACCCAGTTCTCTTTAATAGCTGTGTGGTTTCCAGCTGATGAAATGGACCTTAAATTTATTTAGCCATTCTCCAATTGATGGGCACTTGGTTCATTTCCAGTTTTTCCCACGTAAAAAAATGTTGCATTACATACCTGGGCTAGTATTTCTTCTATAAGATGTATTTCCAGAGGTCAAATTGCTACTGAGTCAAGGAGCTTGAACACTTTAAGCTTTTAATAAGAACAAAAAGAGTGTATTATATTCTCGTCAGTGGTAAAAGCTTGTTATCCTGCTTCCTTCCTAACCTGGGGATGTTATCAGCCGTTTTAACCTTTGCTAATCAATTTTTTTTTTTTTAAATCAAATAGTCCCCTCCCCCCAAAAAGATGTCATCTGGATTTTTCGATGTTAGTTTATTAGCAGTTTGTATTTCCTTTTCTTTGAACTGCCTTTCATGTCCTTTACCTGTTTTCTTTTACGTATATAATTCTTTTATTGATTTGTAAGTCTTAAAAAAAAGAGGGTCTTTTGACTGTCTTAAAAAATTATTGTTAACTTCATCCCTCATAGCAAAGAACAATAAGGTATTTAAATTTCTTTCTCTTTCAAATCATAGAAGTACTACCTCTTTGCTGTTAAAATTTCATTATATAAAATTTCGTTATATAAAGTTTTGAAAAAACTAGTTACTGTCAAGGTGATTCAGACTCATGGCAGCCCCATGTGTGTTCCAATTTTTTTTTAGTCTTTTAAAAATGTGTATATACCCTTGTGCTTTAGAGGGAAGGCTTACAGAGCAGAGTCGTTTCCTGTTCAATAGCTTGGACACATAATGTTCCAGGACATGGGTCACAGTCCCCACCATGTGTCAGCAGCACTCTCCCCATTTCTGCCCTGGCTTCCCCGTTACCTTTCATTTGGCTTTCCTACCCCTTCTTTCCTTCACTTTTGGGCAGACTTTGCCCTATTGGTCTTATATAATTAACTGTTCTAAGGAGCTTATTCCTCTCAGGTGTTATTGTTTATTTTGTAGGTCAGTCTGTTGTTTGGCTGAAAGGTGGTCTCTTGGGAATGGCTTCAGTTTTGTGTTAGAAAAGTGTCTTAGGACCATAGTCTTAGGGGTTCCTCCAGCCTGTATCAGACCAGCAAGTCTGGTTTTTTTTTTATGGATTTGATTTTTGTTCTACATTTCTCTCCTGCTCTGCCCAGGGCTCTCTGTTGTGATCCAGGTCAGAGCAGTCAGTAGTGGTAGCTGGGCACCATCTAGTTCTTCTGGTCTCTGGGTCATGTAGGCTGTGGTTCATGTGGTCCATTAGTCGTTTAGACTAATTGCTCCCTTTGGTCTTTGTTTTCTTCACTCGCCTTTGCTCCAGGTGGTAAGAGACGCATAGTTGTATGGATGGCCGCTCACAAGCTTTTACAACCACAGACCCTACTCACTAAAGTAGAATACAGAACATTATCTTTATGAACTGTATTACACCAATTGAGTTAGATGTCCCCTGAGTTCATAGGATTTTCAATGGCTTATTTTTTCAGAAGTAGGTCACCAGGTCTTTCTTTGAGGCATCTCTAGGTGGACTCAAACCACCAACCTTTGGATTAGCAGCTGAGCATGTTAACTGTTTGCACCCCCAGGGACCTTATATAAGGTTTAATTTTCATGAAATACCTCTGCAGTCTTTTGGTATTTTTTTATTTATATTGCTTCCAGGAACAATGCAGGGAGCCAGATTTTCTTGGAAAATTTTAAGCTCTGTGTTATTAAGAGGTCTTTTTAAAAATTAACTTCTTGTTTACAAGTTTAGCTAATTTCATACTCTTTCCTTATTATAGTTTCTTATTTCCTTTTTTGGAATAGGATAATGCTGACTACAGATTATTTCATAAAACACTCAAATTGTGTCGTTTCTTTGCCAACTCCCTTTTGCACTACACTAAGGTAAGGACTGTATTTTATATTGCATGAGTATAACCTCCATGAATTATAAGTTACCATGTTTTCATTCATTCTTTCCAAAACAGTCTTTTGAAGTTATTTTGTCGAATATATTTTGTGGGTTTTTAAAAAATGGCTTAATGTTCATTGTTAAATATTGAGCATCTGTTTGTCATTTAAGATGCTACCTATACTTTAGCCTCAGCCTTGCTGGGTTTCAGCTCTGTGACGAGCTCAGGTTACTTGATATCTAAGCCTCAGCTTTCTAATTTGTGGATTGAGGATAATAATTCATTATAAGATTTTTGAGAGGACTAAAATTAAATAAAGTAACACATATAAAGCCACTTGGTACATGTCTGGTATGTAATAGATTCTCAGTAAATATTATCTGTTAGTTATAGTTTTGGTAGCTATAACATTAAAGAATTTTCAGTATTTAGCCTTATCCTTTTTTAGTCTCATGTAAAAAAATTTATTTTAATGTGACACATACAGGGTTCTATTTTATTGTGCATGCCTTTGTGAGAGGATATGTATCGTATACAAAGAATGAATAGAGTTGTTTTATTTTAGGAATTTCTTACTTTCCTCTCTGACTCTTGCTCTACATTGCACCAGCTTTATCTTCAGATACACAGGTAAGAATGGCCATATGATTATTAAAATGCAACAATGCCATTTTTACCATGCAAAGATTAAGTGTATATCATTTTAAAATAAAGCATCAGTAATTTTTCTTAATGTTTTAGTAAATTCTTATCTGCTTGCTTAAAATAATTGAAGATGGACACTTTTGCTGGACTTGTAACCTACTAGACTGTGAGAGAATAAATTTCTCTTTGTTAAAGCCACCCACTTTGGTTTTTCTGGTATAGCAGTACTAGATGACTAAGATAGGGTTCTACCAAAAAAAAGGATACTTTTCATGCCATGGAAAAAAAACAATTTTGAGGTCAGGGCTGCTATAAAATTTTTAACAAAATTTTATTTTGTTTTATTTATTGTTTGTAGTCTTAACTAGTCCCTTAGTCACAAGCAATAAATCATAGGCCAACAAAAAAAAAGAAGACTTTACACGCATACACACACAGAGAGATACACATAAAAGTAGAAATTTGCAGGTGAGTTTCTCTTGAGTTTTATTTATTGTTTGTAGTCTTAACTGGAGGCCCGGTGACCAGATAAAGCTGGTGCAATTTGAATCCACCAGCCTGCTCCTTGGAAACCCTGTAGGGCAGTTTTGCTCTGTCCTATAGGGTTGCTATGAATTGGAATCAACTTGATGGCAATGAATTTACACACACACACCCACACACCCCCCCCCCCACACACACCCTGATGGTGCAGTGGTTAAGAGCTCGGCTGCTAAGCAAAAGGTCAGCAGTTCGAGTCCACCACCCATTCCTTGGAAACCCTATGGGGCAGTTCTACTCTGTCCTGTAGGGTCACTATGAGTCAAAATCGACTCAACGGCAGGTTTTTTGATTTATACACACATACATGCACATACACAAAGGTAAGTCAAAAAGTATTGCTACAAAATTTTAGAAACCCTTATTAAACAAAAATCTCAAAATGTTAAGCTATTGTTTCTCGACATATCCTCCATCTAGGCCTATACACTTCTGAAGGTGGTGTTTCCATCTTTCTAACCCTTCCTGGAAGAATTCTGTGCTCTTTGATTTACACCACGTCAGAACGGCAGTTTTGGCATCCTCGAGGGATTCAAATCGTGTTCCTTTTAAATGTTCTTTGAGTTTTGGGAACAAAAAGAAGTCTGAAGGGGCAAGATCAGGGCTGTAGGGTATATAAGGTAAAGCTTCCCAACGAAATTCTCAAAGAATGAGCAGGTGCATTGTCGTGATGGAAAAAAATTCCTCGGCACAGCTTTCCTGGCCTTTTTCTCACCAGTGCAGTTTTCGGTTTTCTTAAAACTTCTTTATAAGCCCTTTTGATCATCCTGTGTCCTTCGAGAAAATCTATCAAGATTACCCTTTTGTAATCCCAAAAAACAGTCAGCATAACCTTCTGAGCGGTCTTCTCTCTTGGCTCATCTTCGAGGTCATCTGAAAACTGTTGCTCTGTGTGGGGCAGCATTCCCATAAACTTGTTGCAAAGCTTCAGTGATTTGGGAAGATGTGCACTTGAGTTTTGTTAAAAATTTTATAGCAGCCCTGACCTCAAAATCGTTTTTTTTCCAGGGCATGAAAAGTATCCTTTTTTTTGGTAGAACCCTATCTTAGTCATCTAGTACTGCTATACCAGAAATACCAAAGTGGGTGGCTTTAACAAAGAGAAATATATTCTCTCACAGTCTAGTAGGTTACAAGTCCAAATTCAGGGTGTCACCTCCAGGGGAAGGCTTTCTCCCTCTGTCAGCTCTGGTGGAAGGTCCTTGTCCTCCATCTTGCCCTGGCTGAAGAGCTTCTCAGGCGCAGGGACCCCGGGTCCAGAAGGTGTGCTTTGCTTCTGGTGCTGCTTTCTGGGTGGTATGAGGTCCCCAACTCTCTGCTTGCTTCCCTTTGCTTTTACTTTTATCTCTTGAGAGGTAAAAGGTGGTGCAGGCCACACCCCAGGGAAACCCTCTTTACCTTGGATCAGGGAGGTGACCTGAGTAAGGGTGGTGTTACAATCCCACCCTAATCCTCTCAACATAAAATTACAATCATAAAATGGAGGACAACCACACACGGCCTAACCAAGTTGACACATATTTTGGGGGGACACAATTCAATCCATTACATACCCTAACAAGACTAAGACAAGTGTATTGCTGAGAGAACTTGTCTGCAGCTATGCACTGATCACAGAGACATGTTTGAACATGTTTTGTTTGAAATTAACCTGTGCATGTATGAACCCTAGTAGCAATACTTTTTGACTTACCCTCGTGTATATATACATATATACACATACTTACGTGCGTATGTGTATGTCTGTGTATGTATATGCATATATGTAACATAAGCATATTTTTTTCTATGAAATATAAGTCAAGTAGTGAATTCCAGCTTACAAAAAACAGAATCACAGAAAAGTATGATAGATAGAGAATAAGGGACATCTGAAATTGAGTGTTACCTGAGAAGAGTCCTAAATTTTATGCTAAAATAATTTGTTAGCTCATTTATCCAGTAGTTCTGCTTAACCCGTTTGGTCTTTAGAGAGCTTTTCACACCTCGCTCTCTTCAAACTTCTTATGTCTCCATCACTTCCTTACTGTTCCTCATTCTCAATTAATGACCCCACTTGCTATGTCACTGTGAAAAATGGGAACAGTTGCAACAGAGTTTCCACGTAGCACCCCCAACATATTGACTATTCTACCCGTATCTCAGCCCATATTCCTTCGTTGCCATGAGTGAACAGTCTGCGTCTAAGGCCAGCCTCTTCATTTGTGCATTGGGTCCCATCCTCTCTCGCACGCTCTGGGACCTCACCCTAGCATGGATTCCCTTTCTTCCTTGCATCATGAGTTTTCACTCCTTACTGGATCAATCTCAGACATATACAAACATGCTCCTATTTCTCCCATCTTAAGAATAAAGCAAAACAAATGAACAAGATCTCTTGACTCTACATCCTCTACCAGCTGCTGTCTTCCATTTCTCTGCTGCTTTTTACAGCCCAGCTCCTAGAAAGAGTTGTCTATACCACTGCCACTACTTTCTTTCTCGAAGCTCTTCCAGTCAGGCTTTCTGCTCCACCACTTACGGAACAGCTGTTGTCAAGGTCATCCGTGAACCCCACATTACTACGTCACGTGGGCAATTCTTAGGCCTCATCTTGTGCAGCCAGGCAGCAGCATTTGACCCTTCCTTTTGAACAGTTGCTTCCGTTGGCTTCTGGGTACCTCGCCCTCGTGGTTTCTTCTAGTCTTACTGGCTGCTTTCTCTACATTCTTAACAGGTTCTTTCCCTGCTTCTTTAAGTTGAGTGTGCCTCAGAGCTCAGTACTTAGGCTTCTTCTCTCTCTCAGTACTTAGTCTCAAGACTTTACATTTTATTATCTCTTCCCCTGAATGCCAGGTTTGAATATCTAACTGCTAATCAGTACATCTCCCTTTAAGTTGTCACAAACTGAATTCTTGATTTCCCTCTTCCCATCCCATCCATTGCTACTCCTCACCGAATCTCCATCTCTCGTAGCCTTCCTTATCCCAGTGTCAATGGCAACTTTATTTTTCAAAGTATCAGACCAAAAAGCCTTGCCATTATCTTTGACATTTTTCTCTTGCTTGCATAACCCACATACAGACGCCTAACAAATTCTGTCATTGTTATCTTCAGTGTGCATGTGTGTGTTTGTGTGTGTGTACATACACGTACATATGTTTACATACGGAATTCAGCCAGTTCTTATTGCTGCTGTTCCATCGCATCCACTATTATTTTCTTGCCTGGATTTTTGCAAAAGAGCATCTTAAACTGCTTTTTCTGCTTCCACTCTTGCCTCCCTTTAGTCTGTGCTCCATACAGTGGCCAAAAGGAGCGATAGAGACATAACTCATATCATGTCACTTCTGTGCTCCAACACGCCACTGGCTCTCATCTGTATAAAACAGCGGTCTTCTAGAACAGCCTCTCCACTTTCCCTAATTTTATTTTTTTCTTCATAGTACCTATTAACATCTACTGTATTATATAATTACTTACTTGGTTTTTTAACTGTCTCCTTCACTAGAATATAAACTCAGAAAAGGCAGTCACTTTGTATATTCTGTTTGCTGCTATATCACCTATTCCTAGAACAGTGTTGGCATGTAATAGGCACTTACTAAACATTTGTCAAAGAAATCAGTTTAAAAATACATCATTTGATTGAAAAACTCAAATAGTTTCTATGATATTCTGTAGCTATAGTTCAAGTCTATGGAGTGTTTATTCTCTTACATACGGCTTTCACCTTACTGATAATTTGATCCTCCCAGCCTATATGCTACCATGATTTCAGTCAGTGTCACAGGTGAAGAATCTGGGGCTCAGGGAAGTCACGTGAATGACCCAAAGCCATGCAACTAGTAAATGACAGAGCTGGTGCTGTTTCCATCACACTAAAAAGGTCACCAGTGTTAATATTTTAAGTGGATTCTCTTAAATGCTGTCATCCCCTGTAGACAGGTTTTTCTCATGTGCTGCCCCACATAGAACGCATATTAAAATAGCATGACAAAATACTGAGTGAATACCTTATTTCACGTAGGTTTTGATTGAAATTTAGTTTAAACGCCAGTTACTGAGTCACTTTTCATGAAAAACCTTTGGATCCTCCTTCAATGCTAGTATGCAGTTTACTTCCTAAACAACAACTGCTTTGAGAAACAGTGTTAATTGATAGTAAATTCAGCATTCTACCTATTTTAAAACAACTTCTAATAAAATTAATTAGGCCAGAATTTTTCATAAATGTCTTCATTTAAATAATGTTTATTAGTTGATTGAAGATTCATGATTTTACAGTTTTTTTTATTATGCTTTAAGTGAAAGTTACAATTCAAGTCAGTTTCTCATACAAAAAATTATACACACATTGATATGTGACCCTAGTTGCTCTCCTTATAATGTGACAGCACACTCTTCCTCTCCACCCTCTGTTTTCTGTGTCTGTTCAACGAGCTGCTGCCGCCCCTCTGCCTTCTCATCTTGCCTCCGGACAGGAGCTGCCCAGTCAGTCTCATGTGTCTGCTTGAACTAAGAAGAACAACCCTCAGCAGTATCATTAAATATCATATAGTCCAGTCTAATTTTTGTCTGAAGAATTGGCTTCTGGAATGGTTTTCATTTGGGGCTTACAGAGAGTCTGGGGACCAGGTCCTCTGGGATCCCTCCAGTCTCAGTCAGACCATTAAGTCTGGTCTTTTTACTAGAATTTGAGTTCTGTACCCTTCTTTTCCCCTGCTCCATCAGGGACTCTCTGTTGGGTTCCTTTTCAGGACAGTCATTGGTGATAGCCAGGCACCACCTAGTTCTTCCGGTCTCAGGCTGATGGAGTCTCTGGTTTAGGTGGCCCTTTCTGTCTCTTGGGCTCATATTTTCCTTGTGTCTTTGGTGTTCTTCATTCGCCTTTGCTCCCGGTGGGTTGGAACCAATTGATACATACTAGATGGATGGCTGCTTGCTAGCTTTTAAGACCCCAGATGCCACTCATCAAAGTGGGATGCAGAACATTTTCATAATAAACGTTGTTCACCTAGATGTCGCCTGAAACTGTGGCCCCCAGACCCCCATCCCTGCTACACTGTCCCTCAAAGTGTTTGGTTGTATTCAGGAAACTTCTTAGCTTTTGGTTTAATCCAGTTCTGCTGACTTCCCCTGTATTGCGTGTTGTCCTTGCCTTCACCTGAAATAATTCTTGTCTGCGGTCTAGTTAGTGAATACCCCCTCTCTCCCTCCCCACACTCCTAACCATCAATTAGTGTTTTCTTCTGTGTCTAAACCTTTTCTTGAGTTGCAACTGACTAATTTCGCTCAGCATAATGCCTTCCAGATTCATCCGTGTTATGAGATGTTTCACGGTTTCATCAGTGTTCTTAATCATTGTGTAGTATTCCACTGTGTTGAGTATACCATAATTTATTTATCCATTCATCCATTGATGGGCACCTAGGTTGTGTCCATCTTTTTGCTGTTGTAAACAGTGCTGCGGTGAATATGGGTGTGCATGTATCTATTCGTGTGAGGGTTCTTATTTCTTTGGGATATATTCCAAGGAGTGAGATTGCTGGATTGTGTGGTAGTTCCATTTCTAGCTTTTTAAGGAAGCGCCAAATCGATTTCCAAAGTGGTTGTACCATTTTACTTTCCTGCCAGCAGTGTATAAGTGTCCCAGTCTCTACACAACCTCTCCAACATTTATTATTTTGTGGTTTTTGGATTAATGCTAGCCTTGTTTGGATGAGATGGTATCTCATTGTAGTTTTGATTTCCATTTCTCTGAAAGCTAATGATCCTGAGCATTTCCTCATGTATCTGTTAGCCACCTGAATGTCTTCTTTAGTGAAGTACCTGTTCATATCCTTTGCCCATTTTTTAATTGAATTACTTGTCTTTTTCTTGTTGAGGTTTTGCGGTATCTTGTAGATTTTAGAGATTAGATGCTGATTAAATTTGTCGTAGCCAAAATTTTCTTCCCAGTCTGTAGGTTGTCTTTTTAGTTTTTTGGTGAAGTCTTTGGATGAACACAAATGTTTGATTTTTAGGAGCTCCCATTTATCTAGTTTCTCATCTGGTGTTCGCGCATTGTTAATAATGTTTTTATACTGTTTGTGCAATGTATTAGGGCTTCTGGCATTGTCCTTATTTTCTTTTCCATGATCTTTATTGTTTTAGATTTTATATTTGGGTCTTTGATCCATTTTGAATTAGTTTTTGTGCATGGTGTGAGGTACGGGTCTTGTTTCATTTTTTTGCAGGTGGATATCCAGTTATGTCAGCACCATTTGTTAGAGACTGTCTTTTCCCCAATTAATGAACTTTGGGCCTTTGTCAAATATCAGCTGCTCATAAGTGGATGAATTTACGTCTGGATTCTCAATTGTGTTCCATTGGTCTATGTATCTGTTGTTGTACCAGTACCGGGTTGTTTTGACTACTGTGGCAGTGTAATAGGTTCTAAAATCAGGTAGTGTGAGGCCTCCGACTTTGTTCTTCTTTTTCAGTAATGCTTTACTTATCTGGGTCCTCTTCCCTTTCCATATGAAGTTGATGATTTGTTTCTCCTCATTAAAAAATGCTTTGGAATTTGGATTGGGATTGCACGGTATCTGTAGATCGCTTTGGGTAGAAATTGACATTTTTACAATGTTGAGTCTTCCTATCCATGAGCAAGGTATGTTTTTCTGCTTATGTAGGTCTCTTTTGGTTTCTTGCAGTAGTGTCGTATAGCTTTCTTTGTATAGGTCTTTTAGGTCTCTGGTTAGATTTAGTCCTAAGTGTTTTATCCTCTTGGGGGCTATTGTAAATGGTATTGATTTGGCAATTTCCTCTTCGACATTCTCTTTGTTGCTGCAGAGGAATCCAACTGATTTTTGTATGTTTACCTTTTATCCTGACCTTTTGCTGAACACTTCTATTAGTTCCAGTAGTTTTTTTGTGGATTCTTTAGGGTTTTCTGTTTATAAGATCATGTCATCTGCAAATAGAGGTACGTTTACTTCTTCCTTACCAATTTGGATGCCCTTTATTTCTCTTTCTAGTCTAATTGCTCTGGCTGGGACCTCCAGCACAGTCTTGAATAAGGGTGGTGATAAAGGACACCCTTGTCTGGTTGCTGTTCTCAACGGGAATGGTTTCACTCTCTCTCTGTTTAGGATGATGTTGATTGTTGGCTTTGTATAAATGCCTTTTATTATGTTGAGGAATATCCGTTCTATTCCTATTTTGCTGAGAGTCTTTATCATGAATGGATGTTGAGCTTCGTCAAGTGCCTTTTCTGCATCAGTTGAAAAGATTATGTGGTTCTTGTCTTTTGTTTTATTTATGTGATGGATTACATTGATTGTTTTTCTAATGTTGAAATGATGAACCATACCTGCATACTTGATACGAGTCCCACCCGGTCATGGTGAATTATTTTTTTGATGTGTTGTTGAATTCTATTGGCTAGAATTTTGTTGAGGAGTTTTACGTCTCAGTTCATGAGGGATATTGGTCTGTAATTTTCTTTATTAGCGGTACCTTTACCTGATTTTAGTATCAGAGTTATGCTGGCTTCATAGAGTGAGCTTGGGAGTATCCATCCTTTTCTGTGCTCTGAAATACTTTTAGTAGTAGTGATGTTAACTCTTCTCTAAAAGTTTGGTAGAATTCTCCAGTGAAGCTGTCATGGGCCAGGGCTTTTTTTGTTGGGAGTTTTTAATTACCTTTTCAATTTCCTCTTTTGTTACAGGTTTCTTTAATCCTACCTCTGTTTGTGTTACTTTAGGTAGGTAGCGTGTTTCTAGAAATTTGTCCATTTCCTCTACATTTTCAAATTTGTTAGAGTACAATTTTTCATAGTATTCTGTTGTGATTCATCTAATTTCAGTTGGGTGTGTTGTGATATCACCCATCTCGTTTCTTATTTGGGTTATTTGCTTCCTCTCCTGTTTTTCTTTTGTCAGTTTCACCAGTGGTTTTTATTTTATTTTGTTGACCTTTTCAAAGAACCAGCTTTTGGCCTTGTTTACTCTTTCAGTTGTTTTTCTATTCTCTATTTCATTTAATTCTGCTCTAATTTTTATTATTTCCTTTCTTCTGGTGTCCAAGGGCATCTTTTACTGTTTTCTGTTTGTTTGAATTGTAGGTTTAATTCTTTGATTTTGGTCCTTTTTTCTTTTTGAATGTGTGCATTTATTGCTATAAATTGACCTCTGAGCACTGTTTTTACTGTATCCTAAAGATTCTGGTAGGATGTGTTTTCATTCTAATTTGATTCTATGAATTTCTCTGTTCCATCCTTAATTTCTTCTGTAACCCAGTCGTTTTTGAGCAAGGCGTTGTTCAGTTTCCATGTGTTTGATATTTTTTCTTTGCTTTTTGTGTTGTTGATTTCTACTTTTATGGCTTTATGGTCAGAAAAGATGTTTTGTAATATTTCGATCTTTTGGATTCTGTTAAGACTTGCTTTATGGCCTAAAATGTGGTCTATTCTGGAGACTGTTCCACGCGTGTTGGAAAAGAAAGTATACTTGGCTGCTGTTGGGTGGAATGTTCTTTATATGTCTGTGAGGTCAGGTTGGTTGATTGTGGCATTTAGATCTTCTGTATCTTTATTGAGCTTCTTTCTGGATGTCCTGGACTTCATAGAAAGTGGTGTGTTAAAGTCTCCTACTATTATTGTGGAGCTGTCTATCTAACTTTTCAATGCTGATGGAGTTTGTTTTATGTAACTTGAAGCCCTCTCATTGGGTGTATAAATATTTATTATGGTTATGTCCTCTTGGTGTATTGACCCTTTAATTGTTACATGGCACCCTTCCTTATCCTTTGTGGCGGATTTTAAAGTCTATATTTTGTCAGAAATTAATATTGCCACTTGTGCTCTTTTTTGATTGTCATTTGCTTGATATATTTTTTTCCATCATTTGAGTTTTAGTTTTTTTGTGTCTTTAAGTTTAAGGTGTGTCTCTTTTAGACAGCATATAGACAGATCGTGTTTTTTAATCCATTCTGCCAGTCTGTCTTTATTGGTGAATTTAGTCCACTTACATTCAGCGTAATTATGGATAGGTATGAGTTTAGTGCTGACATTTTGATGTTTTTTTGTGTGTGTGTTGTTGAGAGTTTCTTTTTTCCACTTAATTTTCTGTGGTGAGTTGTTTATATTTTGTCTATTCCTCTCATTCGTTGGTGCTTTTGTATTTGCTGAGTCTTTATGTTTTTCTTGTTTTTTACTTTGATGTGTAGGATTGTTAGTTTCCTTTGTGGTTACCTTAATATTTACCCCTGTTTTTCAAAATTTAAACCAATCTTTTATTATATCACTTTGACTTCCGTCCCATAGGAAAGGATCTATAACTACATTTTTTAGTCCCTCTTTTTTGTTTTAATGTTGTCATCTTTTACATAATGACATCTGTTTCCCTGTTCTGAGTGCTTTAGCTTTGATTTATTTTTGTGATTTTGCCATCTGGGTTGATACCTGGTTGATGTGTCCTGTATTCTAGTCTTGGCTTGTTATCTGATGTTACCGATTTTCTAACTGGAGGACTCCTTTAGTATTTCTTGTAATTTTGGTTTGTTTTTTGCAGATTCCCTAAACTTCTGTTCATCTGGAAATGTGCTAATTTCACCATCATATTTAAGAGACAGCTTTGCTGGGTATATAATTCTTGGCTGGCAGTTTTTCTCCTTCAGTGCTCTATATATGTCATGCCATTGCCTTCTTGCCTGCATGGTTTCTGCTGAGTAGTCTGAGTTTAGTCTTACTGACTCTCCTTTGTAGGTGACCTTTCATTTATCCCTAGCTGCTCTTAAAATTTTCTCTTTATCTTTGGTTTAGTCAAGTTTGAGTGTAATATGCCTTGGTGACTTTCTTTTGGGATCTACCTTGCGTGGGGTTCAATGAGCGTCTTGGATAGATAGGTATCTTCTCATCTTTTATGATACCAGGGAATTTTTCTGCCAACAATTCTCCCTGTATTTTCTGTTATCCCTCAGGCCCCCATTCTGCTAGTCCAGTCACTCATAGGTTATTCCTCTTGATAGAGTCTCACATAATTCTTAGGATTTTTTCATTGTTTTAAATTCATTTATCTGATTTTTCCTCAAATATGTTGGTGTCAAGTGCTTTATCTTCCATCTCACTCATTCTGGCTTCCATTTCCTCAATTCTGGTCCTATAACTTTCTATTCAGTTGTGTAATTCTGACATTTTATTGTTAGTCTTCTGGATTTCTGTTTGCTTTCTCTCTATGGATTCTTGCAGCCTATTAAATTTGTCATTATGCTCTTCTCTAATCTTCTTAAGTTCCTCTTTTGCTTTGTCTGTGTGCTGGTTGGCTTGTTCTGTGTTTGTCTGATATCTTTCCTGATCTCTTGAAGAATTCTGTATAGTAATCTTTTGTGTTCTACCTCTGGTAGTTCCAGGAAGTTTTCTTCATCCAGAAGATTTCTGGATTCTTTGTTTTCAGAGCTTGCTGAGGCCATCATGGTCTGATATTAACTGTTGTCTCTGAGCCATCAATAAGTTATTGTATTTATCTATTTTATGTTTGCTTACTGTATCCTAGTTTCTTGTTTTGTTTTGTTTTATGCCCAAATAGGCTGCTTTAGTGAGATAGTTTGATTTTCAGCACCTTTGAAGCTCTAATGTCCTGTCACCAGGTGGTTAGAGCTGTTATCAGGTATATGAGCCGAGGAGTCCACTTACTTGTATGGATTCAGCTCAGGTGTCCAGGTAGTCAGTCACCAACTGTGTGGTGCAGGTTCTCACCTACAGTCCTAGATGAGCAGGAGAGATTGGTGTAGGCACAGGTATCTGGCTGCATTAAGCAGTCAAGCGCTGAGCAATCCAGGGGGCTGACAGCTGCCCCTGAGTGCCTGTGAGGAAAGCATGTCCCTGTTCCCTAGAAGTGCATAGGAGGGCAGGTTTTACAGCTGGACTATGGGCACCCAATGCTGTTGGCTGTAAGGACTAGGAGGCACCACTTATCCTCAGACCCGTTGCGGGTAGCTAGTTGGTGTAGATGGAACCACCAGTCCTCAGCCCCCTGATGTGGGTAGGTGAGGACCCCTCTTAACATGCAGAGTGGTATCGAACGTCACTAACCTGCCTCTCCACCATATAACTGAAACAGCTGAAGTTAGATTTCAGATATATACCCTGTTGTACTGTGCTAACGAGGGCCTACGCTGTTGAAATGGGTCCACACAGGTCTATGCAGGGGTGAAAGGCATTCAAAGTCCGTGGACCGCTTATGCCTGTGCCTAGGCAAAGGGGCTGAGGTCCCTGCTTAGGGGAGCTGGCAGGTTATTTTTTCCTGTTTATTAATTTGTTCCCTTTCCAAGGCTGGGAGAATGGCTCAGAACGCATGATGGGTCCTTCTTCCGGCCCAGGGGATGCGGCACTCTCTGAAGCCAGGTCAGACCCAGTGCAGAGCAGGAAGGGGGCAGGTAAGTGGGAGAGAGGTTTTTCCCAAAGGGGTTTTTTTTTAATCCATGCAGTAGGTTAGATGCATGTACTTACCTTTTGCCGACTGAGCACCACGTTTTGCTGATTCTGGAGGTGTGAGTAGACTCTCCGTCTCTTGGTCTCTTCCGATGTAGAAAACACATCCTGAAGGCCAATGCTTGCCTCACCACTGGCGTGGGCTGCAGGTGCCTGTTCCTGCCGGGTCATGTCTGGCCACTCCTCTCTGCTTCTGAACTGTCTCTCCCTATCCCAGCCACTCAGTCCGATTCCTCAACTTTGTCTTTGATGTTCAGGGCTCCTAGATTGTCATATATAATTGATTCACTTGTTTTTTTTTGAGTCTTTGTTGTAAGAGGGACCACAGGAATTGTCTGACTACTCTACCATCTTGGCCTTGCCTCCAATCTTACAGTATTTCTAAGGATACCATTGTCAAAATGTGGTATTAAAATGCAACAAAACTATTCCAAGGGTTTCTGTAAAATTATACACTTTTAGTTTTGTACGATTATAGCCACTTTATTTAGCTAAGAAGTCTGGGTAACAATTCTGGCATCAATTCAGCACTTTGAATCTTGTTTTATAAAATGTATGCTACTTACTTTTTATATATTTTCACTACTAGAAGAACATCACTTTGCAGCACCACAATCTAAAGTTAGAAGATAACTACTAATATGCGAGATTTTTTTACCCGCCTTCTAGCAAGTTGCCTCCGAGCCTGTACGCTACCACGATTTCTAAGGCACAACAGGAGGAGATAGCAGGTGCTTTCCTAGTGACACTGGATCCACTCATCACTCAGCTTCTCACATTCCAGCCTTTTATGCAGGTGGTTTTGGACACTAAACTAGGTAAGCTTCAAAACAGATTGAATGTACAATCATTTTCTGTTAACTATGACATATTTTTTTTTTTTTTATGACATATCAGAGACAGGTTCTTTTTCTTACAGTCATTTTTTTTTAATTAAAGAAATTTTTTTTTTAAATCCTTCTGCTTTCAGTTGATGTTTTCTTTTTTAAAAAATTGTCTCAATTTTTTTTACATATTACAATAAATTTATGCTGAAAAGATTCAGGGACTGTTTTTACCTACTTGTTGTAATTTGATGTGTTTTAATACCCAAGATCTGCCGTGTGAACTCCAGTTCCCACAGTGTCTCCTCCTGGTTGCCATCATGGACAAGCTGCCTTCTCAGCCCGAGGGGCCGCAGTGGCTGTGGTGTGCAGACAGCCCGTGCTCAGAAGCTGCAGCCAGGTAGTGCCATGTTGTTTAACTTTACATCCAGTTATATTACAGGTGGTTTATTATAATGAATGTCCTGTTGCTCAGGACGGTCTAGAAGTGAAGTTCATTATTACAGCAGATATTCAAGTTTGTAGTTGCTGTATGTGAGAGGTTTGTAGTATATACTGTGTCTGTAATATAAAGTATATTTATTTTATTGTGTATGTATATATCATATATAAAATATATGGTTAGATTAATATACAGTATATAAGCATGTAATGCTAAAAATATTTTAATTTTGTTCAGTGTCTTAGAAGGCTTTCCGTGGTGGTCAGTGTCATGAACATTGACTGTAATAGAGTAGATGTAGTAAATAAGTTACAGAAATGAATTCTGACCAAGAGAATGCTGTATACTGTAAGGTATTTTCTGGAAGATTTCACTTGTATCATCCGCCTAGTCAACACCATAGTCTGGCTCTGGTTTCTTACTGCCTGCGTTATTGCTCTGCTCAGCTTCTCACCCCTTTCTTCAGATATTCTAAACCACTACCAGGTTAGTCTCCCTAACACCGGGTCTGCACGTCCTCTTCTGCTCAGTAACTACAGCATGATGTCAGGATTCCTCAGCTTTGCACTGAAAGCCCGTTTCCATTTGTTGCCATCTCCTGTTGCTTCTCGTCCCTTGGCTCATTTTCTATGCACCTTGATTCCATCAGACTGGTTGTTCCTGTCTGCCTTTTACTCATCCTTTGTCTTCTTTGCCTATTTATATCTTGCCTATTTTTTAATTTGTTGTTTAAATCCTTTTTGATGGTTTCTTCAACCATTTCAATCTTAAATGACTCCTCCCTGTCTGAACTATAACACTTTTCTGTCATATATATACTGATGTAACCATTTAAATTTTAAGTTCCTTAGGGAAGTTTCTTTGACTGTGTATAGCTCCGTACTTAGCTCCTAGTTCACATGTGGTAAATGATGAAAAAAAAAGTCCAGGAAAATTCTTCTCCTTTAAGGGATTTCTTTATCAGTGAATGTATTTTACTTTTATGTATGGCTGTTCATACATATTGGGAAGTATTGTTGATATTTACCTCTTGAGACATAAGCTTTGCTAAAATAACTTCCAAATGTTAGATTGTTATTATCATGCATGCAAGTTATTAAATGTTAATATTCGGTTCAATGTTCTCAATTTCCCTGCAGGATATCTCTGCTGAAAGCCATTTTCTACAGTTTTGAGCAGTGTTCTGGTGAACTCTCTCTACCTGTTCATTTACAGGAAGTAAAGAGTAAAGGGCAGGCCCAAGTTGCTGTCACCTTGTATCAGTATGTTTGTGTTCACCTGTGTACATTTATTGCTTCCTGCCATCCATCACTCTTTCCTGAACTGGTAAGCTTGTTACTTGCCTGGCTACACTCCTGCTTTCTCTGCATTGATACTACGATTCAGAAACAAAGTGTGGGAAAGTTAATATATATTCTTTTTGAACGTCATACTCTCAATTTATACATTTTACCTTTTAATTCAGTTATATCCTAGGAAATGGTAATCCTAGATTTCTTTAGTGTTCAGATACTAGTATTTAGTTAAAATACTTGGGAAAACATTTTGGGTGAGGAGGTATGGAAAGACTGTGAGAAGAAGAAAAATGGGTAGGATTTTACCTAATTCAGTTTCATAAAGAAAATGAGAAATAAATGACAGTATGTAGACCCAGATCATCTATAGTCTTGGGCATAATGTAGGTGGTTTTGTTTGTCTTTTATGGTGTTGGATTAGAAAAGATGCTGAGAAAATTATGGGAAAAAAATTCTTAGAAGATAGGTAAATATCAGTCATTTAAGATACTATACAAATAGGTAATAAGTATCCAGCAAATATTAAATATTGCGAGTATCTGAATGTTAAAAGGCAGAAATAAAAAGCATAGGGATACTTGTTACATACAGTGTTTTACTGATTTCAGGCTACTTAGAGTACCCTTAGGACACTAGTGGTTAGTTGACCACATGTAAAGCCACTCGTGGGTCCCCACGCGCCAGCACCAGCGGGTGCCCAGGAAACGTTGAGGAAGGGGCAGCACAGGTGCTGTCGGATACCAGGAAAGGGAGACTCCCCAGTGAGGGTCTGTTACCTGGATTCTCATAGTGCTTTGCTGTTTCATTTTGAGAAGTGTCATATTAATGATAGTTTTTTGTGAACTTAAGCACATGAATAAATCAGTATAACCTTTTGGTTTTTTTTAGGATGCTGCACTGTTGAATGCTGTGCTGGGTGCCAAGATGATCACCTCTTTGTTAGCTATGGATGCCTGGTGCTTCCTTGCTCGGTATGACGTAGCTATGTTTTTGGTTTTACGTTGATTTATAGTAGTGACTGGCAGTAAATGATTTTATACTTGTAAGCTTACAGAAAAAATCTGTTTTAATAATCCTTGAATAGTCTTCCAGAAAGGTTTGATTTCATACCACAGCACTAAATTAAGAAATGATTTCCTCTTTCCTTTCCTTGGCTCAGGCCAGTAGATGGGTACTGTGTAATTTTATGCACCGCAAAACTCCTCGCCATGGAAATAACTGCAGTTTGTATGCCTCCATCGGAACATTTAGTGCTTTATGAAAATCCATCTTATCGTTTTTCTGAATAGTCGTATAAACCTGATTGTCTTTTCTTTACATCTCAGATACGGTACTGCTGAACTCTGTGCACACCACGTCACCATAGTGGCCCATTTGGTGAGTAGAGTTACAAGGCCTAAAACGTGCTCTTCCCGTGCAGTTCCTCTGAGGATATAATCTTAAAGAATGAGAAGATCAAAAGGAGAAACAGCATGGTTGCTAAATTGCTTTGACAGTTCCTTTGCTCTGCATTCATGCTGATGCGATTGAGAAACAACAAGCGTAAAGCTGGAGAAATTGTTTCATAGTTTCAAAATTTTATAGAGTTCCAGTAATTGTTTTGGGAAGGAAAGACTAGGTTGTTAATTCAGAATAAATTTAAAATTGTATGCAAAGTAGAGAATAAGAAAAGAGTTGGTTGTAATATTGAAGGCTAAGAGCTCATTCATCTCTCTGTAAATAAATAATGCTTGGACAAGCTGACCCTTGATTTTGTCGCATCTCATTTAATTAGGATGATTCAGAAGGGACTAAATTTCATAGTGATTTAGGCCTTTGGGAATAGAAGCAGTGCTTTGTACATGGGTGCAAAGAATAAAATGATTTAACAATGATTTCTTTTAACCTTTGCAATATTGACTTGTTTTGCTTTTAAATTCTGAGATGTTGAGTATGTTCCATTTAAAGTGGTCATGATTGTTGTCTTTTATCATTGGCCTTTGATACAGATCTTACTATGTGGGTCCATGTTTGTGCTATTTCTTAGTAGAGTTACTGTTGATGAATTTCTTGGTTTACCTTTTAAGGATTTTGTGAACTAACCCAGGTCATTGTAGAACAACTTGAGCAGCTGATACGTATATCTTCACAGATAATGGTTTTGATCACTACTTACCTGCATTACTAAATCCTTAACCCATCTCACACAAACCCAAAGTCACAAAACAGAGATTTATTTTTATGTTGTGTGTTTTATGCTACAGGTTTCATTTAAATAAAAGCTTTCCTACTGCATTATGGCAGGAATTGGTTTCCAGAAAATAGAGTTAATAAAATCTTTAAATAAAGCTCCCATCTTGTAGAGTTACATCCACCTCTGAACTGTTTACTTGTGCTTAGATCATAAAAAGTCCCATGAATTATAAGTCAGATTAGTAACACATCAAATTGCCATCAGATGCTAATTAGAAATAGAGATTACAAAGTGTAATTTTTAAATATGTCAATTTTTTCTTCTCATTAGGAAAGTAATCTAGGTTTATTGAAGAAAAAATTTTTTTTAAAAGTCCAAATTAAAACTACCTGTGATCTCATCTCAGAAAGAGCCGCTGGTTAGTATTTAGGCATATACCTTTCTTGTAAAAGCTATGATTTTAAATCAGCCTGTCTTCTCTCTCTACTTTCTTCTCTCATCCTCCTCTCTCTGTCCCTCTGTGTCTGTCTTTTCCCAGATAAAATCTTGCCCAGGAGAATGTTACCAGCTCACCAACCTGTCAGTACTGTTGAGGCGCCTCTTCTTCTTCATGGCCCCACCCCATCAGGTAAGGACGTCATCGTTGTCACTGTCTTTGAGCAACTGAGGACAGTTGGATTCGGACTCCTTTGAAGGCCTTTATTTCCCCCATTTATTCTAAATTTAAACGTTGACATGATCTCAGCATACATTTTTAACATATTGGTTGCTTTGCTTATTGCTTTTAGCTGGGCCTAGAATTCGATGTCTTTGCCCTAAGTTATAGGTAACCATTCTCATTCTGTCCTCCTGAAATGTATCTTAAATCTTGTTTTTTATACATTTAGAATGCCTGAAATTGTTGTATATCCTCTGGGCCTTTCAACCTGTTTTGAAGAGCTATAATTTATTCCCTTAATGATGTCTCTTATTTTTAACAGTAAGTTGGACTTTTAGGAGAAAATTGAAAGTATAATGAGCTCTGCCATGAGAGAAGGAATTTTGTGGCTATGTGAGCTGGTGTAGTGCGGTGTAGGCCCATGGGCTGCTCACATCACAACTCCTCCAGGCACTTTTTAAAAACACAGGTTTCTGGATCGTAACCTGTGAATGTGGGGGCAGGTGTGGAGCAGGGCTCGATGATTTTGCTATTGTCGTTAAGTTCCTGTGTGATTCTAATGTGGAGGAATTAGACTTCTGGGGTCCTGTGGCACTTGGTTTATTGTGACTGTGGACAGGTCATCCTTTCTGAACTTGTTCCTCTGTCTACAAAGTAGGAGATACCTGTATTTACTTTGAAATATTTTGCAAGGACTTAGAGATAATGTATGCAAAATACTTAGCATAGTGCCAATCTCAAGAGAAGTGCTTAGTAAATTCCAGGGGTTATTTCTGACTAGGGTTTTTTGCCCTGAGTTATGTCTGCTTTCCTGCCTTGGAGAGATTGGCTAGGCCCCAGAGGAACCACACTGACCTCCTTAGCCCTTCTCCTCACACATGTCTCCAAGATAGAGAGCCCACCAGTCCCACCTACTAGCCCTCCAGAAAGCATGGAAGGGTCCACCAGAACTACAATAAGAGTTATCTACTCCAGGTCTCTTAGAATTTTATTCCCTTTTACTCACCTATCAAAGTCATTGCCTTTGGTTCCTGGTACATTTTTCTTCACAGAGGTCCTGTTAACTGGGAGGTCCTTCCTGAAGAGGTGAGATTGGGAGGGAAAGGTGGGTGGGTATGAGGTAGCCCAGCAGTCACTAGCTGTGTGACTTTATGCAAGTCACTTTCCTTTTAGTGTCAATTTTCTCGTTTATAAAATCAGACTGAGTAATTTAGAAAATTACCCTCTTCCCAGGGTTGTTGTGAAATTTTAACTTTTATTGTTATTGTTGTTAGGTACTGTCACATTGGTTCAGAATCATAGCAATGCTTTGTACAACAAAACAAAACACTGCCCAGTCCTGCACCATTCTCACAGTCATTATGCTTGTTGCAGCTACTGTGTCGATCCATCTCCTTGAGGGTCTTCCTTTTTTTCGCTGACCCTCTACCAAGCATGATGTCCTCCTCCGGGGACTGGTCCCTCCTGGTAACAATCCAAAGTACCTGAGATGAAGTCTCACCATCCTCACTTCTAAGGAGCATTCTGGCTGTACTTCTTCCAAGACACATTTGTTCATTCTTTTGGCAGTCCATGGTGTATTCAATATTCTTCGCCATCACCATGATTCAAAGGCATCAATTCTTCTTTGGTCTTCCTTATTCAGTGTCCAGCTTTCCCATGCATATAAGGTGATTGAAAACACCATGGCTTGGGTCAGGGACATCTTAGTCCTTAAAGCGTCATCTTTGCTTACGAACACCGTAAAGAGGTCTTTTGCATCAGATTTGCCTGGTGCAATGCGTCCATTGATTTCTTGACTGTTGCTTCCATGGATGTTGATTGCGAATCTGTGTAAACTGAAATCCTCAACTTCAGTCTTTTCTGTTTATCATGATGTTGCTCATTGGTCCAGTTGTGAGGATTTTTGTTTTCTTTATGTTCAGATTTTTAACGTTCAGATACAATCCATACTAAAGGCTGTGGTCTTTGATTTTCATTAATATATGCTTCTAGTCCTCTTCACTTTCAGCATGCAGGTTGTGTCATCTGCATAACGCAGGTTGTTAATGAGTCTTCCTCCAGTCCTGATGCCCATTCTTCATACAGTCCAGCTTCTGGGATTATTTTCTCAGCATACTGATTAAATAGGTATAGTGAAAGGATACAACCCTGACTCATGCCTTTACTAACTTTAAGCCACACAGTATCCCCTTGTTCTGTCCAAATAACTGCCTCTTGATCTAGGTACAGGTTCCCCATGAGCACAATTAGGTGTTCTGGAATTCCCATGCTTTGCAGTGTTATCCATAATTTGTTATGATCCACACAGCCAAATGCCTTAGCATAGTCAATAAAACACAGATAAACATATTCTCTGCTTTCAGCCAGGATCCATCTGACATCAATTGTAATATCCCTGGTTCCACATCTGCTTCTAAATCTGGCTTGAATTTCTGGCAGTTCCCTGTCGATGTACTGCTGTAGCCACTTTTGAATGATTGATCTTCAGCAAAATTTTACTTGGCTGTGATGTTAATGATATTGTTCAATAATTTCCTCATTTGATTGGATCACCTTTCTTGGGAATAGGCATAAATATGGATCTCTTCCAGTTGGTTGTCCAAGTAGCTGTCTTCCAAATTTCTTGGCATAGATGAGTGATCACCTCCAGTGCTGCATCTGTTCATTGAAACATGTCAGTTGGTATTCCGTCAGTTCCTGGAGCCTTGTTTTTCACCAGTGCCTTCAGTGCAGCTTGTATTTCTTCCTTCCATACCATCAGTTCCTGATCATATGGTGCTTCCTGAAATGGTTGACTGTCCACTGGTTCTTTTTGGTTTAGTGACTCTGTATATTCTTTCCATCTTCTTTTGATGCTTCCTGTGTCATTTAATATTTTCCCCATAGAATCTTGCAGTATACAACTTGAGGCTTGGATTTCTTTCTTCAGTTCTTTAGCTTGAGAAATGCTGAATGTGTTCTTCCCTTTTGGTGTTCTATCTCCAGGTCTTTGCACATGTCATTATAGTACTTTGTTTTCTCAAGCTGCCCTTTGAGATCTTCTGTTCAGCTCTTTTACTTTATCATTTCCTCCTTTTGATCTAGCTACTCGATGTTCAAGAGCAAGGTTCAAAGTCTCTTCTGACATCCATTTTGGTCTTTTCTTTCCTGTCTTTTTATGATCTCTTGCTTCATGAATGATGTCCTTGATGTCATTCCACAACTCGTCTGGTCTTTGGTCATTAGTGTTCAGTACGTCAAATCTATTCTTTTGATGGTCTCTAAATTCAGGTGGGATATACTTCAGGTTGTACTTTGGCTCAGGCCGTACTTCGGCTCTTGCGGACGTCCTCTAATTTTCTTCAGCTTCAGCTTGAACTTGCTTATGAGCAATTGATGGTCTGTTCCATTCAGCCCCTGGCTTTGTTCTGACTGATGATAATGAGGTTGTGCATCATCTCTTTCCACAGATGTGGCCAATTTGATGCTTGTGTATTCCATCTGGAGAGGTCCATGTGTATAGTCACCACTTGTTTTTGAAAAAAGGTATTGGCAATGAAGAAGTCATTAGTCTTAAAAAATTCTTATCCTATGATCTCCAGCATTGCTTCTATCACCAAGGCCATATTTTCTAACTACCAATCCTTCTTTGTTTCCACCTTTTGCATTCCAGTCACCAGTAGTTATTAGTGCATCCTGATTGCATGTTTGATTAATTTCAGACTGCAGAAGTTGGCAAAAATCTTCAATTTCTTCATCTTTGCCCTTAGTGTTTGGTATGTAAATTTGAATAATAACCTTATTAATTGGTCTTACTTGTAGGGGTATGGATATTATTCTATCTCTGACAGCGTTGTACTTCAGGATAGAATTTGAAAAATTCTGTTTGACGATGAAGGCAACACTATGCCTTTTCTAGTTGTCATTCTCTGCATCATAGACTACAGGATTGTCCGAGTCAAAACGGCCAGTACAAGTCCATTTCAACTCACTGACGCCTTGGGTATCGATGTTCATGCCTTCCATTGCATTTTAGATGATTTCCAATTTACCTAGGTTCATACTTTGTACATTCTGTGCTCCAGTTATTAATGGATGTTTACAGCTGTTTCTTCTCATTTTGAGTCATGCCACATCAGCAGATGAAGGTTCTGAAAGCTTGATTCCATCCACGTCATTAAGATTGACTCTACTTTGAGGAGGCAGCTCTTCCCCAGTCATATTTTGAGTGCCCTCCACCTTGAGGGGCTCATGTTCTGGCACTATATCAGACAACGTTCTGCCACTATTCATAAGGTTTCTACTGGCTAATTCTTTTCAGAATTGGACAGCCAGGTCCTTTTTCCTAGTCTGTTCTTAGTCTGGAAGCTCAGGTGAAACCTGTCTGCCGTGGGTGACCCTGCTGGTATTTGAATGCTGGTAGCATAGCTTCCAGCATTTCAATTACAACAACACACAAGCCCCCACAGTACGACAAACTGACAGACACGTGGGGGCTGTCAGCTTTAGCAGTTTTAAATCTTTAAAATTGTTATTAAGGCCACGGTTTCTGACCTCAGAATAGGATCTTTAACTCTGTGTAAAAATGGAACCACCTACCCGTTTATGTTGTCCAGGGCATCATTTTTAGCTCCTGTTTTGGTAGGGGAACTAGCTCTTTCACTTACCGTAGTTTATTGTAAAGAAAGGTGATATTTATTCATTAGTTGGCACAATTTTCTTGGCTTTCCTGATGTAGTCTGGTTTCATGAATAAAGCTGTTTACTAAAATAGACATGGAGTTCACCAAGGGACCCATTTTCCTGGCTGTAATACCTGTCTATCTCTTTTTTTAATACCTGTCACAGCAGGTAGTCACATGAGTGCTACCTTGTTTTGACAGTTAAATATTGTCTGCAAAAGAAATGTAGTACATGACATAGTACATTTCTTTGTCAAATTTAATATATAGTATTGTCCTAGGCTTAAATCAGCTTTTTTTTTAAGTTTTGGAGGTAGGACGTGTTAAGTCATCAAGAAGATTTTATATATTGTAATTTGAATTATACTGCTTCTTTAAAAATACGCTAATATACTTCATAGATAGATTATGGTTAATTTGGTAGTTAAGTACACCATTGTTTTTGCTCATTTTCCACCAAAAACTAATTTCACATTTTAACTTTTTCAGAACTTTTGCTTTCTATTTTTATCTAGTCTGTTGATGTCTGCATTTTATTTAAAATTATTTATTCTGGTGAAAATATACAACCAATTCAGCAATTTCTACATGTACAATTCAGTAACATTGATTACATTTTTCAAGTTGTACAATCATTCTCACTATCCTTTTCAAATTATTCCTTCACCATTAACATAAAATCCCTGCCCTTAAGTTTCTCGCCTAACCTTTCGAGTTGCTGTCGTCAGTTTGATCAATTTGATCATTTATAATTCTGTAACAGAGCACAATGCTCAAGGCAGATATTCTTTTCTAAGTAAGCTAAACTGTTTGGTTTAAAGAAGACTTCAGGGGATAGTTTTGTTCAAGGTGTAAAGATGATTGCAGGGCAGCAGGTTAGGGGTTCATCCAGCCTCAGTAGCTCCCGATGACACCTGCATTTTAACAAAACGGTACTGCTTCTCCATTAACTCAGCAAACACTCTGAATTGGTATTAAAGTGCTACAATGGATTTGCCAGCCACACTCTTTGACTGATGAGTTGATCCACTTGCACTGTGAAACTAACATGTCCGTAACTATGAAATACTCAAGGAGAGCAGAGCCAGGTCGCCCATGTGGAAAGCTGAACCTGTGATCCTAAGTGTTCTGCCATAGCCATCTGAGAGCACAGGAAGCCACAAAGGCTAGCTAAGTCAGTCTTGGTGACCTGTCTGGAATGTCGCTTTTGACCTAACTGTACAAGGCAGTGAGTACACAGATACTTAGGAAAACAGCAGACCCCAGTAAAGGTGGGGCATAGTAGACTATCTGACCTAATAATGAAGCACGTTATTTAGCTTTTCTTTTTTTTTTTTTTTTTAGTGTGTTTCTGCCGTGCCACACTTAAACTGTGCTTATCATCTTGGAAATAAAAAGGCAGCAACAACAAAAATAATAATGTATGTTCATTCAAGCCACCTTGGGCTGGTGCCTTGTGATAAAATGTGATAGTACCATGCAATTGGAGGTTTCTAAAATACTGAATATGGGGGCTAACTCTTAGGTTTTGTGCATCCATTCATCAGAGTGTCTCATGTCACATTTGTTTCCTTAACAATTTATTTCAGGTGGAGTTTATCCAGAAATTTTCCCCCAAAGAAGCAGAAAACTTGTGTCTGTGGCAATATATTTCCTTCCAGGCTTTATCTGCTGACCTGAGGAAGCAAACTGCAGTTGAGGTCACCAGAGCAGGCACCACCCAGTGTAGGGAGTGGCTGAGCAGTGGTCACACATTGGGAGAACTGGAGTCTCTGGTATGATAATTTTGACTGATTTATTCAATGGCTATTTATTGAACAGTGTTTTAAGTATGGGGATAGGTTGTAAGACAGATGCAGTCCTTGCCCTCGGCGTCCTGGTGGCCCAGTGGCTAAGAGCTCAACTGCTAGCCAGGAGGTCGGCAGTTCAGATCTACCAGCTGCTCCTTGGAAACCCTATGGGGCAGCTCTACTCTGTCATCCAGGGTCAATATGAGTCAGAATTGACTCGACAGCAACAAGTTAGTCCTTGCCCTCAGGTTAGACTGGAACAGGGTTTTCAAATTTCTGAATTGTAAAAGGGTCTATGAGAAACTTATCTGGATTGAGGCAAATTGTATTATGTGTGTGTATTGTGGGGGGAGTAGTCCCCTCATCACTTAAGACACACTGGAGTAAAATTAAACACGTTATAAAATACGTTATTTATAGTATTTTGTTGATGCCTCTCTGAATTATACAGACATGACTCTTCTGTTTGACAAAATACTACCCCCATTTTATGCAAACCTATTCTTAGCCTTTATGTACCTTTCTACTTAGAACGCCATCTCACAAAATAATGGAATAAAAAAGATTCATGTCGTATAAAAAGTAGGCAATAGTAGGCAATGTATGATTTTTCACAGCTGAATGAACATAGTACATGTGGTTAAATTTTCCAGTTTAATGTTTGTTTATTCATTCATTTAATGCATACTTTTCGAGTGTTCGTATGCGCCAGGTTCTGTTCTAGGCATTGTAGATACATCGGAAACAAAACAAATGAAAATTCTAGTCTTACGGACTTGCATTCTAGTTTGGCAGTGTACAGAAAAATAAATATTTTATTTGCTTATTGAATGCAGCATTGCTGAGGAATTAAAGATTAATTATAAAACAACAGCAACAATAAAAATCTGCTAAACTGAATAGATTGCTGGATGCATAATGTGAAAAAATGGAAGTTTTAGTTAATGAATATTATAAATGAGCCTGACCATACTGACCATTTGTATCAAACCTATTTATTAAAAATGCTGTTTTTTCATTTTGTTCTTAAATTTTTATCCTAAAAGGAAAGTTTATTTATTTAGAAAAATGAAGCATATGTTTTTATTTATAAAGAAAATTTTAATAAAATATAATTAAAGAAATAGCTTTAAAAAATGGCTGACTCTTTAGAGTATTATTCCAAATGGATTTTTATTAAGAGTTTTAAGTAACAGATAAACTCTGGGTAATTGGGCTCCTGGGATTCTCTGAAGACTGGTGTGGAAACTCAGGGCCTTTTCCTCTGACCCCTCTAGAACACAGCACTCTCTGCTTTGCTTACTGTGTGTAATTCTGCTGGGGAAGCTTTGGATATTGGACAACAAACTGCAATTATTGAAGTTGGGAGTCAGCTTTGGGCTTTTTTAAACCTTAAACAGGTAAGGAAAACAACTTATTATTTCCTTGAAGACTAAATTAAAGAATATTGGAAAAAATATGGTATTAAAATTTTCTTGTAAAGAAAAGTTTATCTCCGTTCCCTAAATGTTTTGTAGAACTTGGGATTAGAATTTAAAATTTCCTATTTGCACTCTTGCAGGCAGGTCTCGTTTTCAGTGTGATAGAACTACATTAGCAAAACTAGAACTCAGTAAAGTGACGGTGACAGCCCTTCTAACTACTTTTCACAGCTTCCGCTAGTAATTGTTTCTCTTCTCTCTTGGATTAATGTAGCCTGTTTTTGTGATTTTAATGTCTTTTCTAAAATCTTTGGGGCAATGGAGAATGGTGTGGCGGAAAGGTGGAAGGGGCAAGTGAAGAGATACGGCTAATTTGTAGCGGTCTTTCCTAACAAAGCCAAGAAGCCAAGTGAAGACATAGAGAGATCTCTGTCTACCGCAGGATTGTAAACACCTTCACCAAGTTTCTTAGGTTACAAACCTAAATAGGACGTTTGTTTATTTTGACTAAGTAGAAGTAAATGTATGACCTCTGGTCGAAGGCAACATCCATATTTGGGGGAATAATAGATTTTGCAGGTGTTTTATCATTAATGTTTATATAGGGTTAGATTCCCTGCTATCATATTTCGACTTCAACAAGTTCTTTCCACAATGTTGAATGAGGGGGTGGGGCCAAGATGGCAGAGTAGGCAGACGCTTCCAGCAAACCCTCTTATAACAAAGAGCCGAAAAAACAAGTGAAACGAGTATATTTATGACAAGCTAGGAGCCCTGAACATCAAAGGCAAAGTTAGAAAATGAACTGAGTGGCAGGGGGAGGAAGAGACAGTTCAGAAGCGGAGAGGAGTTACCTGACCTGATTTGCTGGGAGCCCTCAGGCACCATTCCTGGGAGCGGCTGTGGTGGGCTGGTACTAGCGTTTAGCAGCAGTTTCCTCAGGGAGAGGCAGCCAGCCGCACAGCCCACTCACACCTCCAGAACCTGAGAAGAATGGCGCTCTCTGCAAAAGCTAAGTACTTGTGTATATTTTACCACGCCCCTGCCCTCAACCCGGTTTCAGTAGCTGTTGATTTCCCTGGGCCTGAGATAGGCCCTGTTGAGCGCTTAGAGCCATCTTCCAGGCCTTGGAGAAGGAATAAATTCGCAATTGGGGTAAAAGATAATTTGCCAGCTCCACTAACCAGGGGAGCTCAGGACAGAAGTGGCTCTTGTCCAGGCATAAACGGTCCATGGACTTTGAATACCTTTCCCCCATGCATGGACCTGTGTGGGCCTATTTCAGGAGAATAGGCCCTTGTTGGCAGACTATAACTGTTTTAGCTGTGTGGTGGAGAGGTGGGTTGTTTGATGTTTGATACCGCTTTGCGTATTAAACAGGGTCCTCACCTACCCACATGAGGAGCCTAAGGACTAGTGGCTCTACTCAGGTCACCCAGGCACCCATGATGGGTCCAAGGATAACTGGTACCTCCCAGTCCTTACAACCAAAAACTTTGGGTGCTTATGGTCCATCTTCAGAACCCACCCATCTGTACACTGTAGGGAAGAGAGACACACTTTCCTCAGAGACACTTGGGGGACGATTCCTAGCCCCCTGCCTTGTTCAGAGTGTGACCCTGCCGCAACCAGATACCAGTACCTACAGCAATTACCCCTGCCCCTCTAAGACTGTAGGACAGAGCCTGTACCACATACTTGATGATCAGCTACCTGGACACCTGAGCTGAATTCATACAATAAAAGTGAATGGACTCCTAGGCTGATATAACTGATAACAGCTCAAGCCATCTGGGGACGGGTCGTCAGAGCTCCAAAGGTGAAAATAATCAAGCTAGCTCCCTCAAGCAACCCATTTGGGCATATCAAAACAAAACAAAGCAAGTAGCTACTATACAGTAAACAAACATAAAATAAACTAATACAGTAACTTATAGATGGCTTGGAGACAACAGTCAATATCAAGTCACAAAAAGAAACAGACCATGATTGCCTCAACAAGCTCTCAAAGAATCCAGGGATCTTCTAGATGAAAGTGCATTCCTGGAATTACCAGAGGCAGAATACAAAAGATTAATATACAGGACCCTTCAAGACATCAGGAAGGAGATCAGGCAATACACAGAACAAGCCAAGGAACACACAGATAAAGCAATTGAAGAAATTAAAAAGGTTATTCGGGAACACAAGGAAAAATTTAATAAGCTGGGAAAATCCATAGACGGCAAATCAGAAATTCAGAAGATTAGCAATGAAATTACATAATCAGACAACTCGACAGAAAGAGGAGCAGAATTGAGCAAGTGGAAGGCAGGATGGGTGAACTCGAAGATAAAGCACTTAGCACCACTATATATGAAGAAAAATCAGATAAAGGAATTAAAAAAAATGAAGACACCTTAAGGATCCTGACTGTATCAGGAGAAACAACCTACGAGTGACTGGAGGACCACAGCGTTGAATGATGCTCGCAGATCATTCAGCAGATGTTCATTGAGTATCTCCGTGCTGATATGATATGAACAATAATTATGAGGAAGAGAAATTTAAAAAGACTAAGGGATGTAAGGTTTTCCAGTGGCAAAAAAAAGTAACTAGATCCCCTTTAGAGTTAAATCTGGATTTGAATTGTGACTGCTTTTTCCTAGCCGTGTGATTTTGAGCAAACTTACCTTTCTGACCCTGTTTTCTCATTAGGGTCACTATGCGTCACAATCGACTGGATGGCAGTGGGTTGTTTTTGTTGTCAAAGTGGGGGCAAGAATATCTACCTCATGTAGTTGTAAGGCATAAATGAGGTCATAAATATAAAATGCTTACCATATTTCCTGGTGCATAATGAATGCTCAGTAAAAGCTAATATTATGTATACTTTTGTGTAATTGAAATTTTTCACCAAAATTCTTTTGTGCTTTTTTTTTTAAGGTAACGGGTCAACCTTATGTTCAACAAACATTCAGCCTTTTACTTCCATTATTGGGATTTTTCATTCAAACTCTAGATCCTCAGCTGATAAGTCAGGTAAGAACAGAGAGCAAGCTGATACTTTGTTTACTAAGGAAGTTCTTAAACTGGAGTGACTTAGAACAACTTTCTAGAAACAATCCTTTTTAATGATTTATTTTCAGTGCTTATTATCCATTTCTCACTGGACTGAGCGTAAGCATTAAGATCTTTGTCTTCCTCAAGGATGTCTCCTCATTTCTTCTTTCTAGTATTGTACTATACTGGGCTGCTAATTCAGCCTTTGTATTTTCTTCCCTGTCACTCTGATACTGAGCAGTTATAACTTTTGTTGCTGTTGGCTGCCCATGAAAATCCCTGTGCTTAGGAGTCACGGACAGCTTATGTGCTAAACCTTGCATTCGCAGCATTTTCAGAGGCCCTTAAGCAGCAGTGGAAATGTGGAGTAGGACAAATATGGCTTAAGGATAACCCGGTTTCCTTGAGAAAAAAATCATTTTGAAAGAAGAGCACTACTGAATTTCCCCTCTGGCCCCTGGTTTGCACGGCTAGCACAGTCAGCTTGGGTCATGTCTGGGGGGCTCATGGTGGTGCCTTGGTAATGCACCTCCTTTGGAGGCTTTAAGCCGATGGAGAGAGACAGAGAAAGGCTTTCATCTTATCAGAAGTGATCGAGAGGCTTGGGAACGAGTCCACACTGGACAGAACTGATCCCCCAGATCAAGCGTTGGCTTAAACTCAGGGTCCGGTAGGATAAAGGAAAGAAAAACTTCCAAAGAAAAACTAGCCCTTCCTGTTTAGGAAATGATGGAAGAGGTGAGATTCCATCACAGTACATCTCAGTAGCACTGAGAAAGGAAAACTAAGAACAGCTTTGTGTTTAGTCAGCTCTGGTTAATGGTTGTGTACATGAAGAAGTCAGCATTAATAAATATTTATTAGTTAGATATATTCTTTAGTTATTACTAATGTGTGGCATGGATTACTAATTTATAAAGAATAAAAATACAGTATATAATTGACTTTTAAATTGTACTGAATGCAGTAATTTGAATGTGCTGGTTCTAAAAGCTTTTTTGTTTTTAAATACTGATAATTTTGATATAATGTACTGTTATAGATTGAATTGTGTCCCCCAAAAATGTGTGTCAACTCAGCTGGGCCATGATTCCCAGTATTGTGTGACTGCCCACCATGTTGTCATCTGATGTGATTGTCCTGTGTGTTGTAAATCCTACCTCTATGATGTTAATGAGGCGGGATTAGAGGTAGTTATGTTAATGGGGCAGAACTCCATCTACAGGATTAGGTCCCGTCTTGAGTCAGTTGCTTTTGAGATACAAAAGAAGCAAGGAGAGGGACCTCGTGCCACCAAGAATGAACCACCAGGAGCGTGCGTGTTCTTTGGACCTGGGACCCTTGTGCTGAGAAGCTCCTAGACCAGGGAAAGACTGATGACCAGGACCTTTCCCCAGAGCCAACAGAGAGAGAGCCTTCCCGAGGGGCTGGCACTCTGAATTCAGCCTTCTAGTCTCCTAGACTGTGAGAGAATAAATTTCTATCTGTTAAAGCCATCTACTTGTGGTATTTCTGTCACAGCAGCACTAGAAAATTAAGACATGTACCTACCCAAATAACTAAAATTCTGGAATTTCAACATAAATAAATTTTTCAGAGAGAAAATGATCATTTCATAGGGTATTGCTTCCTTTATAGAAGAGTTCACCTCAGTGTTCCTTTAAATGAGAAATCGGCAAACTGTGGCCTTTTGGTTAAATTTGGCTCTTCAGTTTTCAGCTCAAGAATTAAGGATGTTTTTTATATTTGTAAAGGGCTATTAAAAAAAAAAAATGCAGCAGACCACACATGCCTGCAAAGCCTACAGTATTTAGTGTCTGGCCTTTTACAGAAAAAGTTTGTCAGTCCCTGCTTCAAATAATGAACTCGTGACATTTAAAATACAGAATTACTTCTAAAGGTTTGGTATATAAAGTTTTTCAGGAAAATGTGCATTTTTTATAGTGGTTGGAGGCAGGAAGGTGTGGAAGGAAGAATGCTGTCATAATTGCCTCAGTCTCTTGTCTTGTTCAGATTCCACCTTTGAAGTTTAGGCTTTGTGGAGCCTTTGGTTCTGGTTTCTATTTTGTTTTCCCTTTCCACATACGCTTCCAAATCTTACTCACTGTGTCTATACCAACTACTATTTTTATTTGTAACTGTGTTTTTGCTCTGCGCTTCTTCAGGTGGTGGCCCTGCAGCCCTCACTGCTTCAGTTACAGCCTCCTGACCATACCCGCCTGGCAGTGCTGGATTTTTTGTCTTCCCTGGGGAAGCTTTTTATACCTCAAGCCATCCAGGTAATACCCTCTTAACCCTGTTGTTCGTACATAAAACCTGCAAGAGTTAGTGATTAAGGAATTTTTAGGCTTTAAATCTGTGACTTTCTGTGGATTGCTGATGATGAAAATTAGGAAAAAGAAATTAGTTTCTGAAGAGAGGGTGAAGACTTTGTCAAAACAGGAATTTTATTTTCTTTTAGAAAAATATATGGTGACATACAAATGATTTATGAGGTTGGCTGCAGTCTGGTATGTGAGACTCCAGATGGGCTCTAGCACACAGATGAGGAAAGCATACGTATGTCTTCTAGGGAACAGTATAGAAAATTGGAGATTTGGTCATTCATTGAAGTTATTTTCTTGGTTTTGTATCCACAAAAGTGAGTCTATTTTTTTTAAGACAGTATTTCAGAAAATGCTGCAAAGTATGTCTGAGTGAAAATGGATATTTATATATAAAGGTTTTCTGTAAAGACCTGGTTCCTGTGAGGGAGGAAGAGGTAATACACTTCTGAATTTCAGCTGAAGTCCATTCTCCTAAACTGAGAGTTCTGCCTTTACTATGGTCAAATCCAGCAATTCTAGATAGCTTTTTTTTTTTTTAAAACTTCATGGGAAGAGCAGACTGACGAAAGCCCTTTTATGTAATGGAACAAACACATGATGGGTATCTCAGTCCATGCGATTAAGATCTTTAAAACCAAAAATTTTCCTTAGAAACCAGTTTGTTTCTGAAGGGCTCTCTTGTGAGTGCATTTGTTCACAACTCAACAAAACCACACAGCCTGTCTCCATCCATGTAAGACTGCTTCATTAGATAAGTGTAGATTTGACAGCTGCATTTCAGCTTGCTTGACCAAAGTGTTTGAAAATACTGCATTTGGGCTTTTTTTTTTTTTTTGCATAATATAATTCCAAAATGCTGCTTCATTTGTACGTAGCTAACAGGCCCTGGGAAACCCTGGTGGTGTGGTGGTTAAGAGCCACGGCTGCTAAACAAAAGGTCAGCAGTTCGAATCCACCCGGCGCTCCTTGGAAACCCTATGGGGCAGTTCTCCTTTGTCCTGTTAGGGTCACTATGAGGCAGAATCAACTCGATGGCAACAGGTTTGGTTTTGGTTTTTAACAGGCCCTGAATGACCCCAGAAGTTGTAGAACAGATGTTTTATTAGCAGAAGTTACTATGCTTAGCCTTATGTATTCCCGGGGTGAGGCCAGAGCTGAAGAAGAATTTGGGAATCATCAGCATATAGGATGCATTTAAAGCCGTAAAATGAGATTCATTTATGCATTCTAGAAAATTTTACTGAGCTCCTGCTATGTGTCAGGCACTGTTTTCATCACTGAGGATTCAATAATGAATAAAACCAATAAACGCCCACCCCCAGCCCACTGAGGGGCAACAGGCCATAAAGCGATGTCAGTAGTGTATGAAACGGCGGTAAGCGGGGAAGAGGAGAGCGAATGTACATGTGAGGGTACAATTCTAAATGGAATCTTGTCAGCAGAGTCCTCGCTGAGGTGACAAGTGAGTACGAACCTGAAGGAAAGGGTGCAAGCCATTTGGGTATCTGGGGAAAGTCTTTTGAACCGGGGAAACAGCAAGTACAGAGCCTCAGAAATGGCAGCAGTCCTGATTTGTTCAGGGAAGACAGTGTGGCTAACACGGAAGGATTGGGGCTTTTTAGGTCATTGACAGGACTTGGCTTCTACTCTGAGGTACAGGAGAAGCTACTGGAAGAATCTGAGTAATGTGGCCTCACATGTGGTTTAATAAGAACATTCTGACTGCAATACGGAGAACAGATTGATGGGGAAAGAGAGAAGCCATAAAGAACATTTGAAAGCCACTGTAATAATCCAGGCTAGAGATGGCGGAGGTTTGGGCCAGGGTGCGGCAGTGAAGGTGATGAGAAGGGTCAGCGTGTCTAGGTAGAACCAGCAGGACTTGCTGATGGATTGGATAAGGAGTCTCAACTGGAAGGATGGAGAAGACTGAGGGAATTATTACTGATTGGGATGAGGGGTCAGCAGTCCAGTTTTAGACACACAATTTGAGATACCTTTTTGTGATTCAAGTGGTGATGTCAAGTAGGCATTTGGTTATACAAATCTGGAATTCAGGAGAAGAGGCCCAGGCTGGATATAAATTAGGGGAGTCATCAGTGTAGAGATGTTTTTTAAAGCCATGAGACTAGATGAGATGGCCAGGGCACTATTTTTAGACAAGAGGTCCAAGGCCTGAACCCCAGGGCACACCAGCACTGAGAGGCTGAACAGTTAACAATGGGCAGAGCCTGTGAAGTCGTGGCCAATCGAGGAAAACAAGAAAAGTCATTTTCTGGTGACAACTGAAAGTTTTTCAAGGAAGGGGAGTAATGGACCTTCTCAGATATACTTGAGGAGTCCAGAAGTAGATTGAGACTCTACCCCTGGAACTAGTAATGTGGTGATGATCACTGCGTGAGAGGACCCAGAGAATAGGGAGGATGGGAGAGGAGAACCCAGATCCTTCCCTGAGATGGCTCAACATTAAGAGGATGGATGGAAAAGGATAAGCCAGCAGAGGTGGTCTCTGCTAAGAAATTGGAGGACAGCTACTTGGCCAACCAACTGGAAGAGATTCGTATTTGTGCCCATTCCAAAGAAAAGTGATCCAACAGAATGAGGAAATTATCGAACAATATCATTAACATCACACTCAAGTAAAATTTTGCTGAAGATCGTTCTAAAGCAGATGCAGCAGTACATCGACAGGGAACTGCCAGAAATTCAATGTGAATTCAGAAGAGGATGTGGAACCAGGGATATCATAGCTGATGTCAGATGGACCTTGGCTGAAAGCAGAGAATAACGAGAATGATGTTTATCTCCGTTTTATTGACTATGCTATGCAAAGGCATTCAACCGTGTGGATCATAACAAATTATGGATAACATTATGAAGAATGGGTATTCCAGAACACTAGACCAAGAGGCAGTCGTTCAGACAGAACAGGGAGACACTGCATGGTTTAAAGTCAGGAAAGGTGTGCATCAGGTTTGTATCCTTTCACCATACTTATTCAATCTGTATGCTGAGCAAATAATCCAAGAAGCTGGACTGTATGAAGAAGAACGTGGCATCAGGATTGGAGGAAGACTCATTAACCTCTGATACGCAGATGACACGACCTTGCTTGCTGAAAGTGAAGAGGACTTGAAGCACTTGCTGATGAAGATCAAAGACCACAGCCTTCAGTATGGATTGCACCTTAACATAAAACAAAAATCCTCACAACTGGACCATTAAGCAACATCATGATAAATGGTGATACACTGACATTGTCAAGGATTTCCTTTTACTTGATCCACAACCAACGCCCGTGGAAGCAGCAGTCAGGAAATCAAACGATGCATGCCATCAGACAAATATGCTGCGAAAGACCTCTTTTCAAGTGTTAAAAAGCATATATGTCACTTTAAGGACTGAGGTGCACCTGACCCAAACCATGCTGTTTTCAATCACCTTATATGCATGCAAAAGCCGGACAATGAATAAGGAATACCAAAGAAGAATTGATGCCTTTGAATTACAGTGTTGGCAAAGAATACTGAATATATTGTGGACTACCAGAAAAATGAACATATCTGTTTTGCAAGACATACAGGTCAGAATGCTCCTTAGAAGCAAGGATGGCAAGACTTCGTCTCATGTACTTTGAACATGTTATCAGGAGGGATCATTACCTGGAGAAGGACACCATGCTTGATAAAGGAGAAGGTCAGCAAAAAAAGAGGAAGCCCGTCAACAAGATGGATTGACTCAATGGCTCCAACAGTGGGCTCAAACACAGCAACAACTGTGAGGATGGCACAGGACCAGGCAGTGTTTCCTTCTGTTGTACACAGGGTCGCTATGAGTCAGAATCAACTCGATGCCATCTAACAACAACAAACTGAGTGGTGGAGTTTGGGTGAAAAATACCAACAGTAGGCATAAAAGGCTGAGTGTCTTTTGAATGTAAAATTGATCTATTATCTTAAACAAGCACAACAAAATAATTTTGAACAAAAGAAGCCTGCTGTGGCTAGAGAGAACAGAGTAAGAACTGGAAAGTGTGAATCAGGGGACAGAGAAGGGGAGTGTCGTGCATGACGAGAATTTAATGGTTCTGCTTTTTTCCTCTCGTTTTTCATTCATATCCCTTTACTCCGGGTACACTTAAGAGCTGGTAGCCCCTTAGAAGAGATTGGGCCACAATTCTTGGAAGAAATACAAAGGCACATGGCCTATCTCAGCAAATTTCTTTGCCATGTGTTCACTGGGACAGAATCACAGAACTCTACAACATTCGGCATATTCAATGTATATTAGTGAGATTTCTTTTTCTGTATTTACTTAGCATTGGTTCTCTTTTTAGGACGAGGTCCTGCCCAACCTCTCCTGTATTTTTGCCTTACTGCTAGCTGACAGGAACTGGCTGCTAGAACAGCACACCTTGGAGGCCTTTACCCGGTTTGCCGAGGTAAGTGTTAGCACCAGTCCTTCAGGATTCCAAAAACATTTACTGAGCTGCTTTTCTATTTATCTGTAGAATTTTTTAGCTGTTGTTGTTGTTGGGTGACATCAATTTTTGATTCATGGTGACCCCATGTGACAGTAGAACTGCCCGATAGGGTTTTCTAGACTGTAATCTTTATGAAAGCAGATCACGCTCATAAAATGCGGGTGCGGGGTGGGTTCGAACCAACCTTTATGTTAGCCACCAAGAGCTTAACCGTTTGTGTGCCACCTGGGCTCCCTGGAAGGAACGCTACTAATCATCTGTTTTACAGGAAGTAAATGGGATGACTTTCTTAAGGTCCTCTGGTTAGCAAGACATTCAGACCAGGTCTACTAACTCAGCTTTGTCATCCAGACGGCATTTCGAGGTTGAGTGACAATACGTTGCATCTTGAACCTACCATTTAGGTCGATGAACCTGAGCCTGTTAATTCAGCACGGGTGCTCCTTCACTCTTTCATGGGTGTGCAGTCATGTGGTTGGTCGTGAGGGGTATAGAGGAATCAGTGTGACTGACCTGGAGTAATTACAGCTCACACGGTACCTGTGTACACAAGTCAATGCTGTGCTCTCCCAAGGTACCCTGGAAAGCCATGAGCTTGTCCTCTCTCACTCCTCTGGCTCGCTCTTTTAAAGTGCGTTTTTAAGGTAGTTTTTAAACTCATGTATTTGTCTTGGCAAATTGTTGAAATGTATCAAAATTGGTCTTACTGATCTTTTAACAGGGAACAAATCATGAGGAGGTAGTTCCATGGTGCCTCAGTTCTGAAGAAACTAAGAACAAAGTTGTATCCTTTCTGGAAAAGGTATCTCGTTTATTCAGAATCAAGATAGTAATGTCCCGTTTTGTTCTTTGTATTTTTTTTCAAAATTGCATAATGTAAACCAACTTACTTAGATATCCTAAACTTTTCAGTGGTGACACGGAACATTATTAAGCAGTTGAGACCATGTTGTAAGTTGCAGACAGGAAACGCTCAGCCCGAGGTCTGGTAGCGCTGATAACGCAGGCCCCAAGGTGGCTCATCTGGAAGAGCACTCGCTGTACCTGAGGATGTCGTCACCACACGTAGAACAGGAAGCAAGAGGAACACCTATTTCCACTGTTGCAGATATCATTTAGGCATGGCTTTTCTACACTGATGGAGACCAAAATCTTTTTTTCCCAAGATCATGACATTTTTTTTTAAAGCCATTTTTACAATTTGAAACAAACTATTGAATAACTTAGCTCCCACATTTGTACATATTTTGAGATTTCTGGGTTATAGTGTTAGGTAAGTTAAAGGTTAACTTAAAATTACCGGCAGAACCATTATACCACAAAGTTGGATCCCCAGGAGAAAATGCACGATGGTTAAAAATACTTCATTTCTTTAACACTATATCCCCATCATTAAACAGGGCTGTATTAACAATGAACTGATCAAATTGAACTCAATACATACTACAGTAAATACATACTGTATGTTATGTAAGTGTATATGTACAAATACAAACTAGATTTAAGTGTGTGTGTGGCCGGTTTCTTAGCCGTACCTTAGAGATGAGCAGACTATCATTTTTCGCTGGTAAGAGGCCTCTACAGTGGTTCCCTAGGGGAGGAGAGCACTGCAGAGTGGTTTTATCCAAGTTACACCAGTTAACAGTAATGAACCTCCAAAGTCACCAGGGAGTCCAGCTAACCTCCAGCGACTGCTTGCTTCACAAGCTAAGAGAATGGCTTAACACTCAGAACTTATAAGCGCACACACACAGCGAATTACTTGGTTTTTCCATTTTCTGAACATCACACACCATTTTCTTGGTTTTTCGTGATCTGTGGCAGACTGGGCTTTTCGATGAAACTGAAGCCGCCAGAGTGGAACGTGTGAAACAGGAGAGAGAGGTCTTCTGGGAGCCCTTTGTTAAGGTGACTAGGGAAGAAGCAAGGTGGTTGTCTTTACAGGTAGGAGATTCTTTTCAGGATGGGTCAAGCTTTAGCAAGGGGGTAATTCTGCCCTTCTTACTTAGTGATTAATTAAAATTTGGTTTTGAACTCATACTGAACTTCTAAGAAACCAAATACAACTAGACATGTAAAATTCTATCATGGTAGTTGCTCTTTTAAAATCACATTTCTTCTTACTTAAAGGTTATCAAATCCATAGAGGTGGAACTATTTAAAAAAAAAGTTTTGAACATCATACCAACTATAACCAGAAGACAACTTTCATCTGTAGTAGCCTTTGGGGAAGCTACATTGTACCAATGACTAGTATCCGAATCACAGAAGAAAACCCACTGACTTACCTTCTAAATTGTTTAATTGGATGCCTTGCCTCGTGCATTGTCTGCCTGTGAAAAGGCAGAAATCTGACACTAAGGATAATCAAAACACTGTTCTGAACACTAACAGTATATTTGAAATAGTAATCCATAAAAGAGCAATGTTTTGGGAAGTTTTAGTCACAATTCTTACAAAAAGAACACAACTTTAAATGTATATCAATAAGTTGTCTGAGACATGTAGCGTTTATACCTGAAATCTTTGAGGTTAAATACATCACGGGAGGGCCAGATGCCTTTGTTGTATGGTAGATAGTTTCCTTGGCCCTGGGCAATGAACGGTAGTAGCACCCCAGTCACCGACAAACCAAAAACGCCTTCACTTAGTTTTCCAGATGACCTGGGGCGGGGGTGGGGGGCTTGCCCTCGTGGAGAAGCAATGGATTGGAATTAACTTTTGTACAGTTTCAGAAGTTGCTCTAGTAAGCTTCACCACAGTCCAGAAGCAAAGTTCTTTATCATTTTCAGAGTGGCTATTACGGTATTACCTGCCCCACTTCCCTCATTTCGCAGCCGTGTGCAAAAAGAGCCCGTCAGGAGCCCCCCTTGGAAGAGGAGTACAGGTCGGCAGTAGAGACAGCAGCTGGGGCCTTGGAGGCAGTTGAGTCATTGCTCCAGAAGTCTCCCGCTCCAGACTGGCTGCTGATGAAAATGGAGGCGCTCCAGGGGAGGATTGAGAAGCTACGACGCTGTTTGCTCTAGGGTAGAGACTCAGAGGACCGGCCCTGATTATCACTAGACGTAACTGGGTACATGCTGCTTTGTCAGCCTACAGTGTACTGTGTAAAGCAAACTGATGTAATGAGCGTGTTTACCTTTTCTAACACATAAAACAGCTTCTGTAAAGTTGAATCTAGTGAAAATAGTCTTTATTGGACATTTAGAGAACAGTATAGTTGGGGATATTTCTCATTGAGAACTTTGGTACAATGTGATACAAGTGGAAGGGTCAGTCCACACAGGACCATTCATTCACTCAGATAGTATGACTGTAAACAAATAAATAAGCTGCCTAAGGAAGCCTTAGTCATTTAAAATCATTTATATACTTTTTACAGCTAATTTTCTCCAGTACATCATAGTCCATAATACAGCTTACTCTCACAGAGACCGGCCTCAGTCGGGTGCACTTGGGCCCTCCCCCTCCTTGGGCTTCCAGCCACCTCTTGGGGTCTCACACTGCAGTTGGCACAGACAAGAAAAGAGCTCCTGGTATGGGAAAAACAGGCTGCCTTGGGTCTTCTTGTCCTCAGAGCCTACTTTTGAGGTATTAATTTGATTAAAGACAACAAAAGGAATCCTTTTTCCTAAAGTTTAATTCATACCCGTGGTCACCAGTTGTTATCTTCCCAGTTCAGCTCCCCTTCTTCTCCCCAGCCGCCAGCCTCTTCCTGCAAAAGAAAACACACCAGGAGCAACCCGCTAAAAACCATGCATGTATCGGGCACTATGGAGTAAAAGGGCAAGAAATAGCACACGTGAGGAACGTGCTTAGTTCCGTCAGATACAAGACCAAATGGGCAGCTCCTGTCCAAGAACCGGAAGGGACAGGAACTGGACAAGTGGACACAGGGAGTCTGGGGTGGAAAGGAGGAGTGTGCTGTCACATCGTGGGGACTCCAACTGGTGTCACAAAACTATGTGTGTAACTTTTTGAACAAGAAACTAGGGCTGTAAACTCTTAGCTAAAGCACAATTAAAAAAAGTAAAAGAGGCCTATCACTTGCAGGAAAGTAAAGAGTATAAAAGGAGCCATCACTTGTCTTTTGATGCCAGAATTCATTTCTCATATTAAGTAAAATACAAAAGGAAAGATTACCTTGGTTCCAATATTACAAAGCCAGATGGTAGGACAGTGAATTCTCAAGGATCATATAACCCAATAAAATCAGTTTGATAACACCATATTCTTGGCTTCATCTCTTTTCATCCAAATAAGGTTATTCGTGCTAACAAGTGGACCATTAAACACTTAGCTGAGGCCATCAGTACAGTTTTCTAGGGAAGGGAAGATACCATTTATAGGAGCTGATTTCATTTTATGTTTGACTCGACCATTTTAACCAATTGCCTACACTGGTCTTTCCCCTCACTGGGTAAACAACATGTTTATTAAGGGCAGGACAGTGCGACTGAGACCAGGAGGGACATCCTTAACTAGTACCACAATTCACTAATCCTCACCTCAGTAACTTCTGCTGCAGCAAATTTTGAGGAAAACTGCATCACTGGTGAGATATCGTCCTTGCTGGGAGCCATCATTTCTGTCCTCAGTTCAGGTAAAATAAGAAAACCAGCTGAAGGTTTAATTTCTGGGATCATATCAGCAAACCAGTCCAACTCAGGATCTTGAACTGGCTTCTTTTTTACTTGAATGGTAAACTCCTCTCCTAGACCAAGTTCCGACGGAACCTTGAGTGACCTTGCTTGTGACGACACTTTTGGCGGCTTGATGTGGTCTGGGTCATCCCCGCTCTGTACAAGCCTGGTCTCTGGAGAGGAGCTTGATTTCAAAGGCCCAGACTCTTCAGTGAGCGGCAGCAGAGCAGGGATGGGCTTCTGCTCCCCTGAGGTGACAGGTCTGAAAGCACGGATTCTGCCTCCGAGGTTTCCATCAGGATCTAGATTGCTGGGCTCACAGTCATCCCAAGACTCCTCCTTCACAGTGGACAGGGACTTGGAAGCATCACGTGGCTCTCTAGGCCAAACGTGTATGTTGACCGTTTTGTCGTCAGGCTCCTCAGGCTCACCCCAATCAGGCCACTCTTCAGACTTTTTGGAATCTGATGGGAAGTTTTCACTTTCCTCTGAAGTATTTTTCACATCTGAGATTCCATTCATGGCAAATTTAACATGCTGAGAAAACTGGTCACCTATGGAATATATACAGGAATTATTCTTGTAAAATGCTGGCTACGAGCAAGCAGTACACTTAGAGGAAGGTTAGCACTTAGCCAAGCTGAAGACACATACGGAGCTAATGACCTGGAAACAGCCAACCACAAGTAACTGCAAGAAAGACACCTCGGCAAAGTATGATCAACATCACAGGTGTCAGGTAAAGTTAGCCAGATACTTCAACTGTAACCCGACAGAAGCACACCAAGTCCTAACCAACCACAGCACCCAATCCTTCACTAAACATTCACACTCAGTGTTTACCGTCTGTAAACAGAAATGCTCTATTTCCCTCAAGGTGTTAATTCTGTGCACACTGAAGAAGCGTGGCTTCCCTAACATACCCTAGTTTTAGAGAGACTTCCTCGAGTGTAACCGCGGCACTGAGAAACTTTGTGCAACGTGTTGTGAAGGCCCGCTGCCCACACCTCCCCTGGCTGACTTAACCACGGCACTCCTCACACGCCTGTGAACATCTTCCACATCTACTGTCCTGGGTATGATCTGGAAAATGCTGCACTAGGCATCAGAAGTCCCAAAGTAAACTATCTGGTGTAAAAAGAATTCAAGTGGTGTCAAATGGCTCTTCTCGCCAGTTATGGGGAAGAGTAGCTATACAGGCAGTCCCCGCCTGGGTCACGAATTAGTTATGAACCAGCCTCATAAAGCCTATTATGTTAAAAATTTGAGGTACATACAACGGTTCATAATAACAGGCACAGGCCTATCAAAACCTTATCACTAGATTAGCATGTTAAAGATGTTTTAGTGTAGCTGGAAATATTTAATGTTTTCTATGCACAGAAAGGTACACAATGTACTAAGACAAACTCTTGACATTAGATACAAGCCATACCTAACTGTTCCAACTTACAATTTCAACTTAAAGACAAACTGAGGAACAGAACTCATTCATAATCCGGGGACTGCCTGGACATGCAATAGTCCAGGGCAACAGATGAGCCCAGTGCTGACTGTACAATTATATACAGTAAAACCTGCAAAACCCAGAACCTGTGTAAGGTGGAAACCTGTCAGAGAAGGAAAACTATTTCCCACTAAAAGCAATAGGAAAGTGGTAAGATTGCACCCCATCAAGGCAGAACACTTGCGAGACCCAAGAAAACGAGGCAGTCCCCTCGAGATCAGCTCTCACAGGTCTCACTGTATAATAAATCAGTATCAAAATTCCCAAAATGCCCTTAATGTTCAGAATTTAAATTTTTCATTCCCAAGAAACCATCCAAAGCACTAGAAAAGCTTTACAAATGTAATTATTTCTACCTTTCTGTACAAGAGTCATGGAGTCACCGCCCCGTATGTGCTGCTTGCTGCTGATGGGCATGCTGCCAGCAAAGAGATGCTGAGGGAATACACTAGAAGAGGGGTGCTCCAAGCCTGCGAAGCTCTGACGGTCCTGGCTGCAGGCCACGTGCGTGGGAGAATCTGCAGGCAAAGAAAAAACCCAGAGAGTGAAGGGGACAGTACACTGCTGCTTCATCTATTACATGCTCAGTGGGAAATGACTGACAAAAGACAAGCTGCACAGAGAGACTGCACCTCTCCCTATTTGAAGAAACACACCTGTCATGGATGGACTGCCTGTCCCTGGAAGTGTTTACGCGCAGGCTGAATGTCCACGTGGTGACGGAACAGAAAGGACTTAAGCATTAGGTGAGGGGTTGGATGAGACAGGTAACTTACAGGGTCCCTGGTCATAAAAGCTACCGCCATTTTGGTGGTGATTTAAAAGCATAAGTGATTATACTTTCATTTAAGAATAAAATTTGTCTGAGACTTATGACCCTCCGCAGCTGCACCCCGCGCCCTTCAGCCAAAGCTGCGTGTAATGATAAACTTGACCTGTGAGCTGCAGCCAGGGCTCACCAGTCTCTTCTATGATGAGCCAAACATCTATGATCTATCTCTCAGAAAGTCTTTTCAGAAAACTCTAGCTTAAGAAAAATTTAGCTGCTGCTGCTGCTGTGGTATGTGGTGCCTTTTTTGGTTTCTTATTAAGATTGTACGGTAATCCAGGTGGATGTGAACAAATGAGTATCTTCAGTATACAGAATGCCTACAACTAGAAAACGCCATCCAAAACACAAAACAGATGTTAGGAGTGGCTGCCCAGACTAAGCCCTAAGCCTTATCTTAAAACTATACCCCCACCCACCCCCAAATTCTGGTATATTTAAATAGCTCATTTTCTGTCTGGAGTAACCTGTTAAGAGAAGAACTGGTAACAGGCTGCTTCATGACAGAAGATGAGATGCCAGCCTCCACCCTTTTCAAACTCCTTGAAGTCACATCAACACTTGTTTCATTAGCACCAAGGAAGAGCTGAACTTTTTTCAAGACTTCAAGAAGCCAGTGTTACTTTAAGAAATTCTTTTGGCATCAAAATTAGGGGGAAACCTATCTGACAGCTCTTTTCTACTGATAATTGTTTCTATGCTATCTATACTATATCCATGAGAACTGAATCAGAGAGCCAGACCTTTGTCCTAGTCCTATTCGAGGTTATACAACGCAATAAAGCAGCAATGAGACTGCTGATGCAGAATTCTTATGCTTGACTTTTATAGCCTGTGAAGACCAGAAATTACTGCTACCTCCCGGGTAACATCCAATGGTAGGTATCAGAAATAGAGAGTTCTTGAAGTACCTAAAAATTAACAGCTTTTTACCCAACAGGCTAACAAAACCCAAAGAACTTTAGTATCTACTGTTAATGAGAATGGCTCCAGTCTTTTTGGAGACTGACAATTATCTATTAAAATTTAAAATGTACATATTCTTTGACCCAGCAAGTCTACTTCTGGGACTCTATCCTACAGCAGTAAAACCCAAAGTACATAAAGATGCCTGTGTAAGAATATTTATCGCAGCATTGTTTATAGTGGTTAAAAATTGAGAAATGGAACCAATATCCATCAGAAAGGGAAATCATCAAATGAATTATATTCAGTGAATTATTAGGCAGCTATGAAGAAGAGTGAGCTAGATTTCTAGGTACTGGCCTGCAGACAGGGCCCTGCTACACCACCTCATGAAAAAAACCCCACTGCTGTCGAGTCGATTCCGACTTACAGCGACCCCACAGGACAGAGTAGAACTGCCCCATAGAGTTTCCAAAGAGTGCCTGGCGGATTTGAACTGCCAACCTCTTGGTTAGCAGCCATAGCACTTAACCGCTACGCCACCAGGGTTTCCTCATGAAAAAAGCAAATTGTATATAACATTTTCTAATCATTTAAAAAAAAAAAAATCCTCTGTATATGTATAAGCATACATCTGTGTCTTCTGGTCTTAAGGGTATGAAGGAACTCCCATGACACTGTTAAAATTGGTTACCCTCTACGAAGAGTTGTTGTTAGGTACCATCAAGTTGGTTCTGACTCATAGCGACCCTACATACAACAGAAGGAAATGCTGCCCAGAGGAGTTAAGAGGGAAATTAACAACTTTTTCCTTATACTTTTCATTTGACTGAACACAACCCACCTGCATGACTTGTATAATTTTAAAAATCTAAAGTTAAAACAACAACACTTAGGATAAAAGCCAGAGCTTTTAATCATTCTTACCTTCTGGGGAAAGGTCAGTGGTTTTAGTAAAACTTGGGGCAGTACGTTTGAAGATCTTTGTTCTTTCTCCTCCCACAACCACCTCTGGTCCCAGAAGAGAGACCAGCACTGCCAGGCTATGGAGAGTAATCGCCACAATGGAATCGCTGGTGTCGCGCAGGCCCAGTAACACCTAGAAGGGAATCAGGTCACAAGTACAGACAACCACCTCGCCTATCTTTTTCTCCCTCTGTAAACAAAGCAATGGGCTGTATCACACTGTGCTTGCTCAGATGAACTTCATTTTTTAGCTACACGCCTCAGCTGCCATCATGCAGAGCAAGAGAACCTCCAAGCTGAGCCCAGTTGACCCAAAGAATGCGAGAATTAATAAAACAATTCTTGTTTTAAGTCCGTAAGTTCTGGGTGGTTTGCTACCCAGCAGCAGATAACTGAAGCATCCACCTTTCCCACTCATTAGACTGTAAGCTCTTGAAAACAGGAAGAGTGTTACGTACCTCTACAGCCCCAGCAGGTAAGCACAAAACCTGGCATAAAACTTGGTCTTACAAATTATTTCTAAATAAATTAGTCTCATAGGAAAAACAAATCATCTGAAAGATCCCATGTGACTGACAAAACCTTAAAACCTGAGTAAGAATGGCTGGTGAACAGGAAGGCAAGCACTGATGTGGACAGCTTCATGCTCCTCAGTCCAGCTTCAGTTATGTTATGCCATTACCAACTAGACACTCTTACAGTTTATGTTCACAAGGCATTCCACAATGACTCTTGTTCCTGTCCCTCCAAAGATCAGCAAACACAATTAGTTTCTCCCAGTTAAGACCAAATATAAATAACTGACTTGCCTGCATGAATGGGATGGAAATGCAGTTCAGATTTCAGCCCTGAGTGTCCCAGCAGGCTTCTCAACAACTGCTGCCTCAACGCCGCCTAAGCTATCCAAATACTTGGAGACCCTCTTCCCATCCGGCCCCAAATCACCAGCACAGCCTCTGCGAACGGCTCTGTCCCTGACCTGCGGCAAGATGACCTTCTTCAGCTGCTCCTGAGTAAAGTGCTCCACGTAAGCCTCGATGTGAGCCAGCAGCACCATCCGCACATGCTCCTCGTGAACCTCAAACAGCCGCAGGAGCGTGGGGATCACCCGGGACTGGAATAGGGCTGGTGAGAGCAAGCAAGGGGTTTCCCCCTGCACGCGGTCTACTAGGAACCAGGGTCACACATGAAAAAACACTCATTTCAGTGAAAGGAGCACTGAGTGTAAGTCATAACTCAGCCCAGGACTTGACACACGCGAAGTATTATACAGTCTTATTCCTCAAACCAAGGACAGTTCTTTTGTTGACCTAGAATTACTCAAGGCTTAATTATTAACAAGTACACTCTACCTTGTGGAAATGATCTTGAAATACTATGTATCAAATTTAATGTACTACAAAGCTTATACCTTAACAGAACTCTGAGTCAGTCACCTTTGTAAGCTTCTTATGTTCAATCAAGTAGAAATTTCACAGACTACATCAAACATCAGATCAGTGATGCTGATCCTGTTATACACAGTTTTTGTAAAACCAGGAGGTACTCAATCTACAACAGGCCCTTGTGCTGGCTGGTCCTCTCTGGTAATACACATCACATTTGGGACCTTCCATAAAAAATATACCCATGCCCTGGCTCTGTCCCCAAAGCAGGTTTATGGGCAGGTCTTTCAAAGGCTCCTGAGGTGACTCAGGCACACCTTGGTGTCAGACCTACTAAGCAGGAGGAAGGAGCTACAGAGGTGAGAAAACGCACTGCTAAGGGACAGCATCAAAGTAAAGGCATGAGAAAGTTCTAGGTCACAAAACCCCTACCTGCAACCCTGGATGGCTGGATTGAAATCTTTGAAGAAAATAATTTCTGAAAGCAGGATTGTACCTAACTCAAAATTCTATAAAGTATATTCATGCCATATCTTCTAACCTGATGTGTTATCATCTAGTGCTATAAAGTTATAAGTTTCAAAGTTAATAACCATTGCACATTCAGAAAAAACTGACAGCCGGACAAGCAAAATGATTTCAGTGCTTTTCAGTCTTTGCACTGAAACCAGAAAATAGGCTGACTGCTACTGGGAAGTCAGGAGGCCCGCGGCCTAAATTATTCGCTGCAAATGTGGCAGCTTTATTTTTTTTTTTTAATTGTGCTTTAAGTGAAAGTTTACAAATCAAGTCAGTCTCTCATACAAAAATTTAAATACACCATGTTATGTACTCCTAGTTGCTCTCCCCCTAATGAGACAACACATTCCTCTCCACCCTGTATTCCCCACGTCCATTCAGCCAGCTTCTGGCCCCCTCTGCCTTCTCATCTCCCCTCCAGACACGAGCTGCCCACTTAGCATCATGTGTCTAATTGAGCCAAGAAGCTCACTCCTTACCGGTATCATTTTCTATCTTATAGTCCAGTCCAATCCCTGTCTGAAGAGTTGGCTTTGGGGATAGTTCCTGTCTTGGGCTAACAGAAGGTCTGGGGATCATGACCACTCGGGTTCTTCTAGTCTCAGACCATTAAGTCTGATCTTTTTACGAGAATTTGGGGTCTGCATCCCACTGCTCTCCTGCTCCATCAGGGATTCTCTGTTGTATTCCCTATCAGGGCAGTCATCGGTTGTAGCCGGGCACCATCTAGTTCTTGTGGTCTCAGGCTGATGCAGCCTCCAGTTTATATGGCCCTTTCTGTGTCTTGGGCTCATAATTACCTTGTGTCTTTGGTGTTCTTCATTCTCCTTTGCTCCAGGTAGGTTAAGACCCATTGATGCATCTTAGATGGTTGCTTGCTAGTGTTTAAGACCCCAGATGTGTGGCAGCTCTTTGAGGATGTGTGCCTTTTCTTAAATTTCACACGCATTTCATATTCTAGCCCACAATGTAGACTTTTTTAAATACAGAACTGCTTACTACAGTAAATCTGATTATCCGGGCAGGTGCTCCATCTTTACCCTGTGGCTTTGATACCCAGGTTTAAGTCAAAGGTATCACATCAGGAGCCAACAGTCATTCTCCATTTTTAAGACCAGACATTACTAACCATACATACCATGCAGTGATCTCACCCTGCTTGAATACAGACTAATAACTGACAAACTCCTTAATTACAATAATACTTTGGAAAAAAACTCACCTTTTTTGGGGCCAAGCAGATGAGGAAGAAAACTCTTAACAGCTACCGGTTCTGCAAACACCAGCTGATTGAGCAGAAGAGGCACCAACCTGGAGGCTATTAATTCCTCTGACAGGCAGCTAACTCTGTCCAGCAGAAACCTGAGGGAAAGGAGGAAAGCTGGGGAGACTGCACGCGACATTCCATCAGTTTACTTGGACAGTTTACACACGGCTTCCTCCACTTCTATCAAAGTGATGCACTTTGAAATGTAGCTAAGGAGGTGAACAGGTCCGTCTCCTCAGGTAGTCAAGAAAAAGGCAGGAGGCACGAGCAGCTTAGTCACCACACATACACCCTCCAGGCCAAGCTAGAAAATGTTTTAAACCAACAAGCCTCCCTTTATTCATAATGAAGGATCCTCCTTTTTCCTCTCCTAAGAGGCTTTCTAATCAATAAGTTACCTTCTCAGATACAAAAGATGTAGGACATTAGATTAGAAAGTTTCCATAATAAACAAGATACAGGCTTTTGTCACTAACCTCATTAAACGTAAAATATGTATCACATATATGAAGCTTCGTTAAGAACTACACAGATACTAGTACTAATAAACACCAACACCAAAACCAAACCCATTACCATTAAGCAGATTCTGACTCATAGCGACCCCCCTGCATGACAGAATAGAACTGCCCCATAGGGTTTCCAGGGAGCGGCTGGTAGATCAGAACTGCTGACCTTTTGGTTGGCAGCTGAGCTCTTAACCACTACGCCACCAGGGCTCCCTGGTATCAACAGTGTTACTATAATCACGCTTAGCAGACCATCTTGCCCCTCCTTCACATGGCACATGCTCTCCTTCCAGTCACCAAGGCCCCACCTGGACACTGCCTCAACACTCCTCCTGTGCCGGGACCCAGCAGGCACCCCAACAGGACTGCAGCTCCAGCTGCTCCCTCCACTCCTCCATAGCGCCATCCCCTCAGTCTACAAACATGCTCAGGTCTCTCACAGCCTTAGAAGTCTTCCCTTGGCTCCATTTTCTCCTGTGGTACTAACTTGTCTTCTCTCTAGTTTTCAAGAGAAGGTTTTACCCTGTCTCTAGTCTCTCACCTTCCATTTCCTTCTCCACCAGCTGCAAGCCAGCTCACTCTGCTGAAACCGCTCTTGTGCTTCCGTGGTTTTCCTGACTGCTCCCATCTTTCTGAATTCTCTATTCCTCTGAGAACATCACAGCCTTCCTGCCTTTCTCTCAATCTCCTAGGACCACTTCTTTGTCTCATTCACACTGCACCTTCCCCACCCGTGCCCTTACAAGGTTGGGTGCCCCAGAGCTCCACCTTGGGCCCGCTGTCCCTTTCACAGTACCCACATCCTCTGAGAAAATGTCCCCATCTACAGGCTGATGACATTGTAATATTCACCTCTAGCTCTTCAGCATAAGGCCTCTAGTGAGCTTCAGGCACACCTGACCAAATGCTGAAGTCCATCTCTATCTGAAGTCCCAGAGGCACTGCCAACAAAACATGCTCAACACAGAGGTCATTATCCTGCCGGCAGGTCAGGTCCTCCCCTCCAGTAGTCTTTATTTCAGTTCATGATAATCATGAACACTTGCCAATCTTACCTTATGTCGGTGGCTGCAGCTTCATTTCTACCATCAATGATGAGGCCTCACATTTACTGCCTGATTTTTTGGGGGGTTTTACCACAGTATACTAACAATCCAAGTCCTGTATGAGTCAAGCCCAAGCCCTCTACCAACAGCACAGCCATCTGTCTAAAGGGAGCATCCGACCATGTCACAGCAGCGTCCTCCCCTTCGACAGCTTCAGCGCCTGAGCCCACTGTCCACAGGGCCAGTAATTCTCAGCACACCTAGGACACTCACGGTCTGGCCACTCATCTCTTAAGCCTCACCTCTCCCCTGTTTGCCCTTCCCCTCACACACAATCTCAACTTTGTCCTCCATTCCTGCTGCCCCTCTGCCACCTCGTCCCCGTCCTGTTCACAGGATGCCCTCTGTGCCCACCCACTGTTCAATGACCACTGGGCTGTGCATCTGTTCCCCTCATCAGAGACAGCCACCCGAGGCTAGCAGGAAGCCTGACACAGAGGACACACCTTCTCTAGAATACCTTACATGGTTAAATGGACTCAATCCAAGTAATAAAATATAAGGTCTTAATTTTCTAAACTTACTTGAAAAATTCAGTTTTTTCCTCTTCACTCTTCAATGTTAAACTTTTCAAGAAATTCACAATTTCTAGAAAATCATTTCTAAATGTCAAAAAGAAAAAAAAAAAACGCAGGACAGCAGATTAGAAAAGGCGTGTTAAATACTGAAACCATAACCACAGACCACAGTGTAGTAACACTCTCCTACGCCATTTAAAAGATTCCACTGTAACCAAGTAGCTTATGAAACAAATGCTGTGGAGCAAGCCCACAGGGAATCTATTTAACAATATCAAAAAGGAAATCTGTGAAGATGACACAAGTTTAAAAATACATATCCTAACATGCTTCATGGCTTTAATAACCATCATAATCACCCAGATTTTTTATTGCAATAGATGTGGTTACATGGAATATCCAGGGAGGCATGCCATGGTTGCCATTATGGAACAAAACAGCCCATTCCTGAGTCTTCTGGAGTGACATAAAATGTATTAAAGAAGGTTGGGGAAAGAGGAATTTCTTGTACAAGTCACAGAAGTCTCCTTTCTTCTGCTGTCCAAGTTGCTGAGTACTTTTTGCAGCGAGGCAGGGATGAGTCTGAGAGGCATGACCAGGCAGGGCCCCCAGAGCCACGAAGGCAGTGTGCTGCTCAGCTCGAGGGAGCCCGCTCCCCTCGCACCACACCGTAGGGGACTGCTGCCCCCAGGCAGCTCAGCACACAACCAGCACAGCCTCCCACCACAGCCTGGGCAAGCACAGCTCACCACTTGGGTCTCTGCCTCTTATGTCTCCACCTAACTCCCCCGGCTCAGCAACCCAGAAACGGCTCATTTACACAAAGTGCGAACGTCTTAAAGTCTAGTCACGCCGGCCGGCTCAGCTGCCCAGCGGGGGATGCTGGCGGGTCTCCTCACGTGTTTCTGTCAGGGCAATCAGTCTCAAGTATTATCGAGAGTGGGGTGTGCTTAGTTTTCCTCTCCCCTTTCTATTTAAAAAGAACTCTTACTACGCACAGTGAGAGAATCTGTTTACGGTACGGTAAAGGATTAGTCTTTGTACGGACTTTGTATCAAGGTAAATAAAATATTTCTATGAATTATCCAAAAGGACACGAAAATATCTTGGTTCAATACCCTTATAATGGGATACAGATGACAAATATAACCCCAATAATTATACTGAAATCCCTCCTTTGCTGTTTGATAACACACCCCCAACCCTGTCGCAGAGGTGATTCCCCCCACTTCAGGCATGAGACTAGCTTCCCTTCACTCTGGCTTCTCCCAGGCTCTCCTACTGCAAACACGTGAGGATCTGTAGTTTCACAACTGACATACAAGTCCAGGACACGGGACCGGCCTGTGGGGACTCTGCAGTCATGGAGAGAAAACAGGAAGGACACAGAACTAGTACTAACCTCGAGGAGGCTAGTTTTGCTAGATTCAAAAACATCTCTGAATCTAGCAAAAGCATGAACGGTTACGCTGAGCCCTCCCTCTAAAGCCAGTTCTTTGCTCTTTCATCATGTATTACTAAACAAAAACCGTCCTCTGCGTGAAGAAAAATAAGCTCATTTCCCCCCAAAAGGAGCAAATTCAACAATAAGAAACTCATGGCAATAATACGATGGCAAGAGAAAGGGGAGGCAATATTTATTAGCTTTCTCAATTAACTTACAGCTATAAACCCCTGGACACAGCCTCACTGCTTCAGAATCAGAAGCCCTCATGAATCCAACTGTCGTTTCTAAACCTAACCTCCATGATAGTTAAGGGTTTCTAAACTCGCTCTCTATAACAGGAATCGGAGAAGTATCTTAATTCCTCCCTGTTTTCTCCTATGAACCTGACTGATTCTCTCCTAATAATAACAATGAGACAGCATCATTTGGTCCTGCAAAGCCCACCACGGGACACGATGTTCAGGAGAGGCAGTAGCTGGCATGGCACACAGACCCTCACCTGAAGAAGTCATGGGACAGTAAAGTGCAGAGCGCTGGCCGGCGGTCTGGAATGGGATTCAGCAAAGTTGAGTGCAAGGTCTGTTGAAAGCTGGAGAGAACGTCCGCTGAAACTGAAATCCAGACCTACAGTTAGTTTCCAATGCCTTCTCCCTCCTTTCAGACCTCTACAGCTGGAGGCTGACGAGAGCAAAAACCAACCTGCAAAAACCCAAACAAAGAAAGCCCTGGCTGTTGCTAAGCAGCTTCCTGCTTGCCTGAGCCAAGCTCCTTGGCAGGTGCTGAAAGCTGTCCTTCCACCATGCCCCCCTCTCCAGGAGCCTCCCTCTTCCATCCCCTCAGTTTCCTGGTTGTCAGTTTAACTCAGCTCAGACCCAAAGAGGAGGAACAAGTGGCAGGTGTCAAGGCCTTTCTCAACCAGGCTCCTCATCTGAACCACCAGACAGAGTTAGCTGAGGGACTGCTGTTTCAGTTCCCCAAGGAGGGCGCATAACTGCACTGTTCGGGCTGCCTATGAGGGGCCCTAGGGCCTAAGGTTTCATTCTGGCTATTCAGACAGTGATAACTTAAGAGCCAGCAGCCGAATGGTGCTTGTGGCATCAGAACCCTGCACACGCCTGGGAGGAGAAACTGCGCTGGAAGCTCCAGTCTGTAGGCGGCTTTAAGCAATGTGAAGTCAAGGCAGTTAGGTGCTGCAGTAAACTTGATGGGTGCAGCTGGAGTGCTGGAGGGGAGTAAGCAGGCTGTAAAGCACGCAGAGACCATGAAAGAGAGGAAAGCAATGTCTTTAAGTAGTCTAGGCTTTAAGAGGCAATGAAAGAAAAAGTAAACAGGCAAATTACATCAAGCAAAAAATAAAAAGGTCTTTGAAGGAGTAGAGAGAAAGGATTGTTAAGCCTTAATTAGAAATTAATAATTTGAATCTTACTCTGTTTTTTAGATTATTACATACAAATCAATAACTGCATTTACTTACTGGCTGGTTCAATAAGCAAGGCAGAATCTCTGTACCATGAATACTAGTACAGATTAACAAGACAATCACACAAGATACTGACAGCCACAGTTATGTTTGTTGGGTAAAATCCTTTTAACTATGCAAACTAATGGAACTCAAGCTTCCTTCCTTGCTGTTAATGTCTGCCCTAACCGTGGACACCGACAGGCTCCTTCCCAGGACCAGAGGCTGCAGTCCTTGCCTTCCACTCGGCACAGACCGTGGCCATTCTCCTCCTCACTCTGGGGATGTGGTAGTGTAACTCCAACTCACCCTGTTCACTTACGGCTGTGAGCAAACTTCCCACCAACGTTCCAAAGGAATAGGCGTCCCGGGCATGTCCATGGGACTCTGGCAGAACTGCAAATTCTGGAGACTAAAAGCAGTAAAGACCATTAAAACTAGGGGATCTGCCTTCAAGTCATATCCAATCTGCTCTGAAGCACTTTCTCCAGAAACACAGCAAGTGGGGACTACAGGAGTAGTTACCCGCAGGCCCAAGTGCAAGAGGGCATCAGACCAGGCCAGTCATTGAATCACCACCATGCCTGCTCGACAAGGCCCCACCCCCACAACCCTACAAACTTAGGTGCTCATTCCCCTCCCACACCCTGCCGTTCTCCAGCGTCTGCATTTATCACTCACAGCTAACTACGCGGCACCACACACTCAAATCTAACTACACGGAACCACACGCGCAGAGCTAACTACACGCGCTCACAGCGAACTACGTGGTGCCATGTACTCACAGCGAACTACACTCACAGCTAACTACCCGGCACCACGTGCTCAAATCTAACTACACAGCACCATGCACTCGCAGCTAACTACGCAGCGCCACAAGGTCACAGCTAACGACACCGCGCCACACACTCAAATCCAACTACGTAGCGCCACGCACTCACAACTACGCGGCACCACACGCTCACAGCTAACTACGTGGCACCATGGACTCACAGCTAACGACACGGCTCCATGTACTCAAATCTAACTACGCGGCACCACACGCTCACAGCTAATGACGCAGTGCCACACACTCTAACTACGCCGCACCAGGTGCTCACAACTAACTACGTGGCACCACGTGCTCACAGCTAACAACACAGCACCATGTGCTGAAATCTAACTACGTGGCACCACAGGCTCACAGCTAAGGACGCGGCGCCACACACTCTACGCGGCACCACGCGCTCACAGCTAATGACAGGGCGCCATGTGCTCAAATCTAACTACGCGGCACCACATGCTCAGCTACAGGCTCTTAAAGTATTAGTGAGTGAAATTCACCAGAGATTGTAAAATATCAAAACAGGTGCAGAAAGGAAAAAAGGTCAGAGTGTGATATATGCCTCTGGCTTTCAAAAATATTTTCACTGCAACCCAGAATAAAATACTCATTTTACATCATGATCCAGTATAGACACATATGTATAAATACATACATAATGGAATCAAAACTTTCACAAAATAATACTAAGATGTCCAATGGTAGTTCCTGTTTTATTCCATTTTATTTTTTCAGAATGCTGATCAGGACCCCTTGGTATACATACACGATACTGATTTGGATAAACCTTTTTTACTTGAAGTGTTAGGTCCACACTGACGTTCATAGCTGTGAAGTTGTGTATAGTCTGTAAAGCACACTAAATGTGTTTTTGGGATTCAATGCGTATTTATACTGGTTAAATAAGAACAGGTTTAGAGGGAGTAAGGAGCCCTGTTGGTGCAGTGGTTAAAGTGCTTGGCTACTAACCAAAATGCCAGTGGTTTGAATCTACCAGCTACTCCGGGGAGAAGGATGTGGCAATCTGCTTCCATAAAGGTTTCAGCCTTGGAAACCCTATGTGGCAGTTCTCCTCTGTCCCACAGGGGCGCTATGAGTCAGAATCGACTAGACAGCAGTGGGTAGGTTTGGGTTAGAGGGAGTATCTGCTTTTGAGTTTATTGGTAAATACAATCTTCTTTACCAGTACCATAATGTTAATCGCCATTCTCCTATGCATCCTGGGATCCTAACTAAGGGCCAGGTAGGCAGATGAATGGCTTGGGTAAAGCACAGTAAAAGACCAGGATGCTGCTTCTCCAACTATTACGGCTTCCAGCAAGGCAAGGACAAAGACTTATCCTAACACAGGCAGGAATCACTTATCCTGTGTACCCTGAGGCCTCTCTCACTTCAAACATCGTAAGTGTCCGTATGACCAAAGATGTATGCTTAGTGTCTGAAAAAAGGCTCCCCAGCTGTGGTCACAAGATTAACCTCAGACACCACCAGGGCCAGGAGAATGATGGCGCACCTGTAACTCGGTAAGGAAAGGAGCAGGTGGGGAAAGCTGTTTTACGGCTCATGCTTAGTTACACAATTAAGGCTTCATTCATGTGAGATGTATCCTCTTACCGTCTCTTCAGGAGGAATAGATGCTGGGTCTCTTACTGAGTGAATACTCCTCAGAAACTGGACAGAAAAATAAATTAAGGAAAGTAATTCACATACATGTCTGGTGAACCAATGTCTTACAAACAAGTCACAAAAATAATGCAATGGAAACAGCACCTATGAGACCTTCAAACCAATGCCATACATGAAACACACAAATTTAAAATTTTCCTAATTAACGGAAATGCAGTTTCTGGTGCAGCACAAAGCTTGGCAGAAAATGTTAAGTTTCCTCTCCCCTTCGGCCGGTTTAACAGACACCCCCTGCTGCTCACGGGCATCTCACTGGATTTCCTTATCTGGCAATTAGGAGTACCATCTTCTCATCCTACACACACGTTAACAAGTAGGAGGCTCTTCTGGCAAATATCCCATCTGTCGTGAATTTTCTCACTGAATTCAGTCAGTCATATAAGGCTTGCTGCCACATGAGGTATGAGGTAGGGAGACAGAACGCACATCCACAGAAAAGCACTTTCACTTACTCTTTCACAGGGTATTTCTCAGGCTCTTACATGTCCATAACACCACTTAGGGCATTAGAGATACGAAATGAGTACAGTCAGTTTTCTGCCCCAGGCAGGTGTTCCTAACCTAGAATGTAAACTAAGAGCTTCAATAATATGTGCTAAGTGCCACAAAGCACAGAGGAGTGGTCATGTTCCCGGGCAGGGGGTACCAGGGGAGGGCTTCACAGACAGGTAGCAAAGCTAGATCTCAGTTAAGTTTACATTTTCCGGGGAGCCGAGGAAGGAACACTGCAGCAGCAGAATGACCCAAGAAGAGAGTGAAGGAGTTTAGCGCATTCGGGACGTCCTGGGCTTTGGAGAACAGGATGTGCCCGGAGTACAGCTTAAGAGCTGCGGGTAGTAGAGGCAGCAGAAGGTGCAGTGGGGAAGGGATCTGAAGGGCCTGATACACCATAGTAAGGCATACTGGAATACACCCCCACAGAAACAATTACATGTCAAGCTATGTTAAAGTGAATTCAGAGAAGAAAGTGATTAACAGGGGCAGAAACAATCAGTCATCTTCATGGTGGAAGGATCATCTGAACTGAGCAAGAGGCCGTAACAGCGCAAACTAGACAAAGTCCAAGTTAAGGGTGGAAGCCACAGGCTAGATAATAGGGAAAATTAAGGCTGGGCCAATAAGTCTCACGATAAGCCATTGCTTCAGTAGGGGTTATGATGGGAGTTTGGGGGTTGTTGTTGTCATTGTTTTTAGAGAGAATAAGTCGAGCGGCCAATGTGCAAAATGATGAAAAGAAACAAAACAGGGATAGAAAGGTTGATTAACCAGGAGGGAAACATGTAGATCTCTGTCACATAAAACTGGAAGAAGTACCACAGGCATCAACACACAGCCCACTCAGAGGAGTTCAGATGCACGGGTCCTATTTCCAGCTGTTAGGACATACTGTGACCCTGGGGAACACTTCCTGAGTACCACTCTTCTAGGTGGCAAGTAGAGATGAATCTGAGACCATTCTGCCCTCAATTCTTGTCATGTACATGAAGGTAACGTCAACATAAAGCATGAAGTGGTGCAACAGAATTCAGCGGAGGGCACTGTGGGGATAGCGAGAAGGGGCCTCGCACTACGACACTGGAACAAACCATTTTATCTCTTTCAGTCTCAGGCTCCTCATCTCTAAATTGAAGAGAAAGGAATAAATAACCTCTAATACTGCTACGAGAAATAAAATCCTACAATGCTCTAAGTATAGGCACTGGAATAAAAGTCAAGTGTCCAAAGATAAGACGGACCGAAGGAAGGCCTCCAGGCAAGAGGCACATCCTATGAGGAAGGTGATCCATCCTGAGTAACAAGACACCTCCTGCCCACTCACCTCTGGTGTGGCCTCAGGAACTCTGCAGACGGTCTCCATGCCGCCTAACTTCCAATGCCCGTCTTCACTCACAAACACAGATGACAGGCAGACGTTGTTGTGTGTTAGGTTTCCCTGGGAAAAAAGAACAGGAAGAGGACGGCCACTCCAGTTTCTTAACTAGAAGTTTTAAAAAATTAATAGTAATCATGAAAAAAGATAATGACTAGCTTTCTCACTTGTGGCATAATAAATGCAACTACAGTTTCAAGAAATGACAAATCACATGAGCCTACTTAAACATTGAGGTTAGAAAAAAAAGAAAAATGCAGTGGACAAGCTTCTGCTCACTATCTCCCCCACGTGGTGAGGTGGGTAGTGAAGACATTAAAACCATTCAACAGATAAAGTTATGCCCCCATTTCTAAAGGGGTCAGGGGCTACAAGTGTCCTCAAACATAAACTTACAAGTCTTTACAGCCTATATTGTTTGCTATCCAGTGCCTTTAAAAATAAAATTTATCTTTGCTCCCATATGTCATTTTATTAATTTTCTCCTCTAAATGCTTTCTCACCTACATTCTATCATGAACCCAGATCCACTTCACCTGAAATCTTACCACTAGGCGTAAAAAAAATTCTGCCTGAAGAAGAGGAAAACGGGATGGTAAGGACTACCAGAAATATCCCATAGAAGAACCAATTTTAAAACTATAAAAATAATACAGATAAGTAAAAGGGGGGGAGAAAATGAAAACAGGATTCAAGTATGTTAAGTCTTTTTCAAACCAGAAATCATCCCAGCAGACAAATATTAATATTCTACCCACTAGATCAAATATGTAATGGAGTCCTCGTGGCGCAGTGGTTAAGAGCTCAGCTGCTAACCAAAACGTTGACAGTTCAAATCTACCAGCTGCTCCTTGGAAACCCTATGGGACAGTTCTACTCTACCCTATAGGGTCGCTGTGAGACAGGATTTACTCAATGTCACTGGGGTTTTTAGATCAAATATGCACACGTTTTTATATAAAACCTATATATATAATATATATAAAGGAAGTTTTAGAACAGAATGTATAGTATGTTTCCATTTGAGGAAAAATAAAGGGGAATAGATACACGAATATTTGCTTAATATGCACAAAGTACATGTCTGCAATAACACAATGATAACTATGGTTGCTTCTGCAGACGGTGAGGGCGCTGGCCTCGGGTAGGAGAGGGACTTCCCTTTCCGTGTGTGCACTTCTGTACTGTTTCAATGTTTCCCCACAGGCATGTGCTTTCTCCAACACAGAAAACAGTCGCATCCAATGAAGCTTTAATAATTCTTGCTATTACGAGAACTCTTAAACAAACAGGTATCCTCATTATTCATGGATTCCATATTTGCAAATTCACCTGCTCAAAACCATGTACTTGTAACCCCAAAGCCAATAACCACGGTACTCTTGCAGTCACTGCAGACGTTTTGAGTTCTCTCATGCACACGCTCCCAGCTGCAGCTGAACAGGCTGCTTTGGTGTTCACTAACTCAGTGTGCACACAGTGTGCACAGGACTTCACAGAGCACACCTACTGCAAATAACGAGAACTGACTGTACTTTTAGGAGACCGTAAATCCAGCCTGATATTGGAGAGTCTGTCTCCCGTGAATAGGAACACAAACATGTTAAGATGATTCAGGAAGGTAAGGTCCTTGGCAGTTCCCTAGGACTGGCGTGTGTTAATCCTGGGGAACTGCCAAGGTCCTTAATGACCTGAATGCAAATATCATTCAATGCAAATATAATGACCTTAATGACTTGAATGCAAATATCATTAAGAAATAGCAGCTCAATAATATTGTCAAAAATAGACCAGAAGTAAACTTAGGAACTACCACATTATCCCCTTAATTGCAAGCATCACCAGAGAGCAAAGTATACTGGCTACACATAGAGTGTCAGGGGGCTCTCCCTCATCTGGCTTCACCTACTCAAACGGGGAGGTGTATGAGCTCTGCCTCTTCCTAAGAAATGGTCGTTTCTCTCTCAAAATCTAAAATGGGACAAAAACTCCTGAAAACAAACAGGTGCTTTGGTCTACAGCAGCCCTGATGTTAGACCTTTGTCTTAGTAACAAATCCCAGCTGCAGCTCATTTTAGGTAAAGACCTACCCCACACCAGGGCTTCCAACCGATAAAGCCATGGCTGAAAAAGTGAAACCGGAACAGACCCGAATTTTAAACATTCAGGTGATCCAGAACCATAACTGGAACAGGCAAAACTACATGTCAAAGCCCTGGGATGGGAGACTGCAAAGAGGCATACTGAGCCCTTCCAGGAGCCTGCTGTGTGAGACTGGATCACTGCCAGGACTGAGGAACTGACACAAATTCAAAGCAGCACAGTCAGCCACCATCTCTGAGTGGGGCACTGCTGTTTCTGACTCTGCACAAAATCCAACGGATGAGAGATTTGGTTGTTATGCAATGTGTATGTTGCCCTTATTTTCTAAGAGGGAGATTTAAATTTCTAGCAGGGCTTCGACCTGTAATTTTGCCCGTTCCAGTTATGGTGCCAGTTCACCCAAATTTTTAAAAATTCAGGTCTATCCCAGTATTGCTTCCTGGGCCATGACTGAACCAGAAAGAACTGATTTGAAGCCCCACCCAATACCAGAGGTAGACTTTACTAAACTGAAATGAAGTTCTATAAATAACTGCCCAGGAATGGAGAACTAGTCGCCCATTCCAAAAACCACGTCTGTAGCAGCCGTTGTGGTTTCCGATGTGCTGTTTTTCCTGAGGAAGCTTTCTAATAGAAACTTACAATGTCCACACACAATGTAACTGATTAGCATACCACACATATTAACCTGTGTGGTCTACATCAAAGCCTGTGAGGCAGGCTGTGCCCAGGTTACTCACTCTGTCATGAAGGAAGATGAGAGCCAGCAATATGTCATATATCCCAGCACAGACCTCTGCAGAAGACAGTGCTTCCAAAGCCACTTCCAGAGGCTGCACTCGCTCAGTGACAAGATGAATGCCATCTGCTTCCACGGTACAAGACAAAAATCTCAGCAAGCAAGGGTGACGCAGTGTCTTCAAGTGCTTTAAAAATACAAACAGAAGTGCCGATGAAATTAAGGACTGTAAGTCATACACATCTCAGTAAAAGTCAGAAAATGAATACTTGCATTCCAGGTCCTCTACCACCCCCCTACTTCCTCCTCGACCCTCCAAATTTCAAACAAGGAGAAAGGAATCTATGACTTATCCTGACATTACTTAATTTACCAGCATTTAAGTAACTCTACAGAGACTTCCAGGTCCATTATGGCAGCGTAAGCCCCCTAGAGCCCAGATCACCCAACAATTACAGCTATAAACTGTATCAAGTATCCTAAACAATACCTGAGAACTCTGGAAAGCAAACAAAAGCATGCAAATTACAGAGGCAGGGATCAAAACCTGGAGAACTGACATCCACGGGAGTGAGGTTCTGATTGGGGGATTTTCTCCCCGTCCATGGCTATGCACTGAAGGCAGGCCCCAGTGTGGAGGAGTTCAGCACAGGTGAGATACAATACAAACACTGTCATCTTTCCAGCTAGAAAAATCACAGACAGGAACCCAGCAAGATGGAGTATAAAGGGGATATCCCAGAGGGAAGAAAGCTGGACAAGGAGATGCCCTAATTCTATGCATACCCACACAATTCTCAGTCAAACCCCTGAGCCAAGCACATAGAAAAGACACAAACCAGCATAGAAAGTTTTCAGATTTGATCTACTATCCACAGGAGCAGGGTGAGATATTTAAAAAAAAAAAAAAAAACTTGAGGCCTGAACCTAACAGGGTTAATTGCCTGCTAAAATAAAAAACATCAATAATCTCGAGAGAATTATAAAAGAACCAAGAGGTAACACAACATGATGCTTGAAATATCCAGTATGCAATCCAAAATTACTGAACATATAAAGAACCAGGAAAATGGACCAGATTTTCATGGAAAAGAAAACCAACAAATGCCAACCCTGAGATGAGCCACCCAGATGTTAGAATTATCAGAGAGAATTTAAAGCAGCTAGTATAACCATGGAAACCCTGGTGGCATAGTGGTTAAGCACTACAACTGCTAACCAAAGGGTTGGCAGTTCAATCTGCCAGGCGCTTCTTGGAAACTCTACGGGGCAGTTCTACTCTGTCCTATAGGGTCGCTATAAGTCAGAATCGACTCGACAGCACAGGGTTTGGTTTTTGGTTTTGGTAGTATAACCATTCCCCTAGAGGTAAATGATAACAGCTGTGAAACAAATGAAGTTTTCATCAGAAAACTGGAAATTATAAAAAATAAAGGGAAATTTCAAAAATGAAAAATACTGGAAAGAAAAAAAAATCAATGGATGGGCTCAATAACAGAATAAAGATGACTGAGGAAAGTGCCAGTTAAGCTAAACAGATCTACAGAAATTATCCAATCTAAAGAACAAAGAGGGGGAAAAAAAAACACCAAAAAAAAATGAACATACCTCCAAAATCTGTGGGGCAATAACAAAAGGTCTAATGCATATAATTGGAGTCACAAAAAAAGACTGGGGTATAAAAAATAGTGTGCCTGAAAAGTCTCAAATTTGGCTAAATAGGATAAATTAAAAAAAAACTACACCAAAACACATCATCATCAACCTGATGAAAACCAAAGATAAAGAAAACCTTGGAAGCAGCTAGAGAAAAAGCACACACTTTATGGAGGGGAACTGCGTATTTCTCATCAGAAAACATAGAGGCCAAAAGACAATGGAAGAACATCTTTAAAATGCTGAAAGAAAAAATTATCCATCATGAATTCTATATCTAGAAAAAATATCCTTCAGGGATGAAGATAAAACAAAGGAACTGAAATAAAGGAAAACTAAAAAAAAATTGTTGCCAGCTACTCTATGAAAAAAAAACAAATGCTAAGGGAAGTTCTTCAGGCTGAAGAAAAATGACACCAAAATATACCTGGGTTTTCAGGAACGAAGAGCATCAGAAGTGGTGAGTATCAGGAAACATGAAGACTAGTTTTTTTTCTCCTTTTAAGTTATTTAAAATACATTTGACTGTGTAAGGCAAATATCGTCCCACTGCCTAGTAAGGTTTTCAATATGTGTGACAAGTATGTGTATATGTGTGTGTGTGTGTGTGTCGTTCATATGTAAATACACACCAACTATAACAAAAGGACAGCAGGTGTAGGAGACGCCTATGTGATTACAAGCCTTCTACATTTTACGTGAAGTGGTACGATATTACCTGCAATTAGACTATGAAAGGCTAGCTATGCATACAAAATCCCTAGAGCAACCATTTTAAAACAAGGAAAACAGAGCCCCAAAGTCAACTGATACATTAAGATGGAATACTAAAAAAGTTAGAAGACACTACACCCTGCAACTGTGGGATACACGTTCTTTACAAGTGCACATGGAACAGCCATTAAAACAGACTATATGGTGGACGATAAGGCAATTTCAGATAATTCAAGAGGATCCATGTCATGCAAGGTGTGTTTTCTAACCATGATGAACTAAACTAGAAATCAGTTAATAACAAAATGTCTACAGAAACCACAAATATCTGGAAATTATACAAGAAACTTATAAAAAATTCGTGGGTGAAAGAATAAATCAAAATGGGAAGTAGAAAATAACTTGAACAGAATAATAATGAAAATATAGCATATCAAAAATATGCAGAATGCAGCTAAAACAAGGTTTAAACCAAACCATACCCATTGCCATCAAGTCAATTCTGACTCACAGCAATCTCAAGTGTTACAGTGTAGAAGTGATCTATAAGGTTTTCGTGGCTGTAATCTCTACAGGAGTAGACTGCCAGACGTTTCTTCCATAGCACCAATGGATGAGTTTGAACCACCAACCTTTAGGTTAGTAGTCAAATGCAAATCATTTGCACCACCTAAAAAAAACCCCCAAACCAAACCCGTTGCCGGCAAGTGGATTCTGACTCACAGCAACCCTATAAGACAAAGCAGAACTCCCCCGTAGGGTTTCCGAGGAACAGCTGGTGGATTCAAACTACCACCCTTTTGGTTAGCAGCCAAGCTCTTAACCACTGCACCACCAGAGCTCCAAATTAGATTAAGGTAGACCCTAAACCCAGTGGGAATTCCCAGGTCATACAAGTGGTAAACACCCTCGGCTGCTAACCAAGAGGTTGGAGGTTCAAGTCCATTCAGAAGCACCTTGAAAAGAAGGACTGGCAATCTACTTCTGAAAAATCAGACACTGAAAACCCTGTGGGGTACAGTTCTACTCAGACATACACAGGGCCGGCGTGAATCAGAGCTGACGCAACAGCCACTGGTGTTGATGTCCCTGGGTGGACACTGACAGGGCATCTGAGGATCCCAGGCCTACCCCAACACAGGCACAACATAAACCAGGGGGGGTGGTAAATGTTTTCTAGGGCCAGCCAGTAAAACGCTTTAGGCTCTGCAGGCCGTACAGTCTCTGTAGCATATTCTCTCTTTTTTTTTTTTCTAAGAGCCCTTTAAAAATGGAAAACCATCCCTCGTTCATCACAAGCCAAAGTTCTCCTAATCCTATCGGCATAATAAATGTGTAATAATCACTTTAAGAAATCATTTTAACTTTATGTTTATCTTTTCTCACTTTTTACCTTTCACTTATCAAGCATTTAATCCCCTTACAAATAGCTTAAAGCCATCTTTTTAACCTTTATCTTTTTATTATCTAGATCTGATTGCCAAACTTTCTATTCACACATTTCACCAGTAAAGTTTAACAAGTAGCTTATATATAATATATGCAAATATTATATAATGTATGAAAGTACGCATTATATATTATAAAACACCCACAAAATAGGAAGTACCAAAAGATGAGATTAAAAGTAACGTTAAACATGCATTCCCAATATTTTTTTCCAAAACTGCAATGAATCATGTTGTTTAATCCTTAGGGCATGAACACCCCACTTTAGAAACCCCTAATGGAGTATCACGGAGGCCCGAGATATGTCAGAGTAGAACAGTGCTCCACATACTTTTTAATGGTGTGACCTTCTGGAAGGTTGGTGGGTTCAAACCACCAACTTTTTAGTTAGCAGTCGAGAGCTTACCTATCGGAGCCACTGAGGGACTCTCGAAATCAAAATCAACTTGATGGCAACTAACAACAAAAACAATAATATATGAAGCATTCCTCCCCTTCTTTTTCTTTATTCTGTTTTCTTAGCAAACAGTATACTCAGGTGGATAACAAATACAAAACAGTTTTGTATCTGAACACAGGAGGTTAAATCGGTGGGTTTTCCTTTCTTCTCAGGTTGGTTCCATAACAGCCATATCAGATCCCAATTTTCCAATTCCCACCCATACTGATATTCAGATAACATTGACCTGAGTAATTTAAAAGATCCGCAGTCCAAAGTCTTAACAGGATCCAAAATATCAAAATATTACAAAGCATCTTCTCTGACCATAAAGCCATAAAGGCAGAAATCAATAACAGAAAAAGCAGGGAAAAGAAATCAAACACTTGGAAACTGAACAACACCTTACTCAAAAATGACTGGATTATAGAAGAAATTAAGGACAGGACAAAGAAATTCATAGACTCCAGTGAGAATGAAAACACTTCCTATCAGAACCTTTGGGACACAGCTAAAGCAGTGCTCAGAGGTCAATTTATAGCAATAAATGCACACATCCAAAAAGAAGGGCCAAAATCAAAAAATTATCCTTACAACTTAAACCAATAGAAAGATAACAACAAAAGATGCCATCAGGTACCAGAAGAAAATAAAAAATAAACATTAGAGCAGAATTAAAAGAAATAGAGAATAGAAAAACAATTGAGAGGAGGCAGGGCCAAGATGGCTGACTAGGCAGAAGCTACCTTGGATCCCTCTTGCAACAAAGACTCGGAAAAACAAGTGAATCAATCACATACATGACAATCTACGAACCCTGACCATCAAACGCAGATCTAAAGAGTTGATCTGAGTGACAGAGACTGAGAACGAACAACCACGGGGAAGAAAGGACTGCTTTCAGAGCCTGGAGACAGCGTCCCAGTCAGAAAACCTTGGCACCAGGCTTTGGACTGGGTGCAGGGGAGCTGAGCATGGCATACTAAGACGGCGCAAACACGGGAGGCAGCCCTAGCCCCCAGAAGTAACCTCGGGGGAAGCCCATCCAGTGCACGCAGGCAGCGCGGCAACGCGGCTGACAGGAGGAGAAATCACCAGGAGGCAGCGACTGATTGTGGAGCCCGGAGTGCGGCATCCCAGCCAGGGAACCTTGGTGCTGGGCATTGGACTGAGAGCAGAGGAACTCACCATGGCTTCTGAGACAGCACAAGCACAGGACGTGAGCCTGACTCTTGGGGGCAATCTTGACCCAGCCAACGCACACAGGCTACACACCCCTCGGGAATCTCAGATAAAACAGTCATCACCAAACAAGATAAGCAACTTTGTCTATATTCTGGGGTGCTACTCTCTCCTATTTATCTGATTCCTCTCCTCCCCTTCCCAGGCAGCTTCATTAACATTGGAATTTCCTGAGCCAGAGAGTGAAGTGCTCTGTGGTTTTTCTTTCTTTTTTGGTCTTTTCCTAACCCATTCTCCTGGCCTGAGAGGATCAGCTACAAAAAACCCAGGGACCAAAAATCCTTCCCTAATTGGACTAAAAATACAGAACCAGCTCCAGCCAAGCATATGAGATCCACACTCTTGGGCTTTCATCCCTACAGGGAACAAGGTGGCTATTATAATGCAAAAGCAATTCTTATAGAGCTCTGACTGTAATCGTTTTAGCAGATTACTGGAAAGACAAGTTTCCCAGGTCTGATATCTCTGCCTATTCAACAGAGTCCTCACCGACCCACAAGAGAGAACTGAGGGCTAAGGCTCACCCCAGACCACCTAGTCTCCTCCTGCCTTAGGGGCCTAAGGATGGTGACACCTACCAATCTGTAGAGGTACTTGCATTGGGTGCCTAAGGTACAGCTGCAGAGCCCACCCACCAAAGTGCTTTAGCAATAGAGACACACCTACCTCACTGGCACTTGGGGGAAGCCTGTCAGCATCCTGCCCCCCCCCGGAGTGTGACCCCCTGCTGCTACTACAATCTGGTGCACACAACTATCACCACTACTCCTCTAGGTGGATAGGTGACAGTCCACACCACACACTTGATGACCCAAAATCAGACATTACTCAAGAATAGTGAATGGACTCTTAGGCTTATATATCTGGTAACAGCCCAAACCAGGTACTAATAGGACATAAGTGAGTCAAGGGCTACAACAATCAAGGCAGTGCAATCTAGTAGCCCATCTACGTATATTGAAAAAAAAAAAAAGATAAGACTCAGTGAGCAAATATAAAATAAATCACTAAATATCTTATAGATGGCTCGGAGACAGCAGTCAATATCAAACCACATAAAGATGCAGACCAGGATTGCTTCTACAACTCCCCAAACTAAAGGATCAAAATCTTTCCCAAATGAAGATACAATCCTGGAATTGCCAGATGCAGAATATAAAAAACTAATTTACAGAATGCTTCAAGACATCAGGGATGACCTCAAAAATGAAATAAGGCAATCTACAGAAAAAGCCAAGGAACACACTGATAAAGCAGTGGAAGAAATCAAAAAGGTTATTCAAGAACATAGTAGAAAAATTAATAAGCTGCAAGAATCCATAGAGAGACAGCATTCAGAAATCCAAAAGATTAACAGTAAAATTACAGGATTAGACAACTCAATAGGAAGTCAGAGGAGCAGAATTGAGGAACTGGAATTGCAGACTGAGGGAGATGGAGGATAAGACAATTTACATCAATATAGTTAAAGAAAAATCAGATAAAAGAATTAAAAAAAATGAAGAAACCCTAAGAATCATGTGGGACTCTATCAAGAAGAATAACTTGCATGTAATTGGAGCTCCACAACAGGGAGGGATAACAGAAAACACAGAGAGAATAGTTGAAGATCTGTTGGCAGAAAACTTCCCTGACATCATGAAAGACGAGAGGATATCTAACCTAGATGCTCATCGAACCCCATATAAGATTGATCCAAAAAGAAAATCACCAAGACATATTATCATCAAACTTGCCAAAACCAAAGACAAAGAGAAAATTTTAAAAGCAGCCAGGGATAAAAGAAAGGTCTCCTACAAAGGAGAATCAATTAGAGTAAGTTCAGACTACGCAGCAGAAACCATGCAGTCAAGAAGGCAATGGGATGACATATATAAAGCACTGAAGGAGAAAAACTGCCACCAAGGATCATATATCCAGCAAAACTCTCTCTCAAATATGGGTGAAATTAAAACATTTACAGATAAACACAAACTTAGAGAATTTGCAAAAACCAAACCAAAGCTACAAGAAATACTAAAGGAAATTGTTTGGTCAGAAAATCAATAATATCAGATACCAGCACAACACAAGGTCACAGAAGAGAACATCCTGATATGAACTCAAATAGGGAAATCACAAAAACAAATTAAGATTAATTTTAAAAAGAAAAAAATGCTCAAAACAGGCAATCACTGAAGTCAATATGTAAAAGTTCACAATAATCAAAAAGAGGGACTAAATACAGGAGGCATAGAACTGCCATATGGAGAGGAAAACAAGGCGATATAGGACAATGCAAGTTAGGTTTTTACTTAGAAAAATAGGAGTAACTATTAAGGTAACCACATAGAGGTATAACAACTCCATAACTCAAAATAAAAACCAAGAAAAACATAATGACTCAGCAAACATAAATTCAACTACTATGAAAATGAGGAACACACATTTACAATGAAAAACATTTCAGCACAAAAAAGTAACTAGAAAAATGAAATTGTCAACAACACACACACAAAAAGGCATCAAAATGACAGCACTAAACACATACTTATCTATAATTACGCTGAATTGAAACGGACTAAATGCATCAATAAAGAGACAGAGAGTCTCAGGCTGGATAAAGAAACACGATCCGTCTATTTGCTGCCTACAAGAGACACACCTTAGACTTAGAGACACAAACAAACTAAAACTCAAAGGATGGAAAAAAATATATCAAGCAAACAAGCAAAAAAGAGCAGGAGTGGCAATATTAATTTCTGACAAAATAGACTTTAAAGTTAAATCCACCACAAAGGATAAAGAAGGACACTATATAATGATTAAAGGGACAAGAGACCAGGAAGATATAACCATATTAAATATTTATGCACCCAATGACAGGGCTGCAAGATACATAAAACAAACTTTAACAGAACTGAAAAGTGAGATAGACACCTCCACAATTATACTAGGAGACTTCAACACACCACTTTCGGAGAAAGACAGGACTTCCAGAAAGAAGCTCAACAGAGACACAGAAGACCTAATTGCTACAATCAACCAACTTGACCTCATAGACTTATACAGAACACTCTACCCAACGGCTGCAAAGTATACTTTTTTTTTCTAGCCCACATGGAACATTCTCTAGAATAGACCACATATTAGGTCATAAAACAAACCTTTGCAGAATCCAAAACATCGAAATATTACAAAGCATCTTCTCAAACCATAAGGCCATAAAAGTAGAAATCAATAATGGAAAAATTAGGGAAAAGAAATCAAATACTTGGAAACTGAACAATACTCTCCTGAAAAAAAGACTGGGTTATAGAAGACATTAAGGAGGGAATAAAGAAAATTCATAGAATGCAGCAAGAATGAAAACATTTCCTATCAAAACCTCTGGGACACAGCAAAAGCACTGCTCTGAGGTCAATTTATATCCATAAATGCACACATACATAAAGAAGAAAGAGCCAAAATCAGAGAACTGTCCCGACAACTTGAACAAATAGAAAGTGAGCAACAAAAGAATCCATCAGGCACCAGAAGAAAACAAATAATAAAAATTAGAGCTGAACTAAATGAATTAGAGAACAGAAAAACAATTGAAAGAATTAACAAAGCCAAAAGCTGGTTCTTTGAAAAAATTAACAAAATTGATAAACCATTGGCCAGACCGACTAAAGAAATACAGGAAAGGAAACAAACAACCCGAATAAGAAACGAGATGAGCCACCACAGACCCAACTTGAAATTAAAAGAATCATATCAGATTAGTATGAAAAACTGTACTCTAACAAATTTGCAAACCTAGAAGAAATGGATGAATTCCTAGAAAAACACTACCTACCCAAACTAACACAATCAGAAGTAGAATAACTAAATAGACCCATAACAAAAAAAGAGATTGAAATGGTAATCAAAAAAATCCCAACAAAAAAAAGCCCTGGCCCAGACAGCTTCACTGCAGAGTTCTACCAAATTTTCAGAGAAGAGTTACACCACTACTCCTAAAGGTATTTCAAAGCATAGAAAATGATGGCATACTACCTAACTCATTCTATGAAGCCACCATATCCCTGATACCAAAACCAGGTAAAGACACCACAAAAAAAGAAAATTACAGACCTATATCCCTCAGGAACATAGATGCAAAAATCCTCAACGAAATTCTAGCCAATAGAATTCAACACCATATCAAAAAAATAATCCACCACAACCAAGTGGGATTTATACCAGGTATGCAAGGCTGGTTTAATGTTAGAAAAACCATTAATGTAATCCACCATATAAATAAAACAAAAGACAAAAACCACATGATCTTATCAATTGATGCAGAAAAGGCATTTGACAAAGTCCAACACCCATTCCTGATAAAAACTCTCAGCAAAATAGGAATTGAAGGAAAATTCCTCAACATAATAAAGGGCATCTATACAAAGCCAACAGCCAACATCACTCTAAATGGAGACAGCCTGAAAGCATTTCCCTTGAGAACGGGAACCAGACAAGGATGCCCTTTATCACCGCTCTTATTCAACATTGTGCTAGAGGTCCTAGCCAGAGCAATTAGGCTAGACAAAGAAATAAAGGGCATCCGGATTGGCAAGGAGGAATTAAAATTACCTCTATTTGCAGATGACATGATCTTATACACAGAAAACCCTAAGGAATCCTCCAGAAAACTACTGAAACTAATAGAGGAGTTTGGCAGAGTCTCAGGTTATAAGATAAACATACAAAGATCACTTGGATTCCTCTACATCAACAAAAAGAACACCGAAGAGGAAATCACCAAATCAATACCATTCACAGTAGCCCCCAAGAAGATAAAATACTTAGGAATAAATCTTACCAAAGATGTAAAAGACCTATACAAAGAAAACTACAAAGTACTAGTGCAAGAAACTAAAAAGGACCTACATAAGTGGAAAAACATACCTTGCTCATGGATAGGAAGACTTAACATAGGAAAAATGTCTATTCTACCAAAAGCCATCTATACGTACAATGCACTTCCGATCCAAAAATTCCAATGACATTTTTTAATGTGATGGAGAAACAAATCACCAACTTCATACAGAAGGTAAAGAAGCCCCGGACAAGTAAAGCATTACTGGAAAAGAAGAACAAAGTGGGAGGCCTCACTCTACCTGATTTTAGAACATATTATACAACCGCAGTAGTCAAAACAGCCTGGTACTGGTACAACAACAGGCACACAGACCAATGGAACAGAATTGAGAACCCAGATAGAAATCCATCCACATATGAGCAGCTGATATTTGACAAAGGCCCAGTGTCAGTTAACTGGGGAAAAGACAGTCTTTTTAACAAATGGTGCCGGCATAACTGGATATCCATTTGCAAAAAAAATGAAACAGGACCCATACCTCACACCATGCACAAAAACTAACTCCAAGTGGATCAAAGACCTAAACATAAAGACTAAAACGATAAAGATCATGGAAGAAAAAATAGGGACAACGTTAGGAGCCCTAATACAAGGCATAAACAGAACACAAAACATTACCAAAAATGACGAAGAGAAACCAGATAACTGGGATCTCCTGAAAATCAAACACCTATGCTCATCTAAAGACTCCACCAAAAGAGTAAAAAGACCACCTACACATTGGGAGAAAATTTTCAGCTATGACATCTCTGACCAGCGCCTGATCTCTAAAATCTACATGATTCTGTTAAAACTTGACCACAAAAAGACAAACAACCCAATCAAAAAGTGGGCAAAGGATATGAACACGCGCTTCACTAAAGAAGATATTCAGGCAGCTAACAGATACATGAGGAAATGCTCTCGATCATTAGCCATTAGAGACACGCAAATCAAAACTACAATGAGATTCCATCTCACTCCAACAAGGCTGGCATTAATCCAAAAAAACACAAAATAATAAATGCTGGAGAGGCTGCGGAGAGAATGGAACTCTTATACACTGCTGGTGGGAATGTAAAATGGTACAACCACTTTGGAAATCTATCTGGTCTTTTCTTAAAAAGTTAGAAATAGAACTACCATACAACCCAGGAATCCCACTCCTCGGAATATACCCTAGAGAAATAAGAGCCTTTACACGAACAGATATATGCACACCCATGTTTACTGCAGCTCTGTTTACAACAGCAAAAGGCTGGAAGCAACCAAGGTGTCCATCAACAGATGAATGGTTAAATAAATTATGGTATATTCACACAATGGAATACTACGTATCAATAAAAGAACAGTGACGAATCTGTGAAACATTTCATAACATGGAGGAACCTGGAAGTCATTACGCTGAGCGAAATTTGTCAGAGGCAAAAGGACAAATATTGTAATATGACCACTATTATAAGATCTTGAGAAACAGTATAAACTGAGAAGAACACATACTTTTGTGGTTACGAGGGGGGGAGGGTAGGAGAGGGTTATTTACTGATTAGTTAGTAGATAAGAACTACTTTAGGTGAAGGGAAGGACAATACTCAATACACGGAAGGTCAGCTCAACTGGACTGGACCAAAAGCAAAAGTTTCCCCGATAAAGTGAATGCTTCAGCGGAGCAAGGGCGGGGGTTTGGGCTCTATGGCTTAAGAGGACTTCTAAGTCAACCGGCAAAATAATTCTATTATGAAAACATTCTACATCCCACTTTGAAATGTGGCACCTGGGGTCTTAAATGCTAACAAGCAGCCATCTAAGATCCATCAATTGGTCTCAACCCACCTGGATCAAAGGAGAATGAAGAACACCAAGGTCACACGATAACTATGAGCCCAGGAGACAGAAAGGGCCACATGAACCAGAGACTTACATCATCCTGAGACCAGAAGAACTAGTTGGTGCCCAGCCACAACCGATGACTGCCCTGACAGGGAGCACAACAGAGAACCCCTGAGGGAGCGGGAGATCAGTGGGATGCAGACCCCAAATTCTCATAAAAAGACCAGACTTAATGGTCTGACTGAGACTAGAAGAATCCTGGTGGTCATGGTCCCCAAACCTTCTGTTGGCCCAGGACAGGAACCATTCCCAAAGACAACTCATCAGACATGGAAAGGACTGGACAATGGGTTGGAGAGAGATGCTGACGAAGAGCGAGCTACTTGTATCAGGTGGACACTTGAGACTGTGTTGGCATCTCCTGTCTGGAGGGGAGATAGGAGGGTAGAGAGGGTTAGAAACTGGCAAAATCATCACGAAAGGAGAGACTGGAAGGAGGGAGCGGGGTGACTCATTAGGGGGCGAGTAAGTGGGAGTAAGGTGTATATAAGCTTATATGTGAGAGACTGACTTGATTTGTAAACTTTCACTAAAAGCACAATAGAAGTTACTAAAAAAAAACAACTGAAAGAGTTAACAACACCAAAAGCTGGTACTTTGAAAAAATTATCAATAAACCATAGGCCAAACTGACAAAAGAAAAACAGGAAAGGAAGCAAATAACCCAGACAAGAAATGAGATAGACAATTATCACAACAGACCCAACTGAAATTAAAAGAATCGTATCATATTACTGCAAAAAACTGCACTCTAAAAAATTTGAAAAGCTAGATGAAATGGATGAATTTCTAGAAACACACTACCTACATAAACTGACATGAACAGAGATAGAACAACTAAATAAGCCTGTAACAAAAGAAGAGATTGAAAAGGTATTTTAAAAATTCCCAATCAAAAAAAGCCCCAGCTCTGACAGCTTCACTGGAGAATTCTACCAAACTTTCAGAGAAGAGTTAACACCGCTACTACTAAAGGTATTTCAGAGCTTAGAAAATACTCCCAAACTCATTCTATGAAGCCAGCAAATCCCTGATACCAAAACCAGGTAAAGACACCATAAACAAAGAAAATTACAGACCTATATCCCTCATGAAATTAGACACAAAAATCCTCAAGAAAATTCTAGCCAGTAGAATTCAACAACATATCAAAAAAAAAAATAATTCACCCTGACCAAGTGAGATTCATACCAGGTATGCAAGGATGGGAAACCCTGGTGGCGTAGTGGTTAAGTACTACGGCTGCTTACCAAGAGGTCAGCAGTTCAAATCCGCCAGGCGCTACTTGGAAACCCTATGGGGCAGTTCTACTCTGTCCTCTAGGGTCACTATGAGTCGGAATCAACTGGACGGCAGTGGGTTTGGGTTTTGGTTTTATGCAGGGATGGCTCAACATTAGAAAAACAATCAATGTAATCCATCATACAAATAAAAGACAAGAACCACATGATCTTGTCAATTGATACAGAAAACACATGTGACAAAGTCCAACACCCATTCATGATAAAAACTCTCAGCAAAATAGAAATAGAAGCAATATTCCTCAACATAATAAAGGGCATTTATACAAAGCCAACAGCCAACATCCTCCTAAAAGAGAGAGTCTGAAAGAATTTCCCTTGAGAACATGAACCAGACAAGGATGCCCTTTATCACCGTTGTTATTCAACATTGTGATGGAGGTCCTGGCCAGAGCAATTAGGCTAAATAAAGGAATAAAGGGCATCCAAATTGGTAAGGAAGAAGTAAAAGTATCTCTATTTGCAGATGACATGATCGTATACACAGAAAACCCTAAGAATCCTCAAAACCCCAAAGAAAACTACTGAAACTAATAGAAGGGTTCAGCAGAGTATCAGGATACAAGATAAGCACACGAAAATCAGTTGGATTTCTCTACACCAACAAAGAGAACATTGAAGAGGAAATCACCAAATCAATACCATTTCCTATAGCCCCCAAGAAGATAAATACTTAGGAATAAATCTAACCAGAGACGTAGAAGACCTATACAAAGAAAACTACAAGACGCTATTGCAAGAAACCAAAAAAGATCTACATAAGTGGAAGAACATACCTTGCTCATGGATAGGAAGACTCAACATTGTAAAAATGTCTATTCTACTCAAAACAATCTACAGATATAATGCAATTCCGATCCAAATTCCAATGACATTTTTTAATAAGATGGAGAAACAAATCACCAACTTCATATAGAAGGGAAAGAGGCCCTGGATAAGTAAAGCATTACTGAAAAAGAACAACAAAATGGGAGGTCTCTCACTACCTGATTTTAGAACATATTATACCACCACCATAGTCACAAAAGCCTGGTACTGGTACAATAACAGATACATGGACCAATGGAACAGCATTGAGAATCCAAACACAAATTCATCCACATATGAGCAGCTGACACTTGACAAAGGCCCGAAGTCTATTAAATGGAGAAAAGACAGTCTCTTTAACAAACGGTCCTGGCATAACTGGATATCCATCTGCAAAAAAACTGAAACAAGAGCCATACCTCACATCATGCACAAAAACTAACCGAAAATGGATCAAAGACCTAAATATAAAATCTAAAATAATAAAGATCATGGAAGAAAAAATAGGGACAACACTAGGAGCCCTAATACATGGCATAAACAGTGTATAAAACATTACTAACAATGCACAAACACCAGAAGATAAACTAGATAACTGGGAGCTCCTAAAAATCAAACACGAAGACATTACCGAAAGAGTAAAAAGACTACGTACAGACTGGGAAAAAATTTTTAGCTACAATTCTATTCAGCGTCTGATTTCCAAAAAATCTATATGATACTGCAAAAACTCAACAACAAAAAGACAAATAACCCAATTAAAAAATGGGCAAAGGTATGAACAGACACTTCTGCAAAGACATTCAGGCAGCTAACAGATACGTGAGGAAATATTCTCGATCATTAGCCAGTAGAGAAATGCAAATCAAAACTACAATGGGATACCATTTCACTCCAACAAGGCTGGCATTAATCCAAAAAACACCAAATAATAAGAGAGGTGTGGAGACTGGAACACTTATACACTGCTGGTGGGAATATAAAATGGTAAAACCACTTTGGAAATTGATTTGGCACCTCCTTAGAAATAGAAGTACCATACGATTCAGCAATCCCACTCCTGAAATATATCGTAGAGAAATGAGTCCTCACACGAATAGATATATGCACACCCAAGTTCACTGCAGCACAGTTTACAACAGCAAAAAGATGGGAACAACCAAGGTGCCATCAACAGATGAATGGATAAACAAATTATGGTATATTCACACAACAGAATACTACACAAAAATAAAGAACAACGATGAATCCGTGAAACATCTCATTAAGAAAACATAATGCATCCCACTTTAGTGAGTGGCATCTGTGGTCTTAAGTGCTATGAAGTAACCATCTAAGATGCATCAATTGATCTCAACCCACCTGGAGCAAAGGAGAATGAAGAACACCAAAGACACAAGGTAATTATGAGCCCAAGAGACGAAAACGGACACATAAACCAGAGGCTACATCAGCCTGAGACCAGAAGAACTAGATGGTGCCCAGCTACAACTGACGACTGCCCTGACAGGGAACACAACAAGAGAATCCCTGATGGAGCAGGGGAACAGTGGGATACAGACCTCAAATTCTCATAAAAAGCCCAGACTTAATGGTCTGACTGAGACTGGAGAGACCCCGGAGGTCATGGTCCCGGGACCTTCTGTTAGCCCAAGACTGGAACCATTTCCAAAGCCAACACTTCCGACAGGGATTGGACTGGATTATAAGACAGAAAATGATACTGGTGAGGAGTTTCTTGGCTCAAGTAGACACGTGAGACTATTGCACAGCTCCTGTCTGGAGGGGAGATGAGGAGGCAGATGGGGACAGGAGCTGGCTGAATGGACATGGGGAATACAGGGTGGAGAGGAGGAGTGTGCTGTCTCATCAAGGGAAGAGGAACTAAGAGTACAGAGCAATGTGTATACAATTTCTGCATGAGAGACTGACTTGATTTGTAAACTTTCACTTAAAGCACAATAAAATAAATAAAATAAAAAGATCTGCGGTTCAAAATTCCTACCACAGATAGTGATATTTCATCATTTATTTACAGAAAAACTTAAACGACTAGAACGGTATTTTTCCTAAATCAGCCAGGCTTTCTGAAAGAAATTACAGGGCCATAAATCCCTGCACAGTCCACTGGACACTGGACAAGTCTAGTGAGCTGATCATCAGACTGGGAGGAGGCTGATGAAGGGTTCATTCAGGGAACAAGCCTGAGTATAACACTAGGTTTCGCTTCCACAAGCAGGCAGTCACTGCTGAACCTTCCAACGCACCTGCCTGAAGAGTGTGGGAGAGTGTCAGTGTTCATAACCCACACTTGGTGCAGTTTTTGTATCAGTCCACCTCACACTAGTCTACTAATTCCTGCCAGGCAGGCAAATAGGTAGGTCTTCTGAGTGCATTGGTTTCTCCAACTTCTCTGGTTTTCTTACATTAATCACAAATTTTGCTAACTCTGGGAATAGCTGCGATATAGTACTTTGTTATTCTTAAGAGTGGAAACTGTTCCCCTGCAGTGGATTACTCCAATAAATAATAATTAAGAAAATGTTAGGAGGTTGAATAAAAATTTATGAACTATGAATCTGCATATTTAAGAAATATATATGAAAACCAAAACCAGCCAAACCTATTGCTGTCAAGTCGATTCCAACTCACAGCAACCCTACAGGACAGAGTAGAACTGCCCCACAGGGTTTCTAAGGAGCGGCTGGTGGATTCAAATTCCTGACCTTTTGGTTAGCAGCCTGAGCTCTTCACCACTGCACCACCAGTGCTCCAAAGAAAAAAAGTATATAGGTACACACACACACACACATCCACCACCTATCTGGCAGTCTGTCATACTGTGGTGACTGGCATGTTACTGTGACACTGGAAGCTATGCCACTGGTATTTCAAATACCAGCAAGGTCACCCATGATGGACAGGTATCACCAGAGCTTCCAGACTAACAGAGATTAGGAAGAAAGGCCTGACAATCTAATTCCAAAAATTAGCAAATAAAAATGTTATAGATCACAACAGCATATTGTCCAATACAGGGCTGGAAGACAGCACAAAACCAAGCAACATTTCATTCTATTATTCATAAGGCTGCCACGAATCAGAGCCAACATGATGGCAACTAACAAGTACACATATGTACATATGTATGTAAGTGCATATAAATACAGCACAGACCCAGATGAAGCAAGAACTGTACTGGCAGGTTGGTTAAATGAGTTTGGTTAATTGAGAAGTACTTCTTACAAGTACATATTGAGATACAGTTTCTGTGTAAAATTAGGCAATCTCCTTCAGTTTTTCATTTTAAAAATCATTTCAAATTATTTTCAAATGAACACAAAATCAGCAACAAAAGAAATGAAAAGAAAATCCATAAACAAAAAGAACTCAGTACAGAAAAGTAAACGGAATGAAGACACCGTCACTACCACAAAAAAAAAAAAGCACAACAAAATGACAGCAGCAAATTCATGCCTATCAATAATCACACTGAATATAAATGGGTTAAATGTACCAGTCAAGAGACAGAGAGTGGCAGAATGGATTAAAAAAAATATGACCCATCAATATGTTGCCTACAAGAGACACAACTTAGACACAAAGACAAAAATACACTAAAAATCAATGGTTTGAAAAAAAAAAAGTACAAGCAAACAGTAACCAAAAAAGAATAGGAGCGGCAATATCAATTTCAGATAAAAATAGATTTTAAAGCAAAATCTAACATAAGAGACAAGGAAGGGCACTGTACAACGATTAAAAGATCAAGCCACCAAGAAGACATGACCATGGTATTTACGTGCCCAACAAGAGAATACCAAAATGCATAAAACAAACTCTAACAATATTGAAAAGAGAAACAGACAATTCCAAAATAATAGTAGGAGACTTTAACACACACTTTCAAGGAAGGACAGAACTAGAAAGAAGCTCAACAAAGATACAGAACATTTACACATCACAATCAAGCAACTTGACCTGATAGACATATACAGAACACTCTACCCAGCAGCAGCACGGTACACATTCTTCCCCAAAGCACATGGTTCATTCTCCAGAATAGACCACATTTTAGGCCACAAAGCAAGCCTGGAAGCCACAAAATCCAAAACATCGAAATAATACAAAGTATCTCCTCAGATCAAAATGCTATAAAATTAGAAATCAGTAACAGGAAGAATAAAGGGAAAAAAAAAACAAGTACATGGAAACTGAATTAACACCCTGCTTAAAAACAACTAAGTAAGAGAAGAAATTGAAAATGAAATTTAAAAAATTCTTACACTCAAATGAGAATGAAAAAAATACCCAAATCTTTGAGACACAGCAAAAGCAATGCTCAGAGGTCAATTTATAGCAATAAACACACGCATCAAAATAGAAGGGCCAAAATCAATACCTTAACCCTGTAACTCAAATAAATAGAAAAAGAACAGCAAAGGAAGTCCTCAGGTACCAAAAGAAGGAAACAATAAAGATTAGAGTAGAAATAAATGAATCAGACAACAGAAACTATCAACAAGACTGGAAGTTGGTTCTTGAAAAAGATTAATAAAATCGATGAAGCACTGGCCACATTGACAAATGAAAAGAAGATGCAAATAACCCAAATAAGAAAGGAGATGGGTGACATTACAACAGAACCAACTGAAATGAAAAGGATTATAATAGAATATTATGAAAAATTATACTCTTTAGCAAATTTGAAAACCTAAAAGAAATGGACAAGTTTGTAGAAACACGCTACCTATCCCAACTAACACAAACTGAGGTAGAAAATCTGAACAGACTCATAACAACAGAAGAAACTGAACAGGTCATAAAAAATCTCCCAACAACAACAACAAAAAAAACCCTGGCCCAGACAGCTTCACTGGAGAATTCTGCTAAACACTCAGAGAAGAGATGACTCCGATACTATTCAAACTATACCAGCACATAAAAAAGGAAGGAATACTCCCAAATTCATTCTATGAAGCCAGCATAACCCTGATACCAAAACCAGGCAAAGACACCACTAGAAAAGGAAACTCCTCCGTGAATATAGACACAAAGATTATCAACAAAATTCCAGCCAAAAAAATACAACAGCATATCAGAAAAACATTACGTCATGACCAAGTGGGATTTATACCAGGTATACAAGGATGGTTCAACACTAAAATATCAATCAATGTAACGCACCACATAAATAAAACAAAAATCACATGATCATCTCAATGCAGAAAAGGCATTGGATCAAGTGTAATACCAATTCTTGATAAAAACACTCAGCAAAATAGGAATGGAAGAGAACTTCTTCAACATAATGAAGGGCACATATACAAAACCAACAGCTAATATTATTCTCAATGGACACAGACTGAAAGCATTCCCCTAGAGAAGAGGAACCAAACAGAATGCCTTTTTACCACCACTTTTACCGATACTGTACTGGAAGTCCTAGCTAGAGCAATAAGAAAGGGAAATAAAGCACATCCAAATTGGTAAGGAAGAAGTAAAACTATCCCTATTCGCAGATAATATGATCACATACATGGAAAATCCCAAAAATTCTACAGGAAAGCTGCTGAAACTAATAGAATACTTCAGCAAAGTGGCTGTATACAAGATTAACATATAAAAATCAGCTGGATCCCTCTACATCAACAAAAAGAACTCTGAAAAGGAAATCAGGAAAATATACCACTTACAATAGATAGCTCTCAAAAAGATAAAATAAATAGGAACAAATCTAACTAGAGACATAAGAGACTTATTCAAAGAAAACTACAGAACGCTACTCCAAGAAACCAAAAGAGACCTATGTAAATGGAAAAACATAACATGCTCACGGACAGGAAGACTTAACGTTGTGAAAATGTCAAGACTACCCAAAGCAAACTACAAATATAATGCAATCCCAATCCAAATTCCAACATTATTTTTTAATAAGATAGAAAAATTTTATATGGAAAGAAAAGAGGCCCTGGATAAGCAAAGCATTATTAGGAACAACAACAAAGTAGACGACGTCACATTCCTCAACCTCAAAACTTATCTTACAACCACAGTAGTCAAAACAGCCTGATACTGGTACACTAACAGACATATAGATCAATGGAACAGAACTGAGAACCCAGAAGTAAATCCATCCACTTAGGACAACTAATCTTCGAAAAAGGATCAAAGTCCATTAAATGGGGAAGAGATAGTCTCTTCAACAAACGGTGCTAGCAAAACCGAGTATCCTTTTGCAGAAAAAGGAAACAAGATCCTTACCTCACACCATACACAAAAACTAACTCAAAATGGATCAAAGACCTAAATGTAAAACCTAAAACTATAATGGTAATGGAAGAAAAAACAGGAACAAAACTGTTGTTGTTGTTGTTAGGTGCCATCAAGTCAATTCCGACTCATGGCAACAACAGAACAAAACGTTGCCCAGTCCTGCACCACTCTCACAATCGTTGTTATGCTTGAGCCCATTGTTGTAGCCACTGTGTCAATCCATTTCATTGAGGGTCTTCCTCTTATTCACAGACCCTCTACTTTACCAAGTATGATATCCTTCTCCAGGGACTGGTCGGTCCCTGCTGATAACACGTCCAAAGTATGTGAGACAAAGTCTCACCATCCTTGCTTCTAAGGAACATTCTGGCTGTGCTTCTTCCAAGACAGATTTGTTCGTTCTTCTGGCAGTCCATGGTATATTCAATATTCGTCATGAACACCACAATTCAAAGGCATCAATTCTTCTTCAGTATTCCTTATTCACTGTCCAGCTTTTGCGTGCATATGAGGCAACTGAAAACACCATGGCTTGGGTCAGGCACACCTTAGTCTTCAAAGTAACATCTTTACTTTTTAACAAGGGCCCTAATATATGGCATAAATAAAATACTAAAATAACTAAGAATGTAAGAGCAGAAGATAAACTACATAACTGAGAACTCCTAAAAATTAAACACTTATATTTATCAAAAGATTTCACTAAGAGAGTAAAAGAAGAACCTACAGACCGGGAAAAAAATTTTGGCTATGACATACCTAACAAGGGTCTAATCTCTTAAAATTTATAGAAAACTTCAACACCTCCACAACAAAAAGACAATCCAGTTAAAAAACGGGCAAAGAACATGAACAGACACTTTACCAAAGAAGAAGTCCAGGTGGCTAACAAACACATGAAGAGATGCTTGCAATCATTAGCCGTTAGAGAAATGCCAATCAAAACTATAATGAGGTGCCATCTCACACCGCCAATAATGGCAAAAAAACAGAAAACAACAAATGCTGGCAAGGTTGTGGGAAGACTGGAACTCTTATACATTGCTGGTTGGAATGTAAAATGGTACAATCACTATGGAAAATGTACTTCACTTCCTTAAAATCTAGAAATAGAAATACCATACAATCCAAGCAATCCCACTTATAGGAATATATCCTAGAGAAATTTTAAGAGCTGTGACAAGAATGGGCATATGCATACCCATGTTCACTGCAGCATTATTCGCAATAGCAAAAAGGTTGAAACAACCTAAGTGCCCATCAACAGATGAATGGATAAGCAAAATGTGGTACATATACACAATGGAACACCATGCAACAACAAAGAACAATGATGAATCTGAGAAACATCTCACAACATGGATGAATTTGGAGGGCAGTATGCTAAGTGAAGTAAGTCAATCACAAAAGGACAAATATTGTATGAGACCACTATTATAAATAGTCAAGAAAAGATTTACACACAGAAAGAAACATTTTGATGTTAACCAGGGATGGGAAGGGGAGGGAGGGAAAATCACTAACTAGAGAATAGACGTGTTAACTTTGGTGAAGGAAAAGGCAGTACACAATATGGAGGAAATCAGCACAACATAACCAAGCCAAGGGAAGACACTGAGAGGTACACAAGAATAAAAGGCAGCTATGGTAAGTTGACGGCACTGGATTTTTTGGGTGTGGTAAGTACTTTAACATACACAATTCTGCAACAGTAATAACAAACAATAATTTATGAGTGGATACACAGGTAGATATGTATACTGACTAGGTGTGGGAGGGCATATATGGGAGTACACCCACGTGCATACTTCTACATATTCATATGTGTTGTATGTATATTCATATACATAATAGAGCACACAGGGGGCAGAGTCATAGAAAGAACCTTGACATAACCAAACACCTCCATGGGACTGAGTTACTGGGCTTGAAGGCTAAGGACCATAGAGTCCTGGAGGATGTCTAGGTCAATTGGCTAATACAGTTCATAAAGAAAACGTTTCACATCCTACTCCAGTGAGTAGCATCTGAGGTCTTAAAAGCTTGCGAGTGGCCATCCAAGACACAACCATTGGTCTCTTTCCATCAGGAGCAAAGGAGAGTGGAAAAAACCAAAGACTCAAGGAAACAATTAGTCCAAAGGACTGATGGTCCACAGGAACCACAGCCTCCACCAGCCTGAGACCAGAAGAATTAGATGGTGTCTGGCTACCACAACTGACAGATCTGAACAGGATCATAAGAGAAGGTCCTGGTTAGAGTGGGGGGAAAAACAAAAGTAGAACAAAATACAAATTCATAAAAAAGACCAGATTTACTGGTCTGAGAGAGGCCACAGGAACCTCCAAGACTAAAGCCCTTAGACATCCTTCTAACTTGAAACTGAAGCCACTTTCCAGAGATCACCTTTCTGCCAAATGACAGACAGGCCTATAAATAAATAATAACACTTGTGAAGAATTTACTCCTGTGAACAATCATCTACATGAGACCAAAAGGACAACATACGCCCTAGGGCAAAGACAAGAAGGCAAGAAGTGGCAGGAAAACCAGATGAATGGAAATGGGGAACTCGGTGGTAATGGGGAGAGTGCTGACACACTGCAGGGAGTACAACCTATGTCATGGAATGATCTGTGTGTCAACTATTGAATGGCAAACTAATTTGCTCTGTAAACCTTCACCGAAAGCACAATTAAAAAAAAAAAAAAGATTATTTTCAAACCAAGCTTGAAAAGATTTCACTTTGGCCTGCTCAGGAAAAAGTCTTCATTCAGCATTTACATCTTTGAGTTCATATTATTTGCCTTTGATTTACGTATCTTCTTTCATTCTCCTTCTAGTACCAGGACAGACTAGTAAATCAGAAGGAAAGCAATCTCATTTAGTGCATGGAAATACAGAATTAAAAATGTTCATTTAAATTTAAATATTAAACTTATTTTTTTATTCTGCTCATTTTTTTAACCTACAGGCTCAATTCTTATTTGTTAAATGAAGAAAGGGAAGAAGGAATGCCTCATTGGATGATTCTGAACAAGGCACTTGGCAAGAATCTTATTTGTCACTCCCCTTTGGCACAATCAATATTATATATAAATTATGTATAGAGTCACCAGAAAAGCTAGCAGTTAAGAATCAAGTAGAAACATTTCTTGATTCAGGCTTCCGCTACGTAGCAAAATGCACGTGCTGAGAGTCACTAGGATATTTTCCCAATGAGCATCAGGTGAACAAATAAGTATCTCTCGTTCTGATGGAGAAAGGTGACTGCTGCTGAATGGGAATGCCTTGAAGCTGTTGGCCCCAAAGTTCCTCATACCTATTACATACCATTCACTGGATTAGGTGCTGGTCTTTGAAAGAGGATTCTGAGTAAGGGCAATTACTGTTAAAAAGGAACAGTACTATATAATACGTCAATATTTATACTTACCTATGCCCACACAGAGATCCTAAGTGTGAGATTTTAGCCCTGATTATAAACTATTCCCACTTTTCAGGAATCAGTTACGACTCAGCTATCTACAGAATTAGTTCAAGCCTTAAAAGCTTAACTTTTCATTGTTGTTCTACATGATTTACTACTTGGATTTGAGAATTACACAAAGGGAACTGGCTCAGTATTCTTATCTACAGCTCAAATCCACTTACGAGCTTTTAGACAACAACGAAGAAAGTCATAAATTTCACTCTGTTAAATCAATATAACAAAATAACCAAAGCACCTCAGCTAGAGAACAAGAGATCAGGCAGAAATATTCTTCCTTCTTCCCCTAAAATGCAAATCGAGACACAGATAAAAGTACAATAGGATGTTGGATCATAAACTAAGAACAAAAGACAAAATGAAGAAGGGGTGAAGAATTCCATTTTGTTAGCAATAAAGTGAAAAGACAACCTACAGACTGGGAGACATTTTTTTCGGAATCATGTATTAGATAAAGGCCTAATACCTAAAATACATATAAAACTGACAATTTAACAACAAAAAGACAAAAAACCACATCAAAAAATGGGCAAAGGATTTGAACAGACAGTTCACCAAAGAGGATATTAAAATGGCCAACAAATCAGGAAAAGATGCTCAACATCATTAGCCATTAGGGATACACAAATCAAAACCACAATGAGGCATCACCTCACCTCCATCAGAATGGCAATCATCAAAAAAACAAAAATGAAAAACAAGTGTTGACGAGATTGTGGAGAAACCGGAATCCTCATCCATTTCTGATGGGAGTGTAAAATGGTATGGCCACTGTGGAAAACAGTTTGGTGATTTCTGAAAAGGTTGAACACAGAATTAACATATGATCCTGGAATCCTGATCCTAGGTATATACCCAGGAGAAGTGAAGGCAGGAACGCAAACAGAATCCTGCACACCATGTTCACTGCAGCATTTTTTACAATAGGCAAAAGGTGGAAACAACCAAAATGTTCATCAACAGAATGAATACCCAAAACATAGTACACACATATACATTGGAGTATTACGCAGCCATAAAAAGAAATGAAGTTCAGATGGATGCCACAACATGGATGAACCTTGGAAACATCATGCTGAGCAGAAGAAAGCCACTTGCAAAGGAACAATTAGTGTTTGATCTCACTTACATGAAATAGGCAAATACATAGAAACCAAAGATTACCAATGGTTACCAGGGATGGGAGGGGGAAAGGGCAAGTTTCTGTTTCCGAGGCACTGAGTTGATGTTAATTGGGGTGGAATGTTTTGGACGAGGTTTGTGATAATGGTGGCACAAAGTGAATAATGTCATCAGTGTCACTGAGTTGTACACATGGAAGTTGTGCTGGCACATGTTTTGGTGTGTATGTTTTCACAACAATTAAAAAAAAAAAAATTCCATTTTGGAGAGCCTGGCCTTAAGCTGCTGGTGGAAAATCCAGGCAGCAGTATTCAATAGACAGGTGGAAATATAGACCTGGAGCTCCAAAAACAGGCTTCCACAGGTATTTCATTTGGGTAGGAGGTGACATGGCTGGACGTTTGAGAGCATTAAAGGAGAAAGGGTGGAACAGTGAAGTCTGAACACTATATCGGGGAGCTGGGAGATGGCCAGTTCTATCTGGTGGCCCCATCATACCTGAGGGGTGGGGGATATTCTGAAGTTCTCCTGAGTGGATAACACTCGGAACTTTGTAAAAACACTTGATTTTGATCATTAGATGAAAAAAATAATTCCTAAAAAAGCTGAGAATGTTTAAGAAAGTTGATTTACAACAGAGTAAGTGTTGTAAATAGTATGTTGTTGTTGTTAGGTGCCACCCAGTTGGTTCCGACTCATAGCGACCCTATGTACAATGGAACAAAACTCTACCTGGTCCTCTGCCATCCTCACAACCATTGTTATGCTTGAGCCATTGTTGAGAGGGAGAAGTGCAAAAAGAAAATGTCAACACGAGGAACAACCATACAACTAGAAGGCAAACCCCTTTGAGCACAGCAAGCACTTCTTCTATTTTTTTGGCATGCCCACACAATGTAGGCTCCCAAACATGCTGATCAACTCTTCTACACAGCAGCCTGAATCCTAATGGAGAAGAGCACAATGTCTCTCAGGACATTAGCAGGGCAGCTACGTAGCATCGACATATCTGTTCCTAGAGTCATAGGCAGCTGCCTGGTATAAAGACACTAAGGAATTGTTTTTACAGGTTTCTACTTACCACGAAACCCTACCTGAGCACTTGGATTACAGTAAACCACAGCAACCAAATCCTAACTTAGGATTTATCATTCCTAATAAATTACTGGTTAGAAATGAGTCATCATAACCACTACACAAATTATACTAATAATTACAGTTGGCAGATTTCAGGTACAATGAGAAGGTCTGGTGGATCTGAAGTATTTCTGATACTGCGTTGTGGTCAGACCTCATACCTGCATTACCCTGGTGGTGTAGTGGTTAAGTGCTGTGGCTGCTAACCAAAGGGTCGGCAGTTCGAATCCGCCAGGTGCTCCTTGGAAACTCTATGGGGCAGTTCTACTCCGTCCTATAGGGTCGCTATGAGTCGGAATCGACTCAAGGGCCCTGGGTTTTATATTAACAGTGCACTAGGATGGTTTTTACTTATTTTTAAATTTAGAGCAGTAGGGAACAAGTGTGACTGCTACCCAGCGATATCTGACAAGCAAAACACCATATGTCTGCTTGGAATGGTCATTTAAAACTAATCGAAAGTAGGACCAGGAACCCAAACTCCAGAGGAAGAGAGCCGCAGGAGCTAACTACAGCCACCTCAGTATTTCAGACACGCAGGAGATCAGGTCCCTAAAACCTGATGCACCAAATGCCAGACAGTTCTCAAGTACTGTGAGAGCTAGCTCTGAAACATTCTGATAATCTAAACTCCCTATCATCTTATTATCATTTCGGATTTCCCAGACACATGTCCTGAGGCTTTCAAAGCCACAGGATGGCCTGAAGGACATAAAGAGACCAGTTTAAACTTTTTGCAAAGGTACAAGGGTATCTATAGGTACCTGAGGGGAAACTCTTCCCCCTCAAGGTTTGTAATTCCTACAGCACAAGAAGTCCTCAAACATTGTGCGTGGATCTTTATTTTCTTTAAAGGCTTTATGATCTGGGTTGTTCAACTTTCTTGGTATATATATCATAAAGAGCAATACAAATTTTTAAAAAGTCTTATAGTCTTAAGACTAAGAAAGATTATAATTTTCTAGTACCCCATTAGTAATATTCACTCTAAATTATTACAAAAAATACATGCAATCTTCATTAATGAAAACAACACGAAGTATGCCAGACATTAACTGCACATAAAGACAAGACAGTGAAGGAAGGCATTATAACTTCCGCAAAATCACAATAAAAAGTACAGTAAAACCTTTGAAAGCTGGAACCTGTGTAAGGTGGAAACCTGTCAGAGAAGGAAAACTCAAATATTTTTCACTAAAATGAGCAACAGAAAACTGCTAAAACTGCATCCTGTCAAAGGCAGAAAACTTGTGAGACCTGAAAAAACAATAAAACAGGCAACTACAGTTTTTACCACAATGCATTACCAGAAAACACATTCTGAACGGATTGTTACAGACTTTCCCCCCCGCTTAGGAACCATCATATGACTGTTAATTTCATGCCTGACCAAAGACACATCAAATAATGAATTGGTGTGACTGAACTATATTACTAGTGTAAACTTTATATCATTTGTAAAAGAGTAAAAATTAAAGAAACCTATGAAAACAATATCAATTATCGTATTTCATACTTGTTGACAATACAGAGGGACTCAGGGTAACATAGATCCTAACTTTAACAAACTAAAGATATCAAATTCAACCTAGTACTAGTGTGCTTGACATTGTAACACACTGCAGAACTAATACAATTATACCAGCCTTTTTAAAAACCTTCTGAAGATGACTCAAGCAGCCAAATATCCAAGACGCAAAGCATCAACCAACAACTCCTTTCTAATTCAAAGGGACTCACGCAGCCACAGCTCTGGAGCATGCTTGCTCATTTCCCACTTTTGTCTATTCTGTAACGTTCCTTTGACTTGGGCAGACATGGCTCTGGCAGCATGCTTGTCCGTTTCCCACTTTTTCCTCTTGGAAATATGCTGAATAAAATCTACCTTCTTGCTTTACTATAATTTTTTGGTGATCTCATCCTAGGACAATGAATGGCATAGCCAGCAGGGTTTTGTGTAGCAATGAATCCAGTCAACCTCGAGGAGACCTGAACTCTGGCAGAGCAGAAGCTGGCAAACGGGTCCTATGTTCTGGACGCCGTGCATTCACACTCCACGTCCCTTCAACACAGACAAATTTTGTCATCTGCACGTAAGTTTTTACTTTGCTGACTTGATGACAACGTTTGACCAAAATATCTCAACAAAAAGATGGACTTGTGAAAAGGACTGTGACTAGACTGCATCAAGATTCCCAGGACTTTTATGTAGAAGCTGATAGGTTCACAGACTGTGGCTGATCCAGGATCACGTGGAACAGAAATTAAGACTGAGTATTTTTTTTTTTTTTAACTAAAGGATTACTACGGGTTTTATGTGGGAATACTGCTGATGTTTTAGGGTCCTACTTTGTGGATATAAGAAATCATTTTCCTCCTTTCTCCTAAATTATCTAATTGGTTTAGATATTTTAACTCTTGAATTAGAAGTTCCTGTTGGTAAACTTACCAAAGCTGTAAATATCATAACCAGAGAAGTGCCCGAAGTTTGAGCTATGATTTTACAACACAGCATGGCATTAGATTGCCTGCTGGCCTCCCAAGGCACAGTTTGCGCCTAACAGATCAACGTGGCTGTGTCTATATTAACATGCGATTGGAGGTTTTACAGTACGGAGATGCTGCTGAGGCACATGGAAAGCAACTACTGATGTTGCTCATGTACACACAAACACCTCGTGAGATTGTTTCCTCAGTTCAAAGACCTTAGGGTCACGGTCTCATTGGTTATTTCAGACAATTGGCCTAATATTATTGTTAGTGTTTCTGTTCTACCTCCTAGTTCACCACATGGTACCTGGGATCTTAAAAACTAGACAGTGTCCAACTACCATTAGTGAACATTTCTGATCAAAGATTCTATAGCAGGATCATAAACCAAAGGAGGGATTGATGAAAGAGTTGTAATTCTCCTGAATATCAGGTTTCTGGCTTTCAGGGAGGCTGGAGCAACCTACACGAGCCATTGCCTTCGGGTGTTGCAAGGTTTTTGTTTGTTTGTTTCTTTTTTTAAGAATTCAATCTGTTTTGGGGGGAAAAAAAACCAAACCCGTTGCCGTCGAGTTGATTCTGACTCATATCGACCCTATAAGACAGAGTAGAACTGCCCCATACGGTTTCCAAGGAGCGCCTGATGGATTCTAACTGCTGACCTTTTGGTTAGCAGCTGTAGCTCCTAACCATTATGCTACCAGGGTTTTCAACTGACTCTAAAATCAGACCGGGAGCTATGTTTATAGTAAAGCAGTAATTATTTTAATTAGTCATCAAGGTAATGTATGAAATGCCTGTCTAATGCTTGTAATCAAACTGTCACCCCCTTGCTATGCAGAAAACTACGTATCATAAAGAAACCAGGTTCTCAGAAGAGATCAACCTCATGGCTTAGACTCCATTCAGTCTTGGGCTCCACTTCTGCTTCCGAGAAAGTGACCCATGACTGTTGGTAGGCAAACCAGGGAGGGGCAGCTTAGTTATGTTTTAAACAGATTAACCAGAGGCCTTCAACAGAGAGGTCCATCATGTATTATCTTACTAATCATGTACACATGTAAATTCTTCTATACTTTCTGTTTCCTCTAGACAAACTTTGTATGCTCCTTGTGGAAAAATGTTTTTGTGTGCTGAATCTAACTGTACTCATTTAGATGATCCTTTTTCCTCTGACACTGAATTTACTTAGGCAATCTCTTGCTTAGGTTCCTGGTGAACGCGTGAGAAATGCACCTCGGCAACTTTAGGATTACCTTCAGATATTCATAGTAAATACTGTAAATTGTTACACAGTAAATTGTTACATTGTAAAATGAGTCAGAAGAAAACCCACTGGTCAAACACTCAGGGTAGAATTGGTCATTTCTAAGAGGTTAAATTCCTACTATGGTATAGTTGAACTGGAGAACCTTTAAGAAATTGAAGGAGCCCCGGTGGCACAGTGGTTAAAGCGATTGTTAACTGAAAGATCGGCGGTTTTAAACTACCAGCAGTTCCACGGGAGAAAGACGTGGAAATCTGCTTCCACAGAGTTTTACAGCCTTCGAAACCCTACGGGGTCGCTAAGTCAGAATCAACTCGTTGGCAGAGGGTTTTGAGGTTAAAAAAATTTATCAATCACTATGGGACAAACAGCAGACAAAGTCGCTAATGGTACAGAAACACAACCGCAATCTCTGACCTCATTTGCCACAGCGGCATTAAATAACAGAATAGCCTTAGATTTTTTACTAGCCCAAGAAGGTGGAGTCTGTGCTGCAGTAAATGCTTCTTACTGCCAGTTGGATAAATAACACAGGAGAAGTAGAACAAAATATACACAAAATTGGATAGCAAGCTATTTGTTCACACACTATAACAGCCTATTACACCAGATTTATTTGGTTGGTTACCATCAGGAAAAAGTACATGAGCTAGATCACTACTGCAAGAAACAGTAATATTCTTAGTCTGTATCCTCACAGTACTAAGCATAATACAACTTATCTTCTATTGTCTTATACACTTAAAAGGCAAAACAAAGGCTTTGGCTAAAATGTTGATGTACACTGACTCTGCTCATTTCTGCAATCCGACTGATGAGAATGTCACTCTTACTTAAGATCCTGGTGAAGAATCAGATGTATCCAATGGAAAACCAGCAGCGTGAGTTTAAAGGCCCCACCATGGCCAACAGCTTGAAGCCCGATTAAGTAGAGGTTCTGATCGTAGATGTGTTATCTCCATTCACCAATCAAAAGGAAGGAGTGACTTAGGAGTTTAAAATTGGAGCCACTATTCCCTGTCCTTGAGTATAAAGAATGTGACCCAGCTGGAGCTGGACTCACAAAGACACATGAACTGGGCCCTAAAGTATAAAAACGATAGCTAGGACAATCCTGGAAGACATCTTTTAGGGAACCTTTCACATAAACAATACTTGGACAGACACAAAAGACTCATATATTTTCCACTCTTATCTTTTCCTATTAACATTTAGTAAATAGTAAGATTTGTTGGACCAATGAAGACCCTCCTGACTGTCCTTACTGAAACCTGTACCAGTAATTATTAAGAATGACGATTCAAAGCATGCAATAGCAATGTTTTAGTAGTTTTCAGCCAATGTGCAAAACATTGAGACTTTAAATGATTTTCCCCACTTGTAATGTCAATATATGCAGATGATTCTTTAACATTTCTCTGATTCGGGCACACACAGCTATGGCAGCATGCTTGTCCATTACCCACTTTTGCCTATTCTGTAACATCCCTTGGTCTCTGGCAGCATGTTGTCTGTCCACCTTTTTACTCTATTCTGTAACATTCCTTGGACTCAGGCAGACACGGCTCCAACAGCATGTTTGTCCATTTCCCACTTCTGCCTACTGGAATAAAATCTTTCTTCTCGATTTGAAAAAAAAAACTAGAGCCCAGATCCCTCAAAAAAACCATAACAAGAGCCAGAGCCCAGGTCCTTCAACAAGAACTACAGGCCCAGGTCCCTGAACAAAACCAGAGGCCAGCTCCTTCAACAAGAACTAGAGTACAGGGCCCTCAACAACAACCAGAGCCCAGGTCCTTCAACAAGAACTAGGCCCCAGGTCCTTTAACAAGAACTAGAGGCCAGGCCCTTCAACAAGAACTTGAGTACAGGTCCTTCAACAATAAACAGAGCCCAGGTCCTTCAAAAAGAACCAGAGCCCAGGTCCTTCAAGAAGAACCAGAGCCCAGGTCCTTTAACAAGAACCAGAGCCCAGGACCTTCAACAAAAACCAGCACCCAGGTCCCTCAGTAAGAATCAGAGCCCAGATGGCTCAACAAAAAAGAGCCCAGGAACCTCAACAAGAACCAGTGCCCAGGTCCCTCAACAAGAACCAGTGCTCAGGTCCCTCAGCAAGAACCAGTGCCCAGGTCCCTCAACAAGAACCAGAGCCCAGGTCCAGCAACAAGAACCAGAGCCCAGGTCCAGCAACAAGAACCAGAGCCCAGGTCCAGCAACAAGAACCAGAGCCCAGGTCCAGCAACAAGAACCAGAGCCCAGGTCCATCAACAAGAACTAGAACCCAGGTCCATCAACAAGAACCAGACCCCAGGTCAGCAACAAGAACTAGAGCCCAACCTACTATACAGCTACCATAGTCAAATCAGCCTGGTACTAGTACCATGACAGATACACTGACAAGGGAACAGAAGTGAGATACCAGATGTATCTTTGACAAAGGCGCAAAGTCCATTAAATGGGGAAAAAAGTCTTTTAACAAATATTTCTGGCAAAACTCGACGTCCATCTACAAAAAAAGAAACAGAATCCATATCTCATACCATACACAAAACTAATTCAAAATGGATCAAATTATCTAAATATAAAACCAAAAACTATGAAGATTAGCGAAGAAAAAATGGGGTCAACGCTAGGGGCCCTAATATATGGCATAAATAGGATACAAATCAAAACTAACAACATACAAACACCAGAAGATAAACTAAATAACTAGGTAACTAAAAATTAAACACTTATGCTCATCAAAAGACTTCACCAAAAGAGTAAAAACAGAACATACAGACTGGGAGAAAATTTTGGCCAATGACATATCTGACAAAGGTCTAATTTCTAAAATCTCTAAGAAAATCCAACACCTCTAGAACAAAAAGACATATAATCCAATTAAAAAATGGACAAAGGAACGAACAGACACTTCACCAAAGACATTCAAGCAGCTAACAGACACACGAGGAAACGCTCTCGATCACTAGCCAATAAAAAGAAAAACCAAACCCGTTGCCATCAAGTTGATTCCGACCCGTGGAGACCCTACAGGACACAGCAGAACTGCCCCATATGTTCTCCAAAGAGCGCCTGGTGGATTCAAACTGCTGACCTTTTGGTTAGCAGCTGTAGCTCTTAACCACCATGTCACCGGTTGGCTCAGCTGGTTAGGGCATGGTGCTAATAACGCCAAAGTCGTGGTCCGATCCCTGTATGGGCCAAAGAGATAGGTTACACTAGCCAAGAGAGAAATGCAAATCGAAACTACAATAAGATACCATCTCACCCCAACATTACTGGCACTAATCAAAAAAACAAATAAATATTGGAAAGGCTGCAGGGAGATTTGAACTCTTATGCACTGATGGCGGGAAGGTAAAATGGTACAACCACAACACGGTACTTCCTTAAAAAGCTAGAAACAGAAATACCTCATGATCCAGCAATCCCACTCCTAGGATATATCCTAGAGAAATAAGAGATGTGACACCAAGAGACATACACCCACCCACGTTCACTGCAACATTATTCACAATAGCAAAAAGATCGAAACAACCTAAGTCCCCATCAACAGATGAAAATATAAATGAACTATGGTACACACACACAATGGAAAACTATGCAACAATAAAAAACAATGACGAATCTGGAAAGCATCTCACAACATGGACGGATCTGGAGAGCATTACGCTGAGTGAAATAAGTCAATCACAAAAGGCCAAATACTGTATGAGATCACTAAAAATTCAAGAAAAGGTTTACATACATGTTATGGATTGAACTGTGTCCCTCAAAATGTGTGTCAACTTGGCTAGTCCATGATTCCCAGTATTGTGTGACTGTCCACCATTTCTGCCATCTGATGTGATTTGCCTGTGTGTTGTAAATCCTACATCTATGATGTTAATGAAGTGGGATTACAGGCAGTAATGTTGATGAGGCAGGACTCAATTTACAACTTCAAGAGATTAAGTCAATCTCTTTTGAGATATATACGAGAGAAGAAAGCAGAGAGACAGGGGGACCTCATGCCACCAAGAAACAAGAGCCAGGAGAACAGAACGTTCTTTGGGCCCAGGGTCCTGCACTGAGAATTTCCTTGATCAGAGAAGAGTGATGACAAGGCCCTTCCCCCAGAACCAAAAGAGAGAAAGTCTTCCCCTGGAGCTGGCGTACTGAATCCAGACTTCTAGTCTCCTTATGAGACTGTGAGAGAATAAACTTGTTTGTTAAAGCCATCCACTTGTGATATTTCTGTTATAGTAGCACTAGATGACTAAGACAACAAAGAAAGAAAAAAATCTTTGATCATTACAAGGGAGGGGAGGAGTGGGAGGGAAAAACACTAACTAAGTAGTAGATAAGCGGTAACTTTAGCAAAGGGTAAGACAGTACACAATACTGGAGAAGTCGGCACAACTTGACCAAGGCAGTCACAGAAGCTTCACAGATACATCCAAACTCTCTGAGGGACCAGATTACTGGGCTGAGGCTTGGGGACCATGCCTTCAGGGGATATCTAGCTCAGCTGGCATAACATAGTTCACAAAGAATATATTCTACATCCCACTGTAATGAGCAGCGTCTGGGGTCTTAAAAGCCTGCAAGCAACCATCTAAGATACACCTAGTGAACCCATCCTGTCTGGAGCAAAGGAGAATTTAGAAAACCAAAGACAGAAGAGAAAGATTAGGCCAAAGGAATAATGGACCACAAAAACCACAGCCTCCACCAGACTGAGCCCAGAACAACTAAATGCTGCCTGGCTACCACCACCAACTGCTCTGACAGGGATCACAATAGAGGCCCAGACAGAGCAGAAGAAAATTTAGAACAAAATTCAAATTCACAAGATAAAAATCAGACTTACTGGTCTGATGAAAACTGTAGAAACCCTGAGAGCATGGCTTCTGGACACCCTTTTAACTCAGTACTGAAGTCACTCCTGAAGTTCACTTTTCAGCTAAAGATTTAACAGGTCCATAAAACAAACAATAGCATACGTGCAGAACCGGCTTCGTAGTTCGATCACGTATATGAGACCAAATAGGAACACCAGCACAAACGCAAAGATGGCAAGAATGGTCAGGAAAACTGGACAAATGGAAACAAGAAATGCAGGGTGAAGAAGGGGAGAATACTGACACACACAGGGTTGGCAACCAGTGTCACAAAACCATTTGTGTATTGTTTAATGAGAAACTAATATGCTCTGTAAACTTTCGACTAAAGCACAACGTTAAAAAAAAAAAAGAACCAGAGCCCAGGTTCCTCACAAGAACTAGAACCTGGGTCCTGAATAAGAACCAGAGTCCAAGTCCCTCAACAAGATCCACAGCCCAGGTCCTTCAACAAGAACTACAGTACAGGTCCTTCAACAAGAACCAAAACCCAGGTCCTTCAACAAGAACCAAAATCCAGATTCTTCAACAAGAATCAAAACCCAGGACGTTCAACAAGAACTAAAGTCCAGGTCCTTCAATAAAAACCAGAGTCCAGGTCCCTTGACAGGAACTACAGCCCAGGTTCTTCAACAATAACCAGAGCCCAGTTCCTTCAACAAGAATTGGAGTACGGGTCCTTCAACAAGAACTAGAGCACAGGTCCCTCAACAAAAACTAGAGCACAGTTCCCTCAACAAAAACCAGAGCCCGTGTCCCTCAACATGAACTAGAACCCAGTTCCTTCAACAAGAACTAGAGTACAGGTCCCCCAATAAGAACCAGAGCCCATTTCCCTCAACAAGAACTAGAACCCAGTTCCTTCAACGAGAACCAGAGTATGGGTTCTGCAACAAGAACTAGAGTACAGGTCCCTCGTCAAGAACCAGAGCCCCTTTCCCTCAACAAGAACTAGAACCCCGTTCTTTTGGGTCCTACAACAAGAACTAGAGTACAGGTCCCTCAACAAGAACCAGAGCCTGGGTCCTTCAACAAGAACCAGACCCCACGTCCCTCAACAAAAACTAGAGTCCAGTTCCTTCAACAAGAACTAGGGTATAGGTCCTTCAACAAGAGCCAGAGCCCAGTTCCTTCAACAAGAACTAGAGTATGGTCCCTCAACAAGTACCAGAGCTCGTGTCTCTCAACATGAACTAGAACCCAGTTCCTACAACAAGAACTAAAGTACAGGTCCCTCAACAAGAATCAGAGCCCATTTCCCTCAATAGAAACTAGAGTACAGGTCCTTCAAAGGAACCAGAGCACAGGTTCTTCAACAAGAACTACAGCTCAGATCCCTTGGTTCCCAGTCCAGTGTTCTTTCTAGGGCAAAATAATGTCTCAGGAAAGGAAAAAATAGTAGTTGAATTTCCTAAGGTATATTATTTTTATTCCATGCCCCTCATCAACATACTACTTAGAAGGCTGTCAATACTTAAATCACTTTTGTTATGCTATATCAACCCTTTATCTTATCTTACCAAAAAAACCAAACCTTCTGCCGACTTGATTCTGACTCAAAAGGACCCTATAGGACAGAGAACTGCCCCTAGGGTTTCTAAGGCTGTAAATCTTTACGGAAGCAGATACCCACATCTTTCTCTTGCGTAGCAGCTGGTGGGTTCTAATAACTGACCTTTGTGTTAGCAGCCAATCGCTTTAACCACTGTGCTACCCGCCATGTAAAATCAGTCTTCCTAACTTCCTCACTAAAAAATAAAAATTTAAAGGCAAAAAACACAGAATTGCAAATTCTCACTGACTCCGGACTTTCTGGAGCCATGGAGACTGTACGAATCCCTGAAACGATTATTGCCCTGAGAGAATCTTTAAGCCTTAAACGAAAAATATCCCCTCAAGTCTTCTTAAAACCAAACTATAGATTAGCTTAACTAGTAAAGAACCTCTGTCCTGAGCATTATGCTCTTTTAAGAACTATCTACATTTGATCCCCGGGGGCGTAGTGGTTAAGTGCTATGGCTGTTAACCAAAAAGTTGGCAGTTTGAATCTACCAGGAGCTCCTTGGAAACTCTATGGGGCAGTTCTACTCTGTCCTATCGGATCGCTAAGAGTCAGAATCGACTCGATGGCAACAGCTTTTTTTGGTTTTTATGTTTGATCAAAGTGATGATACCAACTTGAAAGATTAGATAGAAACCTTAGGGACAATGAGTTTATGTTAATGGGGAGGAACAACTCAGAAAAGAAAGGTGAGAATGGTTGCACAACTCAAGGAATGTAATCAATGTCACTGAATTGTACATGCAGAAACAGTTCAATTGGTTTGCTTTGCTGCGTATATTCTCAACGACAATAACATAATTTTTAAAAAATTTTTTAAATACAGAATGATGATAAAAGCCATCACACTGAGTTTTATGACACATTTTGGCTACAGCTTTGGTAATTGACCACGTCATGCAAGTTGGAGACAGTCCCATGAAAGACACCTGTGTTTTTAAAGTAATGGGTAAGAACAGCATTCCTTACAGCCTCACCTACTTAGATCTTTACTGACTGCACTTTTTTTAATAGAAAAGAAGATAGGGAAAGGTACTAACTATCCAGTAGTCAGCTATTACTGTACCTTGGCAGCTTTATTAACCTTGTCTTCGTTTTCTCTCTTATACACAAACACTGAAGCAAATTTGCCATCTTGCAGTACAGCTGGATAAATAGCAAGTCCAGAAGGTAAGGTGAATCGTGGCTCTTTCAGTGTATAGCTTTTTAAAGCACTGTTCTCTGATCCCATCCCTTATGCAGTGTGGCTGTACTGCAGCTCTTCCTCAAAGCCAAGAAGATCTAAAAGAAAATATAAATAATGTGTAAACATTAAATCTACCTTCAACAAGAACAAGAGATAGCCAAGATGCAGCCAGGCATAACCAGATGTAAGGGGAGTTTCCTTGCGGGTGTGGCCTGCATCCAATATATGGGGATATTCTGGCAAAGCTGTCTCTCAATCCTGTATCCGACTCGTCATCATCTGACTTCTGGTTCTTGGAACCTGACATAGCAGCCTGCAGTCTGACCTGCAGATTTTGAGTTCATCAGCCCCTGCAACCAGATGAGTCAGGAGAAGCCCCAGGGATTTGGGACTTGCAGCCTCCACAACTGTGTGAGCCACTTCCTTGAAACAAATCTCTCTCTATATATATTTACATATATATATATACATGCTTCACTGGTTTTGCTCCCCTAGAGAACCCAGCCTAAGGCATTTAGTACCGAGTGGGTAACATATATGCCAAGACACATGGAGATCTCCAAGGAAACAGGAAGCAGAAGCTGAAGAAACAAGGACCTTTCTTCAGTGCTGGCAAAGAAAGCCTTCCTCTACAGCTGGCACTCTGAATTCTGACTTCTAGCCTTCTAAACTGTAAGAAAATAAATCTGTTTGTTAAAGCCATCCACTTGCAGCATTTCTGTTACGGCAGCACGAGATAACTAAGATGGAATTTGGTACGGGTTCAGGAATTAAGGAATGTAAATAGGAGTGGCTTCACTATTACCCCCACAGGACAAAGTAGAACTGCCCCAGAGGGTTTCCAAGGAGCGGCTGGTGGATTCAATCTGCCAACTTTTTGGTTAGCAGCCAAGCTCTTAACCACTGCGCCACCAGGGTTCCACTATTACCTCTAAAGTGACTTAAAAAAAATTTTTTTTTTTTTGCTTCCTGTCTCCATGACCCTATGCTCTTCAGGTCTATAGGTCTTAGTTCCAGAGGGAGGAATGCCCCCACCTGGAGACACATCACTGATTCCATTGAACTGGAAGCTAAGAATGCCACCGGGCCACTTTGGGCTCCTTACGCCTCCGGATCAACAGGCAAAGAACGGAGCTACCATGCTGGCTGGTGTGATTGATCCTGATTACCAAGAGGAAATTGGATTGATATTACATAATGGAGGTAAAGAAGACTATGTCTGGAATGCAGAAGATCCCTTATGATGTTTCTTGGTACTACCATGCCCTGTGATTAAAGACAATGGAAAACTACAGAAACCCAATTCTGAGGTGACTACTAGTGGCCCAGACCCCTCAGGAGTGAAAGTCTGGGTGACCCCATCAGGCAAAGAATTACAACAGCTAAGGTGCTTACTGAGGGCAAAAGGAATACAGAATGGGTGGTGGAAGAATGTAGTTCTAAATACGCTTCGGCCATGTGACCAGTTGCAGAAACAAGGACTGTAATTTTTATGAGTATTTCTTCCTTCTCTTATATGTACGTGTATGTGTCTGTGTGTGAATAGCAAATATTTTTGTTTTCTTCCCTCCCTTATCCCAATAATTCTAAAATATAAGATATAACCGGGGCTAGTGCGTTTTCGGTTGTTCATGTTAGTTACATCACGTTAGGTGCAAATATGTCTTTATTTAGAGATTACGTATGGTTTAAGGGGATGTGTACAGGCACCAAGTCAACAAAGGATAGACTGTGATGGTTAACGTTATGAGTTAACTTGGCTAGGCCATGATTCTCAGTATTATGCAGTTATCCTCCGTTTTGTGATCTGACCTAAGTGGAGTTACCTTGAGGGTATGGCCTGCATCCACAGCTTTTTCTCTCTCCCGATCCTGCATCTGACTCATCATCATCTGACCTCCAGTTCTTGGGATGTGAGCCAACAGCTTGCCACCTAAACTGCAGATTTTGGAATCGCCAGCTCCAACTTGCCACCTGACCTGCCATTTTGGGTTCGTTAGCCCCTGCTACCACGAGTCAGGAGAAGCCTCCAGCCTGACATCTGACCCATGGATTTCGGACTTGCAGCCTCCACAACTGTGTGAGCCATTTCTTTGAAATAAATCTCTCTATATATTTATATATATATTCTTCACCGGTTTTGCTCCTCTAAAGAATCCAGCCTAAGGCCACAGCTTAAAGCAAAAGCCAAATCACTTGTCGTGGAGTTGATTACAACTCATGGTGACACCATGTTTTACAGAGTAGAACTGATCCACAGAGTTTTCTTGGCTGTAATCTTTACAGAAGCAGATTGCGTGGTCTTTCTTCCACAGCACCACTGAAGGGGTTCAAATCAGTAACCTCTGGGTTAGTAGTGGACTGCAAACCATTCAGTCACATTTACAGGGGCACATTACCATGCTCCATCTGGAGGCTATAGGAAGCCCAGCTTCAAAACCACTTCCTCACTGCCTCACTGACACCTTTACAATCAGCTCCCTTTACCTGAGGTAGCTTGAATGGGTCTATGCTCTTTGAAACCAACTGCCATTTCATTAACAGAAAAATCACTCTTTAGCTCCTCTTGCCTGAAAAACCTGTCAGGCTGGAGGAATCAGTTACAGCACTGCTACTATAAAAAATGTACACCTGAAACTAAGTCTAACTTCCTTCTTTCTCTTAGCCAAGGGAAAAACTGAGAACAAGGAACTGCAAATAAACGAAAATCTTGGCAGAAAACGGCACTGTTTATTTAGTTATAATCCGTATTAATCCCCAAAGGAGATAAAGTGGTGACCAGGATTCAGGAGCAATGCTCTGGCTAGATGGCTGGCAGTCAGGAGAGGTGACAACCACAGGCATTTAACTTACTTCACCATTTCTAAATAGCAAAATACTTCCTTGTGGGAACATTATGCCTTACATGTGTTAACCTTGGATTTAATATTATAAATATCGCAACATGTTAATTAACAGCGTATGAAAGCTTCTGGGAGACATTAAAACTGGTAATTTTTCTTACCAGTGTATTTTTGCTCTACCCAGTCAATTCCAGCTCACAGTGACCCCACGTGTGTCAGAGGAGAACTGTGCTCCAAAGGGTTTTCAATGGCTGATTTTTCAGAAATAGATCACCAAGCCTTTCTTCCAAGGCACCATCCAGCCTTTCGGTTAGCAGCCCAGCACTTAACCATGTGGGCCACCCAGGGATGTATATTGATTTTTTTTTTTTTTTTTTGGTCTAAGACCCTGAAGAATACCACTTAAAAATTAAAAAGGGATGACTCAGTTTCTTTAAAAAAATCAAAAGGAAAGGTGGAATCTTATTGTTCTGGAAGTATGGTTAATGTTGACAGATGTCTACAGTAGAGTACCAAAACCAAAAACCCGTGGCCGTCAAGTCCGTTCCGACTCATAGAGACCCTATAGGACAGAATAGAGCTGCCCTGTAGGGTTTCCAAGGAGCGGCACGTAGATTTGAACCACTGACCTTTTAGTTAGCAGATACAGTTCTTAATCACTACGCCAGCGGGGCCCCAAAGACACTATAGGCTTATATTCTATGTCCAGCGTAAACTCTGCCTTTTATTAGGAACAAATAAAAAGATTGTTGATGATTAAAATTTGAGAACATCTTAAAAGCATTAATTCCTAATTCTGTATTTCACACACTCTGTATCTAAAGAGGCACAAATACTGTTGACATAAACACTGCTTCAAAAATGGTAATTCAGCTAAAATGAATTACTGAAACATAAAACTAATAAATTAGCACTTGGACTTGCAAAATGCTCTCTTGTTGCTTGGAGGAGTAAGGGAAAAAATACAAAATCTTGCTTGGTAGCTTTGGAATAAAATTCACAGGAAAGTAGAAAAATATATTCCAATGCCAGGGCATGCACAGATAGATAGAGATAGGTAAACAGATATATAAAATGCTTAGTCGGCAGTCTCTGACTTGAATATGCATCAGTCTTCTCTATGAAATGTGTTCACCTAGTTTCCTCCATCCTTCCTTGGGCAGCACAGTTTCCAGACCACCTGTGCATTTGGAAAGCCCACGTCTAGGTCGCAGTGCAACTCCTATGTTCAACTAAGAAACCTCTGGGTATCTCTGCTCTTTTCCCAGCAGTTAACTGTGATTATCTCGATCCTAGCTGGCATAGCCAGGGAACTCCAAAAATACTGGCTTGCATTCCAGACTCTAAGATCACCCTGCACTGAGTGATGCTTTGTTAGCCAGTGAGCCCTCTGGTTTCATCCGTTTCATACTCCCTGTATTTAACTCAGTGCAGCCTTGCTAGGTGCAAACAATACATAACGAAGCCTTTAAGGATCAAAACAAGTGTGCTAGCTAAGAGACAGGATTTTACGTGGATATGCACACCGGCAACAGTAATAACGATTCCAAAATCGCTCAGGACGGGACTGTGAGTATTCACGTGATTTCCTCTTCCGAGAAATGTATTTCATCTTTATTCCAAATAGAAAGCTTAAAGCAGTCAAGAACCAGCTGGGCCTCTAGGGACCTGGCCCTGGTCTTGGACCAAGAATGAAGCGGCCCAAGCCCCCAAGGCTCCTCCTGCGATGCCCCTTCCGGGGAGTGTCCAGCCCACCGAGCAAACTCCCGGACCGCCCGCCCGCCCGGAGCGGAGCCCGAGGGTCCAGCCGCGACCCCGAGGCCTTTGGGGGTGGGGGGCGCACTCGCTTGGCTGGCCCCTCACCTTCCACACCTCCCCGCGAGGCCCGATCCCGCGGCTTGGCCGCCAGCTCCAGCCACCAGTGCCGCTCGGCGGGGGCCCACGAAGCCCTGATGAGGAGAAGCCCCGCACTGAGTGCCGGGAGGACGGCCGAGCTCAACCTGCGGGGACCGCACCGAGGGGAGGGTGCCGGGGGCATAAGCTGGAGCCACACTGAGGGGAGGGTGCCAGGGACCGAAGCCGGAGCCACTCTGAGGGGAGGGTGCCGGGGACCGACGGCTGAGCTCAACCTGCGGGGGCCGCACCGAGGGGAGGGTGCTGGGGACCGAAACTGGAGCCACACTGAGGTGAGGGTGCCGGGGACCGACGGCCGAGCTCAACCTGCCGGGGCCGCTCTGAGGGGATGGTGCCGGGGACCGAAGCCGGAGCCACTCTGAGGGGAGGGTGCCAGGGACCAATTGCCGAGCTCAACCTGCGGGAGCCACACTGAGGGGAGGGTGCCGGGGACCGACGGCCGAGCTCAACCTGCGGGGGCCGCGCCGACGGGAGGGTGCCGGGGACCGAAGCTGGAGCCACACTGAGGGGAGGGTGCCGGGGACCGAAGCCGGAGCCACTCTGAGGGGAGGGTGCCGGGGACCGACGGCCGAGCTCAACCTGCGGGGGCCGCGCCGACGGGAGGGTGCCGGGGACTGAAGCTGGAGCCACACTGAGGGGAGGGTGCCGGGGACCAGGGGAGGGTGCCGGGGACCGAAGCCGGAGCCACTCTGAGGGGAGGGTGCCGGGGACCGACGGCCGAGCTCAACCTGCCGGGGCCGCTCTGAGGGGAGGGTGCCGGGGACCGAAGCCGGAGCCACTCTGAGGGGAGGGTGCCAGGGACCAATTGCCGAGCTCAACCTGCGGGAGCCACACTGAGGGGAGGGTGCCGGGGACCGACGGCCGAGCTCCACCTGCGGGGGCCGCGCCGACGGGAGGGTGCCGGGGACCGAAGCTGGAGCCACACTGAGGGGAGGGTGCCGGGGACCGAAGCCGGAGCCACTCTGAGGGGATGGTGCCGGGGACCGACGGCCGAGCTCAACCTGCGGGGGCCGCTCTGAGGGGAGGGTGCCGGGGACCTAAGCTGGAGCCACACTGAGGGGAGGGTGCCGGGGACCGAAGCCGGAGCCACTCTGAGGGGAGGGTGCCGGGGACCGACTGCCGAGCTCAACCTGCGGGGGCCGCTCTGAGGGGAGGGTGCCGGGGACCTAAGCTGGAGCCACACTGAGGGGAGGGTGCCGGGGACCGACGGCCGAGCTCAACCTGCGGGGGCCGCGCCGACGGGAGGGTGCCGGGGACCGAAGCTGGAGCCACACTGAGGGGAGGGTGCCGGGGACCGAAGCCGGAGCCACTCTGAGGGGAGGGTGCCGGGGACCGAAGCCGGAGCCACTCTGAGGGGAGGGTGCCGGCGACCGACGGCCGAGCTCAACCTGCGGGGGCCGCTCTGAGGGGAGTGTGCCAGGGACGACCGCCGAGCTCAACCTGCGGGGACCGCACCGAGGGGAGGGTGCCGGGGGCATAAGCCGGAGCCACTCTGAGGCGAGGGTGCCGGGGACCGACGGCCGAGCTCAACCTCCGGGGGCCGAAGCCGGAGCTCAACCTGTCGCGGCCGCACTAAGGGGAGGGTGCCGGGGACCGAAGCCGGAGCCGCACTGAGGGGAGAGTGCCGGGGACCGCAGCCCAGCTCAACCGGCGGGGGCCGCACTGAGGGGACGGTGCGGAGGACAGACCGCCGAGCTCAACTGGCGGGGCCCGCACTGAGGAGAGGGTGCGGGGAACGGACTGCCGAGCTCAACCGGCGGGGGCCCGCGAGTCGGGCGCGCCCCCGCCTCCTCTCCCGCCCCGGCCCCCAGCCCCGGCCCAGGCCTCACCGTCGGAGGCCGCAGCGGAAGCCCCGTTACCTGCGGGGGGCGGCGGAGGGCAGCTGCTCCGGTCCCCTCTTCGCCCCCAGTTAACACCGAACACCTCGCCTCCCCCGTGAGGTAGGTCTCCTACACACACAGTCTTCCGGATTCTCGGCTCTCCGACACCATAGAGTTGGGCCGGAAATGGGACAGAGTGCTAGCCTTCGCCTTTCCGACACCAACACTGAGGCAAATGAGCCCAGATTCTGGCTAGAGCGGCCACACAGGTGATTCTCAGGAGGGTGCCATCTTGAGTGTGGGCACCGGCCTCGAGCCCATTTTATTCACTGCTCCTAGCAGCCGAGTTGGCCTGCGCAGGTGTTCCTTCCCTAAGCATTCCAGTTGAAGACATAAGTTTTGTGTTGATTTTGCTTTTTAGGTCTTTAGCCTCTCAGCTTTAATTTTATTTCCGCCCGAATCGAAAATGGCCAACCATCGCCCTAGCAAATAGGGGCCGAGACGCAAAAAGGAGTCCAATCTGAAAACTGGCGGCGTTGTGCAGTCCCGCAGCCCTGATTGGCTCCGCAGCGTCGGTCAAAGTCCTGGGAAAGACGGCTGAAACTGGCTGAGTCCCGCTTAAGCGTTTGGGGCGGAGAGTCTGAAAATTACACTTAATTCAGCAAAGAAGTAAAATTGAGAATATTAATAGTACCTGTTGCTAATATTAATAGTGACTGTTTCACTGGGTGAGAAATACGTAATGGGTCTAAAACTATACTATATATGGCACATAAAAACCAAATCCGTTGCCCTGGAGTTAATTTCGAGTCACAACGATCCTAAAGGACAGATTAGAACTGCCCCATAGCATTTCCAAGGAGTGCCCGGTGTATTCCAACTGCGGATTTTGGCTTAGCAGCCAAGCGCTTAACCACTGTGCAACCAGGGCTCCATGGCACGTAAGAACTCTATGTATGTTTATTGTCATGGTCATGATCTTAGTAGTAATCTTTTTTTTACTGCTCCCTTACCGTTGAAAACTGACATAAATCGTTTGGCCATGTGCAACTTTTTGGTCCTTTCCAGTCTGTGACAGTAGCAGAAAAAGTTCAAGAGAGAGAGGACTCCACAATTTTGTCACCAGGATAAATGGAAGCAAGAATCGGGCCAAATTTTCCCCCTTATTCAGGAATGTACTAAACAAATATTGATTAGGAGACAGGCACAGTGATTAATTTTACCGGTCCTATAAACTTGATGAAGTCAGCTTCTGTCCTACCTCAGCACGGTCCTATTGAAATAGAAGGGGAGCCACATATGTCATTTTAAGTTTTCTAATTATTGTTGTTAGGTGCCATTGAGTCGCTTCCGACTCATAGCGACCCTATGTGCAACCGAACAAAACACTGTCCTGAGCCATCCTTACAATCGTTGTTATGCTTCAGCTCATTGTTGGAGCCACTGTGTCAATCCACCTTGTTTGAGGGTCTTCCTCCTTTCCACTGACCCTGTACTTTGCCAAGCATGATGTCTTTCTCCAGGGACTGATCCCTCCTGACATGTCCAAAGTCTCGCCATCCTTGCTTCTAAGGAGCATCCTGGTTGTACTTCTTCAAGGCAGATTTGTTCATTCTTTTAGCAGTCCATGGTATGTTCAATATTCTTTGCCAAAACCACAATTCAAAGGCATAAATTCTTTGGTCTTCCTTATTCATTGTCCAGCTTTCATATGCATATGATGCGATTGGCTTGGGTCAGGCACACGTTAGTCTTCAAGATGACATCTTTGCTCTTCAATGCTTTAAGGAGGTCCTTTGAACAGATTTGCCCAATGCAATGTGTCATTTGATTACCTGACTGCTGCTTCCGTGGCTGTTGATTGTGCATCCAAGTAAAATGAAATCCTTGACAACTTCAATCTTTTCTCCGTTTATCATGATGTTGCTCATTGTTGGTCCAGTTGTGAGGATTTTTGTTTTCTTTATGTTGAGGTGTAATCCATACTGAAGGCTGTGGTCTTTGATCTTCATCAGTAAGTGGTTCAAGCCATCTTCACTTTCAGCAAGCAAGGTTGTGTCATCTGCGTAACACAGGTTGTTCATGAGTCTTCCTCCAATCCTGATGCCCATTCTTCTTTGTATAGTCCAGCTTCTCAGATTATTTTCTCAGCATACAGATTGAATAAGTATGGTGAAAGGATAGAACCCTGGCACACACCTTCCCTGACTTTAAACCAATCAGCATCCCCTTGATCTGTCCGAACAACTGCCTCTTGATCTATGTAAAGGTTCCTCATGAGCACAATTAAGTGTTCTGGAATTCCCATTCTTTGCGATGTTATCCATAATTTGTTATGATTCACACAGTTGAATGCCTTTGCATAGTCAATAAAACACAGGTAAACATCCTTCTGGTATTCTCTGCTTTCAACCAGGATCCATCTGACATCAGCAATGATATCCCTGGTTCCACGTCCTCTTCTGAAACTGGCCTGAATTTCTGGCAGTTCCCTGTCGATATACTGCTGCAGCCGTTTTTGAATGATCTTCAGCAAAATTTTGCTTGCATGTGATATTGATGTTTCTCAATAATTTCCGCATTCGGTTGGATCACCTCTCTTGGGAATAGGCATAAATAGTGATCTCTTCCAGCCAGTTGGCCAGGAAGCTGTCTTCCATATTTCTTGGCATAGATGAGTTAGCACCTTAAGCGTTGCACCCATTTCTTGAAACATCTCAATTGATATTCCATCAATTCCTGGAGCCGTGTTTTTCCCCAATGCCTTCAGAGCAGCTTGTACTTCTTCCTTCAGTACCATCAATTCCTGATCATATGATACCTCTTGAAATGGTTGAACATTGACTAATTCTTTTTGGTGTAATGACTCTGTGTATTCCTTCCATCTTCTTTTGATGCTTCTGCGTTGTTTAATATTTTCCGCATAGAATCCTTCACTATTGCAACTCAAGGTTTGAATTTTTTCTTCAGTTCTTTCAGCTTGAGAAACGCTGAGTGTATTCTTCCCTTTTGGTTTTCTATCTCCAGGTCTTTGCACAGGTCACTATAATTCTTTAATTTGTCTTCCCAAGCTGCCCTTTGATATCTGCTGTTCAGTTCTTTTACTTCATCATTTCTTCCTTTTGCTTCAGCTGCTCGACGTTCATGAGCAAGTTTCAGATTCTTCTCTGACATCCATCTTGGTCTTTTCTTTCTTTCCTGTCTTTTCAATGACCTCTTGCTTTTTTCATATATGATGTCCTTGCACAACTCATCTGGTCTTCAGTCACTAAAGTTCAGTGCGTCAAATCTATTCTTGAGATGGTGTCTAAATTCAGGTGGGTTTATACTCAAGGTCATATTTTGACTCTCATGGACTTCCTCTGATTTTCTTCAGTTTCAGCGTGAACTTGCATATGAGCAATTGATAGTCTGTTACACAGTCGGCCCCTGGCCTTGTTCTGACTGATGATATTGAGCTTTTTCATCATCTCTTTCCACAGATACAGTCAATTTGATTTCTGTGTGTTCCATCTGGCGAGGTCCATGTTTATAGTCACCATTTATGTTGGTGAAAGAAGGTATTTGCAATGAAGAAGTTGTTGGTCTTGCAAAATTCTATCATTCGCTCTCTGGCATTGTTTCCATCGCCAAGGCCATATTTTCCAACTACAGATCCTTTGGTAGCCACTTTAAAAACAGACGAAGTTGATGTTAATTTATATTTTACCCAAAAGATTATCCTTTGAACAAGCAATCAAGATAAAAAGTTATTAATGAAATGTTTTACACACACACAGCGTTTTTTTTTTTTTTTTGCACTGTCTTCAAAATTCAGTATATATTTTTTATAGTTTGGACTAGCCACATTAGAATGCTCATAGCCACATGTGCCTAGTGAGTACCGTATTGGAAAGTGCAGTTCTAGGTGGCCTGCCCACCTCCTTGCATCAGGAGGTTCAGAAGCAGAGCTCACAGTGCTGCAGGGTGACGATTCTGTTCCTATCATAGTCCACGTCAACATAAGGCAACCCAAATCCTCAGACCACTTGCAGACCTCGGTTCGGGTGACAGCTGCAAGGAAAGACCGAGGCCTCTTTTGAATTCTTAGACTCTGTTTATTCAAGAGTAGACAGCATTCTCTAAAATGTTCTAGCCAATATACCTATTATGAATTCTTTTACTTGAGCACCCATTTCTAACTTTTGTCATGATAATAAGCTGTTACTTCTGCCAGTAAAAATCCATTTCTGTCACTCGCCATGATAATTAGCAACACATCTGGTATAATCAGAACTCAGGTTGGCTGAGTATTTATAGATCCATCTCAGAAACAGGCTTTCTGGTGTGAAGCTAGCTGACTTTCTCATTACTAGAATGCCACCTGTTCCCAGGACATAAATTTTAGCCAATTAATGCACACAGGAAGTCACGCTCTATTGCAGAAGTAATTTAAAGACAGTCACAGATATCATGACCCCCACGTTGTCGTAAGAAATACTGGCCTGCTTTATAAGCTTCGAAACGCTATAGAAATGCTAACTAACTTACAGTCTCGTGTTGGAGACAGTGTTTATTCCACAGGTATTTAATGCACACGTTTTATGCCAGGCACTGTGCTGCCCACCAAGAACAGAAGGAGAAAGAAGACATAATCAATGCAGAATACTGGATTCTTTGAGGGGCTCAAATGTGGCTTTAAATTTTTTTAAGTGATTAAGGGTGTGTGAGTATCTTAGTACTAGGAATTTTATTTTAGTTTTGAAATGACCATGCCCAGCCACCAACACAGAAGTTTCAAGCGACTGTTTGTGGTGCTGGGTATGAACTAGATGATTCTACATTACCTTGACTCTCCTCAGGCCTCCCTCATTCACTCCTAGAATCAATAAACTGTTATACTTTGCTTTTTCAAGTTTGTTTGTTTGTGTATTTGTTTCTCCTAGATCTTGATCATAGCTGGTGTCCACACCCTCAATTCTAATCCAGCAAAGCTGAGGACTGGAATATAGTACACGCAGCTCTTTGGGCCAGCCTTTAGAGACTTGCCTGGGGGGTATACCAGCATTCCTCAGATGAAACCCTACAGTCTTAATTATGCAACTTCTTCAAAACCACAGCACCACTCTGGTGAGAGCCCCTCCAGCTCTTTCCTGACTTTGTTGTTTACAGTACCCATGGAGTTGATTCCGACTCACAGCTAGAACTACTCTGTAGGGTTTTCAAGGCTGAGGCCTTTCAGAAGCAAATGGCCAAGTCTGTCTTCCAAGGCACCTCTGGGTGGGTTCGAACCACCAACCTTTCAGTCAGTAGTTGAGCACTTAACTGTTTGTGCCACTCAGGGACTAATTCCCTCCTTTACCACCAGTAAAACTGTCTTCAACCTCTTCGCCTATCTTCTTCCAATAAGGTGGGCTCTGATGTCAGCAGACCTGGGTTTAGAGCCCACTTTTGCTGCTCACTATCCTTGGACAGGAGACCTGGTGGTGCAGTAGTTAAACGTTTGCCTGCTAACCAAAAGGTTGGCAATTTGAATCCACCTGCTGCTTCTTGGAAACCCTATGGGGCAGTTCTACTCTGTCCTATAGGGTCACTGTGGGTTTAATTGACTCGATGGCAGTAGGGTTTTTGGATCCTTGTGTAAATTCACTTTGCTCAACCTCTGTTTTCTCAGCTGCAAAATGGGGATTACAGTAATACCTGCCTCCTGGGGTTTTGTGAGTGTTAGTAAGATCAGGCACCCAGTGCATGGTATGTGCTGCTATTGCTGTCCAGTCAGGTCCCAGGGCACACAGTTCCTTTCATCAGGGACTCACCCCTTTCACTCCTGACCCTTGGCCTCCCACTGCATCAGGCGTCCGAAGCCTGGATCAAGCCATCACCTGCTCTTTCTGCCATTAGTGAAGGAAGTCCTGCAGCCCCACACTGGCATGGCCACAGACCCTGTCTCCAGCCACGTGGGCCGCACCCTGCCAGCACACGGTCCCTGTCCTCGTTTCCCACTGAGCTCACTGTGGGCAGTCAGCTAATACCAGACCCCATTATCTCTCATAGCTTCCGGCTACTGATGTTTTCCTATTTTGTGAGGAAAGTGAACACATTTAGACACAAACTGCCTCAACTTTCTCCCATCGCCTACAAAAATATATGGGCATTTGTTCACACCAATGGCATACACCATAGCTTTACTGGCTCCAACGCCCATTGCCACTCCTCTCCCCTCTTCCTCGCTCACCTTCACCATAGAAGCTAAAGGGCCTGCCAGGGCAGTCACATGCCTGGCTCTGGCCAACGAAGCTGAGGATGGGATGGGCACTGCATTAAGGAAAGCTTTTGCGTTCCCGACAAAAGAAATGAGTGTTGTCTGAAACAGCAGCAGCCCTATCGCCACCCTTAGAGGACCAGCCAGCTGCTGAGGCTGTGGAGCTGAAAGACAAACGGGCTGGGATACTCCGAATGTATTTCACACGGTCCCTGCAGAGTTCATAATCACGCTTTCTGTGTTTCTTTTCCTGGGAGTAGAAGAAAGACCCCATAACCAGGACTTGCGGTTCTTTTCATCACCTCACGAGAAGCCCACTCCTCCAGATGCTGAAGAGCGAAGAAGAGCTAGCTGCTGATTCAGGGGGAGAGGACTGGGAGGGAGTTACACACTTAGCACACACCCTCCCTGCTATTCCTGTGTTCACTTATTTGTTCCTCCCCCCGTTCAGGTCTCCGAACAGGGGTCAACGGCTGAGACTGTCGATTAAAGAATACAGACATATTAAAGTCACAAACTAATTTGTAGATTTTTGTCTGAGAGGGATGCAAACAATTCTGTCCAGTAGGAAAGATAATCCCAAAGGTTATCATTATCACACTATAGGACATTACTCATTTAAAGAAGTCTCATCCAGTAATAATATCCTAATATTCCTTTAATAAAGTGCCTATGAATACCTAGTTTCTCAAATGTTCTTTGAACCAGCTTAACACATTTTTTGTTTTATCATTAAATACTGTATTAATTTCATATTTGCCTGAGAGTCATGATTATTTTATGAAAATTCTGCATCAACACAATTTAGTAGAGACAGCTTCTCTGATGACAGTATCTTGTCACTCTCTGGTGACTCTGCCTTATTTTGCTTCTTAACAATTATCATCAATTCACATATTTATCTATTTGCTTGTTCAGCATAGCATCTGCCCTACAACTAGAATGTCAACTTCCTAAGAACAGGAATTTCTTTTCTTCCTTCCTTTCCTCCTTTTCCCTTTCCTACCCTACCTCCCTCCCTTCCTTCCATATTCCCAGCACATAACAAAAGGCCTAGAACAGGTCGGTACTCAGTAAGTATTAAACAAATGGATTGGCAACGTTGAATTCTACCTGAACTCTGTGATCCTGGAAAACAGCAATGGTTAAAGAAACACCCACCCCTTTTGTTTCCCAAAACAGCTTCCTGCAAATAACTGCCTTCCCATAGGATTTAGGTAAGGCTCACAGATGCACCATGTTTACCTAGGACAAGGCCAGACAAAGCCTCCACATTCCCTGTCTTAGCCTCCACATTCCCTGTCTTTGCCTCATAAATGATTAGCTGAACTGCTTGGCCCCACTGATCAATCAGAAAAGTTTTATTTGACATATATTCAAAAAGACAAAAGTGAGAAACGGACAAGACTGCTGCCAGAGCCATGTTTGCCCGAGTCCCAGGTAATATTACAGAACAGACAAAAGTGGGAAAACGGATAGGCATGCTGCCACAGCCATGTCTGTCCGAGTCCAACGAACATTACAGAATCATTAGTATGTATTATTACAAACCGGCAAAATCATTGAAAGTTTCACCTTTTCACAGATTGGCTAAAAACTGCCAAATCTCCCTGATTCTGCATTTTGAATCTCTTTCTTAATAATCGTTGGTACAGTTTTCATTCGCTATGAGTCGGAATCAACTCAATGGCACTGGGGTTTACAGGTTTCATTAACAACAGTCAGGAGGGTCCAACAAATCTTACTATTCACTAAATGCTAAGAGAAAAGGGCAAGAGTGGAAAGCATGTAAGTCTTTTGTGCTCTGTTTTCATTAGTTTATGTAAAAGTTTCCCTAAAAGATGTTTTCCAAGATTTCCTAGTGTTACCAATTGCCAATCGACACAAAGGGTCCTTGTCTTTTCCTGAGTAAGAATACACTCGGAAGACAAACTTTATCTTCAGCAAGCTTTGCCTTGCTTGACTCAAGCAAAAGGAGTCAGCGAAGATCTAAGCCTCTCCAAAAGACTGAGTCGAAAAGGGAAGTAAGGCTAGGGCTTATATGGGTTCGGCGGAGACAATAGAGCAATGACTATTTAGTGGGCTTCTTTTAAGGGGCGGGTACTTCTCAGAATGGCGGTGCTTGCTAATTAGGTTGCCCGTGCGTCTGGAATCCAAGATGGAACCCGCTGATATTCAAGATGGACTCCTCTCGGCAGCCCTCCCTTGGCATCACTTATTATGGGATATAGCGCAAGCGCACTGATCTTTAAGGAAGATTAAACAGTGGTCACACATTGTTCTTCTGCACATGTAGGAGCCTGTAAAAGGGGACAGGACTAGAAACACACTAATAAGGAGGTACTAATTTACAGGTTTTTCAGCCTTATCTCATGTTGACAGGGCGTGGTTCCTGTTTACCCAACTTCTAGATGGTAATCTTTTAACAGCTCTTTTGTTCTGCCAGCACAGTTAACCCTATCTGTCTCATTAGCTGTTGCCTTTATACCTCAGGGCCCAGTTGATGTGTCCTTGTGAGTCCAGCTCCAGCTGGATCACATTCTAGGACAAGGAATTATGGCTCCAATATTGTATCCTAAATCACCAGGAAAGAAAAGAATTTTCCAGCAACGTAGATTCTCTCTCTGGTCAATTATAAACAAGTAATGTGTTTCCTGTTACAAATATATTTCCCTATGATAATATTTTAAGGCCCTACTTAAATTTTACCTTTTATCAATCCTTTTCTTAACTCAAATGACAATATGTCAAATTTATTATATTCAGAATGAGAAACTAATTTGCTCTGTAAACTTCCAACTAAAGCATAGGAAAAAAATTTTATTATATTCGGTTTAACTTTTAGATTGTTTTTTGGTTAATCTCGTTTATGGTTTATTTAGGAGGTAATATTGGAGACATTATTCTTGTCCTAGGATGTGACCCAGCTGGAGCTGGACTCACAAGGACTCGCAAGGACACATCAACTGAGCCCTGAGGTATAAAGACAATAGCTAGGACAAGCTTGGAAAACATCTTTATGGGAAACTTTCACATAAACAAATCATAAAGCAGAGCATAAAAGACCCACATACTTTCTACTCTTACCCTTTTCTAATAGCATTTAGTGAGTAGTAAGACTTGTTCAACCAGTGAGAACCCTTCTGACTGAAGCCTGTACCAATGATTGTTAAGAAAGACAATTCAAAAAGTAAAATCACAATGATTTAGTAGTTTTTAGCCAATCTGTGAAAAGGTGAAGCTTGAAATAGTTTTGCCCATTTGTAATGTTAATATATACTGATTACTCTGTAATCCTTGGACTCTGGGAGACATGGCTGTGGCAGGATGATTACCCTTTTCCCCACATTTGCCTCTTTGATTATATGCTGAATAAAATTTTTCTTTATCCTTTACTAAACTTAGTGATGTTTTCACACTGGAACAGGGCTCTAACAAGCTTTCAGGTTAAGACTGTAAGCACCTTGGAGACCCGGTACTATAAAAGCATTACTCATCCAACTTAATTTGAACTAAATCTTTACAAGCTCTTCCTGAGAGCCAATAAGGATTATCCTGGGCATGATTTGTATGTTAATTTGTGTGGTTACATCAATGCGTTTGCAATTAGAATCTGGGAAATGTAAGAGGGGAGAACTCCTTGCACTGTAGCACAAACATTCTTTCAGGCATGTTTCATTTAATACACATAACATCCATGTGCAATGGACATCTTGTAGAAAACTGATTATTTTGATCTAAGCCTCTTTGATCTTTGACAAGTTTTAGGAACTTTGCGTAGATCCTGGTAGATTTCTGCAGTGAGAACTAGGTGAGAGTTTTAAAACTCTTCTTTCAAAACCTTGTACCCACTACAATGACAAAATGAAAGCAAGTCTCAGGTTTGTTAGCAAGTGTACTGGGTTGAATAAGGAGCCCTGGTGGCGCAATGGTTAAGCACTTGGCTGCTAACCAAAAGGTTGGTGGTTTAAACCTACCAGCCACCCTTTGAGAGAAAAGACCTGGCAATCTGCTGCTGTAAAGATTCAGCCTAGGGAACCCTATGGGACAGTTGTACTTTGTCATTTAGGGCCCCTATGACTCAGAATTGACTGGAGGGCACCTAACAACAACAGAGATAGCCTAAGTGGTTACATAACATCTGCCTCTGGAGCCTAGGCTTCCATTGAAATCTTTCAGATGCTAACACTCTTTGAAGTGAGAATAGCTTCTCAACTTTAAAAACTCACAGGAATCACCTTGGTATCTCATCCCCTGAGTGAGACAGATTTGGGCCAAACAATGCCCATTGCTGTCAAGTATTGGCCCTAATGATTGTTTTATTATCTGGTAAGTCATTAACCAGTTTTGTATCTAACCCAGGAATCTGATTCTAACATGTCTTTCTTAAATTGCTTACTGTATTTTTACGCAAATAACGTGTACCTTCTGTTTTTGTTTGCCAGCCATGCCCCACCCCCCAGGTATTGTTGTAAGTACCTCTATCCAAAGTACTCTCACAGGCACCTCTACCCAAGGTATTTTCATAGGCACCTCTACCCAAGGTATTTTCATAGGCATCTCTACCCAAGGTATTTTCATAGGCATCTCTACCCAAGGTATTTTCATAGGCAACTCTATTCCAATTTTTTTCTGCATGTTGCTGTGGAGAAAAATTAGCATAATGCACATTCCAGAATGGTTGGGGTGGGAAGAGGGCGCAGCTGGCAAACAAACTCAGAAGGCACATGTAAAAATACATTAAAAATATTTTATATATATATATACCCTCTTGACTGCTATTTGGGCTGGTTTTAACATCTTACTGATTCCCTTATTAATGAAGGAATTAAATAAAATCCTTGACCCATGTTCATTTTATATTTTCCCGAGAGGCCTCATTCCAACTTTTTAAAAACGTTGTTTTTTAGTGTCTTCTTTCAAAAAAAAAAAAAAAATTTTTTTTTTTTTCTTTCTACCCTCCTAGACCTAAAGTTGCACAAGGAAAAGTACCTATTTGTTTTTTTCCCAGTGGTCTTTCCTAAGTACTTAGAAGGGTGCCTGGCACATTGTAGGTGCTCAGCAAATATTGATTAAGGAATGAAGGAACGGAGGTGTGGAAAGACTAGTACTAATCTGTTAACGTTCACTCTGCCTGTGGGGTAGTGGTAGAGGATTGCTTTTTTTTTTTTTTCTTTACATATGTTTATATTATCTCGTGTTACAGTGAGCACGTATTACTTTTGTAACTTTTAAGATAATTAATAAAGGAATAAGAAATTGGAATATAAACGCAGATGGGAACCTCTCGAAGTCATACATCTTTAAAGCTGCACCTAACTTCCTCATGAGAGGTGACAGCAGTCCGGGGGTCCTGTGACAGCAGCCCACAGTGGTCAACAGAAGGAAGGCTGCCTGTCTGCGTGCACCTGGAGCTTTACTAAGTCTTCGTTTTGAGTACTTTTATTGCCGCCTTAAGGAGCCCTGGTGGTGCAGTGGTTTAGTGCTTGACTGCTAACCAAAAGGTTGGTGTTTCAAACCCGCAGCCACTCTGCAGGAGAAAGATGTGGCACTCTGCTCTGTGAAGATTACAGTCTTGGAAGCCCTGTGGGGCAGTTCTGTTCTGTTCTATAGGGTCAGTACGAGTCTGAATCAACTTGATGGCAATGGGTTTGGTTTTGGTTTTACTGCTACCCAAAAAGTGGCTAGACTGCTGGATGGATAAAGAAAATGTGATGTATCCATATAACAGAATATTATTTGGCCATAAAAAAGAATAAAGTACTGATACATGCTACAACAAGGACAAGCCACAAAAACATTATGCTAAGTGAAGGAAACAAGACAAAAACAGATATTGTATGCAGCGTTTCACTGTTGTATATGGGGTTGCCACGAGTCAGAGCAGAATGGACAGCAAGCAACAGCAACGACATACAAACAGGAAGTAGGTTAGTGCCTACCAGGGACTAGGGGAGTGGAGAAGTCCTGGTGGTACAACTATTAAGCACTCAGCTGCTACCAGGTTGGTAGTTCAAACCCATGCAGTGACTCCATAGAAGAAAAACCTTGCGATCTGCTCCGGTAAAGATTACAGCCTAGAAAACCCTATAGGGACATTTTTACCCTCTCTCATGGGGTCACTATGATTCGACTTGGCAGCACCTAACAACAACACAGGGGAAGCAGGGGGTGTGTAATGACCGCTAATGGGTCTCTTTTTGGGAACCCAAAAATATTCCGGAAATAGTGGAGATGATAGCATGACCTTGTGAATATACTAAATGACCACTGAAATGTACACTTTAAAATGAGGGTTTTTACAGTATATGAATTATTTCTCAATAAAAAAGAACAGATCATGCACGTGAGCGCACACACACAAGTAAGCAGGGGAATATAGCCACCGAGTCAGTGTGCGCAGTTGTAGCACCAGGGAACTCTGCAGTCAATATCCAGTGCCTTATATCATGTTCTGTGTTCTTACAAGTCAGGTTTTAGAAAGTCTGGAAATTAGTTTGGCATATAGTCATGAAGACCACTTTAGAAATGTTTTAAAAGTGAAGTGGCTAGTCTTACTACCTGGTTTCAATGGGAAGTGATTGATAGGCTCTCCTTTCCTTTTCAAAGTATTTCATTGCATTCTGGAGCCTGCAGGTACACCACACCTGTGTGGTTCACCTTTTCAACATCGCTGAATTAAAACTCACTCCTTCAGCTCAGGTCCAGAAATAAACGAACTCTGAACCTAAGCTGACTGAAAAGCACCGTTTCTGTAACTTGCCCTTCTGGAGTCCAGGCCTTAATGGGCAGCTTCATGGCCCACAGGATTGCTAGTTATGCCCACGGAAGCTCTAATATACGTGATCTCTGGGGGTAACTTCACATTCAAGCACAAATGCAGTGCTGACCACACAGCAGACTTGAACACTGCTCAGTAGTAGGTAAGGAGATGAAGAGCTGAACTCACACAAGAGAATCTGTTTTCAAGTAGCAGTTCCCTTTAGTCTTCTGTACCTTTCCAATACGAGTGGTACCAGGCTCCAGTGTCATTTACCTGAATGTCCACACTACCTGCCTGGCAAGATTAGGAACCGCGGAAGAGGAAAGGTTATATATATAGTCAACGTTTCTTTTCATGAGTTAATTAACTACTGGGCTTCTATATTGAGTTGTCATGAGGATCAAATAAAACTGTTTTTTAACACTGCAAAGGCCTGTAGTAAAAGAATTTCTAAGTGGCCTTAAAAGACCATAATTTGTCATAACTGGTAATTTAGCTGAGAAATGAATTTAAATTATACATGCCACAGGGCGGTGTTATGTTGTTGCTCTCCATTTAGGCAATAACTCTCATGAAATGACAATCTTTAGATCTGTGGAAAAAGCCCTCAGAAGGAAGCCAATTGCCAGCAGTGGTGAGAGAAGTGAAGGAGTTTAAGGAAGTGAGAGGACTTGTGATCTGAAGGGCTTGTACAGGCTTCAAGGAGCTCCGGTGGCATTGTGGTTAGGCGCTCAGCTGCTAATCAAGAGGTCGGTGGTTCGGACCCACCAGCCACTCCGTGGCAGAGAGATGTGGCAGTCCGCTTCTGTAAAGATTATAGTCTTGGAAGCACTGTGGGGCAGTTCTAGTCTGTCCTGTAGGGTTGCTATGAGTAGAAATTGATTTGACGGTGACGGGTTTTTTGTTTGTTTGGTGTAGGCTTTTGGATATATCCCTCTCTGATGTGATTTATATCAATTATGAATCCCTGGATAAGAAACTATTCCAAACCTAGTTGCTTAAAACACCACCAATCATTTCTTTTGCTCAAAAATCTGCAGTTTGGGCAGGGCTTGGCGGGGCAGCTCATGTGGTATTAGCTGGGGGAGCTTGAGTGCTGGGGGCTGGAATAATCGGAAGGCTCATGCACTCAAGTCTAGCAGTTGCTGCTGGCTGTCTGCTGGGACCTCAGCAGGGGCTATCTAGTGCAGCGCCTGTACATGGCTTCTCCATGGGGCTTGTCTTTCTCACAGCATGGCAGCTGGTTCCAAGAGCAAGCATCCCAAGAGAACAAGGTGGAAATGAAGTGTTTTTATGACTTAACTGAGGAAATCAAGTAGCATTACATGTGTCTAACTCTAGTGGTCAAGATGGTCAAAAAGGTTCCACCCTTATAAGACATAAAATGATACTAGTGAAGGGTGTGCTTCTTAGCTCAAGCAGCCGCATGAAGCTAAATGGACACCTCCTGTCTGGGGGTGAGATGAGAATGCAGAGGACAGGAGCTGGTTGAATGGACACGGGAAATCCAGGGCGGAGAGAAGGAGTGTGCTGTCACATTGTGGAGAGAGAAACTAGGGTCACATAACAATGCATATATAAGTATTTGTACGAAAAAACTAGCTTCAATTGTAAACTTTAACTTAAAGCACACACACACAAAAAATTCCACCCAGGTCCAAGAAGAAAGGACTTAAACCCCAAAGAGTAGTGTCAATATCATATCGTGAGAAGAGCATGCGGTGCGGAATATGTTGTAGCACCCATGTTTTCAAACTACAATCTGCCAAACCAACCCAAAATTTAGAGCCTTAAAACAGCAACAATTTATTACGTTTCACAATTTTTTGCATTGACTGGGTGGTCCTGATGTTGGTCTCTTGTTTGTGTGACTGCATTCCGTTGGGCTGGGCTTGGCTGAGAGAAGTGGGATGCTGGGTTTCTCTCTCCAACTGTTTTTTTCACGGCACAGCAGTCTGTCCAAAAGAGCAAAGGCTGAAGTTTCTAGGCTTTTTGAAGCCTTGGCCACAGAGCTCACACAATGTCATTTTTGCTACTTTCTGTTAGTCAAAGTAAGATACATACAAGTTTAGCTCAAATTCAAAAAGTAAGGAAATAGATTCCATCTCTTGATAAGAGGAGCTAAAAAAAATATCGCAGCCACGTTTTTCACACAACCACAGTTCACTTTCTGGTCATAATTATTTACATTCCATCCACACGAAAGATATGCTCACCTTCCCCTCCAGAAGTCTTATAACATTATGGCATTAGGCTATAGCTTGACGTCCAGGATCTCGTCATCAAAATCATATCCAGGCATGGATGAGATTCCTTGAGTGTGGTGTGATGGATCATTTTTGTATGGCCTGTCTTGCCACGGTCTTGTAACTTCCACTCAAGCGAGTGGGTGGGACTATACAAACAAGATAATTGTGGCCCAACAAGGGGATTGGATAGCTTGCTAATAATGCAAATAAAGTTCATGGCACTCATGTGGAGATGGAACCATGCAAATAAACTCTATGGAACACTAATAAAGGGATTGGTCAGTTTTGCCATCCCACTAGGCTTCAAATGAGCCACCCCAGAGACAGAAGAAGATCTCACCATCAAGGAAGAAGAGCCAGGAATGGAGCATGTCTTTTGGGCCATGGATCCCTGCACTGAGAAGCTCCTGGAATCAGGAGACCGAGAGAGAGAGAGCTGTGTATGGTAAGAAGCGGTGGCAAGAGAGACAGGCAGGAGAGATTGGCAGAAGACCAAGCAGTGGGCTTCCTGGTCCACGGAGCAAGAAAGTTGAGTGCCTGGGGTGCCTCTGAGGACTTACTGTTGTGTTGTTGTTAGGTGCAGTTGCATTGGTTCTGACTCATAGCAACCCTATGTACAACAGAATGAAACACTACCCAGTCCTGGGCCATCCTCACAATTGTTGTTATGCTTGAGCCCGGTGTCGCAGCTACTGTCTCAGTCCTTCTCAATGAGGGTCTTCCTCTTTTCCACTGACCTTCAACTTTACCAAGCATGATGTCCTTCTCCAGGGACTGATCCCTCCTGATGACTTGTCCAAAGTATATAAGATGTGGTCTCACCATACTTGTTTCTAAGGAGCACTCTGGTTGTACTACTTCCAGGACAGATTTGTTCATTCTTTTGGCTGTCCATGGTACACTCAATATTCTTTGCCAGCACCACAACTCAAAGGCGTCAATTCTTCTTTCATCTTCCTTAGTCGCTGTACAGCTTTCACATGCACATGAGGTGATAGAAAACTCTATGGCTTGGGTCAGGCCCACCTTAGTCTTCAAGGTGGAATCTTTGTTTTTCAACACTTTGAAGAGGTCCTTTGCAGCAGATTTGCCCAATGCAATGCATCTTTTGATTTCTTGACTGCTGCTTCCATGGCTGTTGATTATGGATCCAAGTAGAATGGAATCCTTGACAACTTCAATCTTTTCTCTGTTTATCATGATGTTGCTTATTGGTCCAGTTATGAGGATTTTTGTTTTCTTTATGTTGAGGTGTAATCCATACTGAAGCCTGTGGTCTTTGATCTTCATCAGTAAGTGCTTCAAATCCTCTTCACTTTCAACAAGCAAAGATGTGTTATCTGCATAACACAGGTTGTTAATGAGTCTTCCTCCAATCCTAATGCCCCGTTGTTCTTTATATCGTCCAGCTTCTTGGTTTATTTGCTCAGCATAGAGACCGAATAGGTATGGTGAAAGGATACAACCCTAATGCACACCTTTCCTGACCTTAAACCATGCAGTATCCCCTTGGTCTTTCTGGACAACTGCTTCTTGATCTATGTACAGGTTCCTCATGAGCACAAGTGAGTGCTCCGAAATTCCCATTCTTTGCTATAGTCAGTAGAACACAGGTACACATAGTTCTGGTCCTCTCTGCTTTCAGCCAGGACAGCAGCAATGATGTCCGTGGTTCCACATCCCCTTCTGAATCTGGCCTGAATTTCTGGCAGTTCCCTGTCGATATACTGCTGCAGCCATATTTGAATGATCTTCAGCAAAATTTTGCTTGCATGTGATATTAATGATACTGTTCAATAATTTCCACATTCAGTTGGATCACCTTTCTTGGGAATAAATATGGATCTCTTCCAGTCAGTTGGCCAGGAAGCTGTCTTCCAAATTTCTTGGCATAGATGAGTGAGCACTTCCAGCACTGCTGCCATGTGTTGAAACATCTCAATTGATATTCTGTCAGTTCCTGGAGCCTTGTTTTTCCCCAATGCCTTCAGAGCAGCTTGGACTTCTTCCTTCAGTACCATCGGTTCCTGATCATATGCTACCTCTTGAAATGATTGAACGTGAACGTGAGCTAATTCTTTTTGGTACAATGACTCTGTGAATTCCTTCCATCTTCTTTTGATGCTTCCTGCATCATTTAATATTTTCCCCATGGAATCCTTCACTATTGCAACTCGAGGCTTGAATTTTTTTCTTCAGTTCTTCCAGCTTGAGAAATGTCGAGCGTGTTTTTGCCTTTCGGTTTTCTATCTCCAGGTCTTTGCACATGTCATTATGATACTTTGTCTTCTCGAGCCGCCCTTTGAAATCTTCTGTTCAGCTCTTTTACTTCATTTCTTCCTTTTGCTGTAGCTGCTTGACGTTCAAGAGCAAGTTTCAGAGTCTCTTCTGTCATCCATTTTGTTCTTTTCTTCCCTCTTGTCTTGTTAGTGACCTCTTGCTTTCTTCATGTATGATGTCCTTGATGTCATTCCACAACTTGTCTGGTCTTCAGTCATTAGTGTTCAACACATCAAATCTGTTCTTGAGATGGTCTCTAAATTCAGGTGGGATATGCTCAAGGTCACACTTTGGCTCTCGTGGACTGGTTTTAATTTTCTTCAGTTTCAACTTGAACTTGCATACAAGCAATTGACAGTCTGTTCCACAGTCAGCCCCTGGTCTTGTTCTGAGTGATGATTTTGAGCTTTTCTATTGTCTCTTTCTATAGATGTAGTCGATATGATTCTTGTGTATTCCATCCGGCGAGGTCCATGTGTACAGTCGCCATTTATGTTGGTAAAAAATGGTATTTGCAATGAAGAAGCCGTTGGTCTTGCAAAATTCAATCTTGTGATCTCCAGCATCATTTCTATCACCTTGGCCATATTTTCCGACTACCAATCCTTCCTTGTTTCCAACTTTTGCATTCCAATCACCAGTAATTATCAATGCATCCTGATTGCATGTTCAATCAATTTCAGACTGCAGAAGTTGGTAGCAATCTTCAGTTTCTTCACCTTTGGCCTTAGTGTTTGGTTTGTAAATTTGAGTAATAGTCTTACTAACTGGTTTTCTTTTGTAGGGGTATGGCTGTTATCCTATTATCACTGACAGCGTTGTACTTCAGGACACAATTTGAAATGTTCTTTTTGGCGATGAATGCAACATCATTCCTCTTCAATTTATCATTCCCAGCATAGTAGATCATATGATTATCTGATTCAAAACAGCCAATACCAGTCCATTTCAGCTTACTAATGCTCAGGATATTGATCTTTATGCATTCCATTTAATTTTTTTTTTTTTTATAATAACTTTTATTAAGCTTCAAGTGAACGTTTACAAATCCAATCAGTCTGTCACATATAAGTTTACATACATCTCACTCCCTACTCCCACTTACTCTCCCCGTCTTGAGTCAGCCCTTTCAGTCTCTCCTTTCTTGACAATTTTGCCGGCTTCCCTCTCTCTCTATCCTCCCATCCCCCCTCCAGACAAGAGTTGCCAACACAATCTCAAGTGTCCACCTGATATAATTAGCTCACTCTTCATCAGCATCTCTCTCCCACCTGCTGACCAGTCCCTTTCATTTCTGATGAGTTGTCTTCAGGGATGGTTCCTGTCCTGTGTCAACTGAAGGTCTGGGGAGCATGGCCGCCGGGATTCCTCCAGTCTCAGTCAGACCATTAAGTTTGGTCTTTTTATGAGAATTTGGGGTCTGTATCCCACTGATCTCCTGCTCCCTCAGGGTCCTCTGCTGTGCTCCCTGTCAGGGCAGTCATCGATTGTGGCCGGGCACCAACTAGTTCTTCTGGTCTCAGGATGATGTAGGTCTCTGGTTCATGTGGCCCTTTCTGTCTCTTGGGCTCTTAGTTGTCATGTGGGCTTGGTGTTCTTCATTTTTCTTTGCTCCAGGTGGGTTGAGACCAATTGCTGCATCTTAGATGGCTGCTTGTTAGCATTTAAGACCCCAGACGCCACATTTCAAAGTGGGATGCAGAATGATTTCATAATAGAATTATTTTGCCAATTGACTTAGAAGTCCCCGCAAACCATGCTCCCCAGACCCCCGCGCTTGCTCCGCTGACCTTTGAAGCATTCATTTTATCCCGGAAACTTCTTTGCTTTTGGTCCAGTCCAATTGAGCTGACCTTCCATGTATTGAGTGTTGTCTTTCCCTTCACCTAAAGCAGTTCTTATCTACTGATTAATCAATAAAAAAACCCTCTCCCACCCTCCCTCCCTCCCCCCCTCGTAACCACAAAAGTATGTGTTCTTCTCAGGTTTACTGTTTCTCAAGATCTTATAATAGTGGCCTTATACAATATTTGTCCTTTTGCCTCTGACTAATTTCGCTCAGCATAATGCCTTCCAGGTTCCTCCATGTTATGAAATGTTTCACAGATTCGTCACTGTTCTTTATCGATGCGTAGTATTCCATTGTGTGAATATACCACAATTTATTTAACCATTCATCCGTTGATGGACACCTTGGTTGCTTCCAACTTTTTGCTATTGTAAACAGAGCTGCAATAAACATGGGTGTGCATATATCTCTTTGTATGAAGGCTCTTGTATCTCTAGGGTATATTCCGAGGAGTGGGATTTCTGGGTTGTATGGTAGTTCTATTTCTAACTGTTTAAGATAACGCCAGATAGATTTCCAAAGTGGTTGTACCATTTTACATTCCCACCAGCAGTGTATAAGAGTTCCAATCTCTCCGCAGCCTCTCCAACATTTATTATTTTGTGTTTTTTGGATTAATGCCAGCCTTGCTGGTGTGAGATGGAATCTCATCGTAGTTTTAATTTGCATTTCTCTAATGGCTAATGATCGAGAGCATTTTCTCATGTATCTGTTGGCTGCCTGAATATCTTCTTTAGAGAAATGTGTGTTCATATCCTTTGCCCACTTCTTGATTGGGTTGTTTGTCTTTTTGTGGTTGAGTTTTGACAGAATCATGTAGATTTTAGAGATCAGGCGCCGGTCGGAGATGTCATAGCTGAAAATTCTTTCCCAATCTGTAGGTGGTCTTTTTACTCTTTTGGTGAAGTCTTTAGATGAGCATAGGTGTTTGATTTTTAGGAGCTCCCAGTTATCGGGTTTCTCTTCATCATTTTTGGTAATGTTTTGTATTCTGTTTATACCTTGTATTAGGGCTCCTAGGGTTGTCCCAATTTTTTCTTCTATGATCTTTATCGTTTTAGTCTTTATGTTTAGGTCTTTGATCCACTTGGAGTTAGTTTTTGTGCATGGTGTGAGGTAAGGGTCCTGTTTCATTTTTTTGCAAATGGATATCCAGTTATGCCAGCACCATTTGTTAAAAAGGCTGTCTTTTCACCAGTTAATTGACACTGGTCCTTTGTCAAATATCAGCTGCTCATACGTGGATGGATCTATGTCTGGGTTCTCAATTCTGTTCCATTGGTCTATGTGTCTGTTGTTGTACCAATACCAGGCTGTTTTGACTACTGTGGCTGTATAATAGGTTCTGAAGTCAGGTAAGGTGAGGCCTCCCACTTTCTTCTTCTTTTTCAGTAGTGCTTTGCTTATCCGGGGCTTCTTTCCCTTCCATATGAAATTGGTGATTTGTTTCTCTATCCCCTTAAAATATGACATTGGAATTTGGATCGGAAGTGCGTTAAATGTATAGATGGCTTTTGGTAGAATAGACATTTTTACTATGTTAAGTCTTCCTATCCATGAGGAAGGTATGTTTTTCCACTTAAGTATGTCCTTTTGAATTTCTTGTAGTAGAGCTTTGTAGTTTTCTTTGTATAGGTCTTTTACATCCTTGGTAAGATTTATTCCTAAGTATCTTATCTTCTTGGGGGTTACTGTGAATGGTATTGATTTGGTTATTTCCTCTTCGGTGTTCTTTTTGTTGATGTAGAGGAATCCAAGTGATTTTTGTATGTTTATTTTATAACCTGAGACTCTGCCAAACTCTTCTATTAGTTTCAGTAGTTTTCTGGAGGATTCCTTAGGGTTTTCTGTGTATATAATCATGTCATCTGCAAATAGTGATAACTTTACTTCTTCCTTGCCAATCCGGATACCTTTTATTTCTTTGTCTAGCCTGATTGCCCTGGCTAAGACTTCCAACACGATGTTGAATAAGAGTGGTGATAAAGAGCATCCTTGTCTGGTTCCCGTTCTCAAGGGAAATGCTTTCAGGTTCTCTCCATTTAGAGTGATATTGGCTGTTGGCTTTGCATAGATGCCCTTTATTATGTTGAGGAATTTTCCTTCAATTCCTATTTTGGTAAGAGTTTTTATCATGAATGGGTGTTGGACTTTGTCAAATGCCTTTTCTGCATCAATTGATAAGATCATGTGGTTTTTGTCTTTTGTTTTATTTATGTGATGGATTACATTAATGGTTTTTCTGATATTAAACCAGCCTTGCATACCTGGTATAAATCCCACTTGATCAGGGTGAATTATTTTTTTGATGTGTCGTTGGATTCTATTGGCTAGAATTTTGTTGAGGATTTTTGCATCAATGTTCATGAGGGATATAGGTCTATAATTTTCTTTTTTTGTAATGTCTTTACCTGGTTTTGGTATCAGGGAGATGGTGGCTTCATAGAATGAGTTGGGTAGTATTCCGTCATTTTCTATGCTTTGGAATACCTTTAGTAGTAGTGGTGTTAACTCTTCTCTGAAAATTTGGTAGAACTCTGCAGTGAAGCCGTCCGGGCCAGGACTTTTTTTTGTTGGGAGTTTTTTGATTACCGTTTCAATCTCTTTTTTTGTTATGGGTCTATTTAGTTGTTCTACTTCTGAATGAGTTAGTTTAGGTAGGTAGTGTTTTTCCAGGAATTCATCCATTTCTTCTAGGTTTTCAAATTTGTTAGAGTACAATTTTTCATAATAATCTGAAATGATTCTTTTAATTTCATTTGGTTCTGTTGTGATGTGGTCCTTCTCATTTCTTATTCGGGTTATTTGTTTCCTTTCCTGTATTTCTTTAGTCAGTCTAGCCAATGGTTTATCAATTTTGTTAATTTTTTCAAAGAACCAGCTTTTGGCTTTGTTAATTCTTTCGATTGTTTTTCTGTTCTCTAATTCATTTAGTTCAGCTCTAATTTTTATTATTTGTTTTCTTCTGGAGCCTGATGGATTCTTTTGTTGCTCACTTTCTATTTGTTCAAGTTGTAGGGACAGTTCTCTGATTTTGGCTCTTTCTTCTTTTTGTATGTGTGCATTTATTGATATAAATTGGCCTCTGAGCACTGCTTTTGCTGTGTCCCAGAGGTTTTGATAGGAAGTATTTTCATTCTCGTTGCTTTCTATGAATTTCCTTATTCCCTCCTTGATGTCTTCTATAACCCAGTCTTTTTTCAGGAGGGTATTGTTCATTTTCCAAGTATTTGATTTCTTTTCCCTCGTTTTTCTGTTATTGATCTCTAGTTTTATTGCCTTGTGGTCTGAGAAGATGCTTTGTAATATTTCGATGTTTTGGACTCTGCAAAGGTTTGTTTTATGACCTAATATGTGGTCTATTCTAGAGAATGTTCCATGTGCGCTGGAAAAAAAAGTATATTTTGCAGCAGTTGGGTGGAGAGTTCTGTATAAGTCAATGAGGTCAAGTTGGTTGATTGTTGTAATTAGATCTTCCGTGTCTCTGTTGAGCTTCTTACTGGATGTCCTGTCCTTCTCCGAAAGTGGTGTGTTGAAGTCTCCTACTATAATTGTGGAGGTATCTATCTCGCTTTTCAGTTCTGTTAAAATTTGATTTATGTATCTTGCAGCCCTGTCATTGGGTGCGTAAATATTTAATATGGTTATGTCTTCCTGATCAATTGTCCCTTTTATCGTTATATAGTGTCCTTCTTTATCCTTTGTGGTGGATTTAAGTCTAAAGTCTATTTTGTCAGAAATTAATATTGCTACTCCTCTTCTTTTTTGCTTATTGTTTGCTTGATATACATTTTTCCATCCTTTGAGTTTTAGTTTGTTTGTGTCTCTAAGTCTAAGGTGTGTCTCTTGTAGGCAGCATATAGATGGATCGTGTTTCTTTATCCAGTCTGTGACTCTCTGTCTCTTTATTGGTGCATTTAGTCCATTTACATTCAGGGTAATTATAGATAAATAAGTTTTTAGTGCTGTCATTTTGATGCCTTTTTATGTGTGTTGTTGACAATTTCATTTTTCCACACACTTTTTTGTGCTGAGGCGTTTTTCTTAGTAAATTGTGAGATCCTCATTTTCATAGTGTTTGACTTTATGTTAGTTGAGTCGTTACGTTTTTCTTGGTTTTTGTCTTGAGTTATAGAGTTGTTATGCCTTTTTGTGGTTACCTCATTATATACCCCTATTTTTCTAAGTAAAAACCTAACTTGTATTGTTCTATATCGCCTTGTATCACTCTCCATATGGCAGTTCAATGCCTCCTGTATTTAGTCCCTCTTTTTGATTATTGTGATCTTTTACCTATTGACTTCCATAATTCCCTGTTACGTGTATTTTTTTTTTTTAATTAATCTTAATTTGTTTGTTTTTGTGATTTCCCTATTTGAGTTGATATCAGGACGTTCTGTTTTGTGACCTTGTGTTGTGCTGATATCTGATATTATTGGTTCTCTGACCAAACAATATCCTGTAGTATTTCTTGTAGCTTTGGTTTGGTTTTTGCAAATTCTCTAAACTTGTGTTTGTCTGTAAATATCTTAATTTCGCCTTCATATTTCAGAGAGAGTTTTGCTGGATATATGATCCTTGGTTGGCAGTTTTTCTCCTTCAGTGTTCTGTATATGTCGTCCCATTCCCTTCTTGCCTGCATGGTTTCTGCTGAGTAGTCAGAACATATTCTTATTGATTCTCCCTTGAAGGAAACCTTTCTTTTCTCCCTGGCTGCTTTTAAAATTTTCTGTTTATCTTTGGTTTTGGTGAGTTTGATGATAATATGTCTTGGTGTTTTTCTTTTTGGATCAATCTTAAATGGGGTTCGATGAGCATCTTGGATAGATATCCTTTCGTCTTTCATGATGTCAGGGAAGTTTTCTGTCAGAAGTTCTTCAACTATTTTCTCTGTGTTTTCTGTCCCCCCTCCCTGTTCTGGGACTCCAATCACCCGCAGGTTATCCTTCTTGATAGAGTCCCACATAATTCTTAGGGTTTCTTCATTTTTTTTAATTCTTTTATCTGATTTTTTTTCAGCTATGTTGGTGTTGATTCCCTGGTCCTCCAGATGTCCCAGTCTGCATTCTAATTGCTCGAGTCTGCTCCTCTGACTTCCTAGTGTGTTGTCTAATTCTGTTATTTTATTGTTAATCTTTTGGATTTCTACATGTTGTCTCTCTATGGATTCTTGCAACTTATTAATTTTTCCAGTATGTTCTTGAATAATCTTTTTGAGTTCTTCAACAGTTTTATCAGTGTGTTCCTTGGCTTTTTCTGCAGATATCCTAATTTCATTTGTGATATCATTAAGCATTCTGTAAATTAGTTTTTTATATTCTGTATCTGATAATTCCAAAATTGTATCTTCATTTGGGAAAGATTTTGATTCTTTTGTTTGGGGGGTTGGAGAAGCTGTCACGGTCTGCTTCTTTAAGTGGTTTGATATGGATTGTTGTCTCCGAGCCATCACTGGGAAACTAGTTTTTCCAGAAAATCCGCTAAAAAAAACCTGCAGTCAGATCCCTATCAGAGTTCTCCCTCTGGCTCAGGCTATTCAGATGTTAATGAAGCCGCCTGGGGAGGGTGGGGGAGGGAACAGAGAGATAGGAGAGTAGCACCTCAGAATATAGCCAGAGTTGCTTGTCTTGCTTGGAATGACTGTTATATCTGAGATTCCCGCGGGCGCGTCGCCTATGTGTGCTGGCTGTGTGGAGATTGCCCCCAGGGGGTCTGGCCCGCTGGAGTCACGGTCAGATCCTCCGCTTCCAGCCCCACGCCCAGCGTCAAGGCTCCCCTACTGGGACGGTGCACTCTCAACTCCAAAATCAGTCGCTGCCTCCCGGGGACTTCTCGTCCCTCCAGCCGCGTGGCCGTGCCGCCCCCGTGAACCAGGTGGGCCCCCTCCCGGGGTTAGTTCAGATGGGTGGAGTAGCTCCCCGTGCTTGTGCCGCGACCAAGTGTCCCGGCTGGAACGCTGTTCTCCCCACTCCAATACCAGTCGCTGCCTCCCGGGGACTTCTCCTACCGGCTGCGTCCCACGCCGCCCACGCGACCCGGCTGGTCCCCTTCCCGGGGTTAGTTCAGGGGGTGGAGCAACTCTCCGTGTTTATGGCGTACCTGCGAGCAGTCCAAATCCCTGCGGGACGGTTCCCCGGCTCGGATGCTGCTCTTTCTGCTCCAAGATCAGTCACTGCCTCCCGGGGACTTCTCCTACCGGCTACGTCCCACGCCGCCCGTGGAACCGGCTGGTCCCCCTCCCGGGGTTAGTTCAGGGGGGTGGAGCAGGTCTCTGTGCTTGTGCCGTACCTGACTGGTACGCTGGCTCCAGGCTCTGGAAACTATCGCTGCTTCCCCGTATTAGTTCGTTCTCCGTCTCTAAATCCGTGTTTGTTGTTCAGGGTTCGTAGATTGTTATGTATGTGATCGATTCACTTGTTTTTCCGTGTCTTTGTTGTAAGAGGGATCCGAGGTAACGTCTGCCTAGTCCGCCATCTTGGCTCCGCCTCCATTTAATTTTTGACAATTTCCAATTTTTCCTAGATTATTAATGGATGTTTGCTGCTGTTTCTTCTCATTTTGAGTTACGCCACATCAGCAAATGAAGGTCCTGAAAGCTTTACTCCAACCACGTCATTAAGGTCGACTCTACTTAGAGGAGGCAGCTGTTCCCCAGTCATCTTTTGAGTGCCTTCTAACCTGGGGTGCTCATCTTCCAGCACTATATCAGACAAAGTTCTGCTGCTATTCACAAGGTTTTCACTGGCTAATGCTTTTCAGAGGTAGACTGCCGGGTCTTTCTTCCTAGTCTGTCTTAGTCTGGAAGCTCAGCTGAAACCTGTTCTCCATGGGGGACCCTGCTGGTATCTGAATACCAGTGGCATAGCTTCCAGCATCACAACAATACACAAGCCGCCACAGAATGACAAACTCACAGACATGTCGGGGATTGGCTTTATAGGGATGGGCAATTTAAACATTGGCTATCTAAAACAGGTGGAAATAAAGGCATAAAGTGGCTGCCTTACATGCTTTCATGAGTGTGCTTATAAAATGAGGGAGACAAGGGAGGATTTCTTTTTTCCCTGTTGGGTCTGGGGAAGAGAGGGTGGGGGATGATGTTGATAGGGTTATATGATTGTTAACAGGGTTAACTGTGATTGTAAAATCTGTAATTGTAGAAGCGGTAGGTGTGAAAGAGTGGACTAAAGGGGAGGCGCTGCTGGACTTGAGTAGAGTGGCTGAACCTAAAGCCCCTTAAAGGTTTTGCTATGCTGTTACCTCATGAGGATCAGAGCAAGGGAATAATCTTCTCTCAGTTAAATTTTATCAGACACCAGGAAGGGTGAAGCCCAGTTGACTTTTGGAGAACCTGATCAGATTAGATGGACATCTGCAGCATCCCTGAATGGCTGGTACCTGAGTAATCTTACTCTTAGGACTTGTCTTAGTCATCTAGTGCAGCTATAACAGAAATACCACATGTGGATGGCTTTAACAAACAGAAATTTACTCTCTCATAGCCTAGTAGGCTAAAAGTCCGAATTCAGGGTGCCAGCTCCAGGGGAAGGCTTTCTCTCTCTGTCGGCTCTGGAAGAAGGTCCTTGTCATCAATCTTCCCCTGGCCTAGGAGCTCAGTGCAGGGACGCCGGGTCTAAAGGATGCAGTCTGCTCCTGGCACTACTTTCTTAGTGATATGAAGTCCCCCCATCTCTCTGCTGGCTTCTCTTTTTTGTATCTCAAACTAGATTCACTCGAGATACAACCTAATCTTGTAGGTTGAGTCTTGCCTATTAACATAACTGCTTCTAATCCTGCTTCATTAACCTCACAGAGGTAGAATTTATGACAAAATGGTGTACAATCACACAATACTGGGAATCATGGCCTAGCCAGGTTGATACACGTATATGGGGGACACAACTCAATCCATAACAGGACTCTTTTGCCCTACCAAAGGTCTAATTATTAATGATTATTTTGGACTGGTAAGATGATTAGGAGGGGGGAATTATTCTCCAGGTGTGAGAGAACCATGGCCGGAAAAGCCAGAAAGTGGCCCGTGGTGTGGCTTTTATATGGCCTTTCTCATCATGGTCTTGTAATTCTCACCCTAGTGAGGGGGTGTGACTATACAAATAAAATAATTGTGGCCCATCAAGGGGATTGGATAGCTTGCTAATAATGCAAACAGAGTTCATGGCACCCATGTGGAATGGGACCATGCAAACAAACTCTATGGAACCTGGCAAAGAGATTGGTCAATTTTGCCATCAACACTAGGCTTCAAATGAGCCATTCCAGAGGTGGGAGGAGAGGATCTCACCACCACCAACGAAAAAGAGCCAGGAATGGAGCGTGTCCTTTGGGCCCGGGATCCCTGTACTGAGAAGCTCCTGGAACCAGGAGACAGAGATAGAGCTGTTTAACACTGAAGATGGCAAGAAGCAGTGGCAGAGAAATGGTGGGAGCAGGTGCAGGAGATCACCAGGAGACCAGCAGGAGATGGTGTGGTGGGCCAGGAGCCCATGGCTTGAGAAAGGTGAGTGTCTTCAGGCTGAGGCTTACTGGCAGAGTAAGGTGCCTCAGGGCACTTATCGACAGAGCTAAAAGAGTTTTGTAACACTTGCCCAAACAGGGCAGAAGCCGAGGGTCAGAGGGAGGTGTGCCTGTAGGCACGGCTGAGAAGAGGCTGATCTGATCGAAGAACTGTATCCTGAGTGTTTCTGAACCCGTATTGTGACCTGTTACTTCCCTAATAGCTCCATAATCGTAAACATTGTGAGTTTTATGGCCATTGCAATGACTTACTAAATGCAGCAGAGAAGTAGAGGGCGCAGTGGGAGGGACAATTGGTGTTAGAATTGGTAAAGATGGTGGAGAGAGGAGGCATGTCTTATCTCTGCCTCATAGGAATCAGCCTTGGGCTGTTAATCCTGATTCTCCTTCCTCCTTGTGAAGTTAGAGGAGGTCGGATGCCTCTGCCGTGGCTTTTTTACTTTAGGTGTATTTTCTTGTGTTCTCCTCTTTATAGCTCCTTTTGATCCAGACACCTGTGAACTGAAGGAAGTTATCTGTATCCCTCACCCCCAGTGTACAATGGTGAGACAGGGACAGAGATACCATAAAGGACACTCCCTTCCAAAAAGGGGAATGATGGGAGACATGTAGCAGTCATTAGTTCATAGCAAATCTGAAATCCTGCCCAGCACTTCTGCTAGTTCCTTTACTCTGGGGTCTGGGACTCTTCCTTAATTAGGACCCAATTTCATTTCCTGGAAATGTTCCCTACTCCATTGCACTCCAGGGTGCCTATCTCTGCCCTCTGAGTCAAAGCAACTACTTACGGCATTAGGGTAATGTTCTCCAGGATGCCCTATATCAATGATGTATATGTGGTCCTGTTTCTTCCATAGCGTCCCTGTCCCCAGAATGTTAGGCTTTACTTGTCTAGAGTCCTTAGTTACTAAAAAAGAATACTTCTGCCAAGGACAGAACACTTGTTCCATTGAACTGGAAGCTGAAACTCCCACCCGGCTCCTTTGACTCTTCATGTCAGTGAATCAACAGACAAGGAAGGAGTCTGTTGTAAGTTTACTGACTGGGATAACTGATCCTGACCATCAAGAGGAAGGAAACCCTGGTGGTGTTGTGGTTAAGTGCTACAGCTGCTAACCAAAAGGTCGGCAGTTTGAATCAACCAGGTGCTCCTTCGAAACCCTATGAGGCAGTTCTACTTCGTCCTGTAGACTCGAAATGAGTCAGAACTGACTCAACAGCAATGGGTTTGGTTTTTTTTTTTTTTAATCAAGAGGAAATTGGGTTGTCACTACACAACGGTGGTAAGGTGGAGTATGTCTGAAATGTAGGCGATCCTCTGGAGTGCCTCTTAATACTTCATGTCTTGAGATAAAAGTCAATGGATAACTACAGCCTTACACAGGCAGGCCCATTAATGGCATGGACTTTTTGGAAAAGAGGTTTAGGTCATCTCACCAAGCAAGAAACCATGATCAGCTGAAACATTGGTTGAATGCAAAGGGAAAATAAATGGGCAGTAGAATGAGGTGCTTATAATCTCTGTCTATGACCCCACGATTAGGTGCAGAAATCAGGACCTTAATCGTTTTGAGTATTCTTTGTTTTCGGATGAATATATTTCCACAGGTATATTAATCAAATCTTCTTTTCTCTTATCCCATTTCTCTACCACCTAACAATAGATATGTAGAGTGGTTAGCTTTGTAGGTCAATATTTCAGCTATAGAATAGCAAAGGGGAGGGTGACTTGCAAGAAGATAAACATTGCCCAAGTGTGGATAAAGGGTTTTGTATTCCTTTTTGGGGAAGATATTAGTGTATTTTCAGTTATACGAGAGAAAGTTGAGTGATATTAAGCAGAAGAATGATTTTTCGACAGTCTTTATTTGGAAGTTGTGTAGTTTCTAGTCATCATTGAGTTGCCCTGACTCATGGCAGCCCCAGGCACAAGGGAACAAAATGCTGCCTGTTCCTGGCCCATCCCTATGATTGGTTGTGGATGAGACTGTTGTGATCCATAGCATTTCACTGGCTGATTTTTGGAAGTAGTTTCCCAGGGCTTTTTTCCTAGTCTATCTTAGTCTGGAAGCTCTGCTGAAACTTGTTCAGCATCATAGAAACATGCAAGCCACCGCTGAGAGATGTGTGGTCACTCACTGTGTATGAGGCGACTTGTCTGGGAATCAAACCCCAGTCTCCCACATGGAAAGCAAGTATTTTACTACTGAACCACCATGAATGCTCAGTTGATAAAGGATGAACTTGGTGGTCTTGTACTGTGTCATCTTAGCTAAGCTGAAACTACGTGCCTCAGAATTCTTATCCTGGTTGGTTCTCATCTGGGCTTGGCTACCAGAAAATTTTTCAAGGAATTTGGAAGGCTGAAGAGAAGCAGCGGCCATAGCCAATATTATGTTCTGAAGGTTGTTGTAGACATGGTGGCAGCTCACACATGTTGTAATTGATTTGTTGGTTCACTTTGTTAGTATGGGGAAGTACCTGGCCTGCAGATCGTTCAGCTTCTACCTGATAGCCCTTTCAGCTTCTCCAAGTCCCGGGCGAGGAACTTGTGCCAATCTGGGGTAAAGGGCTCCAACTTCTCCTGTGGGTCTCTGGAGTCATCGAGGTTGGAGGTGGGGAGAGGCAGATGTGGGTTCCAGTTTATTCTAGTGAATTTCAGTTTGTCTATACTCTCTCCTCCTTTGCATCCAGCTTTCTTTAATGACTGCCAGCCCGCTGACCTACAGCAACTTCAAGCCTCATACAAGATGCAGAAGAAACGGCTTTGTGTAGGCTTCTCTACCCAAAAGCCAGCTCCCACAAATGTATAGGGTCTAATCCCTATAGTAAATTCCATAAGTTCTGTCACTCATAGTGGTTCTGTATTTCTGATATAAGACTAATTAAAAATAGTTGACCCCATTAGTGGAAACCCTGGTGGTGTAGTGGTTAAGTGCTATGGCTGCTAACCAAAAGGTCAGCAGTTCAAATCCACCAGGCGCTCCTTTGGAAACTCTATGGGGCAGTTCTACTCTGACCTATAGGATTGCTATGAGTCAGAATCGACGGCAATGCGTTTTTTGGTTTGGACCCCATTAGTCCCAGAATTTTCCTTTGTGGTACTACTTACTGCCAGCTTTGGGTCTTAGATCTGTGGATGATTGGTGTAGGATCAGGAAAGTAGTAGAATTTTGATGCAGGGGATACAGACAAATTATATGGCCCTAGAAAAATCGCCACTTTCTATCTAGTTAGCCATATCTGAGTTGGAAGGCCTTATGGGTCTGGTATCTATAACCAGAGGAACAGATCTTCTAACTATACTTTGGATCAGATAAAACTCTGCATGGTCCAGAGTGATGCCTCGAATCTCCACCCAAGTAAAATAACAACGGTACTTTTAAGGAGAGTGTCAAACTAGTATACTCACAAGGAAGTGGCAAGGCAAACACTGGTCCTCCGCTGTGTCAACTGAGAGGAAAGGGGGCTTCTGCTAAAATGGAAAAACCATGATAGAATTTACAGCGGAAACACAAAGACTACTTGTGAGTCAAGGATAGCAATGCCACCATAACCTGGCATCAGGTTCAATACTAGGCTTGTCTTTCATCTGATGATTCCCTTGTAGAATAAGGACAAAGCTAATTGGCACAATATGCTAGCTCCGGGCAGTCTCAATGGCAGTACAGAAAGCCAAGTGATTTGTGGCCTGTAACTACTGGACTGGCCTTATGGTCAAGTGGATGGAAACGAGATGGCTAAATGGTTAGTGGAAAACCAGTCTAGGGGAGGGAACTGTCAAAAGCACTGTCATTATATGTAGATACCAATTTGATGAGTGAGAGGTTTATAAACGTAATAATGAAATAGATGTTCTAATTTAAACCATGTTGTTGTCAGGTGCCGTCGAGGTGATTCTGACTCATGGTGACCCCATGTGTGCGGAGTAGGACTGCTCCATAGGGTTTTCAAGGCTGTGACCTTTCAGAAGCGGATCGCCAGCCCTTACTTTGGAGGCGCCTCTGGGCAGGTTTGAACTGCCAACCTTTTGTCTAGTAGTCAAACTCTTAACCATTTGCACCACTCAGGGCTCTTTTCAACCATAAAGCCTATAAAGAGGAAAAGTGGGACAACGGGAGTTATTTCTATCACTGAGTCCTTTGATGAAAGTGTTAGGAAGGCAGGCTCATACAATATCCTGAGAGTTGGGCACCACAGTTATAAGCAGCTGGAATGTAAAAAAAAGTGTGATCTAAGTGAAAGCCGAATCAGATACATTCTTAGTGTCCCAGCTTGTCAAAATAAATATTATAAACAGATCTTAGGGATGTGGTCCCAGGGGACTGTTTCCCAGGACATACGGTAGATGGATTCTATGAGGCTTCCGGTGAGGAGTACCAGCCGGCAGCATCGCTGCCCTCATACGTGTTCAGGGCTGTTGGACGCGTTTGCTTTTGTGACAGCGACTTGCCCAAATGCAGTAAAAAGGTTACAAGAATTGTGTGCAAGATATGCAAGCCCTGAACCTGTTGATCTTGACTAGGAAACTCCGTTTACCAATCTGTTCAACAATGAACAAGTAACATGAGTATCCAATGGAATTTGTATTTTCCTTACAGCTGACTGTACCTGGAAGAACAGAATGACAGAACGGCCTATTTAAAAAAGACAGTTGAGAAAACATCTGGAGCTGAGAAATTGTAAATGGGAAGAATAGTTAAACCAAGATATTGGGTAACTAAATGAAGACTATAAAGAGGGCACTACACCCCGTGGGAGACCATACGAAGCAATTCCAAGTAATGACATCCAGCCAGACACAGGAAAGGAAAATTAACTTCATTTTCAGAAAGGCCTGTGTGGTCCTTGACTGCGTTCCGTTTTTTCCCCTCTAGCTGACTCGATGCATAGCTCCCCCCGCCAAAAGATGAAGCATTGTTGGGAGTTATTTCTTTCAATAAGAAAATTAACTTATCTGATAGAGGAGGATAACTATTTAATAAAAAAAAAAAACAGTAAATACTTTCTGTAAGCATAAAACACTTAATTTGCAGGACTAGAGGCCTGGTAATTCAAAGAGAAAAGCTTGCCTAAGGAAATGAAAGTTGTGGTGAAGGCCGAAGCAGAAATGGGTCGGAAAGGGCTAGATGAGTCATGCCTGGTGAAGGTGAACTAGCCCAGAAGAGGACACCAAGGTATAATGGACAAAGTTCTATTTGCCTTTTTGTGATAATTTGGGAATAGCTACAATAATGATTATATTATGAACAATAACATTACTTATAACCAGTTGGGCGACTCGACCCCCATTTGTGATGACCATTAGGACAGTTGCTTTCGCACATCCTGTTTTGTGTGTTGTGGGTACTCAGGCTGGTAGCTTTTGCTATAGGTACTTTTATTAAATTTTCTGTAGAAGCAGAACCCCTGTATCCTAGTGACTGAATGACAGTAAGCATAGTAATATCACAACACCAGCATCTACCACATCTGCTGGAACAAGTCCTACAGATACAGCATCGACTAGTACAGGAATTTCACGCTCACATCCCTGCTCTCCGTATGATTTGGACAGTAGACTATCATTTAGATGAAGTGACAACCACATGGCCATTTACAACAAGCTGCATGTGGGAGTCCCTGTATATTTACTGGTTTCAGATAGAGGATACACCTACCAGTGGTTGTTTTTGTTGGCTGCTGTTGAGTTGACTTTGACTTACGGTGACCTTATGTACAACAGAATGAAATGTTGCCCAGTCCTGCATCATCCTCACAATTGCCATCATGTTCAAGTTTACCATCACAGCTGTTGTGCCAGTCCATCTCGCCAGGGTCTTCCACGCCCTCATTGGCCTTCTGTTTCACCAAACTCGATTTCCTCCTCTAACGACGGGTCTCTCATGATTAAATTCTTAGGGGAGACTTCTCCCTCCCCATCCAGAGCCCAGGCTGAATGGCCATTTCTTGTCTGTGACATACTCAAGAGATCCCTGCCTTATGCTTCCAGCTGCCAACTTTATGTGGATCCAAGGCCCCACTCTCCTGTCTCTTGCGTAGGCTTTAAACCCAAGGCTAATGCCCTCGGGCTGGCTGTGGCTTCAGTGCTCATTATCACTCTGATTCCTCAGACTCCTTTCCCTTCAGATTTGATCTCCAACAATTTCCTTAGTTTTTTGCAAGCTCGCAAAGCATTATTCCCTCAGCCTACTTCTTGGGTTTTAGAGCCATGTCATCATCATTGAATTATTTTGCCATATGTATTTTTTCAGGAATAATGCTTAACATTTGCATTCAACTTCTGTTTTGGACATTTTATTGTGCTTTAGGTGAAAGCTTACACAGCAAATTAGTTGCTCATTCAATAATTCATCCACAAATTGTTCCATGACAGTGGTTGCAATCCCCTCAATGTGTCTGCTTTCCCCACATTTCCACCCTGGGTTCCCTGTTTTCATTCATCAGGTTACCCTGCCCCTTCCTGCCTTCTCATCTTTGCTTTTGGACAAATGTTGCCAGTGTGGTCTTGTATAGTTGCTTGTTCTAAGCAGCACACTCCTCACGGGTGTTATAGTTTATTTTACGGACCTGTCTATTATTTGGCTAAAAGGTGATCTCTGGAACTGGCTTCAGTTCCAAGTTAGGAGGGTGTCTAAGGGCCATAGTCTCGAGGGTTCCTCCAGTCTCTTTCAGACCAGTAAGTCTGGTCTTTTTTGTGAATTTGAATTTTGTTCTACATTTTTCTCCCACTCTAACCAGGACCTACTACTGTGTTAGTGGTCTGATCAGGTGGTAGTGGTAGCTGGGCACCATCTACTTCTAGTCTTAGGCTGGAGGAACTGTGGTTCATGTGGGCTGTTAGTCCTTTAAACTAGTTGCTTCCTTGACTCTTTGGTTTTCTTCACTCTCCTTTGCTCCAGTTGTATCTTAGATGGCTGCTCACAAGCTTTTAAGATGCCACCCGCCAAAGTAGGATGTAGAACATTATCTTTACGAACTATGTTATGCCAATTGACTTGGATGTCCCCTGAGACTATGGTCCTTAGCCTTCAAGCCCAGTAACTCAGTCCTGAGAGGTGTTTGGTTATGTCTAACAAGTTTCCATAGCTGTACCCCCATGTGGTCTATTATATATGGGAATGTACATGCAACTCATACAAATACGTATATAGAAATATGCACAGCCACACGTATATATGCATGCAGGTGTACTTCCATATGACTTCCCACACCTACTCAGCATACACATTTACCTATGTATCCATTCGTATATTATTGTTTGTTGTTACTGTTGCTGCAGGATTGTGTATATTATAGTATTCACAGTACAAAAAAAAGCCCCAGCTGCCACTGAGTTGATTCTGACTCATGGCGACTTCATGTGTGCCATAACAGAATTGTGCCCCACAGGGTTTTCAGCAGCTGATTTTTTGGAAGTAGATCGCCAGGCCTTTCTTCCAAGTATTTACAGTAGCTGCCCTTTATTTTTGCATACCTCTCATATTCTTTCTCTGCCTTGGTCGCATTGTGCTGACTTCTCCCATATTGTATATTGTCTTTTCCTTCACTAGAATTAACTCTCCCTCCCTCTCTGTCTCATCCCTGGTAACCATCATAGAATGTTTCTTTCTGTGTGTAAACCTCTTCTTGACTTTTTGTAATAGTGGTCTCGTACAATTATTGCTCTTCTGTGATTGACTTATTTCACTCAGCATAATGTCATCCAGATTCATCCATGCTGTGAGACGTTTCGCAGATTCATCATTATTCTTTATCTTTGCGTAGTATTCCTCTGTGTATGTACCACTGTTTTTTTTTTTGTTGTTGTTGTTCATTCGTCTGTTGATGGACACTTTGTTTTTTTCCCTCTTTTGCTGTTGTGAATAATGCTGCAATGAATATGCATGTACATATGTTCATTTGTGTCATGGCTCCATTTCTCTAGAATATATTCCTAGGAGTATGATTGCTGGATCATATGGTATTTCTATTTCTAGCTTTTTAAGGAAGTGAAATACCATTTTTCATAGTGGTTATGCCATTTTACATTCACACCAGCAGTGTATAAGAGTTCTAATCTCTCTGCTAGCAGCCATCTAAGATACTCCACTGGTCTCACCCCATCTGGAGCAAGGGAGAATGAAGAAAACCAAAGACACAAGGAAAGATTAGTCCGAAGGACTAAAAGACCACAGCTACCACTAGACTGAGTACAGCACAATTAGATGGTATCCTGCTACCATCACCAACTGCTCTGACAAGGATCACAATAGAGGGTCCTGAACAGAGCTGGAGAAAAATGTAGAACAAATTCTAACTCACAAAAAAAAGACCAGACCTCTGTGTATCTCTAATGGCTAGTGATTACAAGCATGTCCTCATGTGCATGTTAGCCATCCAGATGTCCTCTTAGGTGATGTGTCTGTTCATGTAGTTTGCCCATTTTTTAACTGGATTGTATCTTAGTTGTCTAGTGCTGCTACAACAGGAATACCACAAGTGGGTGGCTTTAACAAACAGAAGTTTATTCTCTCACAGTCTAGTAGGCTAGAAGTTCGAATTCAGGACACTGGCTCCAGGAGAAGACTTTCTCTCCCTGTTGGCTCTGGAGGAAGGTCCTTGTCATCAGTCTTCCCTTGGACTAGGAGCTTCTTCATGTGGGAACCCCAGGTCCAAAGGATGCGCTCTGCTCCTGGTATTACTTCCTTGGTGGTATGAGGTCCCCATGTCTCTCTACTCAATTCTTTCTTTTATATCTCAAAAGAGATTGACTTAAGACACTACCTAATCTTGTAGATTGAGTCCTGTCTCATTAACATCATAGAAGCAGGATTTACAACACATAGGAAAATCACACCAGGTGATAAAATGGCGGACAATCACACAATACTGGAAATCATGGCCTAACCAAGTTGACACATCTTTTTGAGGGACACGATTCAATTCATGACATTCTACCCTTTGTTCCCTCCAAATTCATGTCCTTACTACATGTAAGGCACATTCACCCCATCATATCATAGCAAAAGTCTTAAATCGAACTTTTAAGTTAAGTCCAAAACCCAAAAACTCCTCCTCATTTGTGAAATCTAGAAAACAAGTTATCCGTTTCCAAAGTACAATGGCGGAACAGGCACAAGCTAGACATTTCCATTACAAATAGGAGATATTGGAGCGGAAGAATGCATAACAGGCATTAAGCAAGTCAGCAGAACACATTACCTTAGCCCTCAAGGCTTTGAAAATAATCCCCCATTCTCTAAGACCACTTACACAATAGCCCTCCCTCCAGAGTCTTAAGTATTGGCCACACTCATAGAATTCTAAGTGGAGGCCCTTTAGCCCTGGGCTTCAGCTCCGCCTTTCACACTCCGTGGGATGGCAACTCTGCTCTCTTGGCTTTAGGCAGCCCCATTCTCCTGGTCCATCTGAGTGGCAATTCCACTCTTAGAAACACCAGAGGTCATGGCTCTACCCTCTGAAACCCTAGAGGTTGCGGCCATAACTTTTGAAAGAGAGCGAGGCAGCTCAGCTTCATGTGTTCCTTGTTTCTTCAGCTTCTGTTGCCTGGCTGCCTGGCCTCTCAGCCCTCGAGCCTCATGCCTGCATCTGCCCTGCTGAGGCAAGTGTTCCAAAGCTCTGTAGCTCCACCAATAAGTGCCTGGAGGCACCCCACTCTGCCAGGAAGCCTCCTGCACACAGGCAATCAGCTCTCTCGCTCCGTGGGCCAGCAAACCTAGCTCCACCGTTAAGTGCCCAGAGGCACTCCATTCCACCAGGAAGTCTCCTGCACATAGGCACCCAGCTCTCTCGCTCCGTGGGTTGGCTCCAGTGCTGCCTGGCACTGGTCTCCTGGTTCTGCTGCAGCTAGTTCCCTGCTGCTGCTGGCCCTCTGCTGCTGTTTCTCACCATTGCGCCTTTTCCAGTGTTAACGGTTCTCCTCACTTCCTTCTGAGTCTTCTATCCATTCACATTTCCAAAACAACACTTCCACATTTTAGGCATCTATTACAGCAGCATCTTATTCTTGGTACCAAATTCTGTCTTAGTCATCTAGTGCTATTATAACAGAAATACCACAAGTGGATGGCTTTAACAAAGAGAAATTTATTTTCTCACAGTCCAGTAGGCTGGAAGTTTAAATTCAGGGAGTCAGCTCCAGGTGAAGGATTTCTTTCTCTCTTGGCTCTGGAGGAAGTTCCTTCTTGTCAATCTTCCCCTGGAGTAGGAGCCTCTGCAGGCAGGAATCCCAGGTCCAAAAGTCACATTCTGTTCCCGGTGCTTCTTTCTTGGTGGTATGAGGTCCCAACTCTCTGCTTGCTTCCCATTCCTTTTGTAAGATAAAATGTGGTGTAGGTCACACTCCAGGGAAAATCCCTTTACATTGGATCAGGAATGTGACCTCAGTAAGCTTGTTACAATCCTACTCTAATCCTCTTTAGCACAAAATTACAATCACAAAATGGAGGACAACAACACGATACTAGGAATCATGGCCTAACCAAGTTGACACATATTTTTGGGGGACACAATTCAGTGCATGACACCACCCCATTAACATAGAGATAGGATTTATAACACATAGGAAAATCATATCAGATGACGAAATGGTGGACACACAATACTGGAAAACATGGACTAGCCAAATTGACATACACTTTTGGGAGGCACAATTCAGTCCATAATAGTTTGTCTTTTTGTTGTTCAGATGTTGAAGTTTTCCGCAAATTTTAGAGATTAGACCCTTGTCAGATATGTCACTGTGAAAATTTTTTTCCATCCAGTATGTAGGTTATCATTTTACTTTTTTTTTTTTTTTTAATTGTGCTTTAGGTGAAAGTTTACAGCCCAAGTTAATTTCTCATACAAAAATGTATATACACATTGTTATGTGACCCTAGTTGCTATTCCTATAATGTGACAGCACATTCCCCCTTTCCACCCTGGGTTCCCCATGCCCATCCAACCAGCTCCTTTCCCTTTCTGCCTTATCATCCTGCCTCCGGACAGGAGCTGTCCATTTATTCTTGTGTATCTGCTTGAACTAAGAAGCACACTCTACATGAGTATTATTTTATGTTTTATAGTCCAGTCTAATACTTGTCTACAGAGTGGATTTCAAGAACACTCTTAGTTCTGGGTTAACAGAGGTTCTGGGGGCCATGGCTTCAAAGGTTCCTCCAGTCTTAGTCAGACCACTAAGTCTGGTCTTTTTACGTGAATTTGAGTTCTGCTCCACACTTTTCTCCTGCTCAGTCAGGGACTCTCTGTTGGGTTCCCTGTCAGGGTGGTCATTGGTGGTAGCCAGGCACCATCTAGTTCTTGTCTCAGGCTGATGGAGTCTCTGGTTTATGTAGACCTTTTGTCTCTTGGGCTAATATTTTCCATTTGTCTTTGGTGTTCTTCATTCTCCTTTGCTCCAAGTGGGTTGGGACCAAGTGATGCATCTTAGATGGCCACTCGCAAGCTTTTAAGATCCCAGATGCCACTTAAAAAAGTGGGATACAGAACATTCTCTTAAACTTTGTTATGCCAATTGACCTAGATGTCCCTTGAAACCATGGTTCCCAGATCCCCACCCCTGGTACTCTGTCGTTCAAAATGTTTGGTTGTGTTAAGGAAACTTCTTAGCTTTTGATTTAGTCCAGTTGTGCTGACTTCCCCTGTATTGTGTGTTGTCCTTCCCTTCACATAAAATAATTCTTGTCTATTATCTGGTTAATGAATTGCCCTCTCACTCCCTCCCCACCCATGTAACTATCAAAGAATGTTTTCTTCTGTGTGTAGACCTTTTCTTGAGTTCTTATAATAGTGGTCTCATACAATATTTGCTCTTTTGCGACTGACTAACTTCACTCAGCATAATGCCTTACAGATTCATCCAAGTTGTGAGATGTTTCTCAGATTCATCATTGTTCTTTATCTTTGCGTTGTATTCCATTGTGTGTATGTACCATAATTTGTTTATCCATTTGTCTGCTGATGGACACCTAGGTTGTTTCCTTCTTTCGCTATTGTGAACAGTGCTGCCACGAACATGGGTGTGCATATGTCTATTCCTGTGATGGCTCTTATTTCTCTAGGATATATTCCAAGGAGAGTGATTGCTAGATCATATGGTACTTCCATTTCTAGCTTTTAAGGAAGTGCCAAATTGATTTCCAAAGTGGTTGTACCATTTTACGTTCCCACTAGGAGTGCATAAGTGTTCCAGTCTCTCCACAATTTCTCCAATGTTTATTATTTTGTGTTTTCTGGATTAGTGCTAGTCTCATTAGGGTGAGATGGTATGTCATTGTAGTTTTGATTTGCATTTCTGTAATGGCTAATGAACGTGAGCACTTCCTCTTGTATCTGTTAGTCACCTGAATGTCTTCTTTGGTGAAGTGTCTGCTCGAATTCTTTGCCCATTTTTTTAAATTGGGTTATCTGTCTTTTTGTTGTTGAGATGTTGCAGTATTTTGTAGATTTTAGCGATTTTAAAGACTCTTATTGGATATGTTGTAGCCAAATTTTTTTTCCCAGTCTGTAGGTTGTCTTTTTACTTGTTTAGCGAAGTCTTTTGATGAGCATAAATGTTCGATTTTTAGGAGCTCCCAGTTATCTAGTTTCTCTTCTGGTGATTGTGTATTGTTATTTACGGTTTGTATTTTGTTTATGCCATGTATTAGGGCTCCTAGCATTGTCTCTATTTTTTCTTCCATTATCTTTATCATTTTAGATTTTATATTTAGATCTTTGATTCATTTTGAGTTAGTTTTTGTACGTGGTGTGAGGTATGGGTCTTGTTTCATTTTTTTGCAGATGGATATCCAGTTATGGCAGCACCATTTGTTAAACAGACCGTCTTTTCCCCATTTAATAGACTTTTGGCCTTTGTCAAATATCAGCTGCTCATAAGTGGATGAATTTACGTCTGGATTATCAATTCTGTTTCACTTGTCTATGTATCCGTTGTACCAGTATCAGGCTGTTTTGACTACCGTGGCAGTGTAATAGGTTCTAAAATAAGGTAGTGTGAGGTCTCCCACTTTGTTCTTCTTCAGTAATGCTTTACTTACTGGGACCTCTTCTTTTTCCATATGAAGTTGGTGATTTGTTTATCCACCCCCTTAAAAGATGTCATTGGAATTTGGATCAGGATTGCATTGTATCTGTAGATCGCTTTGGGTAGAATTGACATTTTCAAAATGTTGAGTCTTCCTATCCATGAGCAAGGTATGTTTTTCCACTTATAAAGGTCTCTTTTGTTTTCTTGCAGTAGTGTCTTGTAGTTTTCTTTGTATAGGTCTTTACATCTCTGGTTAGATTTATTCCTAAGTATTTTACCTTCTTGGGGGCTGTTGTAAGTGGTATTGATGTGGTGATTTCCTTTTCTAAATTCTCTTTGTTGGTGTAGAAAAATCCAACTGATTTTTGTGTTTATCCTGTATCCTGATACTTTGCTAAAATCTTCTATTAGCTCCAGTAGTTTACTTGTGGATTCTTTGAGGTTTTCTGGGTATGAGATCATATCTTCTGCAAATAGAGATACTTTTACTTCTTCCTTACCAATTCGGATACCCTTTATTTCTTTTTCTTGCCTTATTACTCTGGCTAAGACCTCCAGCACAATGTTGAATAAGAGTAGTGATAAAGAGCTTCCTTGTCTGTGTCCCATTCTCAAGGGAAATGCTTTCAGACTCTCTCCATTTAGGATGGTTGGCTGTTGGCTTTGAATAAATGCCCTTTAGTATGTTGAGGAATTTTCCTTCTATTCCTATTTTGCTGAGAATTTTTTAAATCATGAATCAGTGTTGAACTTCGTCAAGTGCCTTTTCTACTTTGATTGATAAGATCATGTGGTTCTTATCTTTTGTTTTATTTATGTGATGGATTACATTGATTGTTTTTCTAATGTTGAACCATTCCTGCGCACCTAGTATGAATCCCACTTGGTCATGGTGAATTGTTTTTTTGAAATAGTGTTGAATTCTATTGACTAGAATTTTTTTGAGGATTTTTGCATCTATGTTCATGAGGAATATTGGTCTGTAATTTTCTTTTTTTGTTGTGGTGTCTTTACACGGTTTTGGTATCAGGGTTATGCTGGCTTCATAGAATGAGTTTGGAGTATTCCACCCTTTGCTCTGAAATACCTTTAGTAGTAGTGGTGTTAACTGTTCTGTGAAAGTTTGGTAGAATTCTCCAGTGAAGCTGTCAGGGCCAGGGCTTTTTTTGTTGGGAGTTTTTAAATTACATCTTTTTTTATAGGTTTATTTAGTTTTTCTGCCTCGGTTTGTGTTAGTTTAGACAGGCAGTGTGTTTCTACAAATTTGTCCATTTCCTTTAGGTTTTCCAATTTGTCAGAGTATAATTTTTCATTGTATTCTGGTATGATTCTTTTAATTTCATTTAGGTTTTATCATCCATCTAATTTCTTGTTTGGGTTATTTGGTTCCTTTCTTGTTTTTCTTTTGTCAGTTTGGCCAATGGTTTATTGATTTTGTTGATCTTTTCAAAGACTTAGCTTTTGGTCTTTTTTTTTCTATTTCCACACTGCAGGACTTTTTTTTTTTTTTAATTGTACTTTAGATGAAGGTTTACAGAACAAACTAGTTTCTCTTGAAACAGTTAGTATACATATTGTTTTATGACACTGGTTAAGAACCCCACGACATGTCAGCACTCTCCCTTCTCAACTCTGGGCCCCGTATTGCCAGCTTTCCTGTCCCCTCCTGCTTTCTAGTCCTTGCCCCTGTGCTGTTGTGACCCGTTATTCTTGTTTTGCTTTATGGTGCTGTCTAACCTTTGGCTGAAGTGTGAACCTCAGGAGTGACTTCATTGCTAAGCTAAAAGGGTGTCCAGGGGCCATACTCTAAGGATTTCTCTGGTCTCTATCAGGCCAGTAAGTCTGGTCTTTTTTTTTTTTGAGTTAGAACTTTGTTCTGCATTTTTCTCCAGCTCTGTCTGGGACCCTCTATTGTGATCCCTGTCAGAGCAGTCAGTGGTGGTAGGTGGGTACCATCTAGCTGTACTGGACTCATTCTAGTGGAGGCCATGGTTGATGTGGTCTATTGGTCCTTTAAACTAATCTTTCCCTTGTATGTTTAGTTTTCTTCATTCTTCTTGCTCCAAAAGGGGTGAGACCAGTGGAGTATCTTAGATGGACACTCACAGGCTTTAAAGACCCCAGACTCTACTCACCAAAGTAGAATGTAAAACACTTTCTTTATAAACTGTATTATGCCAACTGAGCTAGATGTTCCCCAAGACCATGGTCCCCAGCCCTCAGCGCAGCAATCCCAGTACTGTTTTCTGTCTTAAACGTCACCAAAGTTACCACTTATCTATTTTCTATTTAGTGTTTTTCCATTTCCACCTCTCCCCTCCTTCGTAGCCATCAGATTTTGGTCTAGTTGACTCTTTTGATTGTTTTTTTATTCTCTATTTCATTTATTTCTGCTCTAATTTTTTATTATCTCCTTTCTTTTGGTGCTCAAGGGCATCTTTTGCTGCTCTTTTTCTATTTGTTCAAGTCGTAGCGTTAATGTTTTGATTTTGGCCCCTTCTTTTTGGATGTGTGCATTTATTGCTATACATTGGCCTCTGAGCACTGCTTTTGCTGTGTCCAAAAGGTTCTGGTAGAATGTGTTTTCATTCTACGCATTTTTTTAAATTCCGTCCTTAATTTCTTCTATAACCCAGTAGTTTTTGAGCAAGGTATTGTTCAGTTTTCATGTATTCGATTTTTTTTCCTTGGTTTTTCTGCTATTGATTTCTACTTTAATGGCTTTATGATCAGAGAAGATGCTTTGTAATATTTCGATGTTTTGGATTCTGTTAAGGCTTGCTCTGTGGCCTAATATGTGGTCTATTCTGGAGAATGTTTCATATGCATTGGAAAAGAAAGTATACTTAGCTGCTGTTGGGTGGAGTGTTGTGTATATGCGTATGAGATCAAGTTAATTGATTGTGGCATTTAGATCTTCGTGTGTGTCTTAGTCATCTAGTGCTGCCATAACAGAATTACCACAAGTGGCTTGCTTTAACAAAGAGAAATTAGTTTCCTCACAGTAAAGTAGGCTAAAAGTCCAAATTCAGGGCATCAGCTCCAGGGGAAGACATTCTGTCTCTGTCAGCCTTCTCATCAGTGTCCCTCTGGACTAGAGGCTTCTGCACACAGGGACCCTGAGTCCAAAGGATGTGCTTTTTCTTGGTGGTATGAGGTCCCCAGCTCTCTGCTTGCTTCCCTTTTGTTTTATCTCCTGAGAGATAAAACGTGGTGCAGGCCCCACCCCAGGGAAACTCCCTTTACATTGGATCATGGCAGTGACCTGAGTAAGGGTGGTGTTACAATCCCACCCTAATCCTCTTTAGCATAAAATTACAATCACAAAATGGAGGACAACCACACAATACTGGGAATCATGGCCTAACCAAGTTGACGCATATTTTTGGGGGGACACAGTTCAATCCATGACAATGTGTTTATTGAGCTTCTTTCTAGATGTTCTGTCCTTCACCAAAAGTGGTGTGTTGAAGTCTCCTCCTACTATTGTCGAGCTGTTTCTCTTTTCTGTGCTGTAGAGTTTGTTTTATGTATTTTGGAGCCCTGTCATTAGGTGCATAAATATTTATTATGGTTAAGTCCTCTTTTTTTTTTTTTTTTTTTTCCTGGTATATTGACCGTTTAATCATATATTGTCCTTTCTTTTCCTTTGTGGTGAATTTTGTGTTATAGTCTATTTTGTCAGAGATTTAATATTGCCACTTCTGCTCTTTTTTGGTTGTTGTTTGCTTGATATATTTTTTCCATCCTTTGAGTTTTAGTTGTTTTGTCTTTGAGTCTAAAGCATGTCTCTGTTAAGGCAGCATATAGATGGATCTTTTTTTTTTTTTTTAATCCATTCTGCCACTCTCTGTCTCTTTATTGGTGTGTTTAGTCCATTTACATTCAGTGTAATCATGGATAGGTATGAGTTTAGTGCTGTCATTTTGATTTTTTTTTTTTGTGGTGTTGACAGTTTCTTTGTTCCACTTAATTTTCTGTGCTGAGTCTTTTTTCTTTATGTACTTTCTTTTAATCTTTTCATTGTTTCTAATTTTGTATTTACTGGGTCTTTATGTTTTTCTTCTTTTTTATTTTGATGTGTAGGTTTGTTAGTTTCCTTTGTGGTTATCTTAAAATTTATCTCTATTTTTCTAAGTTTAAACCAATCTTTTATTTCTTGATATCACCTTAACTTCCTCTCTGTATGAAAGTTCCATGACTACACTATTCAGTCCCCCTTTTTTGTTTTAATGTTGTCATCTTTTACATATTGTTGTCTCCGTTTTCCTATTTTCAGTGTTTTAGCTTTGATTATTTTTGTGACTTCCCTATCTGGGTTGATATCTGCTTGTTCTGTCCTGTGCTGGGTTGTTATCTGATATTATTGATTCTCTAAAAGGAGGACTCCCTTTGGGATTTCTTGTGATTTTGGTTTGGTTTTTACAAATTCCCTTAACTTCTGTTTCTCTGGAAGTGCCCTAATTTTGCCATCATATTTGAGAGCTAGTTTTGCTGGATATATGGTTCTTGGCTGGCAATTTTTGTCCTTCAAGGCTTTATTTGTGTCATCCCATTGCCTTCTTGCCTGCATGGTTTCTTTTGAGTAGTCTTATTGAGCTTGGTCTCATTGAGCTTAGTCTTATTCACTCTCTTTGTAGGTGACTTGTCATTTATCTCTAGCTGCTCTTAAAATTCTCTCTTTATCTTTGGTTTTGGCAAGTTTGATTTTAATATGTTTTGGCAATTTTCTTTTGGGATGTACCCTGTGTGGAGTTCAATGATCTTCTTGAATAGATACCTTCTTGTCTTTCACGATATCAGGGAAGTTTTCTGCCAGCAAATCTGCAACAATTCTTTCTGTATTTTTTGTTATTCTCCCCCCTCCCCAATTCTGGTACTTCAACCACTCATAGGTTATTCCTCTTTATAAAGTCGCACATAATTTTTAGGGTTTCTTCTTTTGAAAAATTCTTTTATCTGATTTTTCCTCAAATAAATTGGTGTCAAGTGCTTTATCTTCAATTTCACTAATTCTGACTTCCATTGCCTCAATTCTGCTTCTATGAGTAATTTTGAAATTTTATTGCTAATACGTTGGATTTCTATTTGCTGTCTCTCTATGGATTCTAGCAGCCTGTTAAATTTGTCATTTTGCTCTTGTATAAAAAAAAATATAGCCTTAATTCCTCTATTACTTTGTATGTGTGTTTCTCGGTTTGGTCTGCATTTTGCCTGATCTTCTGGATCTCTTGAAAAGCCCTGTATATCAATCTTTTAAATTCTACCTCCAGTAGTTGCAAGAAATTATCTTCCTCTGGGAGGTTTCCTGGATCTTTGTGTTGGTTGCTTGCTGAAGCCATCATGATCTACCTCTCTTTACAAGATTTAATATTGACTGTTGTCTCTGTGCCATCAATAAGTTATTATATTTATTTATTTTGTTTGCTTATTGTGTCCTGGCTTCTTGTTTTGTTTTGTTTTGATATGCCCAAATAGGCTGGTCATATGAGTTACTTTGATTATTGGCATCTTTGAAGCTCTTATGGCCTGTCACCAGTTGGTTTGAGCTGCTATTAGGTATTTGAGCCAAGGAGTACATTTACTTTTCTTGTGTGGATTCAGCTGAGGTGTCCAGGTTACCGGTCAGCGAGTGTGTGGTGCAGGTTCTCACCTACACTCCTAGACTGACAGGGCTACGTAGGGGTGATTGGAACAGGCACAGGCATCTGGCTGCAGTAGGGGGTTATGTGCTGAGCAAGGTAAGTGGCTAAAGGCTGCCCCTGAGTGCCTGGGAGGAAGGTGTGTCCCTGTTCCCTAGAGTGTGTAGGTGGGTGAGTTTTTCAGCCAGACTTTGGGCACCCAATGCTGTTGTTGGCTGTAAGGACTGGGATGGCACCACTTATTCTTACACCCCTGTCATGGGTGGCTAGGTGGAGTGGGTGGAGCCACCAGTTCTCAGGCTCCTGATGTGGGTGGGTGAAGATCCTGCTTAATGGGCAGGGTACAGTCAAATGTCACTAATCTGCTACTCCCCCTTAGCTACTGCAGTTGAAAATATGCTTCAGGTACATGCTGTCTTGTACTATGCTAATGAGGGTCTACACTATTGAAATAGGGTGAAAGGCATTTGAAGTCCACGGACCCCACATGTCTATGCCTAGGTAAAGGGGCAGTGCCTTCCCTGAGATCCCAGCTTAGGGGTGCTGGCAGATTCTCCTTTCTTGTTTGTTCATTTGCTTATTTGTTCCCTCTCCAAAGCCAGAAAACTGGCTCAGGCGTTTGTGAAGGGTTCCACTTCCAGCCTAGGGGACACAGGAATTGATGAAGCCAGACCAGTACTGGAGCAGAGCAGAGAGGGGGCAGGTGAGGGGGAGAGAGGCACTTCCCAAAGGGGGAAGGGTTATTTTGATCCCTTGTGATAGGTTGGATGCTTGCGCTTAACTTTCATAGATGCAGCGCCACTTCTCCCTGGCTCCGGAAGCTTGTGCAGGCTCTTTGCTGCTTGGTTTCTCCCAAAGTGGAAAACACATCCCGAGTGCTACTGTCTGCCTCAGCTCATGTGCACTGGCTGATCCAATCTGCAGGGTGACGGCCAGGTCAGGTCTGACAAATCCTTGCTGCTTCTGAACTGTCTCTCCTCCCCCCTGCCATTCAGTCCAACTCTTCAACATTGTCTTTGATGTTCAAGTCTCCTAGATTGTCATATTTAATCAATTAACTTGCTTTTCAGGTCTTTGTTGTAAGAGGGACCACAGGATGCATCTGGCTATTCTTGCCATCTTGGTCCTGCATTTCTACTTTTTTATTCTTGAATTTTATTGTGCTTTGGGTAAAATTTTATGGAACACTTTCGTTTCTCATACAAAAATTTATGTACGAATCGTTTTGTGATATTGTTTGCAACTTCTACAATGTATCAGCACTCTCCCCCTTTTCACCCCAGGTTCCCTAAGTCCATTTGTCTGGTTTTCCTGTCCTTTCCTGCATTTTTGTCTTTGCTTTTGGGCAGATGTTGCCAATTCGGTATCGTATACTTGATTGAACTAAGAAGCATGTTCCTAATGTGTATTATTGTTTGTTTGATAGGCCTGCCTAATCTTTGGCTGAAAGGGAGGCTTCAGGACTGGCTTCAGTTCTGAGTTAGCAGGGTGTCTGGTGGCCATAGTCTCAGGGGTTCCACCCGTCTCCATCAGACCAGTAAGTCTGGTCTTTTCTTTTTGTGAATTTGAATTTTTGTTCTACATTTTTTTTCCTGTTCTGTCTGAGACACTCTACTGTGATCCCTTTAAGAGCGGTCAGTGGTGGTAGCCAGGTGCCATCTATTTCTTCTGTGCTCAGGCTTGTGTAGGTTGTGATTAATGTGGTCCATTAGTCATCTGAACTAAAATTTTCCTTATGTCTTTGTTTTTTTTTCGTTTCCTTTGCTCTGGATGGGATGGGACTAGTAGGTGTATCTTAGATGGCAAATGGCAAGCTTTTAAGACCCCAGGCGTTACCCACCAAAGTAGGATGTAGAATATTTTCTTTATGAACTGTTATATCAATTGATCTAGATGTCCCCTGAGACTATTATTCACAGCCCTCAGCCTCAGTAGTTCAGTTCCTCAAGGTGTTCGAATGTGTCTAGGAAGCTCAGTCAATTTGTGCTGACTTCCCCTATATTGTGTGTGGTCTTTCCCTTCACCAAAGTTAACACTTGTTTACTATACAGTTAGTGATTTCCCCTCCCCATGTCTCCCCTCCCTGGCAACCATCAAAGATTTTTTTTTTCAGTGTGTAAACACTCTCTTGAGTTTTTATAATAGTGGTCTCATACAATATTTGTCCTTTTGTGATTGACTTAATTCACTTAGCATAATGTCCTCCAGATCCACTGATGTTGTGGAATGTTTCACAGATTCATCATTATTCTTTATTGTTATGTAATATTCCATTGTGCGTATGTACCACAGTGTTTTAATCCATTCATCTGCTGATGGGTACTTAGGTTGTTTCCATCTTCTTGCTGTTGTGAATAATGCTGCAATGAACATTGCTGTGCATATGTCTATTCCTGTTACAGCTCTTATTTCGTTAGGGTATATATCTATAAGTGAGTTTCCTGGCTCATACAGTATGTCTAACTTTTTGTGGAAGTGTCATACCATGTTCTATAGTGGTTGTATCATTTTACATTCCTATCAGCAGTGTGTAAGAGTTCCAGTATCCCCACAACTTCGCCAATATTTTTGTTTAGTTTTGATTAGTGCCAGTAATGCTGGGGTGAGGTAGTATCTCATTGTAGTTTTGATTTGTATCACTGTAATTGCTAATTTATTGTGAGCATTTGTTCATGTTTGTTAGCTGCCTGCATGTTTTCTTTGGGATTTGTTTGTCTTTTTATTGTTGACGTGTTGAAGTTTTCTAAAATTTTAGAGATTATACCCTTGTTGGATATGTAATAGCCAAATTTTTTTTCACAATCTGTAGGTTCTATTCTTACTCATCTTCTGCTGTGTGTGCATTTTTAATTATGTTTGATGTTCCATTTATGCCATATATTTTGGCCCATAGCATTGACCCTATTTTTTGCTCCATGATCTATATCGTTTTAGGTTTTATATTTAGGTCTTTGATCCATTTTGAGATAGTTTTTGCGTATGGTGTGAGATATGGGCCCTGTTTCTTTTTCTACAGATAGGTATTCAATTTTGCCAGCACCATTTGTTGAAAAGACTGCTTTTTCCACATTTAATGGACTTCGTTCCTGCCTTGAGGTGATCAGCCAGCAACCTTCTGGCAAGTTGATTACATTGGACCACTTCCATTACATAAAGGGCAGCATTTTGTCCTTACTGTAATAGACACTCGTTCTGGATATGGACTTGCCTTCCCTGCATGCAATTCTTCTGCCAAAACTACCATCTGTGGACTTACAGAATGCCTGATCTGCCGTCATGTTATCCCACACAGCATTGCCTTGGATCAAGGGATTCACTTCACAGCAAATAAAGTGCAGCAGTGGGCCCATGCTCATGGAATTCATTGGACTTACCATGTTCCCCATCATCCTGAAGCATCTGGCTTGATAGAATGATGGAATGGCCTCCTAAAAACATAATTATGGTGCCAGTTAGGTGGCAATACCTCACAGGGTTGGGGCAGTGTTCTTTAGGAGGACTGTATATGCTCTAAACCAGTGTCCAATATATGATGCTGTTTCTCCCATAGCCAGGATTCACGGGTTCAGGAATCAAGGGGTGGAAATGGGAATGGCACCACTCACTATTACCCCTAGTGACCCACTTGCAAGATTTTTGATTCCTGTCCCCAGGATCTTATGTTCTGCAGGTCTAGAGGCCTTAGTTCCAAGGGAAGGAATGCTCCCACCTGGAGACACATCACTGATTCCATTGAACTGGATGCTAAGAAAGCCACTTAGCCACTTTGGTCTCCTTATGCCTCTGGATCAACAGGCAAAGAAGGCAGTTACCATACTGGCTGGTATGACTGATCCTGATTACCAAGAGGAAATTGGATTGATATTACATAATAGAAGTAGAGTATGTCTGAATGCAGGAGGTTCCTTAGGGCGTCTCTTAGTACTACCATGCCTGTGATTAAAGTCAATAGAAAACTACAGCAACTCAATTCTGACATGACTACTAATAGCCCAGACCCTTTAGGAATGAACTTTTGGGCTACCCCACCAGGCAAAGAACCATGGCCAGCTGAGGTACTTGCTGAGGGTAAAGGGAATACGGAATGGGTGGTGGAAGAAGGTAGTTCTAAACACCAGTAATGTTCACATGACCAGTTGCAGAAATGAGGACTGTAATTGTTATGAGTATTTCTGCTTTGTAAGTGTGCATCAAATATTTTTGCTTTCTTCACTTATAAAATATAAGACATAAACGGGGCTAATGCATTTTTTGTTGCAGGCGTGTTGTATCATATTAGGTGTGAGTATGACTTTGTAATTGTCTTTATTCAGAGATTACGTATGATTTTGGGAGACGTGTACAGGTGCTAAGTTGACAAGGGGTGGGCTGTGATGGTTAAGATTGTGTGTCAACTTGGCTTCTCAGTGTTTATATGTGATCACTCCCATGATGGGATCTGCCATAAGCAGTCAATCAGTTGAAACAAGGAGTTCCCTTGGGCGTGTGCCTGCATACAAATAGAAGTGAATGTTCTGGTTTTGCCTGCACTGGATCCTGTGGCTGCCTCCTGTTCGTCTGGCCTCTGGTTCTTGGGACTTGAGCTAGAAGCTTACCTACCAATCTTGGGATTAGTTGATCTTCACAACATGTGAGCAAGAGCCCTGCTCTCCAACATGCTGCTCTTGGGTTCACTAGCCCCTGCAGCTACTTGAATAAGGAGAAGCTTCTGTTCTGATCCATGGGCTTGGAACATTCTAGCCTCTACAACTGTGTGAACTATTTCCTTGATATAAATCTCTCTCAATATATATTTATATGCTTTACTGGTTTTGCTTCTCTAGAGAACCCAGCCTAAGACACAGAGTTTAGGAAGCTGAGTCCAAATTCAGGGTACCAGCTCCAGGGAAAGACTTTCTCTCTCGTCAGTGCTAAGGGCAGGTACTTTCCTCAATCTTCTCCAGTCGAGGAGCTTCTCAGTGCAGGGACTATGGGTCCAAATGATGTGCTATTCTCCTGGCTCTTGTTTCTTGGTCTTATGAAGTCTCCATGTTTCTCTGCTGCCTTCTCTCTTTTATATCTCAAAAGAGTTTGGCTTAAGACAGAACCTAATTTTGTAGATTGAGTCCTGCCTCATTAACATAACTGCTGCTAATCCCACCTCATTAACATCATAGAGGTAGGATTTACAACACATAGGAAAATCAGGTCAGATGACAAAATGGTGAATAATCACACAATACTGGAAATCATAGACAAGCCAAATTGATACACATTTTTTGGGAACACAATTCAATCCACAACAGTCCCTTCGTCAAAGATCAGCTGTCAATAGGTGTGTGGATTTATGTCCGGGGTCTCAATTCGATTCCATCCATCTACGTGTCTGTCATTTTACCAGCACAAGGCTGTTTTGACTTCTGTGGCTGTATAGTAGGTTCTGAGATCAGGTAATGTGAGGACTCCTACTTTGTTCTTCTTTAATAATGCTTTAACTTATTTGGGGCCTCTTTTCCTTCCATATAAAGTTAGTGGTTAGTTTTCTATCGCCTTGAAGAACACTGTAGGGATCTGAATCGGGATTGCGATATATCTTTAGATTGCTATGGATAGTATTAACATTTGCACAATGTTAAATCTTCCTATCCAAGAACATGGTGTGTTTTTCCATTTATGTCTCTTTTGCTTTCTTGCGGTAGTTGTTTTTTCTTTCTATAAATATTAAAATACCCTGGTTAGATTTATTCCTAAGTATTTTATCTTTCTGGGGCCATTGTAAATGCTATTGTTTTCCTTTTCAAAGTTCTCTTTGTCATCGTAGAGGAATCCAACTGATTTTTTTGTATGTTGATATGTATCCTGCCACTTCGCTAAATCCTTCTATTAGTTCCAGTAGCTTTCTTGTGTCATCTTTAGGGTTTTCTATGTATTGTTGTTGTTGTTAGGTTCCATCGAGCCTGTTTCGAATCATATCGACCCTATGTACAACAGAACAAAACACTACCTGGTTCTGTGATGTCCTCACAATCATTCTGCTTGAGCTCGTTGTTGAAGCCAATGTGTCAATCCATCTTGTTAAGGTTGTTTCTCTTTTTTCGCTGACCCTCTACTTTACCAAGCATGGTGTCCTTCTCCAGGGACTGATCCCTCCTGATAACATGTCCAAATTATATGAGATGTAGTCTCGCCATCCTTGCTTCTAAGGAGCATTCTGGTTGTACTTCTTCCAAGACATTTATTTCTTCTTTTAGCAGCCCAGGGTGTATTCAATATTCTTTACCAACACCACAATTCAAAGGTATCAATTCTTCTTCAGTCTTTCTTATTCATTGTCCAGCTTTCGAATGCATATGACGCAATTGAAAACACCATGGCTTGGGTCAGGCGCACCTTAGTCTTCGAGGTGACCTCGTTGCTTTTCAACACTTTAAAGAGGTCTTTTGCAGATTTGCCCAATGCAATGAATTTTTTTTTTTTAATGCATCTTTTGACTTCTTAACTGCTGCTTCCATGGGTGTTGCTTGTGGATCCAAGTAAAATGAAATCCTTGAAAACTTCAGTCTTTTCCCTATTTATCATGATGTTGCTTATTGGTCCAAGTCTGAGGATTTTTATTGTCTTTATGTTGAGGTGTAATCCATACTGAAGGCTGTGGTCTTTGACCTTCATCAGTAAGTGCTTCAGGACATTTCCACTTTCAGCAAGCAAGGTTGTGTCATCTGTATAATGCAGGTTGTTAGTAAGTCTTCCTCCAATCCTGATGCTGTTCTTTTTCATATAGTCCAGCTTCTTGGATTATTTGCTCAGTATACAGATTGAATAAGTATGGTGAAAGGATACAACCCTGACTCACACCTTTCCTGACTTTAAACCATGTAGTATCTCCTTGTTCTGTTCGAATGACTGTCTCTCGATCTACGTACAGGTTCCTGATGAGCACAATTAAGTGTTCTGGAATTCTCATTCTTGGTAATGCTATCTATAATTTGTTACGATCCACACAGTTGAATGTCTTTGCATAGTCAATAAAACACAGGTGAACATCTTTCTGGTATTCTCTGCTTTCAGCTAGGATCTGGCTGACATCAGCAATGATATCCCTGGTCCCATGTCCTCTTTGGAATCCAGTTTGAACTTCTGATGCAGCACTTTTGAATGGTCTTCAGCAGAATTTTACTTGCGTGTGATATTAATGATATTATTTTATAATTTCTGCATTTGGTTGGATCACGTTTCTTAGGAATAGGCATAAATATGGATCTCTTCCAGTCAATTGGCCAGGTAGCTATCTTGCACATTTCTTGGCATAAACAGGTAAGCACTTCCAGAGCTGCATCCGTTTGTTGAAATATATCAATTGGTATTTCATCAACTCCCAGAGTCTTGTTTTTCACCAATTCCTTCAGTGCAGCTTGGACTTCTTCCTCCAGTACTATTAGTTCCTGATAGTATGCTACCTCTAGAAATGGTTGAACGTCGACCAATTCTTTTTGGTATTGTGACTCTTTGTATTCCTTTCATCTTCTTTTGATGCTTCCTATGTCATTTAATATTTTCCCTGTAGAACCCTTCAATATTGCAACTTGAGGCCTGAATATTTTCTTCAGTTCCTTCAGCTTGAGAAATGCCAAGAATGTTCTTCCCTTTTGTTTTCTATCTCCAGGTCTTTGCATGTGTCATTGCAATAGTTTAGTTTGTCTTCTTGACCCACCCTTTGAAATCTTCTGTTCAGCTCTTTCACTTCATCATTTCTTCCTTTCACGTTAGCTACTCTACATTCAAGAGCAAGTTTCAGAGTCTCTTCTGACATCATTTTGGTCTTTTCTTTCTTTCCAGTCTTTTTAATGACCCCTTGCTTTCTTCAGGTATGATGTCCCTCGTGTCATTCCACAACTTGTCTGGCCTTTGGTCATTTGTATTCAACGTGTCAAATCTATTTTTGAAATGGTGTCTAAATTCAGTTGGGATATACTCATGGTCATAATTTAGCTCTTGTGGACTTGTTCTAATTTTCTTCAACTTGAACTTGCATATTAGCAATTGATGGTCTGTTCTGTAGTTGGTCCCTGCCTGTGTTCTGTTATCATTGAGCTTTTCCATCATCTCTTTCCACAGATGTAGTCTATTTGATTCCCGTGTATTCTGTCTGGTGAGGTCTATGTGTACAGTCACCATTTATGTTGGTGTAAGAAGGTGTATGCAATGGAGAAGTCATTGGTCTTGCAAAATTCAATCATGTGATCTCTGGCATCATTTCTATCACCAAGGCCATGTTTTCCAACTACCAATCCTTTTTCTGTTTCTAACTTTCGCATTCCAATCACCAGTAATTATCAATGCATCCTGTTTGCATGTTCAATCAATTTCGGACCTCAGAAGTTGGTAAAAATCTTCAATTTCTTCATCTTTGGCTTTAGTGGTTGGAGTGTAAATTTGAATAATGGTCATATTAACTGGTCTTCCTTGTGTTGTTGTTGTTGTTAGGTGCCATCGAGTCAGCTCCAACTCACAGTGACCCTATGCACAACAGAACGAAAAACTGCCCAGTCCTGCACCATCCTTACAATCATTGTTATGCTCGCAGCCATTGTTGGAGCCACTATGTCAATCCATCTCATTGAGGGTTTTTCCCTTTTCTGCTGATCCTGTACTTTACCAAGCATGATATCTTTCTCCAGGGACTCATCCCTCCTGACAACATGTCCAAAGTACATAAGACGCAGTCTCGCCATCCTTGTTTCTAAGGAGCATTCTGGTTGTACTTCTTCCAAGGTAGATTTGTTCAGTCTTTTGGCAGCCCATGGAATATTCAATATTCTTTGCCAACACCACAATTCAAATGCGTCAATTCTTCTTCGGTCTTCCTTATTCATTGTCCAGCTTTCACATGCATATGATACGATTGAAAATACAATGGCTTGGGTCAGCCGCACCTTAGTCTTCAAGGTGTCATCTTTGCTTCAACACTTTAAAGAGGTCCTTTGCAGCAGATTTGCCCAGTGCAATAACAGCGTTATACTTCAGGATAGAAATAGATCTTGAAGTGTTCTTTTTGACGATGTCATTCCTAACATAGTAGACCATATAACTGTCCAACTCAGAATTAACAACACCAGTCTCTTTCAGCTCACTAATGCCTAGGATATTGATGTTTATAGGTTCCATTTCATTTTTGATGATTTCCAATTTTCCTAGATTCGTACTTCCTACATTCCACATTCCAATTTTTAATGTATGTTTGCAGCTGTTTCTTCTCATTTTGAGTAGTGTCGTATCAGCAAATGAAGGTCCCAAAAGCTTGTGTCCATCCACACTATTAAGGTTGACTCTACTTTGAGGAGGCAGCTCTTCCCAGATCGTATTTTGGGTGACCTCCAACCTAAGAGGCTATCTTCTGGCACTATATCAGACAGTGTTCTACTGCTATTCATAAGATTTTCACTGGCTTTTTCTTTTCAGAAGTAGACTGCTGGGTCCTTCTTCCTAGTCTGTCTTACTCTGGAAGTTCAGCTGAAACCTGTCTGCCATGGGTGACCCTGCTGGTATTTGAATACCGGTGGCATAGCATCCAGCATCACAGCAACATGCAAGCTCCCACAGTACGACAAACTGACAGACAGGTGGGGCTTTCTATGTGTAGGATCGAAGACTCTGGGAATAGGGATAGTCTTACTTCTTCCTTACCCATTTGGATATCCTTTATTTTCTTTTCTTGCCTTATTGCTCTTGCTAGAACTTCCAATTCAATTTTGAATAAGAGTGGTGATAAAGTGCATCCATGTCTGGTTCCTGTTCTCACGTGGAATGCTTTCAGAGTCTCTGTTGAGGATAATGTTGACTGTTGGTTTCGTATAAATACCCTTTATTACATTGAGGAGTTTCTCTTTTATTCCCATTTTGCTGAGAGTTTTTATCAGGAATGGGTGTTTGACTTTGTCAGATGCCTTTTCTGCATTGCTTGAGATGATTGTGTGATTTTTACTCTTTGTTTTATTTATGTGGTGGAATGCATTGATTGATTTTTCTAATTTGAGCCATCCCTGCATGTCTGGTAAGAATCCCATTTGGTTGTGATGTATAATTTTTTATATGCTGTTGAATTCTATTTGCTAGCATCATGTTTAGAATTTTTGCATCTACCTTTGTGAGGGATATTAGTCTGTAGTTTTCTTTTTTATTATATCTTTTCCTGGCTTTATTATCAGAGTTATATAGCTTCATAGAATGAACTCAGAAGTATTCTTTCCTTTTCCATATTCTGGAATATTTTGAAGAGAAATGGTGTCAACTTTTCTATGAATGCTTGGTAGAATTCTCCAGTGAAGCCATCTAGGCTGGGGCTTTTTTTTTTGCTGGGTGTTTTTTATGATTCCTTCAATTTCTTCTTTTGTTATGAGTCTGTTTAAATTTTCTAGCTCAGTTTGTGTTAGTTTAGGCAAGCAGCGTTTTTCTAGAAATTTGTCCATTCCTCCTGGGTTTTCAAATTTTTTGGAGTACGATTTTTTTGTACGACTCTGTTATGATCATTTTTATTTCTGTTCAGTTCTGTTGTAATGTCATCCATCTCATTTCTTATTCAGGTTATTAGCATCTTCTTGATTCTTTCTATTGTTTTTCTGTTCTCTGTTTCATTGATTTCTGCTCTAATTTTTATTATTTCATTTCTCTTGGCTATTGTGGGCTTTTTTGGTGCTCTATTTGTAACTGTTTGAGTTGTATGGTTAATGTTTTGATTTTTGCATTTTCTTCTTTTTTGATGTATGCGTTTATTGATATAAATTGATCTCTGAGCACTGCTTTTGCTGTGTCCAAAGGTTTTGGTATATTGTGTTTTCATTCTCACTTGACTCTAGGAATATGATTTTTTTCATCTTTGATTTCTTCCATTATCCGGAAGTTTTGAAGCAGGATATTATTCAGTTTCCATGTATTAGATTTTTTTTTTCTTGCTCTTCCTGTTATCAGTTTCTGCTTTTATAGAATTGTGATCAGAGAAGGTGCTTTGTGTTATTTCAATGTTTCTGAATTTTTGAGGTTTCCTTTGTGGCCTAAAGTCTGGCCTATTCTGGCGTATGATCCATGAGCATCGGAGAAGCACGTGTACTTTGCTGCTGTTGGGTGCAATGTTCTGCATGTCTATGAGGTTGAGTTGGTTGATTGTGGTATTTAGATCGTCTGTGTATTTCTTGAGTTTCTTTCTAGTTGTTTTTTCCTTCACCGAGAGTGGTGTGCTCAAGTTTCTTTGACGAAGTATCTATTTCTTTTTCAGTGGTTAATAGAGTTTATTTCATGTATTCTGGAGCTCTGTCATTGGGTACATAAATATTTATTATGGCTATGTCCTCTTGGTAGATAGTGCCTTAAAGTCTATTTCATCAGAGATTAATATTGCCATGTATCTTCTTTTTTGGTTATTGTTTGTTTGATATATCTTTTTCCATCCTTTCAGCTTTCATTTATTAAGGTGTGTTTCTTACAGATAATGTATCAGTGGGGTTTTTTAAAAATCCATTCTGCTACTCTCTGTCTTTTTATGGGTGCATTTAGGCTATTTACATATGGCATGATTATCGATAAGTTAAGTGCGAGTTTATTGCTGTCATTTTGTTACTTTTTTTTTTTTTGGTAGTGTTGATGGTTTCTTCATTCCATTTAATCTGCTAAACTGAGTTCATTTTGATTGTGGCTTTATATTTCCTTTCTTGTTGGTTTTGTGTGTACTGTCTTTATGACTTTCTTTTATATTTTGATGAGTAGGTTTGTTAACTTTTTTTCTTAGTGGTCACCCAGAAATTCACCTTTATCTTCATATGTTTAAAGCAGGAATCTATTTTTTCGATATTGTCTTACGTCCTCTGTGTTTGGAAGTTCTAAACCTACAGAGTTTATTCCACATTTATATTCTGAAGTGGTCATCAGTTACAGATTGACATCTCTGGTTCCCTGTTTTCGGTCTTTTAGCTTTATTTTATTTTTGAGAGTTTTTAAAATTTAGGTTGATATCTGGCTAAAGTTCTCATGTATTTTAATCTCAGGTAGTTGTCTGGTATTGTTAGTTTTTTTGTCCAAAGGACTCCCTGTAGCATATCTTGTAAAGTTGGTCTGGTTTTTACAAATTCCTTTAATTTCTGTTTATCTGGAAATATCCTAATTTGACCATCATATTCGAGGGATAATTTTGCTGGATATATAATTCTTGATTGCTGGTTTTCTTCGCTCAAGGTTTTACAGATGTCATCCCATTGCCTTCTTCCCTGCATAGTTTCTGTTGAGTAATCAGAGTTTAGACTTATGCCTCTTTGTAGGCGATTTTTCATTTTTTCCTGAGCTACTGTCAGGATTCTTTGTCTTTGGTTTTGCAAAGTATTATTATGATATATCTTAGTGTTCTTCTTTTGGGATCTATCCTGTATAGTGTTTGCTGTTTTTCTTGTATGGTTGTCATCTCATTTTTTTTTTTAAATAATTTTTATTGCGCTTTAAGTGAAAGTTTACAAATCAAGTCAGTCTGTCACACAAAAACCCATATGCACCTTGCTACACACTCCCAACTACTCTCCCCCAAATGAGACGGACTGCTCTTTCCCTCCACTCTCTCTTTTCGTGTCCATTTTGTCAGCTTCTAACCCCCTCCACCCTCTCATCTCCCCTCCAGGCAGGACATGCCAACATAGTCTCAAGTGTCCACCTGATCCAAGAAGCTCACTCCTCACCAGCATCTCTCTCCAACCCATTGTCCAGTCCAATCCCTGTCTGAAGAGTTGGCTTCAGGAATGGTTCCTGTCCTGGGCCAACAGAAGGTCTGGGGTCCATGACCACCAGGGTCCTTCCAGTCTCAGTCAGACCATTAAGTCTGGTCTTATGAGAATTTGGGGTCTGCATCCCATTGCTCTCCTGCTCCCTCAGGGGTTCTCTGTTGTGTTCCCTGTCAGGGAAGTCATTGGTTGTAGCCGGGCACCATCTAGTTCTTCTGGTCTCAGGATGATGTAGTCTCTGGTTCATGTGGCCCTTTCTGTCTCTTGGTACCTTGTGACCTTGGTGTTCTTCATTCCCCTTTGATCCAGGTGGGTTGAGACCAATTGGTGCATCTTAAATGACTGCTTGCTAGCATTTAAGACCCCAGACACCACTCTTCAAAGTGGGATGCAGAATGTTTTCTTAATAGATTTTATTATGCCAATTGACTTAGATGTCCCCTGAAACCATGGCCCCCAGACCCCCACCCCTGCTACTCTGACCTTTGAAGCATTCAGTTTATTCAGGAAACTCCTTTGCTTTTGCTATAGTCCAATTGTGCTGACCTCCCCTGTATTGTGCGGTGTCTTTCCCTTCACCTAAAGTAGTTCTTACCTACTATCTAATTAGTGAATACCCCTCTCTCACTCTCCTTCCCTCCCCCCTCATAACTGCGAAAGACTTGTTTTCTTCTCAGTTTAAACTATTTCTCAAGTTCTTATAATAGTGATCTTATACAATATTTGTCCTTTTGCAACTGACTAATTTCACTCAGCATCGTGCCTTCCAGGTTCCTCATGTTATGAAATGTTTCACAGATTCCTCACTGTTATCGATGCGTAGTATTCTATTGTGTTAATATACCATAATTTATTTATCCATTCATCCCTTGATGGGCACCTTGGTTGCTTCCATCTTTTTGCTATTGTAAACAGTGCTGCAGTAAACATGGGTGTGCATATATCTGTTCGTGTAAAGGGTCTTATTTCTCTAGTGTATATTGCAAGGAGTGGGATTGCTGGATCCTATGGTAGTTCTATTTCTAGCTTTTTAAGGAAGTGCCAAATCGATTTCCAAAGTGGTTGTACCATTTGACATTCCCACCAGCAGTGTAGAAGTGTTCCAATCTCTCCACAGCCTCTCTAACATTTATTATTTTTTTTTTTTTTTGGATTAATGCCAGCCTTGTTGGAGTGAGATGAAATCTCATTGTAATTTTGATCTGCATTTCTCTAATGGCTAATGATCATGAATATGGCCTCATATATCTGTTAGCTACCTGAATGTCTTCTTTAGTGAAGTGTCTTTGCCCATTTTTTAATTGGGCTGTCTTTTTGCAGTAAAGTTTTTGCAGTATCATGTAGATTTTAGAGATCAGGCGCTGATCAGAAATGTCATAGCTAAAAACTTTTTCCCAGTCTGTAGGTAGTCTTTTTACTCTTTTGGTGAAGTCTTTGGATGAGCATAGGTGTTTGATTTTTAGGAGCTCCCAGTTATCTAGTTTTTCTTCTGCGTTCTTTATAATGTTTTGTATACTGTTTATGCCATGTATTAGGGCTCCTAATGTTGTCCCTATTTTTTCTTCCATGATCTTTATCATTTTAGATTTTATATTCAGGTCTTTGATCCATTTTGAGTTAGTTTTTGTGCATGGAGTGAGGTATGGGTCTTGTTTCATTTTTTTTATAGATGGATATCCAATTATGCCAGCACTGTTTGTTAGAAAGACTGTCTTTTCCCTATTTAACTGTTTTGGGGACTTTGTCAAACGTCAGCTGCTCATATGTGGATGGATTTATGTTTGGATTCTCAATTCTGTTCCATTGGTCCATGTATCTGTTGTTGTACCAGTACCAGGCTGTTTTGACTACTGTGGTGGTATAATAGGTTATAAAATCAGGTAAAGTAAGGCCTCCTACTTTGTTCTTCTTTTTTAGTAATGCCTTATTTATCTGGGGCCTCTTTCCCTTCCATATGAAGTTATTTTCTTCTGGTGCCTCTTGGTTTCTTTTGTTGCTCTCTTTCTATTTGTTCAAGTTGTAGGGATAATTCTTTGATTTTGGTCCTTTCTTCTTTTTGGATGTGTGCATTTTTTGATATAAATTGGCCTCTGAGCACTGCTTTTGCTGTGTCCCAAGGGTTCTGATAGGAAGTGTTTTCATTCTCATTGGATTCTCTGAATTTCTTTATTCCATCCTCAATGTGTTCTATAATCCTGTCTTTTTTGAGCAGGGTATTGTTCAGTTTCCAAGTGTTTTTTGTTTTCCCTGCTTTTCATGTTATTGATTTCCACTTTTATGTTCTTATGGTCAGAGAAAGTGCTTTATAATATTTCAATGTTTTGGATTCTGCTAAGGCTTGCTTTATGGCCTAATACATGGTCTAATCTAGAGAATGTTCCATGTGCACTAGAAAAGAAAGTATACTTGGCTGCTGTTGGGTGGAGTGTTCCGTATATGTCTATGAGGTCAATTTGGGTGATGGTAGCATTTAGATCTTCTGTGTTTTTATTGAGCTTCTTTCTGGATGTCCTGTCCTTCACCGAAAGTGTTGTTTTGAAGTGTCCTACTATTATTGTGGAGCTGTCTATCTCACTTTTCAGTGCTGATAGAGTTTGTTTTATTTATCTTGTAGCCCTGTCATTGTGTGCATAAATATTTAATATGGTTATATCTTCTTAGTGTATTGTCCCTTTAATCATTAGTGTCCTTCCTTATCCTTTCTGATGTATTTAACTTTAAAGTCTATTTTGTCAGAAATATTGCCACTCCTGCTTTTTTTTGATTGTTGTTTGCTTGATATATTTTTTCCCATCCTTTGAGTTTTAGTTTTTTTGTGTCTCTAAGTCTAAGGTGTGTCTCTTGTAGGCAGCATATAGACGGATCTTGTTTTTTAATCCATTCTGCCACTCCCTTTCTCTTTATTGGTGCATTTAGTCCATTTACATTCAGGGTAATTATGGATAGGTATGAATTTAGTGCTATCATTTTGATGTCTTTTTCTGTATGTTGACAGTTTCTTTTTCCCACTTGATTTTAGGTGCTGAGTAGATTTTCTTTATGTATTGTCCTTTCCTCATATTTGTTGTTGTTGATTTTGTTTCTACTGAGTCTCTATTTTTCCTTTATATTTTATTTTGATGAGTAGGATAACTTGTCTCCTTTGTGGTTACCTTATTATTTACCCCTGTTTTTCTAAATTTAAAACTTTTATTTTTTTGTATCACTGTATCTTCCTCTCCATATGGAAGGTGTATGATTATATTTCTTAGTCCCTCTTTATTATTTTAATGTTGTCTTCTTTTATATAATAACATCAGTGTTACCCTGTTTTGGGCTTTTTTTTTTTTTTTTAATTATAATCTTGCTTTGTTTTTTTGGATTTCCCTGTCTGGGTTGACATCTGGTTGCTCTGCCCAGTGTTCTAGTCTTGGGTTGATGCCTGATATTATTTTCTAACCAAAGAACTCCCTTTGTTATTTCTTGTGGTTTTGGTTTGGTTTTTACAAATTCCCTAAACTTGTGTTTATCTGGAAATGTCTTAATTTCACCTTCATATTTAAGAGACAGTTTTGTTGGATATATGATTCTTGGCAGGCAATTTTTTTCCTTCAGGTTTTTAAATACGTCATCCCATTGCCTTCTTGCTTGCATGGTTTCTGCCGAGTAGTCCGAGCTTATTCTTATTGGCTCTACTTTGTAGGTGACTTTTCGTTTATCCCTCGCTGCTCTTATAATTCTCTCTTTATCTTTGGTTTGGCAAGTTTGATGATAATACGTCTTGGTGACTTTCTTTTAAGATCTACCTTATGTGGAGTTCGATGAGCATCTTGGATAGATATCTTCTCATCTTTCACAGTATCAGGGAAGTTTTCTGCCAACAAATCTTCAACAATTCTCTCTGTATTTTCTGCTATTCCTCCCTGTTCTGGTACTCCAGTCACTCATAGGTTATTTCTCTTCATAGAGTCCCACGTGATTCTTAAGGTTTCTTCATTTTTTAAAATTCTTTTATCTGATTTTTCTTCAAGTATATTAGTGCCAAGTGATTTATCTTTGAGTTCAGAAATTCTAGTTTCTACTTGCTCAATTCTGCTCCTCTGACTTTGGATTGAGTTGTCTAATTCTGTAGTTTTATTGTTAATCTTCTGAATTTCTGATTGCTGTCTATGGATTTTTCCAGCTTATTAAACTTTTCATTATGTTCCCGAATAATCTTTCTAATTTCTTCAGTTACTTTATCTGTGTGTTCCTTGGCTTGTTCTGTGTATTGCCTCATTTCCTTCCTGATGTCTTGAAGGGTTCTGTGTATTAAACTTTTGTATTCTGCATCTGGTAGTTCCAGGAATGCACTTTGATGTAGAACATCCCTGGATTCTGTTGAGGTGATCATGGTTTCTTTATGTTACTTGATATTGTCTGTTGTCTCCGAGCCATCTATAAGTTATTGTATTAGTTTGTGCTTGCTTACTGTGGTGTAGCTGCTTGCTTTGTTTTGTTTTGGTATACCCCTATGGGTTGCTTGAGTGAGCTAGCTTGATTATTTCTGCCTTTGGAGCTCTGATGTCCTGTCCCCAAATGGCTAGAGGTGTTATCAGGTATATCAGTCTAGGAGTCCTTTCACTTTTATTGTATGAATTCAGCTCAGGTTTCCAGGTAGATGATCATCAAGTGTGTGCTACAGGCTCTGTCCTACAGTCTTAGAGGGACGGGGTAATTGGCATGTATACCGGTATCTGACTGCAGCCAGGGGTCACTCTCTAAACAAGGCAGGGGGTTGAGAACCAACCCCCAAGTGTCTCTGAGGAAAATGCTTCTCAGTTCCCTAGAGCGTGCTGGTGGGTGGGCTCTGCAGAGGGACCATGGGCACCCAAAGTTTTTGGTTGTAAGGACTGGGAGGTACCAGCTATCTTTGGACCCCTGTCGTGGGTGGCTGGGTGACCTGAGTGGAGCTACCAGTTCTTAGGTCCCTGATGTGAGTAGGTGAGGACCTTGTTTAATAGGCAAAGCAATGTCAAACGTCAAACACCCACCTTTCCACCGCATAGCTGAAATGGTTGGAGTTTGCCAACAAGGGCTTATTCTCCCAAAATAGGCCCACACAGGTCCATGCAGAAGGGAAAGGTGCTCAAGGTCCATGGACGGTTTATGCCTGGACAGGAGCCTCTTCTGTCCTGAGCTCCCCTGGTTAATGGAGCTAGCAAATTATCTTTTCCCCCCAGTTGCAAATTTTTTCCTTTCCCAAGGCGGAGAGTACAGCTCTAGGTGCTCACCAGCGTATATCTCAGGCCCAAGGATTCAGCCACTGAAGCCGGCTTGGGGGTGGGGGAGACGCGGTAAAATACACGCAAGTACTTAGCTTTTGCCAAGAGTGCCGTTCTCCTCAGGCTCCAGAGGTGTGAGTAGGCTGTGTGGATGGCTTCTTCTCCCTGAGGAAACTGCAGCTGAACCCTAGTACCAGCCTGCCGCTGCCACCGCTGCAGCTCCGGGAATGGTGCTGAGGGCTCCTCTCCACTTCTGAACGGTTTCTTCCTCCCCCTGCCCCTCAGTTCGTTGTCTAAGCTTGCCTTTGATACTCAGGGCTCCCAGCTTGTCACAAATATTCTTGTTTCACTTGTTTTTTCAGGTCTTTGTTGTAAAGAGGGCTCGCCGGAAGTGTCTGTCTATTCCGCCATCTTGGCTCTGCCAAGCTCAAAGACCTTATCTTTCATATTAGGGAAGCTTTCCGTCAGCAAATTTTCAGCAATTATGTCTGTGATTTTTGTTGTCTGCTCTCCTTTTGGGATTGTGCTCACGTGTAGATTATCCTTCCTAATACTGTCCCACATAACTCTTAGGCTTTTTATTTTTTTTGATTGTTTCTTGAACAGATTAGTGTCACAGGATTTCTGTTCTATTTCACTGATCCTGTCTTCCATTGTTTTGATTCTATTCCTGTGAGTTTCCATTGAGTTTTCTATTTCTGAAATTTTATTGGTAAGCTTCTGGATTTCTCGTTGCTGCTTTTGTATAGTTTCCAATAGTCTTGTTATTTTGTTCTTGTATTGTTTTCCTAAATTCTTCTAGCATTATTGTCTGTGCTTTCCTTGGTTTTGTCTCTGTTTTCCTTGATTCCTTTGAAGATCCTATACATAATTCTTTTGAATTCCTTGCCAGGTAGCTCCATTACCTTTTATTTGTCACATAGGTTTTCTGGTTCTTTCGACTCGACGGCACTGGGCAGGTGGTTTGTTGTCTGTTGTCTCTGGGATATTAAGGGGTTATTGTATTTATTTTTTAATTGTATAATTGTTTGTTGGGTCCTTTTTTTTTGATTCCTTGCAGGCGTGGCTGGTGTGGTGCCCTGGTCACTGAAGTGGCCATGCTGTAGCATTCCCTACCTGTGTCTGGCCAAGTGGGGTGGTGGGTAGTTGTGGGAGCTCGAGTCTCTCTTTACTGGTCTTCTGTGACATCTATGAGTGGGTTGGTTGGGCTTTGGCCTCTGTCTGTCTTGGGTTCAGTGGCACAGGAGAGGGAGTGGTACTCTCTGTGCAGGTAGAGTGGCTGATGTGGTGAATGTGGTGGGTGAGTGGGGGTGTCACCTCTCGCTGGTTGGGGGGGAAGTGTGGACGGTAGAGGGGATTGGCGGGCAGATGTGCTTGCAGTCTCACTACCTGTGCTTTCTCGTGGGCAGGGCAAGGGAGGAAAGAATGGCACGTGGATGCACGCTCAGCATGCTGCATCCACCTGTTGGTGGGCAGGGAGAGGGAGGAAGGTGCAGCATGTGGATGTGCATGCACCTGTGCTGCTTCCACCTTGTGCTTGGCGGGGGAAGGAAAGAAAGGGCCTCGGGGGATGCACATGCAGTCACGACATCACTGCCCCGCTAGGTAGGGTGAGGGATGGAGACACACTAGGCAGATGCGTTGGCAGTCATGCCACCTCCGCCTCACGCCAGGTGGGGAAAGGGAGGAAGGGGCGGTAGGTGGATGTGCACGCAGTTGTGGTACTTCCACCTCTCACTGGATGGGGAGAAGTAGGGATTCAGGCTGGCTGTATGTGTGCACAGTGGTGCCTCCTCTGCCCCTTGCTGGTTGGAAGGAGAAGGGAGCGATGAGCGAGCTTTCTCAGTGTCTTGCTGCCACTGACCCCACTGAACCTTTGGGGAGGGGTGTAGGTGGTGAGTGGGCACATGTATGGGAGTGCATCTAATCCCATTTGTCAGGTAGGCACGTGGGGTAGTGGATGGGGTTGGGTGGGGCTCGTGTTGTGGTCTCCTGGTCAGGTGAAGTGTTTGGGGTATGGGACCCTTTGCTGCCTGTGGCTAGGGGGATGAGGTGAGGGGGAGTGCATCCCTCTGGATAGGATATGCAGGTGCTGGGTCACCTTGCATCTGCTATAGCCAGCGAGTGGGACTTGTCCCTGCTTGAGTGTGAGAAGGGGGTGCTGCCTGGGGACTGGTTGGGTGGGAGACCTCCTGGCAATGCTCCACAGATCCATTGCCTCGTGCGCATCACTCGCCTTTGATGTCGGGGCCACCACTCTTGAGTATTCCCAGTTCTGGATCCTGGCTCCCTCCCTGCCTCTGTTTCTCTGCGTATTTCTATAGAGTTACTCTGTCCCTTTTGGGGAAGTTGCCTTGCTGTTTTTTTCACCCAGGGTTGCTTCTGGCTTTGTCCTAAGATGACTGCATCAGGCCAGGATGGCTGGTTGAGCTCTTCCGTTCTGTGTTACTCCTTGTTCACCGCATTCACTCACTTTTTCCTTCCAGTCAGTGTTCAGTTCAGTTCTCAAGACTTCTTTTTTGATGTTCAGGGTTCCTAGATTGTTATCTGCTTCTGTCTCATTTTTTTTTTTTAATCTTTGGTGCAGGGGGATGTTAAGTTGCCATCTTAGCTCCACCCCATCCTGTACCTTTTTAAAAGACTCTTGTTGGAAAATGAATTAGCTAAATGTTGGTATTCTGATTTTTATCTTCTATATTACTTAAGCTATGATCTTTATTCTGTCTTCTCAGTGAGCTTCTCAAATTCTTCTTCCATGTTGTTAGGTGCTGTCAAGTTGGCTCTGACTCATAGCGACCCTATGTACAACAGAATGAAACACTGTCTGGTCCTGCACCATCCTCAAAATTGTTGCTATGCTTAAGCCCATTGTTGCAGCCACTGTGTCAATCCATCTCATCGAGGGTCTTCCTGTTCTTCGCTGACACTCTACTTTACCAAGCATGATGTCCTTCTCCAGGGACTGATCCCTCCTGATAACATATCGAAAGTATGTGAGACGTTGTCTCGCCATCTTTGTGTCTGAGGAGCATTCTGATTGTACTTCTTCCCACTTTCCTCCATAAAACTGATACGAGCAAATATTGAAGACTAATGCATTATCACTTCAATTTTGTAGCCTTTTAGGTACTTGGCCATAATGTGCATGTGAAATTTTAGATATGTGAGGAGAGACCAGTATTTCCCAAGTTTCCAGTAAACTAACAACAAAGACACACAAAAAAACAAAACAACTCACTGAAAACCTCAATGCATCCTCAGTGACAGAACTTGGGGAGACTTGCCAATAACCAGGAGAGTTGGCTGGATTTAGGAAAAAAGCCCAGGCATTACATTTTGAATGATACCACCAGGCAGAGAAGTAGGAAGAGAGTTTCTATTTCTTCTTCTGTGTTCCATGACTTATAATTTACAGGACACCCTGAAGACTGGGAAGCTAGTAAAAATTAATTGTTGAACAAGAAACAAAGACTCAGAAGGTAGGCTTTTAGTTGGTCTAAGGAAAAATCACTCCTTTCTATTGGAGTTTGACAATTTGGCCCAGTTTTGACTCTGAAGATTCCTAATGTATCCAGCCCTGCCATGCAAGGCCAAGTGGGAGCTTTGTGATTGTTGGCTTTGAACATAGCTACAACTAATAATAGTAGTAAGTCATTTTGTGTGACATACCTCTTCTATCATTATTTAAGACCCCATAACGTCATGATAATTTTTTTTTTAAAGTCATGATAAAACATATAGCTTGAGTTCTGTTGTGCTGTGCAGAATTAAGCAATAGGTGTGCCCTGCAAATAGAAGGGGAAAAGAAAGGAGAGAGCAGTGTCCTCTTCCCCAAGTCCTGACTGGAGGTAGTGGTGGCTTTCCCATGTGTAGGGCAGCTGTAATCTCATGAAGGTGACCAACAGAGAGTCAGCAGTGTGGGGAAAGAGGAGGAGCCTGAGCCTGAGGAACCTATTCCTGGCCCTTAGTGAGAAAGCACCTTAGGGCACTCTCAGAAAGAACAAACGACACTTCAGAAGAAATAATTTTCAGCTATGAACAACGGCCTGAAGCCATGGCAATTTAGTGAAATAAATGTGACCGGAATTTGTAGTCAAAATCTAGTGAGGATATCTGACTTATGCGTAAATGGTAGTTCTCAAAGTCTCCACCCCCATGCGTCTGTCAGATTGTTGTACTGTGGGGGCTTGTGTGTTGCTGTGATGCTGGAAGCTATGCCACCAGTATTCAGATACCAGCAGGGTCACCCGTGGAGGACAGGTTTCAGCTGAGCTTCCAGACTAAGACAGGCTAGGAAGAAGGACCCGGTGGTCTACTTCTGAGAGGAATTAGCCAGTGAAAACCTTATGAATAGCAGAACATTGTCTGATATTGTGCAGGAAGATGAGCCCCTCAGGTTGGAAGGCACTCAAAATACACCTGGGGAAGAGCTGCCTCCTCAAAGTAGAGTCAAGCTTAACGATGTGAAGTCAAGCTTTTGGGACCTTCATTTGCTGAGGTGGCACACCTCGAAATGAGAAAAAAACAGCTGCAAACATCCATTAATAATTGGAACCTGGAATGTACATAGTATGAATCTAGGAAAATTAGAAATTGTCAAAAATGAAATGGAATGCATAAAGATCAATGTCCTAGGCATTAGTGAGCTGAAGTGGACTGATTTTGGCCATTTTGAATAGGAAAATCATATAGTCTACTATGACAGGAATGACAACTTGAAGAGGAATGGTGTTGCATTCATCGTCAAAAAGAATATTTCAAGATCTATCCTGAAGTACAACGCTGTCAGTGATAGAATAATATCCATATGCTTACAAGGAAGACCAGTTAATCCGACTATTATTCAGATTTATGCACAACCATTAAGGCCAAAGATGAACTGAAGATTTTTATCAGCATCTCCAGTCTGAAATTGATTGAACATAAAATCAGGGTGCATTGATAATTACTGGTGATTGGAATGTGAAAGTTGGAAACAAAGAAGAAGGATCAGTAGTTGGAAAATATGGCCTTGGTGACAGAAACGATGCCGGAGATCATATGACTGAATTTTGCAAGACCAATGACTTCTTCGTTGCAAATACCTTCTCACCAACATACATGGTGACTATACACATGGACCTCGCCAGACAGAATACACAGGAATCAAATCAACTACATCTGTGTAAAAAGACGATGGAAAAGCTCAACATCACCAGTCAGAAGAAGGCCAGGCGCCGACTGCAGATCAGACCATCAATTACTCATATGCAAGTTCAAACTGAAACTAAAGAAAATTAGAACAAGTCTATGAGAGCCAAAGTATGACCCTGAGTATATCTCACCTGAATTTAGAGACCATCTCAAGAATAGATTTGATGTGTTGCACACTAATGACCAAAGGCCAGATGAGTTGTGGGAGGAAATCATACATGAAGAAAGCAAGAGGTCATTAAAAAGACAGGAGAGAAAGAAAAGACCTAAATGGATGTCAGAAGAGACTCTGAAACTTGCTCTTGGATGTCGAGTAGCTAAAGCAAAAGGAAAAAATGATGACGGAGAAGAGCTGAATAGATGATTTCTAAGGGCGGCTGGAGAAGACAAAGTATTATGATGAAATGTGCAAAGAGCTGGAGATAGAAAACCAAAGGGAAGAACACACTCAGCATTTCTCAATCTGAAAGAACTGAAGAAAAAATTCAAGCCTTGAGTTGCAATAGTGAAGGATTCTATGGGGAAAATATTAAATGACTCAGGAAGCATCAAAAGAACACACAGAGGCACTATACCAAAAAGAACTGGTTGGTGTTCATTCATTTCAGGAGGTACCATATGATCAGGAACCAATGGTACGAAGGAAAAAGTCCAAGCTGCACTGAAGGCACTGGTGAAAAACAAGGCTCTGGGAATTGACAGAATACCAACTGAGATATTTCAACAAATGGATGCAGTGCTCAAGTGCTCACTCGTCTATGCCAAGAAATATGGAAGACAGCTTCCTGGCCAACTGACTGGAAGAGATCCATGTTTATGCCTACTCCCAAGAAAGGTGATCCAACCGAATGTGGAAATTATCGAACAATATTAATATCACATGCAAGTAAAATTTTGCTGAAGATCATTCAGAAGCAGCTGCAGCAGTATATTCACAGGAACTGCCAGAAATTCAGGACGGATTCCGAAGAGGATGTGGAACCAGGGGTATCATTGCTGATGTCAGATGGATCATGGCTGAGAGCAGACAATACCAGAAGGATGTTTACCTGTGTTTTATTGACTACGCAAAGGCATTCGACTGTGTGGATCACATTGTGGAGAATGGGAATTCCAGAACACTTAATTGTGCTCATGAAAAATCTGCACATGATCAAGAGGCAGTTGTTCGAACAGAACAAGGGAATACTGTGTAGTTTAAAGTCAGGAAAGGTGTGCGTCAGGGTTGTAACCTTTCACCAGACCTATTCAATCTGTATGCTGAGCAAATAATCCAAGAAGCTCGACTATACGAACAAAGAGGTATCAAGATTGGAGGAAGAGTCATTAACAACCTGCGTTATGCAGATGACACAACCTTGCTTGCTGAAAGTGAAGAGGACTTGAAACACTTAAAGATGAAGATCAAAGACCACAGCCTTCAGTATGGATTACACCTCACAAGTGGACCAATAAGCAACATTATGATAGACGGAGAAAAGATTGAGGTTGTCAAGGATTTCATTTTACTTGGATCCACAATCAACACCCATGGAAGTAGGAGTCAAGAAATCAAAAGATGCATTGCAACGGGCAAATTGGCCCCAAAAGACCTCTTTAAAGTGGTGAAAAGCAAAGACATCACTTTAAGAAGTAAGATGTGCCTGACCCAAGCCATGGTGTATTCAATCACCAAATATGTATGCAAAAGGTAGACAATGAATAAGGAAGACCGAAGAAGAATTGATGCCTTTGAATCGTGGTGCTGGTGAAGAACATTAAATATGCCACAGACTGCCAAAAGAACGAACAAATCTGTCTTGGAAAAAGAACAAACAGAATGCCCCTTAGAAGCATGGTTGGTGAGGCTATGCTTCACATACTTTGGACATGTTACCAGGAGGGATCAGTCCCTGAAGAAGGACATCATGCTTGGTAAAATAGAGGGTCAGTGAAAAAAAGGAAGACCCTCAAAGAGTTGGACAGTGACTGCTGCAATGGGCTCAAGCATAGCAACAATTGTGCAGACAGTGTAGGACTGGGCAGTGTTTCATTCTGTTGTGCATGGGGTCGCTATGAGTTGGAACCAACTCAACAAGACCTAACAAAAACAACAAAAAAATGTTCAAGGCCAAAACCTTTTGTTCTCTGAGGTATATAACAATTTTTGATATCCTAATTTCTTTAGAAAACAATCCTTCATAAATAAGTAAAAGGTAAACTAGTCCATGTCTGAGTGGAAAGTCACAATTTCTAAATTTGTGGAGTCCTAAAACAATGGAGCCCTGGTGGCACAGTGGTTAAGCATTAGACTGCTAACTGAAAGACTGGCAGTTAGCATCTACCAGCTGCTCCTTGGAAACCCTATGGCGCATTTCTGCTCTGTCCTGTAGTGTTGGTATGAGTCAGAATTGACTCGATAGCAATGGGTTTGGTTTTTTTTTTTTTTTTAAAACAAAACAAAAAGTAGGGAGACTGAGCATATGCATTAAACCGCAGTGAGCACGGCCCTGGAAACGCTAGTTTGAATTACTGCGGATGTTCTTCCTAAATCAGTTTATAAAGGAAGCTAAAGCTATTTTTTTTTTTTAAAGCTATAGAATGTTTGCTTTACCTTTCTACTAATGCAACTTATTTATATTTTGTCCAAATGGCAAATGATGATGCAACATACTTAGTGTTGAGGTTACTGGGTTAGAAGCAAAGAGACTATATCACTGACTTAAGCATGGGAAAGTCATTTAACCTTTCCAGGCCACAGTGTTTTTAACTATGAGTGAAGACGTTGGACGGGTTTGCTTCTAAGGCCCTTTGTAGTTTTAATATTGTGGCTAAAATAGAAACCATGTCAAATAAATGCCTGTTCTCAGAAAGACCAACTAAATTCTAAGTTTAAAGACAGCAACCTTCTCTTAGATTCATGAGCTCCCCGAGGAACATCATACACTTCCTTACACATAGCAGGTAGTCAAGCAAATATCTGTCAATGCCATTCAAATTGTTTATGTGGTTGTCTTCTCAAATAATTAGATGGGCTGAGTTATTTATAAGGCTCTTTCTATGATTAAAGCGTGAATCAGGCCAAATAAATGAGTGTAGCTAGCCAGGTCAATGAGATTTTAAATTCAAGGACGGAAGGCTTGTTTTTGATTCACATATTCCTTAGAAACCTCATATAATTCCTTTCATGGCAGGTGTTCAAGGAAATATCTCTATGTTATAGTTATTTGGTTTCTCAAGTAAATTTTTCAACATTGTAACATTAAGTTACCTTCAAAACTCATCAGTAATCATGTCTCTCTATTCTCATTATCTAAATCTATCATATAAAAACAAAAGAATAGAAGATGAGTATCTAAGTGAGCAAGATTCTATTTCTTAGTTTTTCTCGATGTGCTTGATAGTGAACTCTTCCATTGTTTAGATCCCAAGTTTCACGACTAATAAAAGTTAAAATCCTACTAATCTTCTTTCATTTATATATATATTAATCTTCTTTCATTTATATTAGTTATTCTAGGTTTTCCTTATGAAAATCAGAAATACATGAATTCAAATTGCTAAAGAGACTATGCTGTTGCTGTTGTTAGGTGCTGTCGAGTCGGTTCTGACTCATAGCAACCCTATGCACAACAGAACGAAACACTGCCCCGTCCTGCGCCATCCTTACAATCGTTGTTATGCTTGAACTCATTGTTGCAGCCACTGTGTCAATCCACCTCGTTGAGGGTCTTCCTCTTTTATGCTGTACTCTGCCAAGCGTGATGTCCTTCTCCAGGGACTGATCCCTCCTGACAACATGTCCAAAGTATGTAAGCCGCAGTCTCGCCATCCTTGCCTCTGAGGAGCATTCTAGCCGCACTTCTTCCAAGACAGATTTGTTTGTTCTTTTGGCAGTCCATGGTATATTCAGTATTCTTCGCCAACACCACAATTCAAATGCGTCAACTCTTCTTTGGTCTTCCTTATTCATTGTCCAGCTTTCACATGCAAATGATGCGATTGAAAATACCATGGCTTGGGTCAGGTGCACCTTAGTCTTCAGGGTGACATCTTTGCTCTTCAACACTTTGAAGAGGTCCTTTGCAGCAGATTTGCCCAATGCAATGCGTCTTTTGATTTCTTGACTGCTGCTTCCGTGCCTGTTGACTGTGGATCCAAGTAAAATGAAATCCTTGACAACTTCAATCTTTTCTCCGTTTATCATGATGATGTTGCTCATTGGTCCAGGTGTGAGGATTTTTGTTTTATGTTGAGGTGTAATCCATACTGAAGGCTGTGGACTTTGATCTTCATTAGTAAGTGCTTCAAGTCCTCTTCACTTTCAGCAAGCAAGTTGTGTCATCTGCATAACGCAGGTTGTTAATGACTCTTCCTCCAATCCTGATACCCTGTTCTTCTTCATATAGTCCAGCTTCTCGGATTATTTGTTCAGCATACAGATTAAATAGGTCTGGTGAAAGGTTACAACCCTGACGCACACCTTTCCTGACTTTAAACCAATCAGTATCCCCTTGTTCTGTCCGAACAACTGCCTCTTGATCTATGTAAAGGTTCCTCATGAGCACAATTAAGTGTTCTGGAATTCCCATTCTTCGCAGTGTTATCCATAGTTTGTTATGATCCACACAGTCGAATGCCTTTGCATAGTCAATAAAACAAGGTAAACATCCTTCTGGTATTCTCTGCTTTCAGCCAGGATCCATCTGAAATCAGCAATGATATCTCTGGTTCCATGTCCTCTTCTGAAACCGGCCTGAATTTCTGGCAGTTCCCTGTCGATATACTGCTGCAGCCTTTTTGGAATGATCTTCAGCAAAATTTTGCTTGCATGCGATATTAATGACGTTGCTCAATAATTTCTGCATTCGGTTGGATCACCTTTCTTGGCAATAGGCATAAATATGGATCTCTTCCAGTCAGTTGGCCAGGAAGCTGTCTTCCATATTTCTTGGCACAGATGAGTGAGCACCTCCAGCACTGCATCTGTTTGTTGAAACATCTCAATTGATATTCCATCAACTCCTGGAACCCTGTTTTTCGCCAATGCCTTCAGAGCAGCTTGGACTTCTTCCTTCAGTACCATTGGTTCCTGATCATATGCCACCTCTTGAAATGGTTGAATATTGACTAATTCTTTTTGGTATAATGACTCTATGTATTCCTTCCACCTTCTTTTGATGCTTCCTGTGTTGTTTAATATTTTCCCCATGGAATCCTTCACTATTGCAACTCAAGGCTTGAATTTTTTCTTCAGTTCTTTCACTGTGAGAAACGACGAGCATGTTCTTCCCTTTTGGTTTTCCATCTCTAGCTCTTTGCACATGTCATTATAATACTTTGTCTTCTCGAGAGGCCCTTTGAAATCTTCTGTTCAGTTCTTTTACTTCATCAATTCTTCCTTTTGCTTTAGCTGCTTGATGCTCAAGAGCAAGTTTGAGTCTCCTCTGACATCCATCTTGGTCTTTTCTTTCTTTCCTGTCTTTTCAGTCACCTCTTGCTTTCTTCATGGATGACGTCCTTGATGTCATTCCACAACTCATCTGGTCTTTGGTCACTAGTGTTCAATGTGTCAAATCTATTCTCGAGATGGTCTCTAAATTCAGGTGGGACATACTCAAGGTCATATTTTGGCTCTCATGGACTTGCTCTGATTTTCTTCAGTTTCAGCTTGAACTTGCGTATGAACAATTGATGGTCTGTTCCACAGTCGGCCCCTGGCCTTGTTCTGACTGATGATATTGAGCTTTTCCATTGTCTCTTTCCACAGATGTAGTCAATTTGATTTCTGTGTGTTCCATCTGGCGAGGTTCATGTGTATAGTCACCGTTTATGTTGGTGAAAGAAGGTATTTGCAATGAAGAAGTCGTTGGTCTTGCAAAATTCTATCATTCGTTCTCCGGCATTGTTTCTATCACCAAGGCCATATTTTCCAACTACTGATCCTTCTTCTTTGTTTCCAACTTTCACATTCCAATCACCAGTAATTATCAATGCATCTTGATTGCATGTTTGATTAATTTCAGACTGCAGCAGCTGATAGAAATCTTCTATTTCTTCATCTTTGGCTCTAGTGGTTGCTGTGTAAATTTGAATAATAGATGTATTAACTGGTCTTCCTTGTAGGCATATGGATATTATCCTATCACTGACAGCATTGTACTTCAGCATAGATCTTGAAATGTTCTTTTTGATGATGAATGCAACACCATCTCTTTGAGTTGTCATTCCCAGCATAGTAGACTATATGATTACCTGGTTCAAAATGGCCAATACCAGTCCATTTCTGCTCACTAATGCCTAGGATATTGATGTTTATGTGTTCCATTTCATTTTTTGATGATTTCCAATTTTTCTAGATTCATACTTTGTACATTCCAGGCTCCAATTATTAACGGAAGTTTGCAGCTGTTTCTTCTCATTTTGAGTCGTGCCACATCAGCAAATGAAGTCCCAAAAGCTTTACTCCATCTACCTCATTAAGGTCGACTCTACTTTGTGGAGGCAGCTCTTCCCCAGTCATCTTTTGAGTGCCTTCCAACCTGGGGAGCTCATGTTCCAGCAGTATATCAGACAATGTTCTGCTGCTATTTATAAGGTTTTCACTGGCTAATGCTTTTCAGAAGTAGACTGCCGGGTCCTTCTTCCCAGTCTGTCTTAGTCTGGAAGCTCAGCTGAAACCTGTCCTCTGTGGGTGACCCTGCTGGTATCTGAATACCAGTGGCATAGCTTCCAGCATCACAGCAACACACAAGCCCCCACAGTACGACAAACTGACAGACACGTTGGGGAAAGAGACTATAGTTATAGACAATGTAACTTATGGCATATGTTCCATTGTTAATTGAAACCTGATAGTTAATAACTATGGGAAGGAATCCTACAGGCAAATAGAAGAGGGTAAAAAAATGTGAATTCATTTTATAAACTTTAAAGGTAGCATATATCACATGAAATACTCAAGTTTACAAGTGGGAAAAAAGAACAGAAAACACACAACTCATGTGCACCACAAATAGGCATGTAAGCACTAATGAAATGCATTAAATACAAACACATGACTTTTACTCATTCATTTGTACTTTGTTTCTTTTTAATGGAAATTAAATTAGTCACTTCATATACATAACGTACTGTTTGTTTCCAGTCTAGGAACTTTTCGCCATTCACTTTGGAGTCTTGTGGGAAATGAAACTGGGCATCAAGATGTGATGCGAGGGCAGTGTCTGCATCACTGTACTCAACACAAGACACAAGGGGCTGGAGTGGGTCTGAAGCTAACAACGTGGAGACGTAAAAGAAACAGAGACCTACAGCAGTATTAACATGCATTATTAGGCCAAGATTCAAAGTTAATCCAACCCACACAGGTTTCTTCTAAGCAGAGAGTACATGTGCAAAGGGGTGACTTTATCGAGATCCATAGCCATAGTAGTAGGGTTCATCAGGGCGGAATCCGTAAGCGGTGGTAGGGCGTCCAAGAATGCCAACCGGCTGGCCAAAGCCATCCATTCCAAGGCTAAAAAGAGAAAAAGGCACTGTAAGTTATGTTTTCACCATACATCTATAACATGGGTTAAGCGGAAAGGCTGAGTTTTACATCCACGATTCTCTTCCTAGCAGTGATAGTGAATGATGTGGATATTAACTGTAAAGTTAATGTAGCCATAAAAACGTGTATAATAAAATATTCACTTCTAACAATGTGTGTTAAAAATGTTGGAAACCTCTGTCAGCAGGTACTGTTCAAGACAAAGTGAAAGAATCAGGTCAAAAAGTTTTATTTAATAAATTACATTTATATAGTTCTTATGTCAGAATATGAGGAAACACATTGCTAGGGAATGATAACATTAAAACTGTAGTCAGCCAAACTTTGCTAATTTATAATATTAGGATGTCCTTTTTATATGAAGATATAGGATTAACCCACTGTTTGTAGGGACATGCAATTTCAGTTTTAGCCCCGGGGCCAAATCAGACCACGAGCCTACGACTGGGAGAAAAAGACAAGGGATTCTCCAAAATGTGAAAGTCAGCCAGGTTGCATTTGCAGGTCCTACTGATTCCTCAGAGTAAAACATTACTTACATAGTACACGTTTCTTTCAAGTGACACTGAGACATTACAAATTCAGGTTCACCTTACTCTATGGAAGTAAGGAAGCCCAAAGATAACCCGCTTTGGCCTAATGTTTCTAGTCTATTAAAGAGTTGAAAGACAGCTTGAAGCGTGGTTAAACTTTATGATTATTATTTTTCAAAAAATTTTTCTTTGGTCTGTAAATAAATTATTAGAAGAAAATCTGTTCTCCAAAGCACTTTTTAAGGATCAAGGAATTTATCCAACACTTAGCAAAATGACAAAATACGTACCTTGCCAGGCAAATATGGCAGCTGTAACATGCTCATGCATAGCGCATGCAGTGGACGCTAGTGAGCTTATTATCTTCAATCAAAGAAAACCATTTACAATGCAGAAATATAAGCTTTGGAAAAATAAATGTATTTAAATGAGTTGTTATTTGAGACTGCACTAGATGGAAAGACACTTTTCAGCAGAATCTCAATGATTGAAAAGTATACGCACATGGACACTAACTTCTCACAACTCAAAGTGAGGTTAAATTAAAACATTTTAGAAGGAACTATTAAAATGTTAAGATTTTAAATAATTTGTGTGTGTGCGGACTGGGGTAAAACTAAAGACTAAATGTAAAGAATCACAATACGTCTAGGGCACACTGTTCACACGAATCTGCCTCTCAGGGAAACGAAGTTTTTGAGACACGTTTCAGGTTAGCATTTTTACCAGTGGCCTTGGAAAAATCAATCTTTTTGTGCTCCTCCTATATGAAAAACTCTGTAATTTTTAAAAGTTGGCTGAAATTTTTAAGTCTGGATTTTATTTTGAAATGGTAAAAAATAAGCACCTCCTACCCTTTCTGGTCCCATGGGAAGAGAGGGATATTAAATTTTATGATGACGACAGTAAGGAAATATTCTAGAAATGCCTTTAAAGATATTTCAAGAATTAATGTGCTAAGATCCACCTGTACCATTTTAACATCTGAGGAAAAGTTGGTGCTGACATATTTTCTCCTAAAGCACTAAGGCTAACAAATATGTCTCTAAATGACTCTTAATTATTTTAGGACTGATTATACAGCTCCTTTCTTCTTATGACCTGCCTTCGGCCACTCCCCACATTTGTAGCACCTCTCCCTGAGGTGGAGCAGCAGCAGACGTATGCTAAACTCAAGTTAATTTTGTCCTTGTTTGTCAATTCTAGGGACTATGTGAGATCTCTCTGAAGAACCTGGAAACAAGAGGCACAGAGTGACTCAGGGAAGAAATATGTAAAGGTACCTTCAGAACAGAACGACTCAGAGGGGACCTTATACCAATATGATTGTGATTCTGTCTGAAAGATGATGACGGTTATCAGAAGGGAGTCTGCCAACCAAGACAGCACAGAACAAGCAGCTTCTCAAAGGCCATGTTGGTGGTACGCACCCCAGCATTCCTTGGGAGATGGTGACCTACAACACCATCAAAGTCCTTTTTGCTAGGCTTATCCGATCCTAATTGAGGAAGGGGGCTTAACAAGTTCAGGGTCTGAGATCATTATACATCCAAATTGCGTAACTCTCTTTTTTTAACTTCTATGATCAATAGGCAAACTTCCCATGTGGCTTGCCAACAGGGTAAAAAATAAGCTTAGATATAATCTGGTCTGCCTGATGGTTATACATTTCAATGTAAATTAACAAATGGACATTCTGTTTTTATATTTTTTAAATATGCTAATCACATTAGTAAGAATCAACACATCCATGTCAGTGAAAGACTAACCCTGGAACATTGGTAAGTCTGAGTTTCTGAGCCTCTGAGTCTTGAGATCATCTTGGTAAAGATTTATTTATATAGTTGGCAATTCACCTAGAGACACCTGTGTGTAGTACAGTATACAGACATGGCTTAGTTTTTTTTTAACTTCCATAGATATCACCAGGGAAAAGTTTTCATGGGTGAAAATGTGAAACCAGCTACTACTATGAATGTTTCTGGAATTATCCTTCATGTATCACAGATGAACTTGTTTAAAAAAAATAATATTTAAAACATTATGGCCAATGTGGAGGGTACCCTGACATAGGTCCTAGGTCCTTTTGTATTATGAAAAATCAACTATATCCGTACAACTGGTATCTTAACAAAATGACTCTGAAACAGAATAGTATGTTTCCTTAAAGTCTCTCATCTGACTACTAATGGGAAAATTGTTTTTTTCAGGATGCTAAAACCTGGACACATATTTTTTTGGGACACATGGACATTTACTTTACTTTCTCCCTTGGAATAAGGACCTAGCCTTGCTAATGTTGAGTCTGGTTCAAAAGCAGGAGAGCCTAATAGGAGGTATTCCTTTAAATGAAAGCATATAGATTCTTCATGCAAGTTCTCCTGGAAGGGAACGGAAGCCAAGAATATAAAAAGGCAGTGTCACAGCAAAAACCGCTATCCTGATCCAGTAGGGCTCAACTAAGATCAGGCATTATCACAGGCAGTCACAGCCCTAATCGGGGTGGTGAGAGCCAAGGAACCCTTGCTGCATGACCGTTCTGCTGCAGGTGAGAGTCTGCACATCTGGCTATTTACGTGGGAATTCAATCCAGCCCTGCACCGTGGGTGTCTCTGTACAGACACCCGCTAACCCACATGAAATGCTGTGTCTTCCTCCAGACTAGGGTATGCCATTACTATGCTATTTTTTTTTTTTTAAACAAAACTAATTATTTAGTGCAATTTAACCTTTATCCTCATATTTGGGGCTGATGAATTAGAAAAATCCCAAAATGCAATATCTCTTCTTGAAAATACAGAATTCTAGTCCAAAGAAAATGGTTACTGTTTGTTGTGCACTGATAACTGGGACAGGTAAGGTAACAAATAAATCTATTAAATTTTAGTTTCAAGAACAATGATTTCTGTGTACCGAGAAGGATGACAAATTCTTAATATATAAAAATTTGTTTAAAGTTCAACAACAAATACAAAACCATATCTAGAGTTTAAAAAAATTTAAAAATCTAATTCTCATTCAGCGAGAAGACTGAATCATCTCTAACATTTATAAGGCTTCAAACAAAATTTTAACAGCATTCATTAGAATTCTAAATTTGAGATGATTCGAAGGAGAAAAGAAATCCCAACATGAAAGTGGTGCTTCGCATGCAGCACACTGCAAAGAGATGGCAGCCAGTGAGGAGTCCCGGGCATTCTCAGGCTTTTATTAGACTTGTGCCAGAGGTGACATTCCTGTAGAAAGGGAAGAAAACCACCTACCTCTGGCGGTCTGTGAGGCTTAATTAGTGCATATTTGTAAAGCACTTTGAAATCCTTGGATGAAAAGTGCTGCATAAGTGAAAAGTATCAATATTTTATTAAAATTAGATAAAAGCAACACAAATCTTTTTCTTCTAAGACGTTATGCATGCGAGCAAATAATGAACATATTAGTCGACAGGAAGGAGAAAGAGGCAGAAAATTCAAGCCAAGCTCTCTTTTCTTAGGCGCATAGAATCTTTGACTTGAAAAATTTTTTTAGAAATAATCCTGTCTACACTTCCATTCACAGCTTTCTTGGCAGGGTCTATCCAGCTCTTGCCCGAATACCTCCAGGGTTGGAGTGCTCACTGCTATGTCAAGGCAGTTCATTTCATTTATGGACACTTGACAACTGACACATCAAACTGTTGGAAAGTTATTTATTACACTGATCTGAACTCTAGTTCTATTAGTCTTAGAATACATTCTGGAACCACACAAGAAGTCTATCTAATTCTTCTTTGACATGCCTGCCTCACAGCCCTCTTTTACTTATTCTTCATGACATGGTGTCCAAGATCTCTACCATCTCATAGCCTTTCTAAAATCATTTTGATTTTCTAGTATTTCTTTTAAAATAACGAAGCTGAAATTATCATGATGTTTATGACATGGTCTGAAACCAGTACAGAATATACTGAGATCCTTTGACGGTAATGGGGATTAAGGCCCTCTATTAATGGAGGTTACATTGACTTTAAATAAAAATGTTAAGGAGTCATTATGGCAAAGTTGGCTTACATTGAGTGTGTGTGTGTATAATTGTGTGCTTGTCACAGACATACAATTTTCACTTATAACTACCATGTTGAGTTTTATCTTTTTAGTTTGGGTCTGCCTTTAAAGATCTATTCTCCCTAAGACAAAATCCTTTATGACAGTGTTTACATTTAAAAATGGGGAATAGTGATTCTTACTAATTACCCATCTTTGTGATCTATAACATAATACCAAAGGCTGGAATTCTTTTGGGAATGTCAAGTAAAAGGACTTAAGATGAGCTAACTTTCTTGGGAGGAAACTTTCCAGGCTCTTATAGCACTGTATGTTTAATATGCTAATAATTTTCTGGAAGAGTTCATTCTTTTTGTCAATTACACCAATATATTGATCACAGAATCAAAACCAGTATGTTTATCTTCTTTTCTAAGTAGCTTATAAATTCGACATCAGTGTAATTTCAGTTTAGGCCTAACTCATCATGGAAAATTTAGAGCTAAGTTATAGTGATTCTTTATACATCTGTCTTTCCATCCATCCATCCAACCACCGTAGAAACATTTATTGAATTCCTACAATGTGGTAAGTACAGTGTTTGGAACCAATGAAAAATACAAAAGACATAGGAAGGCAATGATAAATAAGATATGACCACTGACCACAAGGACTGGAGGCCACTAATATGCAACAAATATTCCGATAATAATATTATCTTGTATACGTATAAACTGCTACAGAAGAATAGAAGAGGATGAAATATTTAATAGATGCAAGAGTATTGGGGATACGTACAAATTGCTACAGAAGAATCTAGGAAACTAAGCAGGCCTCACAGAGTTACTTTCATCTACCACTTCCTGACCCTGTACTCTGTTTATTGTCTTTCTCCCCGATTGGAATGTAAGCACCATGGAGGACAAGGGCTGCCTTACTGCTATTTCCCTACCATCCAGCATGGGCATTCAAAAGTATGGATGAACCTTAAAAAACAAGTAGGTTGTCACAAACGAGGAAATTCCTGGTAGAACGGCAGGCTGAGCAAGAGAGAAAAAAAGCCGAAGAACAGCAAATGGTTTGTTGTGGTTAGTTTATGACGTAAGCAAGTGGTGGGAGGTAAGGCTGGAAAGGGAGGTGCTGGGACCATATTTTGAGGCTCTTCGTCTGCCAGGCTAAGAACTATATGCTTTTGAAGAGCGTCAGTGGTTTTTAAGGAGAATGGCTTAGTTCTGTAAAGATAAGTGAAGTAGCAAAGTGGGCAGAGAGGCAATTATGGATGTCTGTACGTGAGGTAATGAAAGCCCTAGAGGAGCATTGGCAGAAAGAGCAGCGATCAACTATGCTATGTTTCTCAACAAAGAATGGCATCTTACCTCTTTTGAGATGGGTTTTTCTGTTACACTTTTACTAGATGGGAACTAAGAATGAAGGGAAAAAAATCTCAAAATTGTCCCAAAATTAAAAGGTTATAGTTAATTGGGATGAAACAATGGTTGCCCCTTTAATATGATGCTTAATAAAATAACCACGAGGCTACGGTATTCCATGTAGATGAAATCAGATTGCAGCAGTAGCTTGTCTCTATACTCAATAGGAATGGCTAGGCTATTCTGGCAGAAGAGAACGTTTTCCCCCCTGAAATTCTTAAATATAGTAAGAAGTACAGACTGAATGAGATAATGTCTATAAAATAATATCTAACATTTGTATTCCATTGCTGTGGAGTCAATTCCGATTTAGTGACCCTATAGGGCAGAGCAGAAGTGTCCCATAGGGTTTCCAAGGCTACAATCTTTATGGAAGCAGGTGGCCACATCTTTCTCCCGCAGAGTGGCTGATGGGTTTGAACTGCCAACCTTTTGGTTAGCAGCAGAGCGCTTAACAACTGTACCATCAGGGCTCCTTTAACATTTGTATACCAAAAAAACCAAACCTGTTGCTGTCCAGTCGATTCCAGTCATGGCCCTATAGGACAGAGTAGCACTGCTCCATAGAGTTTCCAGGGAACAGGTGGTGGATTCCAACTGCAACCTTTTGGTTAGCTGCCTGAGCTCTTCACCACTGTGCCCTGATGTGTTATTAAATCTAGAACTAAAGGTTTGTGACTTATACAACAGCCACTAGATGGAGAGCTTGCCTCACCACTGACTGTCATATACTTAAAAAAGTTAAAGCAAGGTTTATTGAATTTCAACTTCTCTGCATATTTAACAATGATAGAATGTGGTTTCCATTCCATTGCTTTCTCAGATAATCAATGTCTTCGTTTTATAAATGAGAAAGAATTTAGTTAGAGCAAAATAAGAATGCCTTTCTATCAGTCATATACAAAAATGTTTTATGAATGTGGGGCGCCTGAAAATGATAGGTTAGAAGAAAAGATGCTGATTGTCTTGGACATTGAAAAACCTAACGTACATGCTTGTTCAAGTACTATTATTACAGGATAGCTCCTAAAACTTTCCTTGAGCCTGTGTCAACGGCATCTTGTTTCTATATACCTAAATGTAATAAATATATGTTTTAGGTTGTTCAAAGGTATTACTCATTCCGTTGCACTTAAACCTCTGTATTATTGAGAAAATGAAATCCAAGAGCAGTTAAGCAGTCTTTTAGTAAGTTTCATCAATTATATCCAGTTTAGTTGTCATTAGTTTTTTTTTTTTTATATGCATGATTACCAATTTTCCTGTTGTTATGATAAAACTAAATGGCTAAAAAATCATAAAAGAATCGTATTTTCAGTGAAATCAAACTAAGTAACATTTTTCCAAAAATCAAGGGCAAATAATAAAATGACATGAGTAGTGGGAGGCTGTCTTTAAAGTATTCATTTAGAGCTTATAAAAAATAAAATTTAAGGACATGTGTTGGTTCTAAGGAGAAAAAAAAATCCACCTTGGAAACAGATCATTTTAGTTATTATACTGAGATGCTTCAGCTAAAAACTAATTTGTACTAATGATGGAGGGAGTATGTTTTAAATATCACTAATTTATTCTGAATGGTAAAGATATCCTACTTCATGACTCTCTTAACTCATTCAATTTGCACTTCTCTTCTTACTATGCCTCCTAATCTGCTGTTTAGCCCATCTCAGAGTCTATTTTAATGGTTGTATTTTTTATGTTGAGAAGTTATAGTTAGTACGTTTTCATATTGTATCATCATTGCATTAAGTTTGCTATTCCTTTGTATTAATTGCATTTTACAGTCCCTTTGAGAGTCTCGTCCTAGCTCAAGTTCTTGGGTGTCCTAACTCTTGCTTGTTGCATCTGATGATTCCCCTCACGACAGTCCTTTCTTCACGTGTTCTGTACATTTTTATTGTGCATTCAACTTCAGGTTTGTTCGTCTTCTTATTTGTCTGTTGGTCTTTGGAAATATTTCTACGGAGTGGTTCTGTATTTGTTTATAATGTATCAAGGCTCTGGCGGTTTCATCATCCTGAATCAATTTGAATGGCAATTTCTTGACTTCGGGTTCCCTGACTTAGACGTATAGAACACATCTTATGTGCATGAAGCATGCTTGTGGTTTCTCCTTCTCATGAGTGAGTATCCTCTCCCACCTAAGGCAAGTTTTGGCTGCTTTTCTGGGATGGTGAATTAGATTCATCTAGTCCTGGTTTCATCTGAGGAAAAAACCCATTCAACTTCCAGGTGCTACACAGGGAACTTGGTTGTGCCTTCCTGCACCATACAACCTATATCTAGTTCAGTACTCCTGTGAGTGGTTTGTCTTTTCTTTTGCACTCGGGGCATTCCATCTTTCTTGTGAACTTGGCCGTGTTTGGGAAGTTTTTGTTATATTTTGTCCACCATTTCTATATATCTATATAGTAGGGACCTTCTAAGTCAGCTCAGTCTACCACCTGGCTGGAAATTCTTTTGATTTTACTCTTATTATCTGCTCTGCAATTCAAGGACTGAATTTATCAATCTTGTATTTCTGCTACTCAAAAATTGGCTGTGTTGAAGAGAACAAGGGCTCAAAAAAATAATCTTAGCTATTAAAATTTTTTTTTCTTTTTCCTCATTTGTAGCAATTAACAGAAAAATAATACTCTACTAGGTATCTAAAGGAAGTTGTCTGCTGTGATTACCAAGCTGAAGTGAATATTGGCTTAAACTTATAATGGACTCAGGCTTTTTATCTTGACCTTTTAATGAAGGTATACCATCTAGGAATCTTTAACTTGCATTTCATCAATTAGCTACATGGACTTCTTGAAATTAGAAGTTCTATAATATCAAGCCATGCCTCATTTCACACCACCAAATGGTAAGGGAGCTTTCTGAGCCGCTTAAATAACCCCTGGGTCGATAAACTGAGCTATTAGCACCTCCTTTGGATAACTGTCTGTTACTGGTTCCACATTTCTTTATAATCTGTCATAACAACTTGGCTTCTTCAGGTACAAAATGACTGCTGTAGGCTTAAAGTAGAGAGTGTCACGTAAGTAGCAACGCTGTCTCACTGGTGTGAGCAAAGTGGTATGGTATACTGTCCGGAACCGAGTGAGTTAAAGCCCGAACACCACGACTAATTACTATGTAATGCTAACCTTAGTTGCTGGTTCATTTTGAGACTCTTTAAAATATGAACTGTGTATTTTACCCCTATGCACTCTCTTAATGATTTGTTTTTTTAGACTGAAATCACTTCCAGCCATCAGTTATACTCTCGGTCTTTACATGTGCACTTCTTCAAGCACAAATATTTCTTTTTCCTATTGGTCTGCCAGCCCTGTCAGAGCAAATTTCACTTTAAACTAAATGCTATGATACTTAAAACCTCTTGGATTACTCCGGCTGCTAGTGTGATCTATGACCTTCTGAGAATGACAGCTGAACTTTCCAATTTGCTTATACTGCTTGGGGATCTAGAGAGCACATGCCAGAGAGGAAAACGCTTCTGATGCTGAACAGAGGAGAGTTCTTGTAAGAGGTGGGGGAAGGAGACTATTAAGTACTGAAAAATACTAATAAGAAATGAAAAGAAACTAAACATGCTGTAAAATCTAAGACCTCAAACATAATTCAGAAGTTAATGCTAGTACTAAAAACTCTTTCGTCCAGTTAAAACATGAATAATGACCTTCAGTTACTAAAACTCAAGCACCAAACAGAAAGTAATAAAACACCATGGAAATGAACAAGTTAGGAGAAGGAAGAGAATCTAAAATTATCATGAGTACTATATAAAGTGGGCTATATCAACTCCCCGTCTCTCATTATAAAGCAGGTAGAAATCTGACGTGTACGTAATCAAAGAAGTAATACGGCCATCTTACGTACATGCTATCCCTGTGGACGTACACCAGTCTCTCCTAAATGAGAAATTCCTGTTAAAACTCCTGTCTCCAAAGTCCTTAAATAAATAATACAGTCTGGCAATATTTTGGCATATTTCTGAAATTATTCATTTTCTTTTACTACCTCACGTAAGAGGTAGACTGATGTTTGTCTTAAAATCTCAAGTAATTACCAGAAGAAACTGAATATAAAGTTTCCAACTTATGTCATAGTCCACTTACTCATTTATTTGTCTCAATTTTTTTTAGGCTAAATAATCTTCCAATTTTAAACATTAGAAGTACATGTTTTTAAATAGCTAATCAAGGACGTCTGACAACTTGATTCTAAATGTATTCATAATTTCAAATCTACAACAAAAAGGCATTGTCTTGCCTTATTCTTTGGGATGTTCTTAAAGATCTAGTTGCACAGTGTTAGAATATATTTGATAATTTCAAACACTAATTCAGTAATTTCAGCAATCAATAATCAATATAGGTCAGATATTTAATAGTAATTTACTACAGCACTTAGGATCTCAGAATACTGTGTGATACACTGACATTGCATTTAGCATTAGAAGAATAAGCACTAAAGTAAATCTCTACCCTTAAATTTCATAAACTTTTTGATCTTTGAAAATAAAAATTGACTGCTTTATAATAGGTTTATTTAAAAAGGCGAATTCATTTCCTACTTAGGTCTCAGGCTAATTTTAGGTTGTCAAGATACGGATTAAATGATTTAAGTCATTTTGATCAACTAGATTGTCAGCCTTCTGATGATGGAACAAGGTACTTCTATGTTGTCTTCACAGACTATGGCCATCCGCCCTTTGGGAAAACACTGCATCAATACCCAGCAAATTCAGCGTAGAGTTTAATGTAGAAATACGTGATTCTAACAATATTTTTCTAACTTGAGCCCTATTTCTGCATTTTAAATTATTTTAAAGCAACATAAGAAAATACCATACTTTTTTTTTTAAAATCACTAATGTACATGGGCATTTTCTCCCTTAATTTAAAGACTGAGAATTATGTTTATTAAATTCAGCAAAACTAACTACTCCTGAGTTTTATTAAAGCTTGTGGAGTGCAATAACCTCAACTAGATATCTGAAAGTGATTTCTAACTCTCTTGATAGAACCTGTTTCAGTGTATATCTGTAACTTTCTTTGTCATGGTTTCTCTTTATAAAATAAGAAATGGCTATCCCTTTTAACATCTTTATGCCTTGAAATATTTCCAAGTCTCTTACAAGAATGGTAGGCACTCTTATAGTATATATTTGATGTTGTTATTGTTAGGACATATGAAAATCATGACGGGGCCTTCCTTACAAACGCTCAGGAAATTCTGACTTGTGCCATACAATCCAGAAAGCTAAGAGATGCTCTGTTACACCTGGTATGCTTCTTGTACATGCTTCCTTGTTCGCTTTTTTTTTTTTTTTGTAATTTTTATTGTGCTTTAAGTGAAAGTTTACAAATCAAGTCAGTCTCTCACACAAAAACCCATATATACCTTGCTACATACTCCCAATTACTCTCTCCACTCTCTCTTTTCATGTCCATTTCGCCAGCTTCTAGCCCCCTCCACCCTCTCATCTCCCTTCCAGGCAGGAGATGCCAACATAGTCTCAAGTGTCCACTTGATCTAAGAAGTTCACTCCTCACCAGCATCCCTCTCCAACCCATTGTCCAGTCTAATTGCTGTCTGAAGAGTTGGCTTTGGGAAAGTTTCCTGTCCTGGGCAACAGAAGGTCTGGGGGCCATGACCACCAGGGTCCTTCCAGTCTCAGTCAGACCATTAAGTCTGGTCTCATGAGAATTTGGGGTCTGCATCCCACTCCTTGTTTGCTTTTAAAGGCTCTTACATAACTCACAGAGATTTATGGCTACACATAGGCATGCTAATTATACTAATTGTTGTTGCACTAAAATAATGCCATGGGTTCTCTGGAGGCTGGGTTCTCTGCAGAAGCAAAGCCAGTGAACAGTATATATATATATATATTTTTATGTACCTCAAGAAAATGGCTCATGTGGTTGTAGAGGCTGGCAAGGCCCAAATCCGTGGGTGAGAAATCAGGTTGGAGGCTTCCCATGACTCACACAGCTGCAGGGGCTGACAAACCCAAGATCAGCAGGTCAGATAGCAGGCTGCTGGCTCAAGGGCTGAGAAGGCTGATGTATTCACAATATTGGCAAGTAAGATGGCAGGTGGCAGGCTGCTGGCTCACAGGCTGTGGAGGCTGATGAGTCCAAAGATCAGAAGGCAAACTGGCAGGCCACGGGCTCAAGTCTCAAGAATCAGAGATCAGATGATGACGAGCTGGAACAAGCGAGTTTTGCCAGAACATCCATATATATATTGGATGCAGGCCACACTCTGAGGAAATTCCCTTCACAACTGATTACCTGATTAACATCAGATCACAGCATGGACGATGACTACATCATCACGTAACTGCCAAATTACATCATTACATAACTGCCAAACTATATCATTAATAACTGCCAAACCACTGTGAATCACAGCCCAGCCAACTTGACACACAACCTTAACCATCACAGTCCACATCTTGTCCACTTGGCACCAGTACACACCTCCTTAAACCATACACAATCTCCAAATAAAGACCATTACAAAGTCATACTTGTGCCTAACGTGATAGAATTAACATGCATACAACCGAAAAAGCACTAGCCCTATTTACATTTTATAAGTGAAGAAAACAAAAAAAATTGATGTACACATACGAGGAAGAAATGCTCAATAACAACCATGGTCCTCGTTTCTGCAACTGGTCATGTGGTCGTAGCTGGTATTTAGAACTGCCGCCTTTCACCACCCATTCTGTATTCCTTTTACCTGCAGCAAGCACTTTAGCTGGTCGTGGTTCTTTGCCTGGTGGGGTGATCCAAACTTTTATTCATTAAGGGCCTGGCCATTAGTAGTCATGCTGGAATTGGGTTGTTACAGTTTAATCACAGGACATGGTAGTGCCAAGAGACGCCATAAAGAATTTCCTGTATTCCAGACATAATCTTCTTTACCACTTTATGGAACACCAATCCAATTTCCCCTAGGTAGACAGGATCTTAGACAGGATCAATCACACCAGCCAATATGGTAACTCCTTTGCCTGTTGACCCAGAGGCATGAGGACCCAAAGTAGCAGGGTTGCATTCTTAACTTCCAGTTCAATGCAATCAGTGACGTGTCTCCAGGTGGGAGCATACCTCCCTTTGGAACTAAGACCTCTAGACCCCTAGAGCATAGGGTCGCAGATACAGGTAGCAAAAATTTTGCGAGTGGGTCACTAGGGGTAACAGTGAGTGCTGTCATTCCCATTTCTACCTCTTGATTCCTGGAACTGTGAATCCTGCCTATGGGAGAAACAGCACCACATGCTGGATGCTAGTTTAGTGCATATATAGCCTCCTGGAGAACACTGCCCCAACCCTGCAGAGTACTGCCACCCAGCTGGTGCCAAAATTATGTCTTCAGGAGGTCGTTCCATTGATCTATCAAGGCAGCTGCTCCAGGATGATGGGGAACATAGTAAGACCAATGAATTCCATGAGCATGAGCCCAATGCTGCATTTCATTTGCTGTGAATTAAGTCCCTTGATCTGAGGCAATGCTGTGTGGGACACCACAATGGTGAATACATCATTCTGTGAGTCCACAGATGGTAGTTTTGGTAGAAGCACTGTGTGCAGGGAAGGCCAATCCATATCCACAGTATCTATTCCAGTAAGAATAAAACACTGTCCTTTCCATGATGGAAATGGTCCCATATGACCAACCTACCACGAAGTTGCTGGCTGATCACCTTGAGGGATGGTGCCATATTGAGAACTCAGTGTTGGTCTCTGCTGCTGGGAGATGGGGCACTCCGTAATGGCTGTAGCTAGTTGGCCTCGGTGAGTGGAAGTCCATGTTGCTGACTCCATGAATAACCTGATCTTCATACAACCCCCTCACCCTGAATAGTGGGCTACAGTGACATTTTGGGTCTCATTGAATTAGTGTCAGTTCAGAGCCAGTATCTAGTAATCCCTGAAAAGTCTGCTTATTTCCTTTTCTCCAATAAACAGTCATTTTCGTAAAAGGCCACAGATGGCTTTAGAAGGGGTGGGAGAAAGATTAACAATATACATTTTTGGCAGTGTAACGGGGTCCTTCCTCAAGAGGACATAGCCTTCCCTTCATTCAAGGAGTTGTGGGTCTGTAAACTGACTCAAGTTTGGCAATTGATTGAGGGGCCTCTATTCTGGCATCTGACTTAGACTGTAGTTCGCTTGACCTAGACTTCTTTTGCTTGTACAGATCCAGTAAATGTTTAGACTTTCCATCTCTTTCACTCTTAGGAACACCATGACTAAACAGCCAATGCCTCAAGTCCATAGTAGTCAGAATCTTCTGATTATTGTTTTGACTCCACTGTCCATTACCATAACCATGCTCACCCTATCTTTGTTGATTGAGTGCTGCCACTTGGTCCGTACTACCATTGGGTCCAATCAGTCCCACTGTGGTTTACTGTCTTAATTCAGTTAGGGCAGTTCCCACTGTCAAATCTGACTTACATAAAATGCAATCACAACAATGTTCAAGGATGCTGGGGCTTCCTTCACAAATTTGTTCCTTACTGTTGTGATAAAAAAAGGTGTGTTCTCTGGGTGCTCCATGTGTGGGTCTGTGGGTCTAACCTGATAAATTACACTCTAACATGACAATTTCCTAAGCCTTTGGATACCTTCTTCTACAGTATACCAAGGGAAGTCTGGTACTTGAACTTGATTTATTTAGGCCACCGTGTAATCTATGCTTCAGCAAATCAAACAAGTAAACTATTAGATCCTTTCCTAACCTCTCAAGCTGAAACACTGAATGAAGACTCTGCTTAGTGGGCTCATATCAATTAACTCAGACTGATCCAACTTTATGTTCCTTGCACCATTATCCCACACACTTAATAGCCATTGCCACACATATTCCCCAGGTTTCTGTTTGTACACATTAGAAAAGTTAAGCAGTTCTTCTGGAGTTTAGCATACCTACTCCTGGGTCACACTTTGTACTTCACCTTTTGGAGCTTGCTGAGACTGAAGTCTAGTTATTGGTCTAGAAATAAAATGGGTGGTGGGGGTGGGTCTGGGAACATTCAGCAATGTCCTGTACGGCAGCTACCCCAGGTGATGCCCCAAGTAATGACTCAGACACCACCCCAGGTGATGGCTCAGACGCCACCCTTGGTGGCATCTCAAAGGCTTTTCAGACATATTTGGGTTAATATTGTCAGATCGGGGTGGAGGGGGGTAATGGTTTTACTGGGGAGGGTGGCTTCACAGACAAAGACGGAGTAATTTCTTCATTTGGGAGTGAAAGGGATGGTTTTGTTGGCAGGAACGATTCAATGAATTTAGAGGATTCAATGTCCCCAGCTTCCTGATTATCTGCCCATATGTCCCCATCCCAAGTTTCAGGATCCCATTTCTTCCCAATTAACACCCTCACTTTAACTTCAGACACCATTCGAGGTTGGAAATTCAGGTGGCGTTGTAACTTAGCCACTCTTATGATAAATCTCTGGGTTTGGTTTTTAGTAATATCAGCTTTGTTACTACAAGAAATAAAACTTTCTTTCAGGGCACAAGTGGCAACTTTGAAGTGAAGTCTTTTACGTGGCACTTGAGCTGTGACTCTGAAGCCCTGAGCTCATCTCTTTCTTTCACCACTTTGCCTAGCAAAAACAGGACCGACCAACCAACCAGCTTTCCTATATTGCTCATTCTGACAAAACTGTAGAAAAGTATTAAACATGTGATCACCCAGAGCCTTGCTTGTCATCAATACCTGATCTATTGGTGGCGATATTTTGAGTATTAATATTGCCACAAGACGCCATGGATTAGTAGCACCCTCTTTACTACTGGAAACCATGGTGGCGCAGTGATTAAGTGCTATGGCTGTTAACCAAAAAGTCAGCCTATCGGGACAGTTTTACTCTGTCCTATAGGGTCACTTAACCCAAAAAACCAAACCCAGTGCCGTTGAGTTGATCCCGACTCACAGTGACCCTATAGGACAGAGTAGAACTGCCCCATACAGTTTCCAAGGAGTGCCTGGCGGATTCGAACTGCCAACCTTTTGGTTAGCAGCTGAAGCACTTAATCACTACGCCACTGGGATTTCCATTGCAACTGACACAATGGGAATGGGTTTGGTTTGGTCTGATCTTTACTATTGGAGGTAGGGTCATCAACGCCTTTAAGACTAGTCAGACTTGAAGACCAATTTAGAAAAATCATCCTTATGATTCAGTTTATCTAGAACCACTCTGGGTACCAAATGTATCAAGCTGGGTCTAGAGAAGCAAAACCAGTGAAGCGTGTGTGTGTGTGTGTGTGTGTGTATATGTATATATGTGTGTGTATATATATATATAGAGAGAGAGAGAGAGAGAGAGAGAGAGAGATTTATGTCAAGGGAATGGCTCGCGAGGTTGCAGAGGCTGGCAAGTCCCAAGTGTGTGGGTCTGGCATCAGGCTTGAGCTTCTCATGACTCACTTAGCTGCAGGGGCTGACGAACCTAAGATCTGTAGGTCAGATGCCAGGCTGCTGGTTCATGGGCTGCAGATTCTGATGAATCCGTAATTGGCAGGTAAGATGGCAGGCTGCTGGCTCACAGGCTGTGGGGGCCAATGAATTCCAAGATTGGCAGGCAATATGTCAGGCCGTTGGCTCAAGTTCCCAGAACCAGAGGTCAGACGATGATGCGCCAAATGCAAGATTCAGAGCAAGCGATCTTTGCCAGAAAATCCCTGTATATATTGGACGGAGGTTACACCTCCAAGGAAACTCCCTTTACACCTGATTGGCTGATCACATTGAATCACGTCATGGAGGATGACTATATCATTATATAACTGCTAAACCACTAAGAATCATGACCCAGCCAAGTTGATACACAACCTTAATCACCACATAATTCATAGCGATTAAAAAAAAAAAAAATTTACTAATTGTTGTTGCATACTAATTGTTGTTGCACTAAAATAACACCACGGCCAATCATAGCTTCCTTTCACCACAGTGAGACGGAGCTGCTGGTGTAAGGTTATTCAATCAAAAACCTTCTGATTCCGTTATGATTAATGTAAACGATAGAACACCATCAGGGATGAAAAATACATGGAAAGTTTCTTTACATGCCTTTTCATATTATTTTATATTCAGTGAGTTTATTTTGAAGGCAGTAAACCAAAAATGAGGTTTTTAGTTATCTGGTGCAGCCATCACTTCCTAAATTGCACACATTCCTGTATTCAGGTTTACTACTACATTCGTGGCTTCTCTCAGAAAAGGGCACAGGCAGTTGAAATGTCTAGGGTGCAGTACCTTCAGTCTGTGATGTTCATGTGATCTTTTGATTTGTGCCAACCTTACAACCTGGAACTTATAAGCAAAACTGGGCAAATATGAGGAGAATTCTCCAGGGAGATGGAAATGCACTATATATTTTTGAGATTCTCGTACGACATGTGGGTTTTAGGCAGTAATCCAAACTAGCATACAGGTATAACTATGTTAGCTGTATCAAGCACACAGAGCAAGGAGTGGTTACAAACTGATTAAATTTAAAATGACTATCGTGCTCGCTTGCTGATGTAAAATAGTAACTTCCTTCCCTACACCTTGGGGAAAAGAGGCAAGAAGTCACTGTAAGAAATTGTAAATGTTTTCTTTTTCCCTACAGTATATACAGATGGCAAATTAAATTACAACAGTTCGATATTTATAAAGGCCTTAACCCTCAGGAACCTTTTTTTTTTTTTTAAGACTTTTAAGAATTCCTGTTTATTACTTTGAAAGAGATGACAGCATGAAGTTTGAATACCTACATAAATACAGTTTTATAGAGTATCTTTTATCAATTTGAACAGATGAAATTTTTAAGTTACGGTTGCAACTTAAAAATTTACTTGCCTAGCTATGTTCACAGAAGCCTCCTCCCATCCTTTCACCTTTCAGAGGTTCTAAATTAGTCACTTCATACTGTCCACGCAACCCTGTATTCCTTTTTAAGATTACACTGCCTTTTAACATCTGATAGGCCATTATGAAGGTGCTTTGTTTTTCCTGGAAAAACCTGAAATAGGAAGAATTTCTGAAAAAGTAGGAAGTATCAACTTTAGTTTATTCTAAAGCTAAACAAAAAATAGGCATAAAAACTATGTGTGTGTGTGTATATATATATATATATATACTTGAGATAGAATATTGACTTATGTCCACAAAAAAGAAACTTATTAACTATGCTCCTATTTATAAGCCTATGCCTACAAGGAAGACCAGTTAATATGACTATTATTCAAATTTATACGCCAACCACTAAGGCCAAAGACGAAGAAATTGAAGATTTTTATCAGCTTCTGCAGTCTGAAATTAATAGAATGTGTAATCAGGATGCACTCATAATTACTAGTGATTGGAATGAGAAAGTTGGAAACGAGAAGGATCGGTAGTTGGAAAATACGGCCTTGGTGACAGAAACAGTGCCGGATATTGCATGATTGAATTTTACAAGACAACAACTTCTTCATTGCAAATACCTTTTATCACCAGTGTAAATGGTGACTATACACATGGACCTCACCAGATAGAACACACAAGAATCAAACTGAGTATATCTGTGGAAAGAGATGATGGAAAAGATCAAAATCATCAGTCAGAACAAGGCCAGGGGCTGACTGTGGAACAGACCATCAATTGCTAATATGCAAGTTCAAGTTGAAACTGAAGGAAATCAAAGCAAGTCCACGAGAGCCAAAATACGACCTTGAGTATATCTCACCTGAATTTAGAGACCATCTCAAGAATAGATTTGATGCGCTGAACACTAACGACCGAAAACCAGATGAGTTGTGGAATGACATCAAGAACATCGTATGTGAAGAAAGCAAAAAAGACAGGAAAGAAAAGATCAAGATGGATGTCAGAAGAGACTCTGAAACTTACTCTCAAACGTCAGGCAGCTAAAGCAAAAGGAAGAAATGATGAAGTAAAACAACCGAAGATTTCAAAGGGTGGCTTGAGAAGCCAAAGTATTATAATGACACATTCAAAGAGCCAGAGATAGAAGACCAAAAGGGAAGAACACGCTTGGCATTTCTCAAGCTGAAAGAACTGAAGAAAAAATTCAAGCCGCGAGTTGTAACACTGAAGGATTCTATGGGGAAAATATTAAATGACACACGAAGCATCAAAAGAAGATGGGGGAATACACAGAGTCATTATACCAAAAAGAATTAGTCGACATTCAAACATTTCAAGAGGTGGCATATGATCAGGAATTCATGGCGCTGAGGGAGGAAGTCCAAGCTGCACTGAAGGCACTGGAGAATTGACAGAATATCAATTGAGATGTTTCAACAAGCGGATGCAGTGCTGGAAGTGCTCACTCGTCTATTCCAAGAAATTTGAAAGACAGCTACCTTGCCAACCAACTGAAAGAGATCCATATATATGCCTATTCCCAAGAAAGGTGATCGGACGGAATACACAAGTCATCAAACAATATCATTACTATCACACGCAAGCAAAATTTTGCTGAAGATCATTCAAAAACGGCTGCAGCAGTATATCGACAGGGAACTGCCAGAAATTCAGGCCGGTTTCAGAAGAGGACGTGGAACCAGGGATATCATTGCTGATTTCAGATGGATCCTGGCTGAAAGCAGAGAATACCAGAAGGATGTTTACCTGTGTTTTATTGACTATGCAAAGGCATTCGACTGTGTGGATCATAACAAACTATGGATAACATTGCGAAGAATGGGAATTCCAGAACACTTAATTGTGCTCATGAGGAACCTTTACATAGATCAAGAGGCGGTTGTTCGGATAGAACAAGGGGATACTGATCGGTTTAAAGTCAGGAAAGGTGTGCGTCAGGGTTGTATCTCTTCACCGTATCTATTCAATCTGTATGCTGAGCAAATAATCTGAGAAGCTGGACTATATGAAGAAGAACAGGGCATCAGGATTGGAGGAAGACTCATTAACAACCTGTGTTATGCAGATGGTAGAACCTTGCTGGCTGAAAGTGAAGAAGAATTGGAGCACTTACTGATGAAGATCAAAGACCACAGCCTTCAGTATGGATTACACCTCAACATAAAGAAAATAAAAATTCTCACAACTGGACCAATAACCCACATCATGACAAACGGAGAAAAGATTGAAGTTGTCAAAGATTTCATTTTACTTGGATTCACAATCAACACCCATGGAAGCAGCAGTCAAGAAATCAAATGATGCATTGCATTGGGCAAATTTGCTGCAAAGGATTTCTTTATATATAACGTGTTAAAAAGGATGTCACCTTGAAGACTAAGGTGTACCTGAGCCAAGCCATTGTATTTTCAACCACATCATATGCATGTGAAAGCTGGACAATGAATAACAAAAACTGAAGAAGAACTGATGCCTTTGAATTGTGGTATTGGCGAAGAATACTGAATATACCATGGACTGCCAAAAGAACGAACAAATCTGTCTTGGAAGAAGTACAACTGGAGTGCCTTAGAAGCAAGAATGGCAAGACTGTGTCTTACATACTTTGGACATGCTGTCAGGAAGGATCAGTCCCTGGAGAAGGACATCACGCTTGGTAAAGTACAGGGTAAGTGGAAAAGAGGAAGATGCTCAATGAGATGGATTGTCACAGTGGCTGCAAAAATGGGCTCAAGCATAACAACGATTGTAAGGATGGCGCGCAGGACTGGGCAGTGTTTCATTCTGTGGTACATAGGGTCGCTATGACTCAGAACCGACTCAACGGCACCTAATAACAACAACATTTATAAGTCTATTCAAAAGGTTAATTATTTAACACCTTTAACTTAATCAAAAGGTACAGGAAAGCATTTGTTGATTGTGCCTCTCTAGTCTGAAATGAGACCCCAGGAATCTGTAGCTTTTACTTAAGCCAACACAGATATATAGAGGTTTTACGTAAGCCAATAATAACTTTAGTAATAGAAGTATAAAGTTTAGAAAACTACTAGTCATTTTCATATACTAAAACAAACAGGCATTTGAAAATATCTCTATTAATAGAGTGTCACACTTATCTTTTTGAAGTAGGTCTGAGTTCTGGTCAAGGAGGCAGGGAGAAGTTTTGAGATTAAAAAGTGATTTGGACTACTGTTCAAATAATTAAAAAGCAAAAAACAAAAAACATTGCCTTTGAGTTGATTCCAACTCATAGCGACACTACAGGACAGAGTAGAACTGCCCCACAGGGTTTCCAAGGATCAGCTGGTGGATTCCAAAAGCTGACTTTTTGGTTGGCAGCTGTAGTTCTTAACTGCTACGTCACAAGGTCTCAGAAAGACAGAATATTGGCCTAAGGCTGCTATGATACCTTTTTTTTTTTTTTTAATGAGAAAACCTGGTACAGGACAACGAATTCTTTGTAATCTGAAACTCTTCAAATTAAAATTATAAGACTTCATCAATAGCTAAAATGTCAGTGTTAAAAGAAGTTCAAAGACTAAAACGTTTTGTCATTTGTTTATGTATCTATCTATCCATCCGTCTGTCCATCCATCCACCCATCCATCAATGTAAAATGAAAGTCAGTTTCTACTTTGTAAACCTTTGCTCATGTGATGGAAGGCATAGGAAACCAACATTTACATTAAACTCCTTGGTGGAACAGCTCTCTCCAAGCCTCACCATTATTTAAATTACATTTTGTAGGAAACTGATGTGTTTCTAAAGAGGAAAAAATACCAAAACCAAATCTGCTGCCATCAAGTGGATTCTAACTCATAGCGGCCCCATAGGACAGAGCAGAACTGCCCCCAGAGCGTTTCCAAGGAGCAGCAGTTTGTTTGTTTCAAACTGCCGACCTTTTGGTTAGCAGCTGAGCTCTTAACCACTGTGCCACCAGGGCTCCTTCTATATAGGGAATATCTTTATTACAAAGCCACAACAAGCTACTGTCTGGGTTAATCCTTCCAAACTGCTTATTGTTATAATGAAGTAACTGAACTCTAGTAAATTATCAGACCTTGAAAATACATTTTATTAAACAGTCTATATAATGCAGGAGGTTGTATTTCTGTAATAATGCAATTCTTTGTCAAATACTGCATTGCTTAGCTTAAAATGCCACAAAATCGGAATCTATAAATCTATTTACTTTTTTCTAAGACAATTCACCACATTATTGAATTAGACTGAGCCTTTTCTGTAAGAAAATTCTAAAAGATCTATGCTTCTTCAATGAAAGGAAGTTAATGAGTGACAGTACTCCAAATAACATGTTCTTTAAAAAAAAAAGTGCTTATAATTTAAGACAACGTGGCATCCTTTACTAAAGATAATTCTGTTACCTCTTAGATTAAGGACAATTCAGAAATCATTTTTGAGATGTTCATTCCATTGGAATTTTACACACACATACACACACACTTGGTGTTTCCCAAGCTGAAAGAACTGAAGAAAAAATTCAAGCCTTGAGTTGCAATAGTGAAGGATTCTATGGGGAAAATATTAAATGATACAGGAAGCATCAAAAGAAGATGGAAGGAATATACAGAGTCAATATACCAAAAAGAATTAGGTGATATTCAACCATTTCAAGAGGTGGCATATGATCAAGAACCAATGGTACTGAGGGAAGAAGTCCAAGCTGCTCTGAAGGCATTGGTGAAAAACAAGGCTCCAGGAATTGATGGAATATCAATTGAGATGTTTCAAGAAACAGATGCAGCGCTGGAGGTGCTCATTCACTTATGCCAAGAAATATGGAAGACAGCTTCCTGGCCAACTGATTGGAAGAGATCCATATTTATGCCTATTCCCAAGAAAGGTGATCCAACCGAATGTGGAAATTATAGAACAATATCATTAATATCACACCCCAGCAAAATTTTGCTGAAGATCATTCAAAAAAGGCTGCAGCAGTATATCGACAGGGAACTGCCAGAAATTCAGGCCGGTTTCAGAAGAGGATGTGGAACCAGGGATATCATTGCTGATGTCAGATGGATCCTGGCTGAAAGCAGAGAACACCAGAAGGATGTTTACCTGTGTTTTATTGACTATGCAAAGGCATTCGACTGTGTGGATCATAACAAATTATGGATAACATTGCGAAGAATGGAAATTCCAGAACACTTAATTGTGCTCACGAGGAACCTGTACATAGATCAAGAGGCAGTTGTTCGGACAGAACAAGAGGATACTGATTGGTTTAAAGTCAGGAAAGGTGTGCGTCAGGGTTGTATTCTTTCACCATACCTATTCAATTTGTATGCTGAGCAAATAATCCGAGAAGCTGGACTATATGAAGAAGAACGGGGCATCAGGATTGCAGGAAGACTCATTAACAACCTTGCTTGCTGATAATGAAGAGGGCTTGAAGTACTTACTAATGGAAGATCAAAGACCACAGCCTTCAGTATGGATTGCGTCTCAGCATAAAGAAAACAAAAATCCTCAGGACTGGACCAATGAACAACATCCTGATAAATGGAGAAAAGATTGAAGTTGTCAAGGATTTCATTTTACTTGGATCCACAATCAACAGCCATGGAAGCAGCAGTCAAGAAATCAAAAGATGAATTGCATTGGGTAAATCTGCTGCAAAGGACCTCTTTAAAGTGTTGAAGAGCAAAGATGTCACCTTGAAGACTAAGGCGTGCATGACCCAAGCCATTGTATCTTCAGTTGCATCATATGCATGTGAAAGCTGGACAACGAATAAAGAAGACCGAAGAAGAACTGATGCCTTTGAATTGTGGTGTTGGTGAAGAATATTCAATATACCATGGATTGCCAAAAAGAACGAACAAATCTGTCTTGGAAGAAGTACAACCAGAATGGTCCTTGGAAGCAAGGATGGTGAGACTGTGTCTTACATACTTTGGACATGTTGTCAGGAGGGATCAATCTCTGGAGAAGGACATCATGCTTGGCAGAGTACAGGGTCAGCGGAAAAGAGGAAGACCCTCAAGGAGGTGGATTGACACAGTGGCTGCAACAATGAGCTCAAGCGTAACAACGATTGTGAGGATGGCTCAGGACTGGGCAGTGTTTCATTCTGTTGTGCACAGGGTGGCTATGAGTCGGAACCAACTCGACGGCACCTGACAACAACACACACACAGACACACATTTATTCAAGGTGCAGGAATACATAAAAGTGGACAGGAACCAGGAGAAGATTATTGATGTCCAAATATTGATACTATATTAAAAGGGATATAGTATATTCGTATTAAAAGCAATTAATACTAATTCCTTCTCTAAGCTTGATAATAAATACTATAATCCTTAAATATTTTCAAAAAGTTGCAAGAAATAATAAGAAACAGTATGCTTTAACTCATCTCAAAAATTATATTTTAACTCGAACATAAGCTTCTAAAAAGGAAAGGGATTGTTGCATTTTGTTTTTAATAATATTTTATTACGTCTTAGGTGAAAGTTTACACAGAAAATTAGGTTGCCCTTTAACAACTTTTATATAAATTGTTCCATGCCATTGGTTAAAATTTTTACAATGTGTCAGCATTCTCATTATTTCCACTCTGTTCTGTTTCCATTCATCTAGCTTCGCTTCCCCTCCTTGTTTTCTTATCTTTTCTTTTGGCTGAATATTGACGGTTAGGTCTCATACAGTTAATTGTTTAAGGGAGCACTCCTCATTATTCCATTGAATGTGTGTACCACAATTTGTTTATCCATTTACCCACTGATGGACACTTCGGTTGTTTGCATCTTTTTGCTATTGTGAATGCTGCTGCAATGAACATGGGTGTGCACATGGCTATTCACGTTACTGCTCTTATATGTCTAGGACACATACCTAGGAGAGGGTCTGCTGGATCATAAGGTATCTCTATTTCTAGCTTTTTGGGGAAGCACCATACTGTTTTCCATAGTGGTGGTACCATTTTACAATCCCAACAGCAATGTGTAAGAGTTCCAATGCCCCCACAACCTTGCCAGGATTTGTTGTTCTTGGTTTTTCTGATCATTGCCATTTTTGCAGGGGTGAGATGGTATCTCATTGTAGTTTTGATTTGCATCTCTCTAATGGCTGATGATTACGAGCACCTTTTCATGTATTTGTTGGCCACCCGAATGACCTCTTTGGTGATGTGTCTGTAAAGTCTTTTGATGAGTGTAAGTACATACTTAGTTTTTAGTAGATCCTGGTTATCTAATTTATCTTCTGTTGTTTATGCATTTTTAGTTTTGTCTGATAGGCTATTTATGCCACAAATTAGGTTCCCTAGTTTTGACCCTTTGGTATTTTCCAGAAATTTTATAGTTTCAACTTTAACATTGAGGTCTTTGATCCATTTAGAGTTAGTTTTTTTTGCACTGAATAAGGTATGGATCCTGATTCATTTTTCTGCAAATGGATATCCAGTTTGGCCAGCACCATTTGTAAAACAGACTGTTTCTTCTCCATTGAGTGGACTTTGACCCTTTGTCAAAGATCAGCTGCCTGTGGATAGACGGATTTACTTCTGGGTTCTTAAATCCATTCCAATGATATGTGTATGTTATTGAACCACTACCAGGCTGTTTTGATTACCATGGCTATACACTAAGTTTGAGATCAGGAAGTGTGAAGCCTCTTTACTGCATTCTTCTTCAATATTGTTTTAGCTATTCGGGACCTCCTTCCTTTTCATATAAAGTTGGAGATTAGTTTTTCCATTTCATTAAAGCATGTTGTTCGGATTTGGATTAAGATTGCATTATTTCTAAGATTGCTTTTGGTAGTATTGACATTTTCAAAATTTAAAATTTTCCTATCCATGACCATGGATATTTTTCCATTTATGTAGATCTCTTTTTAGTTTCCTTGTATAAGGCTTTCACATCCCTAGTTACTTTTATACCTAGGTATTTTAACCTTTTGGGGGCTATAGTAAACGGTATTCTTTTCTTGATCTCTTTCAGAGTACTCTTTGTAGATGTGGAGAAGCCCAACTCATCTTCATGTGTGGATGTTGTACCCTGCCACTTTGCTGAATTCTTCTATTAGTTCCATTACCTTTCTCAAGGAGTCTCTGGGACTTTCTGTGTATAGGATCATGTCATCTTCAAATAAGGATTGTTTTACTTCTTCCTTTCCAATTTGGATACTCTTTATTTCTCTTTCTTGCCTTACCGTTCTAGCTAGCACTTCTAGTACAATATTGAATAAGAGTGGTGGTAAAAGGCATCCTTGTTTTGTTCCCATTCTTAATGGGAATGCTCTCAATCTTTGTTGAGAATGATGTTGGCTGTTGGTTTTGCATATATGCCCTTAATTATGTTGAGGAATTTTCCTTCTATTCCTGTTTTGCTGAGAGTTTTTTTTTTTTTTTTTAAATCAGGAAAGGGTGTTGGATTTTATCAAATACTTTTTCTGTATTGATTGAGATGATCTTATTCTTCTTTATTTTTAATGTAGTAAATTACACTGATTGATTTTCTAATGTTGAACCTTCTTTGCATCTCTGGTATGAATCCCATTGACCACGATGTATTATTTTTTTGATATGGTGTTGAATTCTGTTGCTAGAATTTTGCTGAGAATTTTTATGCCTATATTCATGAGGGATATTGCTCCATAGTTTTCTTTTACAGAGGTATCTTTGCTTGGCTTTGGTTATCAGGTTTTGGTATGCTGGCTTCATAGAATGAATTAAGGAATATTCCTTTCTTTTCCATGTTCTGCAACAGTTTGAGTAGAGCTGGTGTCAACTCTTCTCTGAATGTTTGGTAGAATTTTCCAGTGAAGATGTCTGGGCTGGGGCATTTTTTGGTTGGGATTTTTATGACCTCTTCAGTTTCTTCTTTTGTTATGGGTCTGTTCAAATTTTCTACCTCTATTTCTGTTGGTTTAGGTAGTTGGTGTGTTACTAGAAATTTGTCCATTTCTTCTAGATTTTCAAATTTGTTGGAGTACAAATCTTCTGTTATGGTTCTTTTTATCTCATTTGGTTCCATTGTAATGCCACCCTTCTCATTTCATATTTTGGTTATTTGCATCTTCTCATTTTTTTCCTTTGTCAATTTGGCGAGTGGTTTGTCAACTTTATTGATCCTCACAAAAAACCAACTTCTAGTCTTGTTGATTCTGCTTATTATTTTTCTGTTTTCTATTTATTTCTGCTCTGATCTTTATTATTTCTGTTCTTCTGGTGACTGTGCTTCTTTTGCTGCTCCTTTTTTATTTGTTCAGGTTTTAGGATTAAGCTATTAATTTTGGCCCTTCTTTTTTGATGTGTGCATTTATTGCTATAAATTCTCCCCTGAGCACTGCTTTTCCAGTGGTTTTAGTATGTTGTGTTTTCATTCTCATTTGATTCTAGGAATTTTTAAAATTTCATTGAAGTAAGTTTTTATTACTCAGTAGTTTTTAAATGAAGTGTTATTCAGTTTACATGTACTTGATTTTCCCCCCTTGTTCTTTCAGTTATTGATTTCTAGTTTTATGGCGTTATGATCAGAGATGCTCTGTATTATTTCAATGTTCTGAATTTACTGAGGCTTGCTTTGTGGCCCACAATGTGGTATATTCTTGAGACTGAGCCATGTGTGTTGGAGAATGTGTACCGTGCTGCTGTTGGGTGGTGTGTTCTGCATATGTTTAAGAGGTCAAGTTGGTTGGTTGTTCTAATACCAGACTTGTTATTGTCTGCTGTCTCCGAGGCATTAAGGTGTTAATTTATTTATTGTATGTTTGTTTTGTGGTAATTTTTTTGCTTTATTTTGATGTATCACGAGCTTTGTTTCTTCTCTTTCTCTTTAGAATGTCTTTCTTCCTTTTAATTGTTGTTTTGTCGTTCTTGTTTATGTGTGACTTTGGTGGTGTCTGTTGGCTGGGTGTGATTTTCTCTCACTAGTGGGTCTGGTGGGTTACACCCACGTGCGAATCCTCTGTGGTTAGGCTCCAATGTCCTCCCTTACTGGATTGAATGGAGGTGGGAGAGCAGCTTCTTTCCCGGATATTGGGTTACATGTGTTGGGTGATCAGGGCCTCTCCACAGACCTTGTGGGACCATGGAGTCCTTTTGGGTTGATGCTAACAATTAGTGTGTTCTCTGGAGGTCAGGGCATGATGTCTTCATATCCACTATGAGGGAGTGCTACCCAAATGGATGGAGTAGGTGGGCTGTATGTACACGAATTGGCATCTCAGTAGGTGGTGGGTATCAAGGGGTTTCAGTGCAAGTGTAGATGGCTAGCAGGAACTGTCTGAGATGTGTGACATTGCAGCTGGGTGGACACTGGATGAGAGCACTAGGATCTCCTGCTCGTTGTTTGGCAGAGGTGCAGATGACTCCTGTAAGGATGTGACTGGTGTTGCTGGTGAGGTGATGTGTCTGTCTGGTTGGTCACGGGGGCGTGGGTGCAGGTAGTATCTTTGCTGGTCACTGGGTTGGGCATAGTGTGTGTGCATTGCTGGTTGCTGGGTCATCAGGGTGAGGATGCATGGGTCACTGGGTAGGTGGCACAGGAATTTGCATGGCTGTCCTGGGTGGGCAGGGTGGTGGGTGCTGGGGAGGGGGGTCTTGCACCCTGGTCACCAGTCTGGTGGTATGAACGTATGCTGCTGATCACCAGGCAAGCAAGGCAGCCTGGTGCTGGATGGGGCATGCATAAGCCTCTGGTTGTATGTTCGAAGTGTGGGAGCATGCACCTCGAATCACTAGGTGGTTGGGGCGGTGTGGGCATGGGTGGGGGTAAGCACAAGCCTCTGGTAGCAGGTCTGACAGCATGGAAATGAATGCCATGGACTGCTGGACAGGCAGGGCAGTGTGGGTATGGGTGGGGGTGGGCATCAGTCTCTGGTTGGAGGCCTGACGGTGCAGAAATAGGCACCATGGATTTCTGGGCAGGGGGGAGGGGGCTCACTGCTGTTCACCGGGAGGGTGGGGGTGGGAAGGAGAGGTGACCGGCAGTGCAGCTGGCACAGAGTGCAGCTGGCAATTGGGACCAGGCCCTGACCAAATACAACAAATGGGCACTGTCCAGAGTCTGGCTTGGTGGGGGATTTCTAGCTGCCACTACAAGGATCCTCCACTGCACCAGTACCACCCACCCAGTGATTAGGGACCACTGCTTGTGAGTAGTTCTGTCCCTATTTTCTGGCTACCTCCCTGCTCTATGGTCACCTGGATCCATAGCGTTCTTGTCCACCTTCCTCCACTTTCCCTCCTTAGATTCAGTTCACGTTCTGGGTTTCTCTACACAGTGTCTGACTCCTGTTGGGGATTCCGTAAAGTTGCCTTCCTGTGCTCTTCACCCAGGAATGCTGCTTGCTTTGTCTCAGAATGGCCACGCTGTGCCAGGCCGGCTGGTAGGGTGTCTACAGTCTGTTAAGTCTCCTTGTCTGCTATTTTCATTCAGTTTCTCCTTCCATTAGGTGTTTGATCTAATTCTTCATCCTTCTGTTTGCTGTTCTGTGTTCCCAGATTGCCTTCTGTATCTGTTTCACCTGGTTCTCTGCTGTAGGGTGATGGCATGGTGTATGTCACTAAGTCACCATCTTGGACTGTCTCCCAGGGATTGTTTCCTAATGGTATCTGTATCCCCAGGTCCCATCCAAGTGCTTGTCAATTAAAAAGGTAACTAAATAAATGAGGTTTTAACTACTAAAAGACAACATTAAATATATCTTTACCTTAATTATATCTTTATTTTATACTCTATAGATTTAATCTCATCTATCATCACAGAAACTTTTAAGTAAAAGTGAAGTATATCTTTTGGAAATAACAACAACAGCAGCAAAACCTCCGCAGTATCCATGCTATACTTCTGATTTATTGATTACCAACAGGTCATTAATTAAGATCTGATAACAGGAAATAAATAAGATCAAGAAAAGCCTTTGTTTAAGTATGGGGTAGAATTTGGGGTAATAGTACAGAACGTAGGCTATTCGACAATGTGAATTTTTATAATATTCTTATTATAGCACCACTCCCTATGTAAGTTCAAAGACCTCTAAAAGTACTATTTTAAATATTCTGAAAACAAATTCTGCCTGATGTTTAAGTATGGAGCCATTCCTACAGGCACAATAAAACTGAAAAAAAAAAAAAATTTACAGCAAGTCAACAATAGGACTGTCTATAACTTAAATTATCTGACTTCTAAACATATATTCTACTCAGTTTGTTCCATGAAAAAAATCTCTATTCCAAATACATTGTAACTCCAGGAAAAGAATGTTTTGGCAATTCTAAACAGTCACTTCGATTCTGCTATTCGTAATAAGGCATTTAATACTAATTAAATTATTTCTTCCTTTGTCATGGTGAACCTATGATATTTTTTCAGTCTAGATGAAATTAGACGGACTCTTAAGGTGATTCTTCACTCTGACTTGTAATACTGGGATATTATAAGGGTTTACTTTGGAAATAAATAAAATTTTTTCTGTGATAGAGATAGCTTACATTCTGTATAAATGAGTACTTCTCAGTGTATTCAGTTAGATATGTGGTAGTATAATACATGTACACCAAGAACTTCTTAACTGATCTTAACTACAAAGCTAAGCACCTTCATTTATATAAAATACACCAATAGAAAACACAGTTTTTATCTTACCGAGATTATTAAACATTTTCCATACAGCAGAGGTTCCTACCAACAATTTTATAATATGAGCTTGTTAAGAACTTCAAAGTCAATATAATTATACTCTAGACAGCTGTAAAGCAACTGTAGGATACTGTATTTTAATGTATTTAATCTTGGGTTCACAGAGCTTAATAAGACTCATTTCCTTCTCTCTCGCCTTCTCTTTATATGTATATACATGCACACGTACACACACACATTTATATATATAAAACTGTCTTGATTATATATTTAATAAATGATATGCATTGTACATTTGAAAGAGTGATAATGAAATAGTAAAGACTAACTACAAAATTAAGAAATTGTAAAAAAAAGTTAAAACTAAAATAAAGCACAGGGAATGGACTAAGATATTTCTGTGCCTGAATACTGCTGTGGCTTTTAGAATTCACTTATTAAACCAAAGATCCACTGAGAATCTGCTCTGTGCTAGGCACTATGGATACAACTATGAATAAGACAGTCAAAGTTTTTGTCCTTTCAGAGGCTATATTCTTGTGGAAGAAGGCAAACAAGTAAGTGAACCAAAAACATAAATGAATAGGTTGCTGTAATGAGACAGTAGCTGAAGGATGGGGAAGAAGAGGTTTCTTTGATAGTATTTGTAGGAAAACTCTCTGATGCAGTAATATTTGAGCTGAATTGAAAAATAAGAGGCCAGTTATTCAGAGTCAGGGAAAGAACATTCAAGTTAACTACAAAGGAAATGAAGAACTTAGTGCAAGTCTGAAGAAGAGAAGGAAGCCCAGAGTGGGTGGAATTAGTGAGTAACTGGGAAATTTGTAGGAGATGAGGCTGGATAAATAAGGAAGAGTGAGATAACAAAGGGCTGTATAAACCGTGGTAAGGAATCTGTATTAGATTACAGGAGCCTGGGAAGGCACTGAGAGCCGCTAGGAGACATGACTTGAGTTACACTTTAAGAAGATCAGGATGGCTGTGGGAAAGAAAAAAAAAAAAAACCAGACTGAGGGGGAAGGTACGATCAGAAGCAGGGAAATTAATTAGGAGGCTACTGATGTGATTTAGGTGCTAGATGATGGTAGATTGGACTAGGGTACTGGCAGTGAAAATGGAAATATACACATCTGAGATATAGAAATTGTCTCAAATTCAGATTTGGAAATGAAAATGACAAGACTTTCTGCACTAGGAAGAAGGAGGATATGATGAGAAAAAGGGAGAGCTCACAAAAGACTCCAAAATTTATGGCTTGAACAAATGGATGGATGGTGGTGATCTATACTGAGATAGAAGACTAGAGGAGGAACCTGTTTGTGTATAGGAAATCAAAAGTTAAATTTGATAATTTTAATAAACATTCAATTGTATATGTCAAATAGAGGGAGGAAGAAGAATGGTGTTCACAGGAGAGGTCTTAGGTAAAAACACAAGCTTACAGATAGCATTTATAGTCACGGGATCTGGACCAAATCCTCCAGACAGTGAGTATAGTTAGAGAAGAGGGCCCCCAAAACAGGGCATGGATAGGGAACAGGGCCAAGGTGCTGAAATGACCAGCATTTAAAGGTGCAGAGGGGGAGGACTAGCCAGCAAAGAAGACTGAGAATGAATGGAGAAGGGCTTAGGAGGAAAATAAGAACAGTGGGTGCCTTGAGAGCTGAGAGAAGGGAGTTTCAGAAAGCAGTCTGGACAACTGTGTCAAATACTGCTAGAAGTTAAAATTGAGAGGTTCATTAGATTTGGCAATATGGAAACTGGTGATTTTGACAAGACTGCAGAAGTGGAAGGTTGAATGGGAGTCTTTTGGGAAGTTTTGGATGAAGGAAAGTGAGAAATGGGGCAGTAGGTGGAATGTGAAGTGGAGTCAAAGAGAGTTTAACTTCGGAGATTCCGAATTATGTTTATATGCTCACAGGAATTATTCAGTAGAAGGGAAAAGAGTGATGACAAGAAAGAAGTCCCTGAGAAAGCAAGAAATGGGTCCAGAGCACAAATGGACTGAATGGATTTTGTTTGAGAAAAGGACATTTCTTCCATTTTAACAGAAGGTTATATAAGTTAAAAAAAAAAGGTGGGTAAAAACAAGAGTAGTTTATAGCCTGGGTGGTGGGAAGAAATCCTGCTTTATAACCACGGGCAAGCTTCAGTTTTCTCAATGTCTCCTGCCATGATCTGTTGTGAAGATTAAATTAGATAAGCTTTGTAAAGAATAGCAATTAGCATACTTCCTGGCACTCAGTAAATATATTTAAAAAAAATTCCATCTATTATTAATCAACATGTCTTAGATTGTATACAGATTTGAAACCATTTTAGAGAATAATGTTTCAAATAATAGAATTAGAATACAGGTTAATTCTGTATGGCACTGAATCCTGCACTGCTTCTACTCCTACCCAGTAATTTCATTTAAAACACAACTGGAGCCTGGTTACCACTACTGACCCTTGTGACCAAGGGGACAATAGAAGGTCCCAGATAGAATGGGAGAAATGCATAGAACAAAATTCAAATTCCTAAAAATGGCCAGGCCTACTGGGCCGACAGAGATTAGAGGACCAAGGCTATTGCCCTAAGATACCCTTTGAACTTGAAACTAAAGCTATTTCTGGAGGTCACCTTTCAACAAAGTAACAGATTGGCTTGTAACACCTGTTTGAGTAATGTGTTCCCTAAAACAATCAACTACATGAGACCAAACAGTCTACAGGTACTCGAAAGCAAAGACAAGAAGGAAAGGAGAGGGCGGAAAGCTAGATCAATGGAAACAGAACACACAGAATGGAAATAATGAGAGCGCTGAGACGTTGTGGAAATTGTAACCACAGAACAATTTGTATAAAAATTCTTAAGTGGGGGGGAACTGAACTGGACTGTTCATGCTCTAGAAACAAACTCTTTCAAGCAGTTTCAGTTGTTTTTTTAGAACAAGAAAACTGAAAACCAAACAAAATGTTTATTTTATACAGAAATTTTCTGTGGACTTTTGAGTCCAGAATTTTGGGTGGATTATGAACTAATGATCTGATGCAGATTTAAACACAGAGAAAAACAAGGGAAGTACAGAACGGGCCCTGAGATTCTCATTTAAAATATTGTTTTATTTTCATATACGAACTATGGTGTGATAGTGTAATTAGACACAAAACGGCTTATTTGAAAACAAAATAATTCTATGAATATAAGCTATAATTTTAAAGTTCAACTTTTCTACATTATAACAATTACCTTTTGAAAGGGCCTAGGGTTGACATGTACTTCGCTCTCTCTTTTGAAAATTTCAAACCACTTCTCTTTCTTACTGGACTAACAAACAACATGATAAACGGAGAAAAGATTGACGTTATCAAGGATTTCATTCTAGGTGGATCACAATCAACACCCACGGAAGCAGCGGTCAGGGAATCGAACGACGCATTGCATTGGGCAAATCTGCTGCAAAAGACCTCTTTAAAGTGTTGAAAAGCAAAGATGTCACCTTGAAGACTAAGGTGTGCCTGACCCAAGCCATGGTGTTTTCAATTGCCTCATACGTATGTGAAAGCTGGACAATGAATAAAGAAGACTGAAGAAGAACTGATGCCTTTGAAATTATGGTGATGGCAAAGAATATTGAATATACCAGGGACAGAAGAATGAACAAACCTGTCTTAGAAGAAGTACAGCCAGAATACTCCTTAGAAGCAAAGATGGTGAGACTCTCAGATAATTTGGATATGTTATCAGGAGGGATCAGTCCCTGGAGAAGGGTATCATGCTTGGTAGAGGGTCAGCCAAAAAGAGCAAGACCCTCAATGAGATGGACTGACACAGTGGCTGCAACCATGGGCTGAAGCATAACAACGATTGTGAGGATGACACAGGATGAGGCAGTGTTTCATTCTGTTGTACATGGGGTCGCTATGGGTTAGAACCAACTTGATGGCACTTAACAATGACAACAACTGGCACTTTCCTAAAAGTGGATCCTCTATTTTATTATCTCTTGTTTTTTCTGTCCTCAATTTAGAAACATTCTTTGGAGTTGACAGTACATTTTAGCTACTGTTTTTATGACAGTCATCTAAATCAATGAATCATATTATACATTGTTGACTTATTCCAACATTTTGATTCTTATGAGAATGGAAATTATTCTGTTAAATCAAATGGCCATGACAGTAACTGTGACTTCCATGGTGAGAAAATAGGAGCTGATTTCCTCTACATATTTTATTTTACCATTTTTATTAATATTATATACATATATATGGAAATACGATATATATAAACATATATATTAATAAAAATATAAATTTATCAATAGATAGCATCTAAAATGGCCTTCTGAGGGTGAATTTCTTGACCAACCAAGATAAGAAGTTAAGTTCCACGTGCCAAAATAAGACATTGTAAAAGAAAGATAAAAGGTATAATCAAAACCAAACCAAACCCAGTGCTGTCGAGTCAATTCCGACTCATAGCGACCCTGTGGGACAGAGAACTGCCCCACAGAGTTTCCAAGGAGCGCCTGGCGGATTTGAACTGCCGACCCTTTGGTTAGCAGCCATAGCACTTAACCACTACGCCACCAGGGTTTCCAAGTAAATCAAAAACAACATATACTAACTGAATAATCAATGCCTCCATTGAGACGTTTCAAATTTCAGTAAAAAAGAAAATAAATGAGATTTTACTGTACTTTACTATAATGTATAAAATTCAGCTTGTTTAGTAAATGTGATTTTGAAATTCCATTGATTTATTCAACAGATAATATTCCATTATGTGTAAGGAACCATTTGATAAAAATGATGGCTCAATGGATGTCTCTAACAATGCTATTTTTATTTTCAGACTAGCTTTTATAATGTCAAGATCAGTTTTTGAAATCCCTTAAATACGATGGTATATTCTATGCAATCAAAAGTGAAAAATAATGTTCTGACTTCTTTAATAAACTCATTACACGCAAATTTATATCGAAACTGATTATACAATGTAACCCAAGAAAATAAACCAGTTTATCTGAGGGCAAAGAAAGGCTTGGTCTGGACCCAGTGTAAATCTTAATAGTAGTACACAGTATACACAGGCATGTACACACACACAGTATACACAGGCATGTACACACACACACACAGTATACACAAGCATGTACACACACACACACACAGTATACACAGGCATGTACACACACACAGTATACACAGGCATGTACACACACACAGTATACACAGGCATGTACACACACACAGTATACACAGGCATGTATACACACACACAGTATACACAAGCATGTACACACACACAGTATACACAGGCATGTACGCACACACACAGTATACACAGGCATGTACGCACACACACAGTATACACAGGCATGTACGCACACACACAGTATACACAGGCATGTACGCACACACACAGTATACACAGGCATGTACGCACACACACAGTATACACAGGCATGTACGCACACACACAGTATACACAGGCATGTACACACACAGTATACACAGGCATGTACACACACACAGTATACACAGGCATGTACACACACACAGTATACACAGGCATGTACACACACACACACACACACCCCCCTCTCTCTCAGTTCATTAATATTCTGAATCTTTATTACAGGTTTGGCCTTGCAACCACCTGACTTGATAAAACAGACCACTTAAAAAGGAAGAAAGCTCAATAAAAGGAATTACAGAGACAACAAGATTAACTGATTGCAGTGTTTTCACATATTGTAGCTGAAATTCTGCAAATGCACAGTTGGCTGCAGCTTGGCCTTTAACAGCCTGTGATCAGAAAGGAGGAGGAAATTTTATTCTCATTAACTGTTGCAGATTTACTGCAGTGAAAAAGGGCTGTGTAACTTGAGACATGACAGTACAGAGAGATCAAAGCCATGGACTGGAAACTAAATAAACCCTCTGGCTACTTCCTGCAAGGAAAATTCCCTTTGGCAATGTAAAACAGAGCCCAGTTAAAAACTACTCTCAGTTTTATGAGCTGTCACAGCAGCTCAAGTGGTTTGGACCAACTGAGTTTAGAACATTTTATTTCCTTGTTTTTTTGTCTTAGATACTTCTTTAAGCAGTTTTATAGACTTTCTTTTCTTTTTTTTATACTCAACAACAAAAAAATAAAACTTTTCTCTCGGTTGAAACTGAGAAGGTAACCACTAAACTCATTAAAGCAGGCAGGTCTTCATTTTCACATTCCTTTCTCATTTGCTACAGCTTAATATTTTGCTCTTAGATTTATTTGGCAATATACATTTACTTAATAATTCATCGGTATTCTGTATAATTTCTATTGAAAATAAGTGTAAATCAGTTTACAGAGCCCATCTGGCTCATATCTGAGGAGTGAGCTATTTCTAACAGCACATCTGGAAGGACTACGGGCAACACAGAAGTTAATATTACATTTAGAAACCTAGGGACCCTAGGTTTCAGCTTTCTCATTTTTTTTTTTTTTTTATATTTGAGTCTTTAATTTTTCTAATGTAAGAAAACTGCTATAATACTTAATTTACACTGTTACGTCAATAGAAACACAGATGGCCTAATAAATCAAACTTACATTAGAAAATATCCTTGGTTTAGGCGTAAACTCAGTATCACTGAATCCAGACTTAGAGGAAATAGGGATGATACACTTTCCCACTTTTTTTTTTTTTTTGAACGTGGTGGTGCTTATCAACCAAACTACATAGCATTTTGTTGCTTTTATTAAATATGAATAAGTAAGCCTTTGTAATAGCAATTTGTGTCCTATTACCTTAAAATAGGTCTCATAATTATTTTTTTGGGGGGGGAATAAGAGGTCAAACAGGTCATAAGAGCAGTTACCTTTGCTGAAGGACATTCTACTTTTTTTCCGTTTAAATATATAACTGATTTTTACATATCTATACAGCCAACAAAATTGCTATTAATACACAAAAAAATGATGATGACATAATTAACCTACCAGTCATGATTGGATTAACTCCCATGTCTATTCTTCTAGTACAAAAAAAAAGTACAAAGCTACGCCATAATTGATGTGTTAACATTTTAGTAGGATCTGGTCATATTCAGATTGTTTTTTATTTACAGACTTAGTTCTGCTGAATTTCTTATCCTTAATGAAATTCCTAATGAAGCGACAGTAAGTCCGGTTTCCTCTGAGAGCACCCTACGTACAGCTAATATGCATGCCTCCAAGAATTCTGCTCTGATCACCAGACTGACGATTAACAGTCTCGATGATGGTGGCTCTTCTCTTGCTTCTACATTTTCAAAGGGAAGTAACTCACTTTAAACATTTTTCCAAGTCAGGAGCATAATTTCTGTAGGCTGAAACATCTTCCAAAGTTTCCAGGATTCTAAGCCTTGGTTTTTGGCTTGTATTCCTGTATTTCAGTAAAGTTTACAATTTGCTAATGCTGATGTGTGATAATCTAATAAAATCTGGCCTTAAAGGTTATAGGCCCAATTTACTAATAAAACTTTAATTCAGTTCTCCTTGGGAAATGCAAATCATTAGTGTTCAAGCAATGGATCTGAATTTCCTTGCCTTTAAAGGCTGGAGAGAAGTCAGCTCTATAAAAAGCCTAGACAAATAAGACTAGCTGATAATAAGGCCGTGAAGCTTCATTTACAGGCATAAAACAATGGATCACGCACTCGAGAACTAAGATTGGTTAATTAAATAAACAAATGATTTGCACAAGACCTGCAACACTTCTAGACTGAGGCTAATCTAACTTCATCCTCATTTTTTATACAACTGGATTTAATCTGCAGAGAATTTAGCTTCCTTCTGTTATACAGACGGGCGCCATAAGTTGCAGCCGACGCTACGGCGTCTACCAGCAGTAAACTGTGTAAGAGAATTAACTGTGGCGAACTAACTACACAGTGTGTTAGTAAACTTTCAGCAACTTGTCTCCAAGCAAATCTGAAGTACTAAATTGCAATAAGCCATGTCAAACATATTAAACCAAAACAGATTAAAATATGTTGTTTTGTGCAACAAAGCCTGAACATCTTATTCTGAATTTTAATAATGACTACTCTGAACTTTATAAAGCAGAGTTCACGGACAGACTAATAGATGTGCCTGTCATTTGCAGGCTGTATGGTATAACAGTAGAGTGTAGGAGTGTTGGCTCTTGCCAAGTTTAAAGGCTTTACTATTTATTAGCTATGTGGTTTTGGCTTAGTCTCTTAAAAATCTTTGTGCCTTAATTTCCACGTCTGTTAAAATAGGGACAAAAGTACTTTTTACCCTATCTGCCTCACAGACTTGTTGATGATCAATGAGATACATGAAGATATAGTCATAAACTGGTAAAATGCTACATAAATGCAAGTTATTAGCCTTTGTATACTTAGATTTTATTCTCTGAAACATTTAGAAAGCTCCTAAAACATTCCATCTTCTTAAATAAAAAAGTAACTTACAGAATTGCTATGGGAGTATTAAAAAAGAAAAAGGAGATTTAACGTAAGGGCGGCGTTAGAGCAAGAGTCCCCGAGTGTGAAAGCACGGATTTGCACTGGTGTGACTTTCTCACCAGAACTGTGTTACCTATCTACTGCCACTCTTCTTCTCCTGCCTTCACCATTCCACAGTGGAAGAGTAAAAAGGCTACTTTTTTCCCTTAGGTATAATTTTACCTGTCACATAGTATTATTTCTTATGAACGGTTTTATTCATTTCAAGAAATATTACCACACATTTGTTTGGTTAATACTGATAAAGGTAGAAGAACTTAAAATTATTTCTATTGGTTTTGCAGTTATACCTTGGTACAGCATTTATCACTAGGCTTGAAATATATGTGTATACATATTAAAAATAGTGTCATTTGGACAACTTAATACAATTATAATAGAAATTTGCACAGACTGAAATCATACACTGTGAAACAGAGTAACCTTTAAAAAGTAAACAGGATACTGTCCTGTCACCCAACTTCACTGTTGCTATAAAGGGCTCTACTGTATGTGTTTTAATTATGACTTAACAAAATTCTATGTAAACTGAGAAACAACTCTTGCAAATATCCCAACCTAGATACAGATAAGAACAAGTATTAGGGACTTATGTAAATGTACATGCCAAAAACAAAGAGTAAGCAAAATGTATAATGTATACAAGGCTCTCAGTAAGTTTTTGTTTTTAATATTATACACTGTTTAATAACAGGCTAATCCTAAAATGAAAATACCTTTAAATATTAAATGACCAAACCTGTTATAATATATGCAAATGAATATAAATGGAATAACTAAATATCCCTAATCATACTATTTTTAATTATTAGAATTATAGATATGGGAGTGGTTACCAAAGTTTATGCTACCAAAACATCATAGGTGAATATGCATTTTTTATATTAAAAAAGGAATTATAAATAAGGAAGTAAATTAAAAGGTCTCCGTGGTTAACCTTTAAAAAAAGGGAAGAATTTTATGTAAGGAGAATCCTATTGCTAAATATATCCATTTCTACCTATTCTGACCTTCATATACTGGGTTTACTTAAAACAGAACACCTGTTCAATGGAATCTAATATGCAGACGAACCTTGTGGTACAAAGTGAAAACAATGCTCACTCCACAACGCCACGGACGCACCTCGGTGTGCTCAGTGCTCACTCCACGACGCCACGGACGCACCTCGGTGTGCTCAGTGCTCACTCCACGACGCCACGGACGCACCTCGGTGTGCTCAGTGCTCACTCCACGACGCCACGGACGCACCTCGGTGTGCTCAGTGCTCACTCCACGACGCCACGGACGCACCTCGGTGTGCTCAGTGCTCACTCCACGACGCCACGGACGCACCTCGGTGTGCTCAGTGCTCACTCCACGACGCCACGGACGCACCTCGGTGTGCTCAGTGCTCACTCCACGACGCCACGGACGCACCTCGGTGTGCTCAGTGCTCACTCCACGACGCCACGGACGCACCTCGGTGTGCTCAGTGCTCACTCCACGACGCCACGGACGCACCTCGGTGTGCTCAGTGCTCACTCCACGACGCCACGGACGCACCTCGGTGTGCTCAATGCTCACTCCACAACGCCACGGACGCACCTCAGTATACTCAGTGTGGCTATTTTCTTTCACATACAGATTTATTCACCCACTCTTTACCTTTGATTACTTCATAAGGATAAATTCTTAGAAGTGAAGTAACTGAGTTAAAGGAAGTGAACAATTTAAGACTTTTTTTTTATATTACCAAATGCATTCCACAAAGGTTTCATCAATTTACATGCCCATCAGAGGCTTATCAGAATGCTTCTTTACTCCTATGTGTTGGTATTAGCATTAAAAAAAAAACTTTGGCAAATGGTATCTGGGTACCTTGTTTTGTAATCACCATGTCTGGAAAAATTACTAACATCAGGAGTTCTTTTTAAAGACTTCATGAAGCATGCTCTCCTCTGAGAAAAAGTCAGAGGAAAACAACTTCATAAATAACGAAAAGGTCATGATAACTTTTTTTTTAATTTTTATTGTTCTTTACGTTTACGACTGAAGTCAATCTCTCATACAAAAATTTATATACACCTTGCTATATATTTTTTTTTATATACTCCTAGTTGCTCTCTCCCTAATGTGACAGCACACTCCTTCTCTCCACCCTGTATTTCTGTGTCCATTCAGCCATCTCCCCTCCAGACAGGAGCTGCCCACATAGTCTCATGTGTCCACTTGAGTCAAGAAGCTCACTCCTCACCTGTGATAATGTATGATAAAAATTTTATAACACACTAAATAAAGCAGGGTTCTCGTTAATGATTATCTTCAAAATATTTCGTAAGTATTTACCAATTACTTTAGTCTTTGCAATGTTGCGAAAAAATGGGCAACTGGTCTCAATATTTATCAAAGGAAACGGTTCTGGGAGGTTCTTTTTGTTTTCATTTGATCCTTCCATATAATTTCTATACCTCTGCCACAGTAAAAGGGAGGTCATTAAAACTTAAATTTCAGAACAAATGGAAGAGTTTGGGTTATTAATTAAAAACTGACAACGGACTTTGTAGGTGTAGTTACTTTCAATATAAAAGCATTTCTCTCTCGAATAAATTTTAAGGGTTGTGAACACGGAGAATAATTGAATTTCTCCTCTGAATAACTTCCACAATACGCAGTTCTATACGCACCACAGGATATCTCTCAGGCAGATAGTACATAATTTTGAAGTTACTTTTCTCAAGTGAAAAAACTGAGTAAAAACAGCTGAGCATAATTCAGATGGCCTTATAGTTAAAGCAATAAGTCTAAGTTTCACATGTTGAGTCCTAGTCTTAGGGAAAAAAATCACACAATTAAGAATTTGGAAAAAGGCTATTTCTTATATTTCAAGGAAATAATCTGTGAGTTCTATTCAGTATGATTTCTAAATGTATAACTGTGATTTAATGTTTGAAATAAAGTAAATTAGAGAGACCAGAATAAAAGGTCTATATGTGTAATATATAATATGTATAATATGCAAAATGTTAATATTATTCTAAGAAATAAAAAATAAATAAAAGAGTCAGGCTATAACACACACAGAAAGAAAATTAAAGTATCGGACTCAGATGGTTCAGAAAATGCGCAAATCTAGTTCATCTCTGACCCCAGTGAAATGGTCAGTAAATGACATCACTGTGCCAACCACGAAGAACCGCGGGCCCCCTGAAAAATATTTTTTTGAAAGAAAGAAAATGAAAGTATCGGACTCAGATGGCTCAGAAAATGTGCAAATCTAGTTCATCTCTGACCCCAGTGAAATGGTCAGTAAAATGACATCACTGTGCCAACCGCGAAGAACTGCAGGCCCTCTGAAAAACATTTTTCAAAGACTCGAGGAAACCTAAGCAGTTTCTGCATTTTCCCCGTTTATGAAAACTGGATTCCTATAAAGAAATATGGTCCATTTTTACTGCAACAAAAACTCATTTGTAAAACCTGGAAGCAGTTTAAAAATACTCTTAACATGAGGTTCTTGTTAGTCTTGAAAAGTAAGAGTTATAATAAAAAAAGGCCAAAAATATGGTGTGGATATATGGTATATAGGGGGGAAGAACGCTAGCCTTGCTCCCATTATTTTAAATTAGCTTCAATAGCAAGTTCCACTTCACTTTCTAACACCAATTCAGATTTGGGGAGGGGAGGGAAGGTTTGCATCTGCCGCCCTGGGATTGGCAACTCCATAGCTAATGCCTTCAAGCGCTAATGCATTTTGCATTAGCTCTAAATGTCGGGAAATCCTGGCGCCAAGAAGTTCAAAACGATAGTGACACATGTCTACAGCCCAGGATTCACTGTCCAACTGCCAGCATCCATTTTATCAAACACCCAGCCTCACTTGTAGAATGGGATGGATGAGTTTAACGGTTTCACTGTTTCCAATTAAACTGCCCTGCTGTATTACAAAAATGCAGGCATTCAGACTGAGAAGGACCCATGACTTGGATTTTAAGAAAAAACAAAAAAACAAATTGAACTGTTTAAACAGTTTTCTAAAGCTGGCTTAGTTTCCCCATTTTAAGATTTGTCCTATTATTGAACTTTGTCTCTTTAGAAAGAAAAAGAAGAATTTTTCTGTGGACAATTAAAATAAAAACTCAGGGTTGTACAAACTAGTAATTTATTCTTTACCCTGCAGGGGCTTGGGGTCATCTACTTCACATGAACCACTCAAACTGAAACGTTAAAAAACAACAAAGTCTTGAGTACCAAAACCCAAAACCAAACCCGCTGCCATCGAGTCGATTCCAACTCACAGTGACCCGACAGGACAGAGTAGGACTGCCCTAGGCTTCCTAAGGAGCGGCTGGTGGACTCAAACCGCCAACCGTTTGATTAGTAGCTGCAGCTCTCAAGCTCCGTGCCACCAGGGCTCCCAGTCATCTGGAGTAGCTGAGAAGTACGCCCCTTGGCACCGACACATTCTGTTCCATGTTTCACCTTGTATTCTACTGCATGAAAATCATTAAAAATAATGATAGAAATTCACATTTTATACATTAATCTTTTATTATTCTCCTTCCAGATAACCTGAAAGTGCTTATTTATAAAAGAAGGAGCCCTGGTGGCACAGTGGTTAAAGTGCTCAGCTGCTAACCAAAAGGTCAGCGGTTGGAACCCACCAGCTGCTGTGAGTTGGAATCAACTCGATGGCAATGGGTTTTTGTTTTATTTATCAAAGACATGATAAAGAAGCAGAAGAATTTATAAATCATCTCTTTTTAAATGCATCTACAGAATATTCTATCAGTTTTTTCAGTATTTAAAAGCAATGAAGACACTATTCTTTCATAGTTAACCCAAATTCTTCATGCTGTCTGGTAAATCTGTTTATTCTCATCTTCGCAGCAGAGATGACAAACAGAAGTTCAACAACTTCTGTTTGATGAACTTGCATTTCTTGAAAAGTCTTCCTATTTTACACTTAAAACAGTTAAAATGAAAAAATTTTAAAATAGTGCTTTGAATCAGTCTTATTTGATCCAATGAGCTTTAAATTTACTTATTTTATATCAGGAGTTGAAAAGGTAGCCACTAGTTTGAAGTTTCACATCTGGGACATTGTGTAGCAAAATTATCATACAAAAATATGTGAATAATTATGTAGCAATTTAAAATACTTAAATCTTTTCAGAATTAAAAAATATGTCAGTTAATATTTATGGTTTGTTCCTTTCAAAGGGTATAAAAATCCTATTAAAAGGAAAATTCTAACCAACCAAAAATGATTGAATAAAAGAAAACGTAAAATTATTCCAGATTAGGCTAATAAAAAGTAACAGGAGAACAATTAGGAGTCTTGGTTACACTGTATACTCTGTACCTCTGCTGGTACAAGTTAGAGTCCCTTTTCATTTGATCTATCACCTACAAGAAAATTGAGGAAATTCATTGTAAATTATTTCTTCTGGAAATAAAAAAGAGAAAACGATATGGTTATGTGATTTAAGGCCAGAAAAATTACAAAAGACAAGAGATGAAAGACTTAACTTTCTCCAGGGAAGTTTCTTTTAAAGGGCAAACTATTCTCAAATCAAAACAATTGTAATAAATAAGTTGCTCTTTTGGTTTGAAAAATAGTCTACAGTAAGTTTTATTAACTAATCCTTTAAGCCAACGTTACTGTGACATATCTTTTAGGAAGTAAAATAAGTTACTTTAAATATTTTACTCTTGAAAAGTAACTTATAATACAGAGGTAAAAGGATTTTCCCAAGGTCATTTTTAAAAAAGTTAAAAACAGAATTGAAGAATAAAATCCTGAAATCTTTGGACTCAGTATATAACTTACCATTGAGTACAACTGTCTCTCAAGGCATTTTTATTGTTTTACAAAATGGTTATTTTTGAAAACCAGACATGATTTTGTTGAACTAATAAGCTCATAAGATCAATAATTTGTATATTCAATTTTAGAGAAAAATTTTAATTTCTTAAAAATCATATAACGATATTAAAAAATCAAAGCAAACTTTTCCCAAATAAATAATACATGATTAGTAGCAGTCTGCTTTCTTTATATTGCCAGTATTTGCAGAAAATACAAAAATGATGTTTTGCTCATGGTGAAACAAAAATGGCAGAAAAACTGAAGTTAATGTCAGCAAAATTCTTCGAGATAGACAGATAGATAGAGAGATAGGATCATATACCCGAATTATTTTTCCCTTTCCTAATTATGTTTCAGAATACATTTGTACAGTAAACTGTCACATGATGGAGTATACAGCTATAATGATTAAACAGGCTCTATTTAAATAATTAGAGTTAATATATTCAGAAGCGGCAAAAGTAATCAAAAGCCACATGCTTTCTAGTATTTAACTATGTTTAGCTTTTCTTTCCTAAGGCAAGGAGTTTCTTGTAATTACAATACAGTATACCAATGAAACTTTATTTCTAATGTGCTAGTATTTATTTCAGGAGCCCTGGTGGCACCGTGGTTAAAGCACTCAGCTGCCAACCAAAAGGTTTGCAGTTCAAACCAACCAGCCACTCCATGGGAGAAAGATGTGGCAGTCTGCTTCTGTAAAGATTTATAGCATTGGTAACCCTATGGGACAGTTCTACTCTGTCCTTACAGGGTCGCTATGAGTTGGAATAGACTCAAAAGCAATAGGTAACGAGTAGGGCTTCAAACCGGTTTATTCCAATTCGAACTGCTGCTGAGAATATGCATTTCTACCCCAGATATACTGAATCAGAATCTACATTTTAACAAGGTCCGCAGGTGACTCTTATGTATAATAAATTCTGAGAACCACTGCTCTACTAGTGGTTCTCAGAATTGGTCCCTAACCAGCAGCATTAGCATCCCCTCTGAACTTGTTAGAAATGCAAATTCTCAGCAAGGGTTTGAGCTACAACCAAGCAGTTCGAAGGCCTGGTAATGGGCACAGAAGACACCACACATCTGTCCATTTGCCATACTGTGGTGGCTTGTGTGTTGCCATGATGCTGTAAGCTATGCCACTGGTATTTCAAATTCCAGTAAAGTCACCCACGGTGGACAGGTTTCAGCAGACTTCTAGACTAAGACAGACTAGGAAGAAAGGCTTGGTGATCTACTTTTGAAAATTAGTCAATGAACACCTTATGGATCACAGCAAAATACTGTCCTAGAGTATAGTGCTGGAAGATAAGCCGCTATGAAATAGCCGCAGCATTACCAACCAAAGACACAAACATACCAACAATCATGATGCAGGGCCAGGCGACATTTTGTTCTACTACACATAAGGCTACCATGAGTCAGACCGACTCAATGGCAATCAGTAACACAGAACACCGAAGTGCATATAAGGAGCATTGTTGTCTCATTTCATGGAATACTGCCATGTTTTCCTACCACGTTTTTAAACTCTGGGTTACAACCATCAGTGAGCTGTGAAATCAACTTAGTGGGCTGCAATCTGCATTCAAAAAAAGAAAGAGGATCAAACAGACTCTATCAGAGGGCATCACAGGTAGTTAAGAGTGAGTACCGTTTTGAGAAGTTTCTGTTTACGTATACATGTATAAAAACATGCATGTGCAGTGAGTTGTAACAGGAAAGGTATTTCTTAACGTGGGTCGAGGTCAAGAAATGCTACCATAGTACGCTGTGTTTGTTCTGGAAAGAACGTCAGCTTTGGAGACATATAAACCTGAGTTCACACTCGTGCATGACCACTCTACCTGTGTGAGTCAGTTACTTAAATTTTTAGAGCCTTGATTTCTTCATCTGTAAAATGGCTATAATAATACCTGCTTTAAAATGTTGCCTTGCAGGTTAAAATAAGTAAGATAAATATTTGTAAATAGATTTTACGAATAGATGATCAATAATGGTAACAATTATTACTATTGGATTAAAGTAGCTTATTGCAAGTGATCATTAAGCTTCATAACACTGGCCACAACTGTATTCTTTCATTTAAAAAATACTACATGAACAAATCACTCAATTTGAAAGTAACAAAAACAAACAAACAAACAAAACCAACCCAAACCCTCTGCCATCCAGTTGTTTCTGACTCTTAGCAACCCCAGAGGACGGAGTAGAACTGCCCCGTAGGGTTTCCAAGGCTGCCACATCTTTCTCCTGCTGAGCTTCTCATGGGTTTAAACCGCCGACCTTTCGGTTAGCAGCTCAGTGCTTAACTACTGTGCCACCAGGGCTTCTCAATCTGAAAATAGCTTACGTTAAGCACAAGAATTTCAGAAGAAGAAATTAAATCAATAATTTAAAGGAAAAGAATCAACTGTCTGAAAGGCAAACAAGATTATAGCTATAGTCACCCCACGGTATCGGGGAGGCGGGCAGAATTGGTTCTAGGACCCCAGTGGATACCAAAATCCACAGATGCTCACCTTCCTTATATAAAACGGTGTACTTTAAAAAACTTTTTTGCACAGCACAGGAATGACTGGCGTTTGGCTCTGAAGTGGAATAGTGACAGTGAGCCAGGTGAAGGGAGATGCTGAAGCACCACACCAAAGCGTGACTTTTAAGGAGAGCCACATCTGGCCTTCCTGCTGCAGGGTGCCCTCTGTGCCAGGGTTCCTTCCAGCAGGAGGTCCTGGGTGACTCTGGGTACCCCACATACGTGGTACAGAATGCTAGGTCCTGGGCCTGCCAACTTTATGCTCTCCTGGACCCAAGACCTCTGCCGCAAACATGGTCCCCAGGACCTTGGTCAGGCCAAGAAGCACCCAGCATAAGCTCGTGGCCCCTTTCCCCATGTCTTCACTTGTCCAAACTGTGTTGGGGTGCGGCTGCCCCATCCCCCTGGGAGCTGCTTCCTTCACAGCCACATACGGTTCCTCCGCTGAACCCTGCCTTGCCTTGTGCTGCCCTCTGTCTTGCCCCTAGGCCCTGAGTGCCTTCTTTCTTTCTCTGTCCTAATATTTTTGATTCCCAGTTGGTTGAATCATGGATGTTGAACCCTTGGATACAGAGGGCCGACTGTATTCACTGGACTAGCTAAGACAAAATTACAAGTCAGCCTGAATTAAAACGTTACACCTCGAGGAATAATATGAGGAGAAAATATTCTTTACACTTTCTGGCAGGACTTTAAAAATCTGACACCAGTAATGAAGCTATCTGCTGGAGGAGCTTTTTTGTGACTATAGAACAATGCTGGCATGTCAGATTTTTTTTTTTTCCCTTAAAAAATTTACTTGAATGCTTTGTAGGGAAGAAAAGTCTTTAATCAAAGCACCAAGACTTTTTAAAGAGTTGTTTTTAGGTGCTGTCAAGTCAGTTCCGACTCACAGCGACTCCATTCATGTATTGTTATAGGTTAAAACTGCCCCACAGGATTTTCTCGGTTGTAATCTTTATGGATGTAGATTGCCAGGTCTTTCTCCTGTGGAGCGGCTGGGTGGGTTTGCTCTGCTGAGTGCTTAATTGTTGCACCACCAGGGCTCCTTTTTAAACAGTAATGTCTGAATAATTGTTAAAAATACATGTTGTATATTCTCATTTTCTATTATACTTTACTGATGTTGGATGGTCCTCAGGAAACAATCTGTTCATTAATTTGGCAAATGTTTTTTCTGCTGTAATAGACAGCCTGATGAAAAACATGGTGAAGCATATTTTTTCAGATTTGTGATCTTCTCCTTTACATGGAATACGTGATTTCATAAATTAATTTAAAATCAATACACCTGTTCTTGAAAAGATTGAAGATTTTTCTCCTTCTTAATGAAAAACATAAAGAAATGAAGAATAAAGAGAACTCCACCTTTTCAAAAACAAGGGAAATTAAGTTTTCCTCCCAACACCTCACATTAGCTTCTTCTTGGAACACAGTTTACCTGCTGGGAAATGAGTGCTGCCCCGCTGCATCTCCATTCTGAATGTGAAAATCACTGAAGAAGTCTGGACTGATGGCTCCTTCTGAGGCAATTAATCCATCTAGGAAGAAGGAAAATTTTAAACAGTGAAACAAATTTGTAAGGAATAGAAGGAAACCACCCTAGCAAGTAATATAATAAAAAATAACTTGGATATTTAATTTAGAAAGAAAAATGTTAGTGTGCCATGATATTCTCCCTGGAGTCTGAAGAGCTAAGACCGCACGTACGTCAGTGTTTTACTGCACATCAGCTCAGCACAACAATTCAACAAACATTCGCTGGTCGTCTACTATGTCCCAGGTACTGTGCTAGGTACAGAGGTGAGTAAGATGGTTTCTGCCTTCAAGGAGCTTACCCTCTTGTGGAGAAACAAGACGCAAAGACAAGGGGGAGAGGTGAGCTAGCAAGAACAGAAAGAATGGTCCCGGCTAAGGAAGTAGTAACAGTAAAGGCAAAGAGGTATGAAGTAGTAAGCTTTTGGTAAAGAACAAAACTAGTCTGTCCTACATTTTATACCTAGAGATCTTCATTTGTACAGCATGATTAGGGAATTAGCTTTTTCAAACAAGTAATTTCTAAATAAGCAACTAAATAAGTGCCAAACCTTAAAACCACGCACAAACTTAGGTTAGAAATCTTTGTAAAAATATTTTACACTCCCTTATTTGTCTGTCTGTCTGTCTGTCTGTCTGTCTGTCTGTCTGTCTGTCTGTCTGTCTGTCTGTCTATCTATCTATCTATCTATCTATCTATCTATCTATCTATCTATCTATCTATCTATTTTTAGGAGCCCCGGTGGCACAGTGGTTAATAGCTACAGCTGCTAACCAAAATGTCAGCAGTTTGAATCCACCAGCTGCTCCTTGGAAACTCTATGGGGCAGCTCTACTCTGTCCTACAAGGTCACTATGAGTCGGAATCAACTCGATGGCAACAGATCAGTTTTTCAGTTAGGAGTCCTGGAGTCACAATGGTTAAGCACTCAGCCGCTAACCGAAAGGTTGGCAATTGGAACTCACCCAAGGGCTCGGCAGGAGAAAAGACCTGGTGATCTGCTCTTGTAAATACTATAGCCTAAGGAAACCCTAAAGGCAGTTCTGCTCTGGCAGATAGGATCGCTGTATGTGGAATCCGCTCCCCTGCACACAACAACCACAATGTTCTTAGGACGTATACTAAACATAATTTAAATATTTATTGGATGACTGATCTTCATTATAAATACCAACTGCCATATAATCATGCCCTAGGGTTATTAGACACATTACCTATGTCAAATGGTATTACTACTATGCTTTTTGAGTCCTTTTTCTTTGCTTATAAAGTGTTTCTTTTCCTAAATATAAACCTTGATATCATTTATTGCTGATTTTTGCGTGTGATACAAAGAGCTCGATTTGGCCTTTCTCTCTGCTTCCTGAAGTGGAGCTCTTGGAATTCCCCGGCAATGGAGCTTTTTCTTCTAAAACAGCATCATTTAAACATGTGCAAATGAGTGGGGGCCACAAAAACCACACCTGGCCAGTTAGCCTCAGGAAGGGAGGGGGCATGGTTTAGTCAATCATGCACATTTAATGATTCAGTCAATCATGACTATGCCATAAAGCCAAAAACAAAAAAAAGGCCTGGACACAGACGCTCTCGGGGCTTCCTGGATTGGGGAGCAAATCTGCTCTGGAGGGGGCGGTGCATCCCTGGGGACAATGGAAACCTAGCATCGGGGGGCCCCCAAACTCCACCCTGTGTGTCTCTTCTTTTGTATCCTTTCTGGCTATAATGAATAGGTAATTTTAAGTACAGGTACCTTTCTGAGAATTCTGTGAGACGTTCCAATGAATTATAGAACCCACAGGGGCAGAGGGAGCCAGCAGGTCAGAAGTTAGGGGGCTGGGAACCCTCAAACCTATGGCTGGTATCCTGAGGGGGTAAGAAGACGACTCCGGGTTTGGGGCCGGCTTGTGTGAAGTGCAGGGGGTTTTGTGGGTCCCTGTCCTTGTGGTTGGGTGGCAGGGGATGAGAGAGTGCCTGGAGTGGCTGGCAACTAAAATAGAGAAGTGGGGAGGTGAGGACTGGATCCATTTCCAGGTAGGAACTAGATTCATGCTGGTCTTTACTAGGAAGTTAGCAATAAAGGTGGGATTTGGCCACCTTGCCTTTAGTTTACTGCAGGGTAATACTAGTTTCTCTTTTGCTCCCATCTAAGTATCCAGATAACCAGTTTTTGATAGAACTATGTCTAAAAAAAAAAAAAAAAAGTAAGGATAAAAAGGATCTAAAGAAAAAATCTAAGTGATGGTTTCAGAGGGCTATCCTATACATAAAGCAAATACATTTTAGTATATGGCTTTTGTAATAACTATTTGGACAGCGTTGAGGCCTTTTAAATTCCCTTTTCTGAAAGTGTGCTGGATTGTTGAAGGACCTCAAGGTAAATGCTGGCTAGGTCACATGCTCCACCCACATTGTTTACAAACCTGGCACACAGTGGGCAGCTTGTTCAGTCACCAAATGACCATTCTGTACCTACCCTGTGCATACTAGTATTATGCTAGGTCCCGAGGGAAATATAAAGAATGGCAAGATGTAATCTTATCTCAAGAATTTTAAGTGAAAGATGATAGGACCCCTAAGATAAATTAAATAATAGAATTCATTAATAAACGATGCAGCAGTGGAAGCAGTAAAAGCTAGAGAGGGATTACTGTGCTCTGCAAATGTTAGAGCCTCTGAAGTTGGGACGGGGAGGGGATGCAGAGGTGTAGCCTGATTTGAGTCTTGAAAGACAGGCGAGATTCAATCATGAATCTGACTGAGGAGCAAGGGTATTGAAGCTTGAGTGAGTGGTAAAACTAAGTCATAGCATTGACAAATGAAAAAGTGAGGCGATTTGCATTTCCCTAAAACTGCCTGCATTTGTTACATGTAAATACTGTCACATATCATATGTTAATGACTTGTATTATTTAATTGTTGAATGGTTAAAGAACACCATAGAGGAGGTATTTATTATTTCTTTATTAAATTTAGAAATACTTGAGCGATATCTTCAGTGTCCGCTAGAAGTGTCATTATTGTGTAGTCCAGTTTTTATGTCCTCTAAAAATTAAAGATTCTATAAATCAAAAGATCAACTAAACACAGGAGAGCTACAGAAGATGAAATTATGGGAACTGCCAAAACACCACAGATTGAGGATTAAGAGGCTTTGAAAACAAAATCAATTTTATTTGGATCCAAAATTTTGTGAATGTGTGGCTAAAATTAACAAGGTTAAGACCACAAAAATCAACAAGTTCTATTAAATTAAAACCAAATAACTGGGGATGAGGATTTAAGAAACCTGCCAGTTTTAGAGAAACAAACAAAAACCCACTGCCGTCAAAGCTAAGTAAAATGGCAAAATAAAACGTACACCACTTTGGAAATAAACGCAAAGGTATTCAACCTGCCAGGAGAAAGATTTTAACACTCAGAAATATTTCAGATATAAATACAATCAAATAAAAAGATAGCTGAGTTATGTTAAAAAAAAAGTCTTATTACATGAAACATGACCTCCTGACGTGAACCAGATTAGGAAGAAATAAAGTGGAAAGCTGTGATCAAATTCTCAACGTTGTTTCAATTTGGAACCCCCGCTGTCTTCAAAGGGAACAATGAGCAGCGAAAGGATATATGGTATACAGGGGACTACAAACTGGGAGCTCATCAAATAGAAATCAGACTAAAACTTCTTGAGTTTAAAGATACAGCCAGAAATTTTATAAACCCAGAATACAACTAATTTAATAATATGATAAAAGTATAAATTATATTTTGAAGTTCATTTTTAATCATCCCAGGGTACTGCAGCTTCTAGAGTACAGCTCTAAACCCCCCAAAAAAGAGAAAATACCAAATCCGTTGCCAAACAGGATAGAGCAGAACTGCCCCATAGGGTTTCCAAGGAGCGGCTGGTGGATTTGAATTGCCGACCTTTTGGTTAGCAGCTGAGCTCTTAACTACTGCACTACAGTACCTTTGAATGGCCTGACAAGAGTCAGGCAGCCCTGATGTTAGGAGCAGTCTTTCTCCACTAAAATGAGGTGTAAGTCTTCCACGGAAGTCTCTTCTCAAGTGCTCCAGCTTCTTCGGAAATATTCATTTGTTCCTCAGTATTTTGCATCCAAAATCAATTTTTTTATAGGAACATTAAAAAAAGAAAAATCATACATTCTAGATTGCAGAGCCCAGATAAATTCTGGAGTATCCTTCTCAAGCTCCTACTCTAAGCAACAAGGAACCAAACAATTTCATGAGACATGCAAACAGGCCAGAGGAGAAACAGAAGACAGAGATGATATACACCAGAGCACCTGTGAGCTGCAAAACATTATACACATTTAGGTCATTAAATTATATGAAATGTTTAGACCACAGGTATGTAACACAGCTTTCTGACACTCTCCAAGTAACAGTGATAAAGATATTTAGGAACAAAATGGGCTATATACTGAAACAGGAATGAAATCAGAGCAAATTTAATTATAATTATAGGTAATTTACCAATTTTCTGATTTCTGAAAATCAGTTAAAAACTGGTTTATAAATACCGTTAATAAAAGTCAAAAATACAAAAACAGTATTTTCTGATATACCGTTACTGAAGTACACTTTATTTCTTAAAGTCAGAACAAAATATCATGTTGGGCTCTTTGGTGAACTAGCTCAAAGTGAAATTGTGAGCATGTGGGAGAAAACAGGTGTCAATAATGTAGAAAATGAGGAAAAGAAATGACTAAAATGATAAATTTTAACTTATTTGACTGTACCCGATCAATGATCCTGAGGCAGAAATTATTTTTAGCTTCAAATTCCAGGATTGTATTCACAGATCAAGAATAAGATTAGCCACAATTGATGAAGAACAGTAAGAAAAGTAGAGTCATTTAGAAATAGCAATATAGCTTTATAAATTATGTTTCCTCTATGGGTAACGGGAGATTCCCTGGTGGTGCTAACCAAAAGGCTGGAGGTTTGGGTCCACCCAGAGGCGCCTTGCAAGAAAGGCCTGGTGATCTCCTTCCAAAAACTCAGCCACTGAAGACCCTGTGGAGCACAGCTCTACCCTGACACACAGGGGGCCGCCGGGGGTTGGAATCCACTCGATGGCAACCGGCTGCTGGTTATCAGCAAGAGTACCAAAACGAACAGCTTAATTTTCATAATAGAAAAATAAACTAATCAGTGACTACAATCACAACAATTTAAACTCTAAGAAACAAACTAATGTAACTAAAGAAGATGCTAGATTCTTATTTCATATGACAATACTAATAGCAATTAAAAAAAAAGGCAAGAGAAAAGCAGAAACATTCTGATGTTTTAATAGTTTGAAAATGATTCTAATGAGTAGGAAGTATCAAATGCTATTTTATTTTAAAGTTAAAGACCCAGGGAACAACGGGGTACTTAGTCTAACCACTGTGCTGAAAAGCTACTAACACTGCTTTTACCGGAAGTAGCCTACAGTTTCGTAAGGACACTTGAAGAAGATGACTCAAGGATTCAGACACGTATTCAGTATTACAAATTTATCTAACGTTTCTGAAGACTCAAACACACACACTAAAGAGGCTGATGTTATCTGGATGCCACAGAATATACAGGAGATGTTACAGAGATTCATTTAGTAGATGAAATGAATCATTCTTCATGGAAAATGAACTTGGTAAAATAATTCATAAACTAAAAAAATTATGGAAACTAGATCCTTAAACTCATACTATGTAATTTCCACTGTCAAACGTCTACTGCATCATTAGGCTAGAGGTATAAAAAATAAACAAAACATGAAAATATCTGATCACCCAGCCAAATGCTTACTGTTATTGTTTTTCCATCTGATACAGATGTTTCTAAATTTTGGCATATGAAAACATAAAATTTTTCCACAAAAGCATTTTAGTTATATATTTTAATTATAATGTCTCATAGAAAAATATTTATGGTTTTCATTTTAAGAGGTTCATTTTATCAGAATTGATTTTGGAAATGTGGTATAACTTTTCAGAAATCTCTTCTAAAATTCTAACTGTAGTAAAACAACGAAGTTGAACACTGAGGTGGTTAATCGTCCACGTGGTTATGGCACTAATGAATGGCTCACACCGGAAGGCAGCTATCAATCTTCAAAGCAGGAAAATTGATTCTAACAATATTCTGCTTCCTATTAACCACAGAATTCACATCGGATACACTGTACATCCTTTTACCTCAAAAATATCTGAATATGTAAGGAGCAGCTGCTTGCCGTTACTGTACTAAAACACTCTGTTTGGTTGAAATTAATGATCTATGCCATCTGGTCTGAAACACAAAGCAGTATTTCATAACTACTAGAAAGCTCAGTTAGGAAGAAATCTATTTAATTTTAAAAATACGGCAACAATTTTCCATGATTCAAGTACCTATATCAGATATAAACATATATTTCCTACTAGCTTAAAAATAATAGTGTTTATGGGCAATATCTGTACAATCCACAATTATGAAAACACATTAATGAATACATAGTAGGAAAAAAGCATAAGGTAAGCACTAATAATATATGATAATTACTTTAACGCTTTCTATTTCAAAACTGCTATAGATTTTAATTAGAAATTCTTTCCTTCCTTTCCTCAATTAAACGACTTCAATAAAGTAATGATAATATTGGCAACAGTGCAATGCATTAAAAGTCAGAATATGCAAAAATTTGCCAATCTTTGTGCCAAACCCATCCCTGGAAAAAGGCAGTATGACAGAGTAAATAACATTATACAGGTAAAAATTAACTTTTATGCTGAAAACCCTGCTGAGTTTAGAAAGAAAAAACTGGCGCTATAAAGTATCTAAATCTTTCTAACAGTCATGAGATAAAGTTTAGTAGCAAAATAATGATAAAACTAAACTGTTAAGATTAAATATATTGGAAAACAAAATTAATAAGTTATAAACTTAATAAATGAAGAAGAGAAAAAAATAAATATAACATTTTCTAATGGAAGCCAAAATGTTGAAGATGTCGGTTTAAGTTTTATTATCTGGAAAGTAATAAACTTCTAAGAGCAATTCATTTTCCCAGCTATTCCCTTTTTTATGGAGATCATATCAAAGACTAAATTGGAAAAAAATAATGGTGAGTTAATAGGTTTGCTTGGTATGTATAGGTGTTACATCTGAAATCATTACTAGAAGACCATTAATTTACTACAAGAAGCTCTTAGAAAACTTAGAAATGAGCAAGGTTGGCAGACCAAAATCCCTATTTATAGCACACAAATTCATTGTTTTTGCTTTGGTTATCATCTTACCTGAGTTGTAGAAAAGGTCAGGTCTTTCAAGAATATCTCCTTCATGTATGTATGGCTCAATTCGATCATCCCCATATAAGTACTGCTCGCTTTCATCCATCTGACGACTCTCCACCATCTCCAGCCACTGAGAGTTATGCCAGCGAAACTTTTCACTCTGAATTTTCTTAGCCCATTCCTCATCATATTCCTATTGAAAACAAATAGTGAACTGTTATATAAGCTTTACGAAAGAACTTCCTTGTCACTTGGCTAGCAATACTTTGATCTCATGAGAACTTTGGCGACCTTCCTTTGGGTCGGGGGAACACTAAAATATCATTGAGGATTACCGTATACAATAATCTATAAAAAAGTATTTAACAACCTGCGATATGCAGATGACAGTAAAGAGGACTTGAAGCACTGATTGATGAAGATCAAAGACTACAGCTTTCAGTATGGATTACACCTCAACATAAAGAAAGCAAAGATCCTCACAACTGGACCAACAAGCAACACTGTGATAAACAGAGAAAAGACTGAAGTTGTCAAGGATTTCATTTTACTTGGCTCCACAATCAACACCCATGGAAACAGCAGTCAGGAAATCAAAAGATGCTTTCCTTTGGGCAAGTCTGCCACAAAAGACCTCTTTAAAGTGTTAAAAAGCAAAGATGTCACTTTAAGGACTAAGGTGTGCCTGACCCAAGCCACTTTCAACTGCCTCATACGCATGTGAAAGCTGACAATAAATAAGGAAGACCACGCAAGAATTGATGCCTTTGAATTATGGTGTTGGCAAAGAATGTTGAATATACCATGGACTGTCAAAAGAACAAACAAATCTGTCTTGGAAGGACAACCAGAATGTTTCTCAGAAGTGAGGATGGAGAGACTGTGTCTGACATACTTTGGACATGTTGCCATGAAGGACCAACCCCTGGAGAAGGATACCGTGCTTGGTAGAGGGTCAGCAAAAAAGAGGAAGACCCTCAATAAGATGGACTGACACAACGGCTGCAAAAATGGGCTCAAGCACAACAATGACTGTGAGGATGGCACAGGACCAGGCAGAGTTTTGTTCTGTTGTACACAGGGTCACTATGAGCCTGAACCAACTCGACGGTACCCAACAACAATGACATTCTTTATAAATCTCTGTCCTGGTTACCAATCACTGATGATAATGGCAAACACTGGAAAAAGTTAAAATTTCACAAATGCTTTATTTAAATATTGCCAAAATTTATGTAAAACCCAAACCCACTGCCATCGAGTTGATTCCAACTCATAGCGGAATTTTGTATAAATTTTGTAAAAATTTATATAAACATTTTTGTAAGTAATCAGACTTAGGGCTATAATTATTTGTGGCACTAATGACAGGTGGTTATCATTAAAATTACATCTTTTGCTGTATCTTTTTGTTAACAGTGTTCAGTAGAAAAAAAACAATATTAAAGTAATTCTCTTAGCTACTTAAATGGATTATACTGAAAACAAATAGTAGAACTGCGTTTATTTTGTTCTAACCACAAAATAATGATGTTATCTTATTTAGGTGCAATTATTTTTTTTTAATGCTTACATTCTGCTTGGACCATAAAGTCCTGAGGATAAAGAATGTGGCTTATTCATTGATGTATCCCTAACACCTGCCACAGAGGAAGTTCTTGGTGATTGTTTTTTGAATGACAAATAGGCAAATTACTATAAGCTGCAGCTGAACCTATCTCCCTAAATATCCCATAGGTTGTGGCTATTTCCGACTGCTGTATTCACTTATGGGAGTCCTGGTGTCGCAGCGCTTAAAAGCTATGGCTGCTAACTAAAAAGCTGGCAGTTCAAACCCACCAGCTGCTCCTTGGAAACCCTATGGGGCAGTTCTGTTCTGTCCTATAGGGTCGCAGTGAGTATTCACTTAACAATTAATGGACAGTGGAAACAACAACAAAGATGGAAAAAGAAATGGTTTCAGATATTTGTCATTTGTTTTTATCCCCAGGGTTCTTTAAATTCCTCTTTCATATCCACCCAGAGATGCCTCTGAAGAAAAGGGCCTGTTGATCTACTTCTGAAAAACTAGCCACTGAAAACGCTACAGAGCACAGTTCTAACCTGACACACACGGGGCTGCCGTAAGTCGGCATCGGCCCGAGGGCACGGGGCTGCCGTAAGTCGGCATCGGCCCGAGGGCACGGGGCTGCCGTAAGTCGGCATCGGCCCGAGGGCACGGGGCTGCCGTAAGTCGGCATCGGCCCGAGGGCACGGGGCTGCCGTAAGTCGGCATCTGCTCGAGGGCACCTAGTTAACAAGTTGGAGGGGGACTGGGCAACAGCACTGAGCTTCAGTGGACAAGATGATCACGATATTAAGAGGTGAATCAAATACGTATTTTAGTCAAATGCCAAGCACTTTTAGTCAAAGCTGAGAATCAATTAAAAAGAATCACATAATGAATCTTTGGTATGCAATAAAAATATAAAATTTTGTAATATAATTATTATAATTTTGTTGTTAAAAATCTACTTGCTAAATTTTAAAAAATTCTACATTATCAATAAATGTCTTAGAGTGTCATCTATCAGACTGTGGACTCTATGCCATTTGCGAAAATAGACAGATGCTCCTTTCAATTTAGGCTGGTAGAGGCAGAAAATATGTTTTGTCTATGGTACCGCTAATGGCAATTCTGCCACCAAATTATTAAGCTTTCCTTCTTTTCTAACAGTTATCTATTAATATTCCTATTAATTGCCAATTTATTTCCTAATATTATTTAAAACTAAGCACTATCGTAAGCATTATTATCACATTAGAAATAATAAAAATTTATGATTCAACTGACAGAATTTCAATATTCAAACCACTGAAGGAAATTGTTTACTCCAAGTTATATCTACAATGTTATCTTTCAAATTGACTATTTATACATAAACAGTAAGTTCAAATGACACACCCTGTGAACAATATTTATGTGGGTAAAGTGGTTAGATATGATGGTATTTTATGCAATCCTTCAATCATTAATCACACATAACATGTTATGCTAAAATGAGATAATACCCATAAAGCATTTAGAAAACCCACACAGAACACTTAATAAATGGTTGCCTTTACTGTTAATTAACTGAAGTAATAGCTCTGTGAGTTAGGTACCATAATTATCACCATTTTAAAAATGAGAAAATGAGGTCCACAAAACCAAAGTAACTTGGATCCAAGGTACACAGCTGGCTGTGGCTATTCCAACTGCAAACTCTGAACACGCAGTGTGGAAAAAGCAGTTCAACAGAGGATAAGCGGACATTGTCAGGGTCACCAAAGATGGATTCTTCAGTGGATCAGAATATAGTAAGTGACCTCCGAGGTCAACTCTCAGCTCTAAAATTCCGTGAATGGGTTGAATTGTTGATCAAGCAGTGATATGGAAGTATCTTTTGGTCCAGTAAGTGTAACATTCTATTCTCAATTATCTTCTCTCTGACTTGGCCACACTTGGGAGAGTGCTGGGGAAGGGGGGTGTTGAAATAATAACAAGCATAAAGATGTCATTAGAAGCAGGTTTGTTGGCTACAGATTTTGCAGGGTCACTTTGGGTTTCCAAAATTCAATAAAATACTGAGTGGCGCCTATTCATGTAATATAGCCACTGTGATTAACTTCAAAGAAATTTAGCCTAAATACTAAAAATAATCCTGACTTCTTTAAATTAATATGGTTTCACAACTACACTTTTTGGTACCATATACGGCACACTATAGGTGCTCAATTAAAAGTGACTGTATAAAGATGTCATTCCCATATAAGAAGAGGCCAGATAATGTAAAAAGAACTGATCACATAAACTTATAGTAAAAGGATGGACTTACTATCCATTGAGATAAAAACTTAATGCATAAACAAATAGCAAAGTACTATTTTGGGCAAGAAATTCTCCATATCAACTGCCTTTTTTTTTTTTTTTACTAAAATAAACTAGTTGTCACCATCACCAAAACTCTCAGAAGAATATGCCTGATAATACAAGAAATCCTATAAAATCTACATTAAATACTGGAACTAATTTGAGTGTTTTTGTTCCTCTGAAAAAAAACAGTAGCATGTTTTACATGATAAGAGGCGTAAAACTAGTGTTTCGCTTTGGTAGAAAAACTGAAAATCTCATTATCTGAATGAAGAGGTATTCAAAAAAGATGACAGAAAAACATATGGTCTGCTTGTTCTATAATCTGTGTTAAGTATATAGATTCCTAATGGAAGAAGAGGAGTTAAAATTTAGTCAAGTGCCCAAAGCATGTAAAATATGGGGTTTGCTATTCCTCTAAGAGTAAACTTTGCCACTTACTAGTAACTGTGAAATGTTACACAGCTAGGTTAAAAAAAAAAGATATCCATAAAATGTATTTAGCCCAGTTAAGTAATGCTCTGCACAAAGAAAAAATTCCTCCTTACTCAAGGAGTTATCATCTTACTGCCTCTTGTAAGATTTTATTATCCTAACGGAAACCCTGGTGGTATAGTGGTTAAGTGCTACAGCTGCTAACCAAAGGGTCGGCAGTTCCAATCCGCCAGGCGCTCCTTAGAAACTCTATAGGGCAGTTTTACTCTGTCCTATAGGGTCGCTATGAGTCAGAATTGACTCGATCGTGCTGGGTTTGGTTTTTTTTTTTTTTTTGGTAACGTAACAATAACAAAAATAATCTAATAAATGAAGACATGTGTAATAAAGAAGCTGTTATCTTCACAAATTATAGCTCTTCCAACTTCAGCCTTATCACCATATGAGCTCACAGCAATGCCCTTACTAATAACCTACACATACAGGCCTGAATTTTTTCCAAGACACAATCCACTCCATTTGACGTTAGTCCAAATACACAAACCAAAAATATCCATGAGCATCCACGGCCAATTCAGGACAGATCAACTTTGACTTGTTAGTGTTTTGGGAAAGCTGGTTTCCCAAGGTAGTGAGGTAGCACAGACTCTAGCACCAAATATACGAATACCCTGAGCCTAATTTGAATTCTTTAAAATTTTTACCCTCCTTTTATCATTTCATATCTGAATCTACCCATAGAAACAGTGCACCCTTAACGTCAGAAGCCCATAAAGTATAGTAGCAATGATACAGACTATACTGTTATTTTCTTTTTAAAAAATAATTGTATTCTGATTTTTACGTATTTTTGGACTATAAAACAATAGCTTTAATATATATGACTAACACAACGATTAACATGTGGCTATTTTTTACAGGATTACAATGAAAACACTAAAGTTGTTTTCTCAGTGCTTTGGCAAAAAACAAAACAGCTTATCCCTTACGAAACTGAGACTATATATATATATATATATATTATTCTACACCAAACTGCATAATCATTTAGGATACAGAAAATTGGGCTTTGAAAAATATCCAACAATGATAACTGAATCCTACTACAATTAATCCACTACAATGACAAGCAAAATTTTCACAAGAGGTGGCCTTTCGATTTACTAAGTATATGTGGCTTTGTTATATAGGTAATCCCCAACTTATGATGGAATTCCATTCCGACAACTTTGTCATAAGTCATTTCTGACATGTCAAATACCACTTTTTTTTTTCAGTTTTCATTATTACTGCCTTTTATTATCAGTATACTTATGAACCCCCACGTGTCTGGCAGTTTGTCGTACTGTGGGGGCTTGTGTGTTGCTGTGATGCTGGAAGCTATGCCATCGGTATTCAGATACCAGCAGGGTCACCCAAAGAGGACAGGTTTCAGCTGAGCTTCCAGACTAAGACAGACTAGGAAGAAGGATCCGGCAGTTTACTTCTGAAAAGCATGAGCCAGTGAAAACCTTATGAATAGCAGCGGAACACTGTCTGATATAGTGCTGGAAGATGAGGCCCCCAGGTTGGAAGGCACTCAGAAGATGACTGGGGAAGAGCTGCCGCCTTAAAATAGAGTTGACCTTAATGAGGTGGACGGAGTAAAGCTTTCTGGACCTTCATTTGCTGACGTGGCAGGACTCAAAATGAGAAGCAGCAGCTGCAAACATCCATTAATAATCTAGGAAAACTGGGAATTGTCAGAAATGAAATGGAACACATAAACATCGACATCCTGGGCATTAGTGAGCTGAAATGGACTGGTATTGGACATTTTGACTTGTACAATCATATGTCTACTATGCTGGGAATGACACCTTGAAGAGGAATGGTGTTGCATTCATCGTCAAAAAGAACATTTCAAGATCTATCCTGAAGTACAACGCTGTCAGTGATAGGATAATATCCATACGCCTACAAGGAAGACCAGTTAATATGACTGTTATTCAAATTTACGCACCAACCACTAGGGCCAAAGATGAAGAAAGAGAAGATTTTTATCAGCTGTTGCAGTCTGAAATTGATCGAACATGCAATCAAGATGCATTGATAATTACTGGTGATTGGAATGCAAAAGTTGGAAATAAAGAAGAAGGGTCAGTAGTTGGAAAATATGCCCTTGGTGATAGAAACAATGCTGGAGATCGAATGATAGAATTTTGCAAGACCAACGACTTCTTCATTGCAGATACCTTCCTTCACCAACATAAACGGTGACTATACACATGGACCTCGCCAGATGGAACACACAGAAATCAAATTGACTACATCTGTGGAAAGAGACAATGGAAAAGCTCCATATCATCAGTCAGAACAAGGCCAGGGGCCGACTGTGGAATAGACCATCAATTGCTCCTATGCAATTTCAAGCTGAAACTGAAGAAAATCTGAGCAAGCCCACGAGAACCAAAAATGACTTTGAGTATGTCCCACCTGAATTTAGAAACCACCTCAAGAATAGATTTGATGCATTGAACACTGGTGACCGAAGACCAGACGAGTTGTGGAATGACATCAAGGACATCATCCATGAAGAAAGCAAAAGGTCACTGTAAAAACAGAAAAGGAAAAGACCAAGATGGATGTCAGAGGAAACTCTAAAACTTGCTCTCGAACATCGAGCAGCTAAAGCAAAAGGAAGACTTGATGAAGTAAAAGAACTGAACACAGGATTTCAAAGGGCGGCTCGAGAAGACAAAGTATTATAATGACATGTGCAAAGAGCTGGAGATGGAAAACCAAAAGGGAAGAACATGCTCAACATTTCTCAAGCTGACAGAACTGAAGAAAAAATTCAAGCCTTGAGTTGCAATAGTGAAGGATTCTATGGGGAAAATATTAAATGATGCAGAAACCATCAAAAGAAGATGGAAGGAATACACAGAGTCATTATACCAGAAAGAATTAGTCCATTTTCAACCATTTCAAGAGGTGGCATATGATCAGGAACTGATGGTACTGAAGGAAGAAGTCCAAGCTGCTCTGAAGGCACTGGTGAAAAACAAGGCTCCAGGAATTGATGGAATATCAACTGAGATGTTTCAGCAAACAGATGCAGTGCTGGAGGTGCTCACTCGTCTATGCCAAGAAATATGGAAGACAGCTTCTTGGCCAACTGACTGGAAGAGATCCATATTTACGCCTATTCCCAAGAAAGGTGATCTAACTGAATGTGGAAACTATAGAACAATATCATTAATATCACACGCAAGCAAAATTTTGCTGAAGATCATTCAAAAACTGCTGCAGCAGTATATTGACAGGGAACTGCCAGAAATTCAGGCCAGTTTCAGAAGAGGGTGTGGAACCAGAGATATCATTGCTGATGTCCGATGGGTCCTGGCTTAAAGCAGAGAATACCAGAGGAAGTTTACCTGTGTTGCATTGACTATGCAAAGGCATTCAACTGTGTGGATCATAACAAATTATGGATAACATTGCAAAGAATGGGAATTCCAGAACACTTAACTGTGCTCATGAGGAACCTGTACATAGATCAAGAGACAGTTGTTCGGACAGAACAAGGGGATACTGATTGGTTTAAAGTCAGGAAAGGTGTGCGTCAGGGTTATATCCTTTCGCCATACCTATTCAGTCTGTATGCTGAGCAAATAATCTGAGAAGCTGGACTACATGAAGAAGAACAGGGCATCAGGATTGGAGGAAGACTCATTAACAACCTGAGTTATGCAGATGACACAACCTTGCTTGCTGAAAGTGAAGAGGACTTGAAGCACTTACTAAGGAAGATCAAGGACCACAGGCGTCAGTATGGATTGCACCTCAACATAAAACAAAAATTCTCACAACTGGACCAATGAACAACGTCATGATAAACGGAGAAAAGACTGAAGTTATCAAGGATTTCATTTTACTCTGATCTACAATCAACAGCCATGGAAGCAACAGTCAAGAAATCAAAAGACACATCGCATTGGGTAAATCTGCTGCAAAGGACCTTTTTAAAGTGTTGAAGAGCAAAGATAGCACCTTGAAGACTAAAGTCCGCCTGACCCAAGCCATGGTATTTTCAATCGCATCATATGCATGTGAAAGCTGGAAAATGAATAAGAAAGACCAAAGAAAAGTTGATGCCTTTGAATTGTGGTGTTGGCGAAGAATATTGAATATACCATGGACTGCCAAAAGAATGAACAAATCTGTCTTAGAAGGAGTACAACCAGAATGCTCCTTAGAAGCAAGGATGGCGAGACTGCATCTTACATACTTCGGACACGTTGTCAGGAGTGGTCAGTTCCTGGAGAAGGACATCATGCTTGGCAGAGTACAGGGTCAGCGGAAAAGAGGAAGGCCCTCATCAAGGTGGATTGACAAGTGGCTGCAACAACGAGCTCAAGCATAACAAAGATTGTAAGGATGGCTCAGGACCAGGCAGTGTTTTGTTCTGTTGTGTGTAGGGTCGCTACGAGTCAGAACCGACTCGACGGCACCTAACAACAACAACATACTTATAAATCTGATCTTTATTTGTCTTTGGGGGTTAGAAACATAAACATCTGAGAATGATAACATGAGCTAATTATATGCTGCAACACGGTATGTAACACATATTACTAATGATAAGATATAAAAAAAAAAAAAGACGGTAATAAGTGCGAAATCTCGTAACTTGGGTATGTTTTAAGTTGGGGATCATAGCAAGATGATGGCAAAAACCTTGACCAAATAGTGCCAAGGCCTTAAAATTTTTTTTCAATGTCTCAAACAGTTGTAAGGTGACTTTTTAAAAATACTAGAGTTTTATGATTGTAAAAGTAATATACTCATTGTTGAAATCTGAAAATTGTAGAAAAATTACCCGTAATATCTTTACCTAGATAGAACTACTACAATAAATACTGGTACATATCTTTCCAGTTATTTTTTAAACACTTTACCGAGATATAAACCACATACCATACATTTCATGCTTTTAGAGCCCACAATTCATCGGAAGTTAGTGTACTCACTGACGTGCGCAACCATCACCACAGTCAACTTTAGAATACTTTATCACCTCAAGAACCCCATATCCTGTAGCTATCACTTCCCCATCCCCTCCTGTCCGCCCTCCCCCAGCCCTATGAAACCACTAATTTGCTTTTTCTATAGACATGCCTATTCTGGAGTTTCATATGGACGGACTCATATAGTATGTGGTCTCTTGTGACTGGCTTCTTTCACTTAGCATAATGTTTTCAAGGCTTATCCATGTTGCAGCACGTGTCGGTACTTCGCTCCTATTTATGGCTAAGCAATATTCCATTGCATGGATATACCACATTTTCTTTATTCATTTGTCAGTTGATGGACATTTCAGTTGTTTCTACTGTTTGGTTATTATGAATAATGCTATAAACATTCACGTACAAGTTTCTGTGTGAATATGTATTTTCATTTCTCCTCTGTATATACCTAAGAGTGGAAATGCTGGGTCACACGGTCACTTTATGTTTAATCATTTGAGGAACTGACAGGCTGTTTTTCAAACTGGCTGCACCATTCTTTCACATATGGCTATCCATATGTTCCAGCATCCTTCTAGTTTTAATGATTTTCCTAATTCCAGTATAAATGGCTAACTTGGAAAATGTTTTAAAATATGTATTTTTTAAATTTAGAGACAAAGTATGAAATATTATTAACCTATAAAGGTTTTATCAGTCTGTGATAACAGCCTCAGGTATCTGAGTATTTACCAAACACTGCAGCTTGCAATGAAACTTGCTATGAAAAACATAATTTTCATTTCTCCTTTTTCTTAGTAGCAAACACTAGTCATAAAAAAATGAGATGGTATCATTTTATTATATAATGCTGACCATTCATCTTTATGTTTCTGAAAATGTTTACTAGATTTTTTGGGGGGGGGGGACACCTGGACTGGATTTATTTAATTTTACTATGGTGAACACTATTTTTTCAGTTTTCATTATTACTGCCTTTTATTATCAGTATACTTATAGATCCGATCTTTATTTGTCTTTGGGGGTCAGAAACATAAACATGTGCCAATGAACATCTCATTCAAAAATCTGTACACAAACTGTAACATTGACTGAATGCCTGCAATGTGTCAGCACATTCCTCCTTTCCCTTTACACCCTGAGTTCCCCAAGTCCATTTGTCCAGGTTGTCTGGCCCTTCCTGCCTTCTCGTCTTTGCTTTTGGGCATGTGTTGCCCATTGGGTCTCCTATACTTGATTGAACGAAGAAGCACGTTCCTCATGTGTGCTGCTGTGTGTTTTTATAGGCCTGTCCAATCTTTGGATGAAAGGTGGACTTGGGCAGTGGCTTCAGTTCTGAGTTAGCAGGATGTCTGGGAGTCATAGTTTCAGGGTTCCTCCAGTCTCTGTCAGACTACTAAATCTGGTCTTTTGTGAATGTAAACCTTGTTCTACATTTTTATCCTGCTCTGTCTGGAAACCCCTGTTGTGATCCCTGTCAGAGGGGTCACTGGTGGTAGCTGAGCACCATCTAGTTCTTCTGGGCTCAGGCTGGTAGAGGCTGTGGTTCATGTGGTCCATAAGATCTTTGGACTGATAATTCCTTTGTGCTTTTGGTTTTCTTCATTCTCCTTCGCTCCGACGTGATGGGAACAATAGATGTATCTTAGATCGCTGCTTTCAAGCTTTTAAGACCCCAGATGCTACTCACTGAAGTAGGATATAAAACATTTTCTTTATGAACTGCTATGCCAGTTGACCTAGATGTTCCCCGAGACCATGGTCCCCAGCTCTCAGCCCCAGGAACTCGGCCCTCAAGGTGTCTGAATGTGTCTAGGAAGCTTCTGTGGATTCGCCTTTGTCAAGCTGTGCTGACTTCTCCCATATTGTGCGCTGTCTTTCCTTTCACCAAAGTTATGACTTGTCTACTCATCCCTCCCCAGCCTTCCCCTCCCTCTTAATCATCAAAGCTTGTTTTTTTCTTTGTGTAAACCCTGCATGGTTTTTTATGATAGTGGTCTCATACCGTATTCTGTCCTTTTGTGATTGACTTATTTCACTCAGCATAATGCCCTCCAGATTCATCCATGTTGTGAGAGGTTTTGTGGCTTCATCGTTGCTCTTTATTATTGCACAGTATTCCACTGTGTATGTGTACTACGGTTTATACATTCATCAGTTGAATAGAACTTATTTTGTTGCCATATTTTGCTACTGTGAATAATGGTGAAATGCACATGAGTGTGCATATGTCTACTCATGCAAAGGCTCTTATTTCTCTAGAATATATTCTTAGGAGTGGGATTGCTGGATTATATGGTATTTCCATTTCTAGCTTTTTAAGGAGGTGCCATACAGTTTTCCATAGTGGTTATACCATTTTACATTCCCGCCAACAGTGCAAAAGAATTCCAATCTTACCACAGTGACTCCCACACTTGCTATGTTCTTCTTCTTCTTCTTTTTTTTAAATTCATGCCAGTAGCGTTGGGGTGAGATGGTATCTCATTGCAGCTTCTCTAACAGGTAACAATTGGGAGCACTTCCTCACATGTTAGCTGTCTGAATGTTTTCTTTTGTGAAGTGTTTGTTTGCATCTTTTGCCCATTTTTTAAATTGGATTATTTGTCTTTCTGTTATTGAGGTGTTGAAGTATTCTATATATTTTAGAGATTAGACCTTTGTCAGATATATCATAGTCAAAAATTTTTTCCCAGTCTGCAGTTTCTCTTTTTATTCTTTTGGTGAACTCTTTTGATGACCATAAGTCTAATTTTTAGGAGCTCCCAGTTATCTAGTTTATCTTCCGGTGTTTATGCATTGTTAGTTATGGTTCATATTGAATTTATGCCATCTTTTTATTTATTAATTTATGCCAACATCCCTAGCATTGTCCCTATTTTGTATTCTATGATCTTTATCGTTCTGGGTTTTATATTTAGGTCTTTGATCCACTTTATTTTTTGTGTGTGGTGTGAGGTATGGGTCCTGTTGCATTTTTCTGCAGATGGACATGCAGTTTTGCCAGCACCATTTGTTAAAAAGACTGCCTTTTCCCCATTTAATGGACTTCAGTCCTTTGTCAAAGATCAGCTGACCATAGGTAGATGGACTTACGTCTGGGTTCTCGATCCTTTTCCACTGGTCAGCGTGTCTGCCGTTGTACCAGTACCAGGCGGTTTGGACTACAGTGGCTGTATAGCAGGTTCTCAGGCCAGGTAGTGTGAGGTCTCCTACTTTGTTCTTTTTCTTTAATAATGCTTTGCTTATCGTTGCTTATCCAGGGCCTCTCTTCCTTTCCATATAAAGTTGATGATTCATTTTTCCATCTCATTAAAGAATGCTGTTGGTATTTGGTTTGGGATTGCATTATATCTGTAGATCACTTTGGGTAGAATTGACATTTTCACACTGTTGAGTCTTCCTGTCCATAAGCATGCTATGTTTTTCCATTTATGTAGGCCTCTTTTGGTTTCTTGCTATAGCATTTTGTAGTTTTCTGTGTATAGGTCTTTTATGTCCCTAATTAGATTTATTCCTGTTTTATTTTTTTAGGGGCTATTATAAATGGTATTGTTTTCCTGATTTCCTTTTCAAAATTCTCATTGTTGTGTATAGAAATCCAACTGGTTTTTATATCTTGATCTTGTGTCCTGCTACTCTGCTGAATCTATCAGTTCCAGTAGTATTCTTATGGAATTTTTGTGGTTCCATAAGTATAGGGCCATATCATCTTCGAATAGGGATAGTTTTACCTTTTCCTTTCCAATTTGGATGCCCTTTATTTCTTTTTCTTGCCTAATTGCCCCAGCTATAATTGGACTTCCAGCACAATGTTAAATAGCAGTGGGTAATAAAGGGCATTCTTGTCTTATTCCCGTTCTCAGGGGGAATGCTTTCAGCCTCTTTGCTGAGAATGATGTTGGCTGCTGGTTTTGTATTATTGCCCTTTATTATGCTGAGGAATTTCCCTTTTATTCTTACTTTATTGAGAGGTTTTTTTCTTTTTTAATCAGGAATGGGTGTTGGACTTTATCAAATGCCTCTTCTATGCTGGGATGATCACATGATTCTTTTCTTTAGCTCTATTTATGTGATAGATTGTATTTATCAATTTTCTAATGTTGAACCATCTCTGCATACCTGGTTATGAATTCTGCTTGGTTATTGTGTATTATGTTTTTGATATGATGCTGAATTCTACTGGCTAAAATTTTGTAGAGAATTTTTCCATCTAAACTCATGAAAGATACTGGCCTGTAATTTTCTTATTTTGTTGAGTCTTAGCCTGTTTGTCATATCAGGGTCATGCTGGCTTCATAGAATGAATTCGGGAGTATCCCTTCCTTTTCTATGCTCTGAGATAGTTTGAGTAGTACTGGCACGAGCTCCTCTCTGAATGTTTGGTTGAATTCTCCAGTGAAGCCGTCCAAGCCATGGCTTTTCTTTGTTGGGAGTTTTTAAATTACCTCTTCGATCTCTTTGCTTGTTATGGTTCTGTTCAGATTTTCTATCTCAGTTTGTGTTAGTTTAGGTAGGTAGAGTGTTTCTAGAAATTTGCCCATTTCTTCTAGGTTCTCAAATTTGTTGGAATACAATTTTTCATAGTATGCCGTTATGATCCTTTTTATTTTAGTTGGGTCTGTTGTAATGTCCCTCATCTCATTTCTTATGTGGGTTATTTGCTTCCTCTTCTGCTTTTCTTTTATCAGTTTGGACAACAGTTTGTGGATTTTGCTGATCTTTTCAAAGAACTTTTGGTCTTGTAGATTCTATTGTTTTCCATTTAATTTATTTCTGCTCTATATTATTTCCTTTCTTCTGGTGCCTTAGGTTTCTTTTGCTGTTCTCTATTTTTTTTGTGTTGTAGGGCTAATGTTTTGACTGTGGCCCATTCTTCTTTTTTGATGTGTGCTTTTTTGCTATCAATTGACCTCTGAGTACTGCCTTTGCTGTGTCCCAAAGGTTTTGGTATGATGTGTTTTCATCTTCACCTGATTCTAGGAATTTTTTTAATTCCCTCTTTGATGTCTTACCCACTTGTTTTTAAGCAAGGTATAAAGGGGAAATAGGGTTCGTGAAGCCAAAAATCGGTGCCCCCACATGGAATGGTAGCTCACTACAGTTTGCATTCTTATATAAGCCCCTACATGGAGCCACTATTGTCTATCACCACTATAAAACTCTGCCCTCCCACTGTAGGGTGCGGAGATCTGCTCTGGCCCTGCAGCCACCCAGGACTTACACTTGGTAAGTAAGTCTCCCTAATGAACTCTTTTGCCATCACACTGGAGTTGCTCACCTCTTTCTTTGGTCTCTTGGAGCACTTCATTTTCAGAGTTAAATTTCATGCCTGACAAGGTATTATTCAGTTTCCATGTAACTGATTATTTTTTTCAGCTTGATCTTCCTGTTACTGAATTTCTACTTTTATGGCATTGTGATCAGAAAGAATGCTTTGTATTATTTTGATGTTTTGGATTTTATTGCAGGTTGCTTTGTGGCCTCAAATGTGGTCTATTCTGGAGGACGTACCATGTGTGCTAGAAAAGAATGTATACTTTGGTGTTGTTGGGTAAAGTGTTTAGGTGAAGTGGGTTGATTTTGGCCTTTAGATCTTCTGTTATCTTTGAGTTTCTTTCCAGATATATTCACCAGATTTCCTGACAATCGACTATTTTAGCTTATGGTTGTTGAAATTCTATTTAGCTTGTGTGGTAAATTAATAAAACAATGGGCTCAAGAGTTTTAGATTTCAGGAAACGCTCAAAAGCATATTTTTGGGACTGACATTAAAATGGAAATCAACAGCTCTCTACAATTTTTGTTTCATAAAACAAGATTTTAAGACTAAAACATGAGAAAGGCAGTCTCAAAATATATACTTTGCCAAGATAGAACATGTTGACAACCTTACATATTTTCTCTCTTTCTCTCATATCTTTTTTCCTCCCATTTTGCTGTAAACCAGTAAAAGCTTTATCCTATGCCAATGGATCAGCATTCTGGAATAACTACCTCAGCTATCTTTGATGTGCACTTTGGGAATCCTACATGGATATATTTAGTAGCCATAGCAAAGTCATAGTTTCTTTGTGTCACAGAGTCTGGATTTATAGATATTCATTATATGGCACAGTATAGTATAAAGAACACTGGATTAGGAGTTAGAGGACCTGGGTCCTGGATCTAGCTCTGTTACTAATTGACGTATGTAACCTTCTGAAGGTATTTTAATCCCTTTTGGTCTCAGATTCTTTATTTGTAAGATAAAACAAATCTAAGATTTATTCAAGCGCTAACATTCTATAAATAAAAACCCATGATTAATACCATTAGTTCATAACACAGTTGAAGTAACTATCCCAAATAACTGAAAATACTGGCAATATAAGGAGTTTCTTTTAAAAACTTAAATACCATCTCTAATTGGATATGCAGTCTCAAGCATTTTAAAAATAAATTCAACATGTATCAATTGTTAAGGACTGAATTGTGTCCCACCAAAATATGTGCTGAAATCCTAACCTCTACACCTGTAGACGTAATCACATTAGGGGTTATGGTTTTCTTTGTTATGTTAATGAAGCCAGATCGATGTAGGGTATGCTTTAAATCTAATCACTCTTTCTAATCACACCTAAAAGATTAGGTACAGAGACAAGCAAGGACAAGTGGGGAAGATAGATGCCACAGAACCAAGGAACAGAAGCTAAAAGAGACAAAGATCTTTTTTCAGAGCTAAAGGAGAGAGTGAGTTCCTTACCCTAGAGCCTGTGGTCTGAATTCAGACTTCTAGCCTCCTTAATTGCGAGAAAATAAATTTCTGTTGGTTAAAACCACCTGCTTTTGGTGTTTCTGTTATAGCAGCACTAGCAAACTAAGATACCTATTAATATCAATTTTCTCCAAAATCTCTACTCCATCTAATACACTACCACCCCCATATCCAGGAGATAATTATGAGAGCTCAGGGATGTCATTAAAATCTATCCAGCTATTGTAGAAATATTCTAGGAATGTAGTTTTTTCTTCATTTTTGAAATACTTCTTTTTATCACGAGTACATCCTGGTATCCTTGTCTCAGACTTGAGTGTATCCCGTATTTAAAGGAAAATGTGCACTGTGTTTTTTTTTCTTCTCAGCTCCTGACATTATGATCTTAAGCACTCAGTTTTCATAAATTCTAAAGCATCACATAAGACTTAAGGTTTGATTTTACATGGAATGTGCCATCCTTTTTGAAGTCCTACATCATTTTGTTTACTACTTAACTACCGAAACATTATGAAGCATTAACCAGCCTGTTATCAGAGCCTGTTCACTATCAGGAAAACTCTTTGTCACTGGCTTCCATCACACCTTGTATCTGATTAACACACTATAGGATAACATAGAGCTACACAGATCTGCTTTGTGTTCTAACATAACTGATGGAAAACAGATTTTCTTTTCTCCTTTAATGTGGCAGACCCGTAATTGAGACTGTAACATGGTTTATTTAATACAATTCTTCATACTAAATTAAAACAGGTCTAGAGTAATTTAGTTGCTCATTAAGGTTAAGGTTTTATTGTTGCTGTTAGGTGCCGTCAAGTTGGTTCCGACTCATAGCGACCCTATGTACAACAGAACGCAACACTGCCCAGTCCTGCGCCGCCCTCACAATCGCTGCTGTGTTTGAGCCCACTGCTGCAGCTACTAAAAGTTGCCTTTTATATCTCAGAAAATATTTCTCCCAATGATGTGTGTGTGTATACATAAACACACTTAATAGAGTTATTGACTTTTATGTACATATTACTTATTTCTCAGCAGAACTGTCCCAAATGTTGCCCGTTAGTCTTGACCGTGGCATTTTCGAACCAGATCTCAAAGTACAACTATCTCCTCAAACAAACTCTGCTTGAAGCACCTAGTGGGTTAACCTGTGCAATATCGTTTCAAACATCGTGACAAGTCAGACCACAAATAAAGAATAACTAAATGAAATTTATTTAAAGAAGAAATTGTGATTTTTATCTTTCAAATAATCCTTGGGTTCTTTTAAACCCAACTGTTATGAATTAAAAATAAAGTAGCATGAATAAGAAACAGGCACATACCCCCCCCCATCACAGCCTCTCATATGTATACTTATTAATGTATGTGGAAATTCTAACAAACTAGAAAAACATCCTAAACTTCTGTCTTTTAGGTTTATGCAATATAAAAATGAACTCCAAAAGAGGGCTAACCAAACTATCTCATTAAACTCAATAGGATTTTATGGAATTGAGAAATAAAAATTGAACTTATAAAACTGACAAATGGCAATTTACTAATACTATAAAATAACCAAGAACCAGCTCCACTTTCCCTGGAAAGAGAAGATTTTAGAAGTTTCTGTCCACAACTCACTTGAAACCCCAGCTCTGTGCCCAGCCACCACTTGCAAGTCAATTAAAAGTGACTACACTCCACCCATTTCCTATCCATTCCTTGCTTTCAAAACTCTGAAATAACTGAAGTTCTAATTCTGACCCTAATCTTAACCTTATGAAAACTTCTCTGTAACTTTCCCTTTCAAGATATGATATTTTAAAAAGTGCTGTCCCTTGCTGGCAAAATTATTAATAAACCCAGCTTTTTTGTGTGACACAGGTTTTCCTGGTAATCTTTGTCAGAACCATAACAGAAATGATATGTGTTAGAGGCTATATCTAAATCAAATTGTTTATCTCATTTTGATAAAGCAGCCTTATTAAATACAATTTATTCTGTTCTGGAATGAAGACAGTAGGTTAAAACAGAGTTTTGGAAATAAATTATATGCTACCAGAGCTAGGTATTAAGCCAGGTTATTAAAACACAATCTGCCCATGATCAGAATTATAGTTAACAGATGAAGGGCTACCATTCAAAATCTCATTAACACGAACCTTACGTTAGTACAAAACCACACAATGGCTTGTGGCTGGCTAGAAAGATAACAGACCTCAGTTTTTAACCAGAGAACCCAGTTCTATCCCTTTTCCTATAAATACCCTGTAGGTACACTGTGCAAACAGGACAAAACATCTGTAAATAGGGTCATGTGATAGTACTACTTCCGGAAGGCCACTTCACAGGTCTAGATGACAGTGTCCTGGTATAAACATTTAGATAATAGGGACTTTGTGTTGTGGAGTTTTGAATTCCCCCAGTGACTGGCAACACGGCATGTGATTAATAAACATGTATTAAATGTCTAACAACCCAGAAATGTCAGGGGAGGAATTTTCATCCAGCAGTGGAGAAGTTTATGAGGTTCTCAAATTCTCTAAACAAAACTGGGGAAGTATTGAAGGATACAAAGATGCAAACACAAATTGGATTTTTAGAGCTTTCTAGATCAGGTGTGTAGAGGGTTCCAGTCTTTCCTTCATGATTTCAAAGACTGGGAAGAGAAAAGGCAATGGTCAACTGCCCTGTAATCCCCTTGGAAGACCAAGTAGCTAGGCTCTTCCCTCCGTGCCTCCTTGCTTTTCTTCGTGCCCACCCGTCTCCTGCCTCCCCACGGTATCAGTAAGGCCTAGTCACACAAGCCACGACTTGCTGATGAGGCCACAGAGACTGCATCACCACGTCATGTGACCTCCCACCGTACACAGAGTACTACCCCCCAGCACCTGTTTCAGTTCATCAGTTGAGGGCCTGGGCTCAACTACCCTGAACAAATCATCACTACTGCAGCATTTCCATAACTTTTGTGACGTTTACTTTACTGAAGAAGGCATATTTCCCTAAGGCTTCGAAAGCATCTAGTTTTTCTTAGTATTATTCCACACTACCTGTCCTGAATGGAAAAGAAGTTTGCTTTTGTAAAGACAAATTACTCTGTGCTACAAATGTTCCTGTTCTCTATATATTTTTTGAACTTTTTATTATCATAGAACACCATCATGCTAGTAATATGAAATAAAAATCTACAGATGGAAAGAGCCCTAAGAGATCATTCACTCCCATCCTAGGCAGGTTGCCAAAAATCTTAGAAAGTAGGTCATTACTGACTCTAACTGAAGGACAGAGATTTCAGAATCTCCCTTGACAGTCTTTCTCTAGTGTTTCTTCACACTTGCTATGTCTAATCGAAGTGTTTCTTGCCTTAAATCAAGTCAGTTTCCTCTTGTTTTGCTCCTGGAAAAAGATTCGGGACAGGCAATTAGCACCCTCAGTCACGATTAGTAACAGAACCAGGGCTCAGAGAGCCAAAGACTGGCAGCTATGTTCCAAGAGGAACTGATCCAAGTTATCTGCTTACTGATGCATAAAAATTCCCATCCCTCAAATTTCTAGGTTGAGCAAGCTATACACGTAACTTTGGTCTGAAATTAGTTTACGAATTAAGTCTAAATTCAAATAACCCATCAAAGATTCAGAATATGGGTAATTCAACAGATGCAGCATGTTCATACTAGAACAGGCAGCTTCCAACTTACTACGTGGTTCTATCATGTCCGTCCAGTTAACTGTTCTATTCAGTTAACTACCCTGACACGAAATTTAAAAAGGCAAGCTCAGTCATCTTGCAGGAAAATCTCAACTATAAAGCATAAATAATAGCATGGCTGGCAAGCTCAGTCATCTTGCAGGAAAATCTGAACTATAAAGCATAAATAATAGTATGGCTGGCCACAATAATGCTCTAAATAATTTTCCACAGTTAAATTCCAAACTGTGAACAGATTATTTTTCCATGCCATTTTAAAAAAATTAAAATGAACAGTATATAATATAGATACTGAGGAAGAGAAACACTGGTCCAGATATTTAATCAGTTCACATCTTCAGCTATGTCTGGGTTTTGGTCTACTTTGAATAAAGACACACGAAGTGGCAATGACTGGTAGATGCTTCACATGTACATTTTCTCTAATCCTACAGTTTAACTCTCTAATCCTCACAAGTGTCCTTATATAAGCCAAGCCCTCAAAAAGTTAAATTGCCTCAGACTATTCAGCAGGTAAGGAGAAATGGAGGTCAGCTGTATTCCTTATGCAATACTGGATTTCTACTGGACCAAGCTGCCACTTCATGGAAGACAAAAACGGAATTTAAGACTAAGCCCTCCTACCCTACCGAGAAGAGGGAAATGTTTTCGGATGGAGTTACTCTCAGCGGCACAGCTCCCTGCTATCAAGCTCAGAACGAACCAGGATCCCGAACATTAAAGCAGTATAACAGCAGAAAGATAAAGAGACATCCTCCCAGCAGAATTCCACAGCCTGATGCCCTCCCACCAGCTGTGTGAAATGTAACACTCCACGGTATCTGGCATTATGATCAGACACTTACTTTCTAAATCCAGCATACGGATTCACAGGGAGACTAAAGCAAACCAAATCCGTAGCCATCAAGTCGATTCCGACTTACAGCGGCCCTATAGGACAGAGTAGAGGTGCCCCATAGGGTTTCCAAAGAGCAGCTGGTGGATTCAAACTGTCGACCTTTTGGTTAGCAGCTGAGCTTTTAACCACTGTGCTACCAGGGCTCCACAGGGAGATTACCAAAAAAAAAAAAAAAAAAAAAAAAAAACCAAAAAATCCAAACCCACTACCGTCGAGAGGATTCTGACTCATAGTGACCCTACTGGACAGAGTAGCACTGTCCCATAGAGTTTCCAAGGAATGTCTGGTGGATTTGAACTGCCTGCTTCTTGGTTAGCAGCCATAACACTTAACCACTATGCCACCAGAGTTTCCATAGGGAGATTACCCATGGCACATCGAGTTGAATCTGACTCATAGCGACCCTGCAGGACAGAGTAAAGCTGCCCGATAGTTTCCAAGGAGCACCCGGCAGATTCGAATGCCCGACCTCTTAGTTAGCAGCTGTAGTACTTAACCACTACGCCACCAGGGTTTCCATAGGGAGATTAGGAGAACTAAATTCCTCAGGTTACTTGTCCAGATTTTTAAAAATTCACTCAAGTGACCAGACAGCATCTTTGGGAGAGATATTACCAGGTTCACTTTGCTGATTCTTTCCTTTGAACTTCTCATATCAACAAGGCTCTTTATGGTTGTAATAATCTAACATAATTTTTTTTGTGATTTTACATTTTAACTCTGGCCAGGAGTGTTAAGTTTCCATCATAGAAGTTAAGCTTAACAAAGTAAAATGCTCATTGGAATTCAAAAAATGAAGATAAGGTTGATTATAGTGAGAGTGATTTCAATGCAGTAATGGAAGCAGACGCCAGAATTGGCTTAGATTAAAAGGAGGGTGGGGACAAAGAAGGAAATGAAAAAAAAAAAAAGTACAGAATTGTTTAAAAACTCAGGCTTTAAAGAGGAGAGAGGTAAGATAGTATCTGGAAAAGAAAGGTAGACATAGGGTATGGTAGCTACAAGTTTAAGACAGACTTGAGCCCAGATTTTCGAAATAATTGGGAATAAAAATATTTTTATCTTACAATAAATATTTTTGTAATAAGGCTGGACTGGCCCTTGGAGCTATCACTACTTAGTGTACATTCTAAACCAAACATACCTAGTACGTAAATCTAAATATATTATTACCTTCTATCTACCTTTCCTCAAAAGAAAGTAATTAAAAAGCATGCTAAAGGCAAATCATAACAGACTGACATCTTCATTCCTTCCTTACTGCCTATGACAACATAACGACGTTAAGTACTTTAAGAAGTTTCTTATACGTTATGCTTACATACAATGACGACATTAATGGTGTACTAGAAAACGGCACATGAGCCACGGAATTATTCTCTAGGAGTAATAAATAGTTCACATTCACAAGACCTACAATCAGTGGCCTCTGTGTAGGGGACAGCTTTGAAAGGCAAGGATTACTACGTAAAGTTTCTCTATACAGATTTAGACATCAAAGCTAAAATGCCAACAGACCCTTTAAGTTCTAAACCAGTAATGAGATATTCAGTCAAATTCCAAAGCAAATAGTATCAAATAAGATGAATTCCTGAAACAAAACATGGAAAATTGTTTAGAAAACTGGAGCAGCCCCTAGTGATGATCAGCTGGTTTCATACTGAAGTCCCTAGCATAAATGTTAACTTACAGGATTTCCAATAACATTGTTAATTGTTTAAAATGTTATGCTGATTTAGTTAAAAAGCTTAAGTTAAATTTTCTAAACTACTGAATAGGCTATTTTCAGGAAACGTTTTACAGTGTAGGTCAAAATAAAAAGTACAAATCCAGTTAAAAGAAGGAGGCATGGAGGCTATATCAGTTTATGGCATAGGTGAAAAAGATATTCAGAATAGTCTAGCATCCGGCAAACTCCTGGCACAAGGCCTGAGACCAGGCAGAAGACTGTGGTGGGCAGTCTAATTCTGGGAGAAAAGTTTGCAGGCTCAGTGAGTTTCTAACTCAGGACTTAAATCATCTCTCTGATCATATCCCTCCAGTCATAATCCTTTAAAAAATCTCTAAAGTCATAAATAACATTAAGATGTGTATATGTCCCATCATTCCAAAGCAAGTTACAAAACAAGTCTATGTACATAAGAAAAATGATCACAAATAACCGAAAAATGGTTTATCCAAGTTTGATTTATTAAAAAAAAAAATTAATGGTCAAAATGCAAAGTTGATTGTGTTTTGGCAGAAACTGTCATCTAACTCCCTGCTCCTATAAAATACTTTCTGTGAAAACCAAGTGTTTCTAAGATAACATATACACCAGACCTAAAACTTTGAGTATGTATAAAAACTTCTTTAACAAGGGAACCTGAAAGTCAAAGGTCTTAATAATGTTTTAGAAATGAATTTAGTATCATCATATTTCCTGAACTTTATCAAAATACAAATTTGTGTTTACACTGAATGCATAGTTCAAAATAGGTTTACAATGTTCCTTCCCCCCAAGTACACTGTGTAGAAAGAATAATTACTTACCGCTATAATGTCTAACGTATTATCACAGACCTTTCGGATTTCATTGTTTTTATCATGCATCAGATCTATGAGATATGCTGGAGCCTCTGAATAAAAACTGTTAAAGATACAAACTGCTTTTGAGACTGAGAATATTAAATCATATTAGAAAAACCTGTATTTCTCTAAATTCAAATGCTAAGCTTGAAATTTAACTTCAAATTTTAAAATAAAATCATTAATACAGGATGACTAGAAACATTTAATATTTCATTTGTCAAACAAAAAGAATAGCAGGGGCATAAGAAAAAGAAAATCTAGATAGAAGTGGGCAAGGAAAAAAAAAAAAAAAAGCCAGCAGATCTTAGAAAGTATAGGGCCACATTTCTGAAAACATGAAAATGATGAGAATAACTGAAGAAGGAGCTCTGGAGCCATGTAGCTATATAAGCTTTCTTGATCCATCCTGCTCCCCTAAGTTTAGGAAAACTAATTTCACACAATAATGAATAACAGAAAAGAATTGCTTGTTAAATTCCACATAAATTATAAGAAAAGACAACATGGTAAGATGTCACTTTCGAATAAAACATTAAAAACTTCAACCTCATGTTTCAAGAAGAGGTAAAATAATTTAAGAAAATGCTAGTATATGAACAAAGAAGTTAAATGGGAATTAGAAAAACTCAGGAAAGAATTAAAAATAAAAGTAAAAATCATTTTAGATATATGAAAACTAAGAGTAGATAAGCACAATAAAACCTTAAGAGAAACAGAAGACAAAAAGAGAAGTTTAAAATTAAAAAACAAATGAAAAGAGATTTAAAAAATTGTAAAATTAGAGATTTTAAAGATAGGCAGAGAAGATCCAACAAAGTAGAAATCCCAAAGGAGACAATCAAAGCACCAGAACAAAAAAAACCATTAAAAAGTATAACTGACAAAAACTTTCCTGTATTAAAAAAAAAAAGGCTTAAGATCACATATCAAAAGTGCACATTTGCATACTTGAAAACACCAACCCAACAAAACCAGTAAGTCAAATTCTAGTAAAACTACTTGACTTTAAAGAAAAAGAAAAATTCGTGTAGTCAACCTGGCAAGAAGACCAAGTTACTCATAAAGGAAAGAAAATTGTCATCATTTTATGACAGCAACCCTACAGAACAGAGTAGAACTGCCCCATAGAGTTTCCAAGGAGCGCCTGGCGGATTCAAACTGCTGACCATTTGGTTAGCAGCCATAGCACTTAACCACTATGCCACCAGGGTTTCTCAAGATATATAGTTCCATGGAGTACAGTGGGAGAAAAGATAATTTATTCCAATGATGCTAACATTTCTCAAAATTGTACTAGGAATTTATCTTCCTGGGATAGTCAACTTATACGTGACATCAAAAAACACTTATACTATGATAAAATGAGACTTCTGTAATGTAGCTGTAAAGGCAAAACAGTATTTGTATTTTGACAGCCCATATAAAAACGAACATCTCTGCAACGAAACATGCGATTCATTAGGCTTGACTCTTAAAGACTTTATATGGTTCCAGAAATTAAATCTGCCCTCAAAAGCAAGGCAGTTTTTTCTCCAAATAAGACACTTAAAGATTGTATCACTGGCTTTGAATGCAACACCAGAGGAGCTTCAAAATCTTCTGAGTGATGGCAGCATCATTAAAAAACAAAAAGAAAAAAAAAAGTCTCCTAAAATATTACTTTTAAAGGGCATTAACTATTTAGATACCTGAATTTATCAAACAAGCACACAGGTAACATGTTTCAGGTACTGTGTTAAAGTTTTGGGTGTACAGAAAGATGAATAAGACAAAGCCAGTCCTTGACCCTGAGAAACTCAAAACCTTTTAGAACAGAAAGGCAGACAAAATAGACATTTTCAGTACTTATTAAAAAAAAAAAACTTATTAGGGGTGGAAAAAAAACTAGTTCTATTGAGAAGATGGCATATGAAGTGGGAGACTGTCAGGTAAAAAGGGGAGAGACGTGCCTTTGAGGTTGACAAGGCACACGGAAAGGCACTGAGCCATGACAAGGTGGGGTGCCTCTGATAAATTATGTGACACTGAATGTGTTAGGAGCAAACGGTGCATTGTGAGGTGAAAGGGGAACACATCACCTCAGAAAAATTAATAGGTTAATGTCACAAAGAACTAGGCATACTAAGTTTAAGAATTCAGACTTTTCACATTGGTAACGAATGATTTTACACTGAGTAGTTCAAAGGTAGAAAAAGATTTTTTTTTTTTTACACAAATAAAACATTACAATTAAAAGGCAAAGAAATAAACATTCAGCTTTCAGAAGCAGATCACCAGGTCTGTCTTCCTAGGAGCTTCTGTGTGGTTTTGAACCACAGACTTTTTGGCTAGTAACTGAGCACTTAACTGTCTGTACCACCTAGGGACTTGCGGGGGAGTCTGGTGACAATATCGCATTCCCTTATGGATGTAATAATGATAAGCTACCATTTACTGAGTACCTATATGTGCTAGTACCTATTATAACCAAAAAAGCCAAACCTGCTGCTGTCGAGTTGATTTCGACTCATAGTGACCCTACAGGACAGAGTGGAATTGCCCCACAGTGTTTCTAAGGAGTGGCTGGTGGATTTGAACTGCTGACCTTTTGGTACTTTAAATCTATTAATACTTATAACATCCTATAAGGTACATGGTCTTTTTATTTTAATATTGCTATTTTGTCCATTTTACAGATGCAAAATCACTCAGGAGGTTAAGTAACTTATCCAAAGTTCTGCAGCCAGCCACTGGCAAAAGGTAATTTAAAATAAGGGCTATTTGATTATGCTGCTCTTTAGCCTGTACCATGCTATGCTCCTTTAGGTAGGTGGAAGACATCCGGGTGGCAGTTATCAACAAACGTGTGGAGCTCGGGAAGGAGACTTTGAAGACATTCAATACTGAGCATCTAGCTGGTGCCTGAAGTCAGGGCAACACATGCGCTCTCCCATGCAGAGTCAGGGAGGGAAGATGACAAGAGGGGTAAAGAGAGTCCCATGAGTCTCTTTAGATTCAAGTTATGTTAGTGGGGAAGGAACTTCTGATACGTTTGCCAATTTTCCTAGGTATCACAGCCTGACGGGTTAATAAAATTGTTTGCGTTATATTCTATATTCTACCTATTATTGATTATTCGACCTATATATTGATTTAGGTCAACAACTTCCTTGGAAAATAGCCTGTCCTCTAAATTCATCTCAAAGCTTGTTGCTCCCTACATTATTTGAGCATTTGCAAGAGAAAAAACAAAGATGTATCTTTTCTCAATACGTGAAATATTATTATCTATTGTAAACACAAAATAGCTTGTCCTCTAAATTCATTTCAAAGCTTGCTACATTATTTGAGCATTTGCAAGAGGAAAAAAAACAAAGATGTATTTTTTCTGAATATGTAAAATGTCATTATCTATTGTAAAAGATAATGATAAAAGGATACGTGTTTCCTTGATTATGACGTCTCTCGTGGCTTGGTGGAAAACCATCTGATAGAAGACATAAATTATCTGACACACAAATTCATCATCTTCTTGTTGAGCTGAAAGGAAAAAAAAAATCTTCAAGTAAGAGAATACTATGTTTACAACTCAAATTAAGAAACTGTGAGAGGAATAACAGAGAATGAGAAAACTAAAAATGACAAGGAGTCAAGACAGGTAAAAGACAATTAGCTTAAATTATTTAAAATACATAAATGACATATATCATCTAGGTGTTTCTTCTAAATCACATGATGATGATATGTGAGGAAATTTCATGATAATGTATTTTCAAAAGTTTTAATAAATTTGGTTACAGTTAGAATTAATAGGTTAAAATACTCTGAAATACAAACATAAAAAATGACTTCGAAAAAGAGAAATTGCATCGTTTCTGAGGTTAAACTGGACTGCCTGACATAGTTTACCTCAAAAGATCAAGTTGTACCTAGAAGAATTGAAGGACAAGGCTGGTTGAAGAGAACAGTAATAGTGCTTCTCTGTAATTTCACTATATATTGTTACCAAACCAAACCGCTGCAGCTGAGTCAGTCCTGACTCATGGTGACCTCACGTGTTACAGAGCAGGAACGCTCCACAGGACCCTCTTGGCTGTGATCTTTACTGAAGCAGACTGCTGGGCTTGTCTTCTGCAGTGCTGCTGGCCGGGTTTGCACTGCCAGCATTTAGGCTAGTGGACTACGACAAACCATCTGTACCACTCAAAACATGTCCTATAGCGACCTTATAGGACAGAGCAAAACTGCCCCACAGGATTTCCAAGGAGTGGGCTGGTAGATTCAAACTGCTGACCTTCTGCTTAGCAGTTGTAGGTCTTAAGCACTGTTCTACCAGGGCTCCTTGTACCACCCAGGGACTCTAATTTTGTCACCAGGTATGAAGAAACTGATTAACTTCTATGTCCCCAATGTCAAGTGACAAATTTTTTGTCCATCGTGATAATTCAATTATTTTTTTTATTGTGCTTAAGTGAAAGTTTATGGCTCAAGTTAGTTTCTCATTAAAAAATTTGTACACAAATTGTTATGTGACCCTAGTTGCTCTCCCTAAAATGTGACAGCACACTCCTCCTTTCCACCCCAGATTTCCTGTGTCCATTCAACCAGCTCCTGTCCCCCTCTGCCTTCTCACCTCGCCTCTGGACACGAGTTGCCCATTTAGTCTCATGTGTCTACTTGAGCTAAGAAGCACTCTCTTCACGAGTATCATTTTATGTCTTATAGTCCAGTCTAATCTTTGAAGAGTTGGCTTCGGCAATAGTTTCAGTTCTGAGATAAGAGTCTGGGGGCCATGTCTTCTGGGGTCCCTCCAGTCTCAGTCAGACCATTAAGTCTGGTTTTGTTACTAGAATTTGAGTTCTGCACCCCACTTTTCTCCTGCTCTGTCAGGGACACTCTGTTGTGTTCCCCGTCAGGGTGGTCACTGGTGGGTAGCCAGGCACTGTCCAGTTCTTCTGGCCTCAGGCTGATGGAGTCTCTAATTTGGGAAATACATCTGATTCTATTTTTTTCTATAATGTTGATTTCATAAGAGAAAAATACTTCATAAAAAAAGATTAAAAAAAAGATTATGTCTTCTAAATTAAGTTTTTGGTAGGAACTGGATGACTATAAAGAGGTATTTTCCTTTTTTGAATAATGTTAACATAATTACATTCTAATCACTGGCATGACATAAGGTATTTTGGTTTCAACCTAATTAATTACAATAGTAAAACAAAGTTACATAATCATGCAGGCTAATTAATGTTTAATATCATACAAAGAAACCATTTAACAGAATAGCTGTTGCCCACTGATTAATATGTAATGGAAAATGCAAATTACTTACAGAACTCAAAGCTTTAGGTACTGGTTATGGGACCTGGTTTAGTAACAGTGTAGTCTGTTATCAACTCTTGGCAATGGTTTGATGGTACCTGTTATAAACAGACTTACATGCCAAGAGAGTATCCAAAATAAACTGTGGTCACTTAAACTCCAATCTGTTCTCAACGATCTCCTTTGCTAGCTTGGCAAAGTACCATTCTCTCAGACTACTTAGTCTGAAATTCCCAGTATTTATTACTCTCTTGGAACTCTGGTGGCGTAGTGGGTAAGTGCTGTGCTGCTAACCAGAACGTCAGCAGTTCGAATCTACCAGGTGCTTCTTGGAAACTCTATGGGGCAGTTCTACTCTGTCTTACAGGGTCGCTATGAGTCAGAACTGACTCGATGGCAGTGGGTTTTTTTTTTTTTTTTTTAGTTTGGTGTACAGTAGTGTTCACTCTATCAAGCTCAAGGATTTTACTCTTTAAAATCTATATATTTCTTAATAAAGAGTATAACACAGCCTCTGTGATAACTTCATGTACAAAATATCAAAACATGGTAAAAAAAAAAATACTATGAGCTGGCTCTGTCAGTTCTCTGTGGATGTATCTCAGCTCTCTCAGTCATAATGGATGTGAGATAGCAATTCCAGGACATAGGTCTCTTTGCTTCACCTTTCTCCAGCTCTCTCAAAACTACGTGGCAAAATCTTTATTCTCACTCTGCCAATTACATTCTTTCGCTTTCACTTCCCAACTACCTAGTCACTTTCTCTCTTATTTCTAATCTTAAAACTATAATCTGAAAAACTCCTGTGAGAAGGGTATACCAAATCAAATACATATATACTATAATTTTAGGAAAGGGATACTTTAAATATGTAAGTATTATCTTCAGATGACCTATTAAAATACATTAAGTTAAAGAACTTGTAAGTCAAGTTAAAAACCAAAAACAAACAAACTCAGAGACTTAAAAAGACGTTTCATTTTACCGGCCATGCCAAAACGGCCAATAACCACAAATAGCTGTTCGATTTCATTAGTATTCTGTAGTTGTCCACCATTTTGTGATCTGACGTGATTATCCTATGTGTTGTAAATCCTAACCTCTATGATGCTAACGAGGCAGGACTCAATCTACAGGATTAGGTTGTATTTTGAGTCAATCTCTTTTAAGATATAAAAGTGAGAAATGAGCAGAGAAGGCAGGGACCTTATTACCATCAAGAAAGAAATGCCGCGAGTGAAGCGCATCCTTTGGATCTGGGGTCCCTGCACCAAGAAGCTCCTAGACTAGGAAAAGATTGATGACAAGGACCTTCCCCCAAAACTGACACAGAGAGAAAGCCTTCCCTGGGAGCTGGTGTCATGAATTGGGACTTCTAGCTTCCTGGACTGTGAGAGAATAAATTTCTGTTAACGCCAGCCACTTCTGGTATTTCTCATACAGCAGCACTACATAACTAAGACAGCAGCTGAGCGCTTAACCATTGCATCGCCAAGGCTCCTTGGTCATTAAAAACCAAAAAACTGTTGCCGTTCAGTCGATTCCAACTCACAGTGGCTCTATAGGACAGAGGAAAACTGCCCCATAGGGTTTCTAAGAAGCAGGTGGTAGATTCAAACTGCTGACCTTTTGGTTAGCAGCCGAGCTCTTAACCACTGCACCACCAGGGTACTTATGAGTCATTAGGGTAATGCAAATTAAAACCACAATGAGATACCACTACAAAGGCTACAATTAAAGCAATGGACATGAACTTTATACAGCAATGGACATGAACAAACTACTGTTGTATGCAACAACATAGACGAATCTCACAAATTTAATGAATGGCAAAAGAAACTAGCTTCCATTTATACAAAGTTGAAAACCCAGCAAAACTAACACATGGGTAATACAGGAAAGGACAGAAATCACTTTGGAGGAGGTGGTAATGACTGGGAGGAAGCAGAAGAGAGACGTCTAGGGTGCTAGGGCTCCAGCATAGCAATGATTGTGAGGATGGCGCAGGACTGGGCAGTGTTTCCTTCTGCTGTACATAAGGCTGCTATGGTTCGCAATTGACTCCGTGGCACATAACAACAACAGCAGTGCTGTATTTCCTTGTGTGGGTGTGCTCACTTTGAAAATTTGTGTTTTTTTATTTATGTATGTTATACTTTTAAAAAGTCAATTAAAGTAAGATATATATATATATATATATTTTATAATGTATATTTATTATACCTGGTACAGGAACGACTGAGATTAAAGTGTCGTCTTCTTTAGGCTTCTTATATTACCACATTTGACTTCTATATTACTAGCTTCTTAAATTTATAAGACACTAGAGAACTTCTCCATGCATCGGTCAGTTTGTCGTACTGTGGGGGCTTGTGCATCGCTGTGATGCTGGAAGCTTTACCACCGGTAATCAGATATCAGCAGGGTCACGTATGGCAGACAAGTTTCAGCTGAACTTCCAGACTAAGACGGACTAGGAAGAAGGACCCGGCAGTCTACTTCTGCAAAGAATTAGCCAGTGAAAACCTTATGAATAGCAGCAGAACACTGTCTGATATAGTGCTGGAAGACGAGCTCCTCAGGTTGGAAGGCACTCAAAATATGACTTGGGAAGAGCTGCCTCCTCAAAGTAGAGTTGACCTTAATGACGTGGATGGTGGGACCTTCATTGGCTGATATGGCAAGACTCAAAATGAGAAGAAACAGCTGCAAACATCCATTAATAACTGGAATCTGGAATGTACAAAGTATGAATCTAGGAAAACCAGAAGTCATCAAAAATGAAATAGAATGCATAGAGATCAATATCCTAGACACTAGTGAGCTGAAATGGACAGGTATTGGTCATTCTGAATCAGATAATCATATGGTCTACTATGCTGGGAATGACAACTTGAAGAGAAGTGGCTTTGCATTCATCATCAAAAAGAACATCTAAGACCTATCCTGAAGTATGACGCTGTCAGTGACAGGATAATATCCAGACACGTACAAGGAAGACCAATTAATATGACTGTTGTTCAAATTTATGCACCAACTACTAAGGCCAAAGATGAAGAAACTGAAGATATTTATCAACTTTTGTAGTCTGAAATTGATCAAACATGCAATCAGGATGCACTGATAATTACCGGTGACTGGAATGAGAAAGTTGGAAACAAAGAAGGATCAGTAGTTAGAAAATTGGCCTCGGTAACAGAAATGATGCTGGAGATCGAAAGACTGAATTTTGCAAGACCAACAACTTGCTCGTTGCAAATACCTTTTTCACCAACATAAAAGGCAACTATACACATGGACCTTGCCAGATGGAATACACAGGAATCAAACCGACTACATTGGTGGAACAAGATGGTGGATACGCTCAATATCATCAGTCAGAACAAGGCGGGGGGCTGACTGCGGATCAGACCATCAATTACTCATATGTAAGTTCAAGTTGAAACTGAAGAAAATTAGAACAGGTCCATGAGAGCCAAAGTACAACCTTAGGTGTATCTCACCTGAAATTTAGAGACTATCTCAAAAATAGATTTGAGACGTTAAACACTAATGACTGAAGATCAAACAGTTGTGGAATGACATCAAGGATGTTACAGATGAAGAAAGATAGAGGTCATTAAAAAGACAAGAGAGAAAGAAAAGACCTAAGTGGATGTCAGAAGACACTCTGAAACTTGCTCTTGAATGCCGAGTAGCCAAAGTGAAAGGAAAAAATGATGAACTAAAAGAACCTGAACAGAAGATTTCAAACGGCGGCCAAAGAAGACAAAGTAAACTATCACGATGACATGTGCAAAGACCTGGAGACAGAAAACCAAAAGGGAAGAACACAACTCAGCATTTCTCAAGCTGAAAGAACTGAAGAAAAAATTCAAGCCTCAAGTTGCAATACTGAAGAATTCTATGAGGAATATATTAAACGACACGGGAAGCATCAAAACAAGATGGAAGGAATACAGGTAGTCACTATACCAAAAAGAATTGGTCGATATTCAGCCATTTCAGGAGGTAGCATATGATCAAGAACTGATGGTAATGAAAGAAGCCCAAGCTGCACTGAAGGCACTGGCAAAAGACAAGGGTTTGGGAATTGACGGGATACCAACTGAGATGTTTCAACAAATAGATGCAGCGCTGGAAGTGCCAAAAAATATGGAAGGCAGGACCTGGCCAAATGACAGGAAAAGATCCATATTTATGCTTATTCCCAAGAAAGGTGATTTAACCAAACATGGAAATTACTGAACAATATCATTAATATCACATGCAAGAAAAATTTTGCTGAAGATCATTCAAAAGTGCCTGTGGCAGTATGCTAACAGGGAACTGCCAGAAATTCAAGCTGGATTCAGGAGAGGACGCGGAACCAGGACTATCACTGCTCCTGTCAGATGGATCCTGGCTGAAAGGAGAGAATGCCAGAAAGATGTTTGATTGACTATGCAAAGGCATTCGACTGTGTGGATCATAACAAATTATGGATAACACTGTGAAGAATGGGAATTCCAGAACACTTAATTGTGCTCATGAGGAACCTATACATAGATCAAGAGGTAGTTGTTTGAACAGAACAAGGGAATACTGTGCGGTTTAAAGTCAGGAAAGGTGTGCATCACAGCTGTATCCTTTCGCCATACCTATTCAATCTGTACGTTGAGCAAATAATCCAAGAAGCTGAACTATACGAAGAAGAATGGTGCATCAGGATTGGAGAAAGACTCATGAACAACCTGCGTTATGAGATGACACAACCTTGGTTGCTGAAAGTGAAGAGGACTTGAAGCACTTACTGATGAAGATCAAGAACCACAGCCTTCAGTATGGACGACACCGCAACATAAAGAAAACAAAAAATCCTCACAGCTGGACCAATAAGCAACATCTTGACAAATGGAGAAAAAGCAGATTGTCAAGGATTTCATTTTACTTGGATCCACAATCAACACCCACGGAAGCAGCAGTCAAGCAATCAAAAGACACACTGCATTGGGCAAGTCTGCTGCAAAAGACCTCTTTAAAGTGTTAGAAAGCAAAGATGTCACCTTGAGGACTAAGGTGCGCCTGACCCAAGCCATGGTGTTTTCAATCGCCTCTTATGCATGTGAAAGCTGGACAATGAGTAAGGAAGACCGAAGAATAATTGACGCCTTTGAATCGTAACATAGGTGAAGAATACTGAATATACAATGGACTGTGAAAATCTGTCTTGGAAGAAGTACAACCAGAATGCTTCTTAGAGGCAAGAGTGGTGAGATTACATCTCACATACTTTGGACATGTTATCAGGAGGGATCAGTCCCTGGAGAAGGACATCATGCTTGGTAAAGTAGAGGGTCAGCAAAAAAGAGCAAGACCCTCAACAAGACGGACAGACACAGTGGCTGCAACAGTGGGCTCAAGCATAGCAACAACTGTGAGGATGGTGCAGGACTGGGCAGTGTTTCGTATGTTGTGCATAGGGTCAGTATGAGCCGGAACTGACTCGACAGCACCTAACAACAACAGAGAAGAACTTGGCTCTAACAGGATAACATTAGATTTAGATACATTTGTATGCAGTATGAATAATGAGTCCTGGCCCCTTAAGAACAATATAAGAGTAAGGGAAAGAATCTAGACCTGTACTGTTCAGAATTGCAGCCACAAGCCACTGTGGCTAGTTAAATTAAAATCAAAATAAATTTAAAATTCAGGTTCTCGGTCTTGACAGCCACATTTTAAGTGCTCAATAGTCATATGTTGGACAGCACAGAGTTTAATGGACAGACAATACTGTATCTCTGGGCCTTGGAGGGAATATGATATTGAAAATTAGCTTCCAAGTAAACTTTCCTGCTTAGGAATCAAAATATAAAAAAGAAGAGTTTGTACACGATAGGATGTCCAATTCAACCAATACAAAGCACAACCAAAAGAATAAAAAGAGTATTAGTTGTTCAAGAGTGGTGAGAGAAGGACAGTAAAATTTCTTCTGAATTGCTTTAGAACAACGTTTTTCACTTTGCAACACAGAGCTCTTTGATATTACTCGATTCAATCCCATTAAGAGGTTTATTTAACTCATTTCCTAACTACATAATTTAAAATCGCTATTTTTTTATAAGATTAATATAATGTATTAAATACTATTTCACAGTTGCAGTTTCTGCATTTTATATTTAAAAATTTAAATTAATAACTCATTTGAGACATTAGCATAAAAATAAATTAAGATAAATTGTAATTTACCATTTAGCAATTCAATGAGTGCAGGAATTATCCCAGATTTAGCCAGCAACGCAGCACAAGAGTCATCCATAGATACAGTTCCAATCATTATAACCACTTCTAAAACAAGGTCGTCTTCTGCAGCACCTAGTGAAGTGAAATCATAGAAAGTTTCCACTGAAATGTCCTGATCCACATCCTTTCATACTTTCAAAATTCCTATGTACAGGAAAGATAATGAAGCTATTAAATTAGTTCCTATAAATCCTTGACATGTTTGTAAATTGGTCCTTTTTCCAAATTTCCATGTTCAGTGATCACAGTGATGGTAGTGGGGTAGTAACAGAAGTGGAAATAAATCTTGGAAAACACAACTGAATGTCACAGAGAATAAAACACAGAGGAGAATAAGGTACTCATTTGAGTGCCTCGAAGGACTGTGTGCATGCGTGTGTGTGTGTGTGTGTGTGTGTGTGTGTAGAGGGTGTGGTATTTGGTTGAAAAAAAAGCAGGATAAAACAACAACAGCAAAGGCAGGACAGGGAAGAGAAACTAATATTAAGAGACTATATTGTTAGTAAAAAGAGGAGATAAACTGGGAGGCCCAGTAACCACCCTTCTGGGAGAGCAGCCAGACCCGGAGCTGTGGGAAGGAACTGTGTCACCTAGTACAATGTTGCTGTTGTTGTGTCTCTTCAACTCACAGCAACCCCACGTGACAGAGTGGAGCTGCCCCATAGGGTTTCCTAGGTTGTAATCTTTAGGGAAGCAGATTGTCAGGTCTCTTCTCCTGTGGAGCTGCTGGTGGCTTCAAACTGCTGACCTTTTGGTTAGCACTTAACCACTGCGCACCAGGGCTCCTTCCCTTCCTAGTATAACGGTCACAAAATACTGCACTGGCAGCCTTATAAAAAAAAAATAATAATAATAACTTAGTGACTACACAAAAGTGAAACAGTTAGCACAGACCTGGTTTTAGTTTATTCTTGAGGTATGGAACCAACTTGTACTCCTTGAGAACTAGCTCCCAGTCTAAGTCTGGAATAGTCAGATTTGCAAGAGTTCCTAGACATTCTATCACAAACTCCTCTTCTTCATCATTAGAGATCTGGGCTGCAAGGTCCCCAACATAATCCTGAATAAAACAGAGGATTTTAACACAAATTTAAAATGTTTTCTGCAGAAAACTCAACCTAATAATTTAACACATAGGAAGAAAAATACAGATCAAACATGATTCTCTTGCTTTAACAATCTTGAACTAAGTTGCTAACGCTTAAGGGATGAAGATTGGAGTGAGTGGGTAGCAGCAGGAAACAATAAACCTAAACAACATTAAAATGTAGGTTGAGTTTTCCAGGAGCCAACCTTATAAAGCAGTTCACAACAGAAGAGCCAGTTTGGGTCAGGAGTCCGTATTCGATCAGAGCTCAGTGAGAGTCACACCTTCAAATGCAATTCTCAGTTTATGTTGACAGACAGTAAGCCAAAAACTCTACTTACAATAAACAAGGTTTTGGTGGGCCCATCATGCTGGGAAATGTTCCTAATCATCTTCATCAGCAGGGGGTCCTTGAATTTCAGAGCCCTCTTCATGAGCATCTTAAGCCCATTTCCTGGTAAAGAACAGAAAACTCCTTCAATAAAATTAATGTTAACTTGATTTTTTTCTTTTTTGGTTCACATTTCTCAAAAAAGAATTTACATACAGTAGAATGCATAAAGCATAAGTGTACAATTCGATTACTTTTGACCAATGTGCAGAACTGTAAAATACACCCACTCCTCACTTAGCGACATGGTTCGGTTCCAAAGGCCAAGTCTTTATGTGAAAATATGCATTATGTGAAAAAGGAGGATTTTTTTTTTTTCTGTTTTCAAATCATCCGTTTGTCTGATATTTTTTATTTAGAAAATATAATCATAGAAATAATCACAGCTAAGATTTACTGGTATGCTCATCACTGTGTGGAGCCCAGTTAGGGATTTATTCCTCTGTGGAGGAGACAAAGCTGGATAAGGCTGGGCTGTGTGACTACAGGGCCCACGGCTTAACCACTCTACCTTCCTCCTGTGCTGGGTCACAGCTTCTCTTGTAGAACTGCATCCAGGCTCCACTCCCACCCTTGCAAGCCCTGAGTTCATTATCCCCGAGCCTGCTCTGCCCTCTGGGCCTGGCGAGTTACTGAGGCTTGGGGCTTCCTAGTGAGGGCGCTGGGAGCCTGGCGTTTATCTGGCCTCTCCAAGGAGGAGGCCTCTGGCCCAGTTTGGCTCACTTTGAGATGTCCTTAAATTCATATGCATTTCTTCCAAACACACTCTCCAATGCCTCTTTCTTTCCTCCATTCCCACCCCACAGCAATTCTGAGCTGTAGAGCCTCAGGCCCCATAGGAGCTGGGATCCCAGAACAGACACCCACCAACTTCATGCTGCCTGAGTCTGCCTGGAGGCCGTGGCCCTGGAGAAGACCACCCTGTGCAGCAGCTGGATGAAGCACCCCCCCCCGCCCCCGCCACAGGAGGGAGCAGATGGTACGGGGCAACACAGCCCTGCTTTCCAGAGGCCCCCAGACCGTCTACAATGGAACAGACGCTCTGCAGCTCTGCAGTCTTGTTGCCATGCCCGGTGCCTTGATAATGCACGAAATGGCAGATTTCTTTTACTACTGTCCTAGGATGTGAGATGTCGGATAATGAGATAGTCATTAAGTGAGGAATAGGTCTATTTCCATTCACTCTAGAAGGTTCCTTTGTGCCACTTTCTTGTCAATCTTATTCCCCATATACAATCATTTTTCTTTCTCCCTCTCCTTTCTCTCAAGCCCCTCCTTCTCCTCCTTCCTCTCCCTCTTCTTTTAACACAGGTTTGTTTTGCCTGTTCTAAAACTTCATATAAATGGAACCATATAGTATGTGCTCTTTGATGTCTGTTGTTTTTGGGCAGTTCCAACTCACAGCAACCCTATGCACAACAGAATAAAACATTGCCCAGTCCGGTGCCATCCTCACAATTGTTGCTATGCCTGAGCCCACTGTTGCAGCCACTGTGTCAATCCATCTCGTTGAGGGTCTTCCTCTTTTTTGCTGACCCTCTACTTTACCAAGCATGATATCCATCTACAGAGACTGATCTGTCCTGATAACATGCCCAAAGTATGTGAGATGTAGTTTCACCATCTTTGCTTCTAATGAGCATTCTGGTTGCACTTCTAAGACAGATTTGTTTGTTCTTTGGCACTCCATGGTATGGTATATTCAGTATTCTTCACCAACACCACAATTCAAAGGCGTCAATTCTTCTTCGGCCTTCCTTACTCATTGACCAGCTTTCACATGCCTAAGAGGAGACTGAAAACGCCATGGCTTTGGTCAGGCACACCTTAGTCCTCAAAGTAACATCTCTGCTTTTTAACACTTTAAAAAGGTCTTTTGTAACAGACTTGCCCAATGCAATGCGTCTTTTGATTTCTTGACTGCTGTTTCCATGGATGGTGACTTGAATCCAAGTAAAACGAAATCCTTGACAACCTCAATCTTTTCTCTGTTTACCATGATGTTTCTTATTGGTCCAGCCGTGAGAATTTTTTTTTTTCTTTATGTTGAGGTGTAATCCATACTGAAGGCTGTGGTCCTTGATCTTCATCAGCAAGTGCGTAAGTCCTCTTCATTTTCAGCAAGCATCGTTGTGTCATCTGTATAACGCATGTTGTTGAGTCTTCGTCCAATCCTGATCCCCCATTCTTCTTCAGAGAGTCCAGCTTCTCGGATTATTTGCTCAGCATACAGATTGAATAGGTATGGTGAAAGGATACAATCCTCATGCACACCTTTCCTGACTTTAAATCACGCAGTATTCCCTTGTTCTGTTCGAACAATGGCCTCTTGATCCATGTACGGATTCCTCATGAGGAAAACTAAGTGTTCTGGAATTTTAATTCTCTGCAACGTTATCCATAATTTGTTATGATCCACGCAGTCGAATGCCTTAGGATAGTCAATACAACACAGGTAAACATCTTTCAGGTATTGTCTGCTTTCAGCTAGGATTCATCTGACATCAGCAATGATATCCCTCCTTCTACGTCCTCTTCTGAATCCTGGCTTGAATTTCTGGCAGTGCCCTGTTAATATACTGCTGCAGACGCTTTTGAATGATCTTCAGAAAAATTTTGCTTGCACGTGATATTAATGATATTGTTCGATAATGTCTGCATTCGGTTGGATCACCTTTCTTGGGAATAGGCATAAATATGGATCTCTTCCAGTTGGTTGGCCAGGTAGCTGTTTTCCAAATTTCTTGGCATAGATGAGTGAGCACTTCCAGCGCTTCAGCCATTTGTCAAAACATGTCAACTGGCATTTCATCAATTCCCAGAACCTGTTTTTCACCAATGCCTTCAGGGCAGCTTGGACTCTTCTTTCAGTCGCATTGGTTTCTGATCACATGCTACCTGCTGAAATGGTTGAATGCTGACCGATTCTTTTTGGCATAGTAATTCTGTGTATTCCTTCCATCTTCTTTTGATGCTTCCGGGGTCGTTTAATATTTTCCCCGTAGAATCCTTCGTATTGCAACTTGAGGCTTGAATTTTTGCTTAGTTCTTCGAGCTTGAGAAATGCTGAGTGTGTTCTTCCCTTTGGTTTTCTATCTCCAGGTCATCCATGTCTTCTTGAGCTGCCCCTTGAAATCTTCTGTTCAGCTCTTTTACTTCATTATTTTTTCCTTTTTGCCTTAGCTACTTGATGTTCAAGAGCAAGTTTCGGAGTCATTTCTGACATCCATTTAGGTCTTTTCTTTCTCTCCTGTCTTTTTAATGACCTGTTGCTTTTTTCATGTATGATGTCCTTGATGTCATTTCACAACTCATCTGGTCTTCAGTCATTAGTGTTCAACACGTCAAATCTCTTCTCAAGATGGTCTCTAAATTCAGGTGGGATGTACTCAAGGTCATACTTTGGCTGTTGTGGACTTGTTCTAATTTTCTTCAGTTTGAACTTGAACTTGCATATGAGTAACTGATGGTCTGACCCGCAGCCAGCCCCAGCCTTGTTCTCACTGATGGTATTGAGCTTTTCCATTGTCTCTTTCCATTAATGTACTCAGTTTGATTCCTGTTATTCAGCCTAGGCCATTTACGTTGGTGAAAAAAGGTATCTGCGATGAGGAAGTCATTGGTCTTGCAAAATTCAATCAAGCCATCTCCAGCATCTTTTCTATCACCAAGGCCATATTTTCCAACTACCGATCCTTCTTCGTTTTCAACTTTTGTATTTTAATCACCACTAATTATCAGTGCATCCTGATTGCATGTTGGATCAATTTCAGATGGCAGAAGTTCGTAAAAATCTTCAATTTCTTCATCTTTGGCTTTAGTGGTTGGTGTGTAAATTTGCATAATGGTCGTATTAACCGGTATTCCTCGTAGGTGTATGGATATTACCCTATCACTGACAACACTGTACTTCAGGATAGATCTTGAAATGTTCTTTTTGATGATGAATGCAATGCCATTCCTCTTCATGCTGTCATTCCCAGCATAGTGGACCATAAAACTGTCTGATTCAAAATGACCAATACCAGTCCATTTCAGCTCACTAATGCCTAGGATATCGATCTCTGCACATTCCATTTCATTTTTGACGACTTCTAATTTTCCTAGATTTATACTTTGTAAATTCCATGCTCCAATTATTAATGGACGTTTGCAGCTGTTTCTTCTCACTTTGAGTCATGCCACATCAGCCAATGAAGGTCCGAAAAGCTTGACTCCATCCACGTCATTAAGGTCAACTCTACTTTGAGGAGGCAGCTCTTCCCCAGTCATATGCTGAGCACCTTCCAGCCTGAGAGGCTCATCTTCCGGCACTATATCTGACAATGTTCTGCTGCTATTCATAAGGTTTTTACTGGCTAAATCTTTTCAGAAGTAGTCTGGAAGCTCATCTGAAACCTGTCTGCCATGGGTGACCTTGCTGGTATCTGAAAACCGGTGGCATAACTTCCAACATCATAGCAACACACAAGCCTCCATAGTATAACAAACTGACAGACGCATGGGGCCTTTTATCTCTAAAAAAAGATTATTATTAATATTGCTTTTTGTATTCTTTTATCTCAATGCAAAAAAAAAAAAAAAAAAAACAAAAATACTCAAACCCGTTGCCATTCAGTCGATTTCCTACAAAACAGGATAGAACTGCTCCATAGGGATTCCAAGGAGTGGCTGGTGGATATGAACTGCTGACCTTTTGGTTAGCAGCCGAGCTCTTAACCACTGTGCCACCAGGGCTCCATCTCTAGAATATCCACCACAAATTTAGAAAAAATCTAAATAGTTTTTAACCCAGAAAAAACAATTTTAGCTCTAGGGGTTTATCTTAAGAATATAAAAGTGGAAAGCTATAAACATTGAGATAAAAGAATAATCACTACAGCATTGTATCAGAAAAGAATTGGCAACAAACTAAATATCCAAAGTAGCATATTAAAGTATGGCAAATATTTACAATGGACTATTTTGCAGATAATTAACAATGATATTTTATAAAACTATTTAACCACATGGAATGATACCCAAGGTATTATTAATTAAAAAAAAAAGTAAGTGACAATATAAGGGGAAAACATCATTTAAAAATATACAGAAGCATTACACAAAAATTTTACCTATGATTACCTCTGGATTGTGGGAGTAATAATTTTAATTTTTTCAATAGAAAAACTATTGATCAGACTATGACACATTGTAACATATGACAAGCCATTTGCCAGGATAATAATATAGAAACAATAACCTAATATAATTTTACGTATCACCTTGAAAAGCTTACACTGCAATAGCTTGAGTCCTCAGTAAAATATACGAGTAAAAGTTTCCTTTCATCTAGAAAATGTTTTAAAAAAATTGAATTATAATTTAGCCTAACCTGCCATGGTTTATACAATGTTACTGAAGGGTAAATGTCTCCATTCGTGCTATAGGAATATTCTGAGTTTCTCTGACCTTTCAGGAGGACAGCCATAAGGAAGAAACTACTTAAAATTACAGCTCACATGTCCACTCTAATTCTTAATTCCTTATCATCTATTTCCCATCATATGCCAATTGCCATATGCTGAAGACGTTACCTATGAACCTCAAAGGTACTAACCTTCACAGATAAGCTGTACATTCCTCTTGTTAGCAGCAAGATTAATGCAGAAAGAAATGAGTTCCAAGTCAATTCGTTCATCTGAACATTCAAAGAGCATCTTCATTAACTAGCAAGAAACACAGGCCGTAATTTTACTCAACAACAACAAAACCCACAAACAATATTTTATCACAATCTTAGGTTGTATGTTCAACACAGCAAAATATAATTTACATTTTTCAAGGCTGTCACTGTTGAAGAAATGGTTAATGAACTACTAGATGCTCCATATTAAATATAAACCTTCCACTGTCAGTGGTGAACACAGGAGAAATATTAGATGAAACCTCTGCACTGTCTGCAGGCGAGATGAGAAGGACGAGGAAAGCAGGAGCTGGCTGAATGGACACTGGGAATACAGGGTGGAGGAGTGTGCTGTTTCATTACGGGGAGAGCAGCTAGGAGTACATAGCAAGGTATGTATAACTTTTTGTATGAGAGTCTGACTTAATTTATAAACTTACCCTTAAAGCACAATAAATTAAAAAAAACCAAAAAACCAACCTCTGGACTCAAAGAATTTAAAAGAATGTTTAGAAGCAGAGCATTCCGATCAAAGAAAACAGCTTGTGCAAAGGTCGTAAGACAAGAAAGAACACAATTCTTTTGAAGAAGGGAAAGAAGGAAAACATGCTGGAGTAAGGGAAACAGTGCTGAGAGATAAGAAGGTAAGGACCAGATTTTGCACAGTCTTGAAGTATACATTAAGGATTCTGGCTACATCCTAAGGATAATGGGAAGCCATTAAAGACTTTAAACAGGAAAATGTCAGAAAAGATTTGTGTTTCGAAGAGATCTGGCCAACGCAGACTGAAACAGGACAAGAAAATAGAAACCACTTAGAAGGCTAGTGGAATATCCAGGTACGCTGATGGCCTGGCCTAGGGTAGCAGAACGGGAAACAGAGATAAAAGAGCAGATTAGAGATATTTTTAGAAAAGAGAATCAAAATTGAATTTAATAACTGACTTAATGTCTGGGCAAATGCAAAGAAGGAGTGAAGGATGACTCCCAGGTTTCCACACTGAGAGATGACATGGATGGTAGTGCTAACATTTACCCAAAGAGGGAAACTGTAGTAGAAGGAAACTTTCAAGGGAAGATGGTGATGTTGGTTTTAGCTATGTTGATCTTAAGCTGCCAATAAGACAGTCTAGTATAGCTATTCAGAAGGAAGTTAGAAATGCAGGCCTGGGTTTATTATCCTAGAGGATAATTTTAGGAATTGTTATACATGGTTGCTAACTGAAGCTGTAGGCTGTATCCAATCACTTGGGCAGGGATATAAAATGAGGAGAGAACTCTATTTAATGATAAGAGAAAGGGAAGGAGGGTCTAAGATGTAGCATTCAGGAAGGTAGGAGGAAAAGGAAGGTAGTTGAGCTATGCCATTTAACAGTAATCTAGGTTTGTCATGGCGAGGGACAGCGGCAATATAAAGGAGAAATGAACACATTTCATGCTATAGTTTTCATTATTGCTAAATCAACAAATTACCTTCATGCATATTATTAAAGGCATTTTCAAGTCCAAATTCCTAACAACATATGGATGCTACTCCTAAAATTTATAATTTTAGTTGGTCAACATGCCTTCATGAATCCAGCAGTGTCTTGTATACAGTAACTGCATAACAAATACTTATTGACTGTGTAGACCCCATTCTGTTAAATATCGTTTTGATTACTTTGCGTGCAAGTTCCAGATAACTTCTGAGTTTAGAAAAGGATACGAGGCAAACATATGAAAATCAATTGTATGCTAGTAATGAACAGCCAGAAACCCAAATTAAAAACACAATATTATTTACAACTGCTACCCCCCAAAAATCAAACACTTAGGTATAATTCTAACAAAACATGTACAGGGTCTGTATGCTGAAAACTACCAAACACTGGAACAGGCAAATGCTAGCATGTATCATGCCTTTTCCCAGAGGGCAGCTCTTTAACCAAAAGTGTTCCTGCTAATGGAATCTTTGGGTAAAGTATCATTAAACCTTAATAATGCTAAAGAATAAAAAGATTCTAGAGCAATAATAAAATAATCTTAATTTACTGGGTATATATTTAACATATTTGCTACCTATCTGTATATTAACCGCTAATTAAAAACATTACAAAGGAATAAAAATATGTCACAACCCTCTAATTAATATAATTAGTATGTTTTTCATACTCTAATTAAAAATCTACTACAGACTTCTTCCCAAATAATGAAAATCTTTTACATCAAAGCACAGCTTTAAAAAGGCAAGATTACTTGCTATTACAAGAATTATTTACTTCAAATTATGTAACCCTTATAATATGAAAATTGCCATTAAAAATGGGGTTACAAGTGATTGGTTTAGAAGCTGAGGACATTCTTTTGGAAGTTTCCATGTCAAATCCTGTGTAGAAGTAAATAACCAGGAGCTACATTAAAAAAAAAAAAAAGCAAGCATGGCTTGAAATCTTACCTGTCCCCTCCAAAAATTCAAAACAAATTACGGCTACATGTGAATGGAATGTATGTGATACAGAATTAGTTTTCATAACAAGAAAGAGAAACATTTCAATTTTAATTAATTTTAAAAGTTTAGTTCAAACACCACAGGCAACATTGTCTTTATTTGATTGCTACCTATGGCACTTCAAAAGTAAGTGTAATTACTGCCAACTAGGAAATATTAAAATTAGATTTGTTCTATTTAAACTGTGTTCGTTGTCATCTTTTACTGATTTAACAGGAAGGCACTAAAGGGCTTCAGCCTGTGCACTGAAGAGGCAACAGTGCTCAATCAGACAAGTCCCACACTGAGTATCAGATACCAAAGCCCCCGCGACTGAAATCACTGCGTCTAGACTCTCTGGCACCTGACTTCACTTATTTACCAGCGACCAGGGCCAGCCCCCACAGCTCTCTATTCACATACACCTCTGCCACCCCCATCCCTGGCCCAACAGCTTTGAATGATTATGCCAGAACTCTGCATGCCTCAGGAATCTCTTCTGGCTGGCTGCTCCCTCGCTCTGCCGTTTGAAGTGATGCTCTGGCTTCTGAACCTCGGCAGATAATGGCAGGCAAGAGCAAAGGGGGCTGTCAGAAAGGACGTTTACCAGCGTTCAGCTAAAAAGGAGCACGAAGATCAAAGCAGGGCTGAATAGGACAACTGTGGTCGAAAACATGTGGATGGCTAGGAGATTCGTGCACACTGTTTCGGGCTAGGATATTAAATAACATCATGACATCACTGCCTAACCATGTACTTTGATTGGCCATTCTATTATCAATAAATACCTTTTATAAGCATCTGGTTGGCATTTGCACCTATTTAAACAAAACATGCGTCTCAGAGGTCTAAATAACAATGAACTGTTAATGTGTACTTTTAACTATTATTAGAATACAACCATTAACTCCTGGTTATCCCCAAGTATGCTTACCTGAAACAATCTACCAACTTAGACCCTTAAGATCACATATAAAGAAGACTTGATCTGGCCCAAAGATTTTGCAGAATAGTGACATAATAGGGGAAGAAAACTTGAATATATTGGATAATTAGAGGCAATAAAGAAGCCATGCAATATAATACTGAGAAGGACTATAAAGCATGTTTTATATAGAATCACTTACTCTGGATATTAAATATTTTACAAAAGTGAATTGTAATCTAATTATAGGTTTATCCTGTAAAACACATATAAGAAGATATTCAAATCATACTATGAATGAGTCCAAAATGACAAGACCTGCTATTTTAACTAATTGTACCTTACTTTTGTACAGTGTTTTATAGTTTACAAAGTTCCTTTACATATATTATCTAATACAAATAAAGAACATAACCATATTTCACATTCTTTTTTAATCAGTGAAATTAATATGAATTACAGTTCACTTTTATAAATATTGAGCATATTTTAAAGCTATTGCTTTCCTACCTCAAAGGCATTTTAGGCTTTTCATTTGAAAAATTCACGTACAATACTTGAAGATCATTACTCAACAAAAATGAATGTGCACAATTTCAAAAAGAGTGGAATGTTATTTTAACTCCATGAAATTCCAAACTTCAGATACGGCCTTCTTTAACAAAAGGTTAATTAGTTGCTGTCACAAATGAGCTGAAAGCTTTACTAGCATTATAAACATTACTTGGAGTAGCCAATACCTATGAAAGGAGTATCTTTTTAATTCCTGAAAGGAGCTTGGGGATGTCAATTTAATTCCTCATTTGTCTTCCATGACCTCTATTCTGCAGCGCATGTGGCACTGGGTGGCAGTTACACCATATCAGTTTTTCCCTGAATATGACAAAACTGAATCCTGAAGTGCAAGCTGCAGTTTGGACGTACTTTTGGAACAAATATATTCTAAGGTATCGTGCGATTTTCTCAACATATGACCTCATACTAAAAAGGCTTTAGGACATTTACAACATAATTTAGTAACATAACTTCACTATTCCCATTAGAGCTGAACTTTAAAAAAAAAAAAATAATAACTTTGAATCTTGAATGAGTTTTGAAATGTTTTGTTCATGAGATACTACCATACAAACAGTTGCCACTGCTAAGTCAATTCTGACTCGTGGCGACCCCATGTGTATCAGAATAGAGCAGTGCTGCACAGGGTTGTCAATGACTAATTTTCCCGTAGATTGCCAGGCCTTTCTTCCAAGGTGCCTCTGGATGGATTTGAACCTCCAACCTTTCAGTTATCAGCTGAGCGTGTTAACCATTTACACTACCCAGGGACTGCTTTTATAGAATACAGATCATAAATGCTCTGAAAACGCCACTGCAGAAATGTTCGAAGTAATAAAATTGGCAAGAAAACATGGACGAATATCGTTCTTAAAAAAGAACGGAAGAACTTTCTGTATACAAAGTTTTGTTGTTAGGCACCATTGAGTTGATTTTTGACTCACAGTGACCCTACGTGACAGAGTAGAACTGCCCCATAGGGTTTTCTTGGCTGTCATCTTTAGGGAAGCAGATTGCTAGGTCCTTCTCCCGCAGAGCTGCTGGGTGGGTTCTAACTGCGGACCTATTGGCTAGGAGCTGGGCACTGAACTGCTGCGGCTTATACAAAGTTTTAAACTGCTGTAGTAAGTGTCTCAAAAAGTAATCTAAACAGGTCTTATTTCTGCTTGTTTTATTTAAAATAAAATTTTATATTTTAAATTTTAAATTATACATTATAAAAGAGTAGGATAACTTCAAATTCAAAATTCAACAAAATAAGTTTTCTACCCCTTTTACTTCTCATTTCTCTTTTAATTGTTATTATCATTTTAATTGAATCTGGATAAAAACAGTCAATCTACGCAAGAATATTATTCTTGTTTGGCTGCTTTCCAATTCATATCCTATAGCCAAGGCAGTTCGGACACTATATGGGACTAAGAAACCCCTTGGAAATTGCAAAACAGAAACCCTTGGAACATACGTAGTGAGACCACAGTAAATCACCTGTAATCTCCCTTTGACATGGTTACTCTTTTATTGAAAACTTGTTTGACAAAGAGTTTGATTTCAGTTAGCCTTGGCTACAGTCTGACATGTGCTATCTCTGTGAGAAGGTCTGCCTCCTTAAATAAGATGTGCTGTATGTTTTTTGAGGGATGTCGACTTCCTATAAACAAGCATAATTAGTTTATATCCTGATATAAAAGCTAAGAAATCACCCTTGACAGTGCATCTATTTTTAATTGCATGTAGGCACAGTGTTCAAATTCTGGAACAGCAAATTCAATTTTAGAGTTGCTTTACCCATTTGGAATGAATAGAAGGATGGAAAAAAATTAATAAAAAGTGAAATTATAGGCTTTTTTTTTTTAACTATATCTTAATCATTTTTCAAGTAACATCCATTTATTAACTCACATTAGGCTAACAACGAATTGTCTAGTAAGAGTCTTAAGAGAAATTAATAAGTATGACTTGCCATTCACATGCTTCTAAAATGTTTTTTAAAAGTGCTATTTTTATTGTGTATTATACATTCTCCAATTTTGTTTCTTCTATTTTAAAAAACTGTTTTGTAAAAAATAATGTAACATTAAAAATCAGCCTAACTGGTGTCTAAATCTCCAGATATTCAAATTAATAGAGCTCAGTTTAATAAAGATCTAAGGCACAATAGTGATTCTATGAACATAAATTCTCAAGAGTAGGACCACATGTGTGGAATCTCTACACTTACATTTCATATAAAAAATACCCAGTAAACATGTTCTTATGACACATGAAACAGACCTAACACATGAAATACACCAAAAAACTGAGTCACAGAAAAATCTTGAGGCAAGTGCTATAAAACTTTTTTATAATAATTTTGGTAAAGCATTTTCCCATCAGAGAATGCAAGGCATTTAAAACCACCAACTGTACACAACATTAAACAGTAAATGACAAAGTTGAAAGGTATCTGTAACATGACAAAGAGTTTAAATAGTTATTATATACATAGATCTCATTTATCAATATGAAAAGTCTTAACATGGCAATACAAAAATGGGACATGAAAAATTTGTAATAGAATATGGATAAAAGCATATGAAAAAATGCTCAACCTCTCCAATATTTGTGAAACGCAAATGAAAGGAAGTAATGAGACACCACACTTTTAGAGAAATGGTAATAGCCAGTCTTGTCAAAAATGAAATGCTAGTTAGGAATATACTTCTGTATTCCTGAAAGGTAATCTGACCATAATGAATCAAATACAAAAGTGTTCATACCTGCTGAATTAGTACTTCTACTTTTAGGAATTTAAGTTACAGAAAAACTCAGAAATGTGGATAAAGATTTATGTACTATGATACTTATTCTACATTTCATTTGCTTACACATTTATATGTGAAAAACTGAAAAAAAAGTTTAAACATACAATTTAACAGTGGTTAAATTATGGTACATCCATGAAATATTATACAACCATTAGAAATAGTTTTTGAAGGCTGTTTAATGACATGAAAGCATATTTATGACTTATTAAGTAATGCAATAGGCAATTATATATACCATATAAAGCCAATATATGAGTATTTTTTAAGTATGTGGAACGAAGTGACCCAAAATATTAAATGGTTATCTCTGGGTTTTACACTGTTCTTTACTTTCCAAATTTTCTCTAACAAATTTATATTATTAATGAACAGGGAATTTTATATATACATATTTTTAAAAAGTAAATCGGGCAAGATCAAGAGAAGAGAGTGAAAAACACATGCTTGTTGAATGTTTCTTAAAACGCTGAAACCACTCACCTGTGGTATACAGTCAGTGTACGCAAACATGGATTTAAAGCGGTCATCCATGCTGATGTGGTAGAGAATACACATTGCTATTTGTTTGTAGTTTTCATTTCCTGGGAATAAAAAAACAATCAGGGATATGGTGATGGCGATATGTACATATACATACTGTAGGGGAGTATGACATACTCAAACTAGCACACAACAACTTTTAAACTACTGAATCGAATCCTTATACAACCCTAATCTGGAAATAAATTGAGCTCCCTATTTCAATTCCAAAGTGTGGAGCACACTCACGTCATCTGTGAAATATTACCAGTTTCTAAGAGAGAATGTCTATTTTTCAAGGTGTATTTTTGAAAAAAAGTTGATCATAGCTCTAAGAATTAACTATTTTTAATAGCCCAATATAAGCCAGACTGGGTCACTGATTTTCCCACCCTACTGTTCTATCAAAATCTGTGATTAATTTAGTTCAGTGACAGTGATGATGTATCAGAAATTAAAAAGTATACTTGATTCCTATGAATCAGAAACTAGAAAAATCATCAAATGATGAAAGAAGTGGAACAGTATTTGTAACCTAAAAAAAAAAAAAAATACATGACTAGAAAATGTAAAAGACTATAAATTAAGTATAGTCTAAGAATTGCCTCAGAACTTCAGAGGTAAGATTATTCTAATTTTAACAAACTTTGAAACTGAAAAAAAGTAAATGACATATCACAGATTTCAATAATCAAATGGGACTTTAATATGTCATGTAATTCTTCTACCTGCTTTTAGATAGACCATATTTTACAGACTTATGCATGATCTCAAAATCAGTGACAAAACTAGACACAGAAAAATTGTTCAGCTAAAAGTTTTATCCAAATAAACAATATTCATTTAGAAAATTTTGGGCTATGAGAAATCCTTGAAGATCTTTAGAGTTAAAGAAATAAAAACAAAAAACAAGTGCATAGGTATATTTGGTTGATAAACAAATCAAGAATATTTTAAAATACATTTTAACATGGAGGATAAGTGGAACCACAGCACAAAATACTTAGTGTTTTTTAAAATACTGCTTTCTAGTCTCATTAAAAATTTTCACACGTTAGGCATATCCTCTCATGGAAGGTAGAAATTCTTTAGAGGACATAAACTTTGGTGTTCTCACAAGGCTTAGCATAGTACGTGCAAGTTCACAATAAATATCTGCTGATTAATTCTATTTTTATTATTTAAACATCAGAGGCTAAAAGTGAATATTTAAGCACATTTAGCCCAAGACAGAAATTACTGTCTATGTATGAGAGCTTCAGATATGAATCAGAAGTGTTTTAAGGACTTTCAGGGAATCTTTTAAAAGTAAGTTAAAAAAGTATAGCGGTCCGTTATCTCCCAACTTTACTTTGTTCTTCCTTACCACCTGGTGTATTTTTATCTAATATATAAGGTAGCTGAGTCGGAACAGACTCAACGGCACCTAACAACGACGACGACAACAACAACAACTAGAAAACAAGGATCTTATTATTCAGTGCAATTACTCCAGCCCCCAAGAACAGCATCTAGCACAAAGTAGGTACTTAATAAATATGTACTGACTAATAAAACAAGCAAGCAAGCAAAGAAAAAAAACCAAACCACATTGTTTTTAAGTCAATTCCAACTCATGGCAATTTCATTTGTGATGGGCTTAGCTCTTTATTAAGCATTTACCACATAGAAAGTGCTAAACTAAACAGCCTATATGTCATCTAATCTTCAGAACAATGAGTCAAATAGGGATCATTCCTGCGTTTCAGGTGAGGAACCTGAAGTTTAAAGAAAAATGCTTGCCACACAGCCTTCTAAGTGGCTGAGCAGGGACTGAAACACACACAGGTCTCTCGGATTCCAAATCTTAACCAAGCTATGTCACCTCTCTTAAACATTTTTATATCCTGAGGTGAAACTGCCTTCCAGGTACAAAAGGTTGATAATACTCTGACTTAGAATAGAATGAAATGTATCTTAAAAATATGATTCTTTTGAATCCAGACTTTAAAATTGTTTGGCGGAAGTCTATTTCCTATTGCTTTTAATATCAATGTATAAGACTCCTTGGAATAAAACAGAAATCCTAAAATCTATTATATGTCTATCAGATGAATACTGGTAAACATTTTCACCATAACTCAAAATCTTGGAATACATGAATTCAACCTCTTGGAAATAAAACATGTGGGAAACAATTATAACTCTTTTCCCTTATGGTGCCTTTTATTGTTTGAAGAACTTTATATATAATCTATGGAGAAAAACTGAATTAAAGTTAGAGGGATAAGCTCTAAGAATAATGACTATAGGCTTTGATAGAAGGCTGAGGTATAATAATATAAGAAAAAGTGATATTTAATACTAGTAAGTCAGAAACACAAGTAATAGCTATAGGGAATATAGTATTTATACATACTAGTTATATGCATCAGGGTTGTATTCTTTCACCACACCCATTTAATCTGTATGCTGAACAAATAATATGAGAAGCTGGACTATATGAAGAAGAACAGGGCATCGGAATTGGAGGAAGACTCATTAACAACCTGCGTTATGCAGATGACACAACCTTGCTTGCTGAAAGTGAAGAGGACTTGAAGCACTTACTAATGAAGATCAAAGACCACAGCCTTCAGTATGGGTTACACCTCAACATAAAGAAAACAAAAATCCTCACAACTGGACCAATGAGCAACATCATGATAAACGGAGAAAAGATTGAAGTTGTCAAGGATTTCATTTTACTTGGATCCACAATCAACAGCCATGGAAGCAGCAGTCAAGAAATCAAAAGACGCATTGCATTGGGCAAATCTGCTGCAAAGGACCTCTTCAAAATGTTGAAGAGCAAAGATGTCGCCCTGAACACTAAGGTGCGCCTGACTCAAGCCATGGTATTTTCAATCACATCATATGCATGTGAAAGCTGGACAATGAATAAGGAAGACTGAGGAAGAGTTGATGCCTTTGAATTGTGGTGTTGGTGAAGAATATTGAATATACCATGGACTGCCAAAAGAACGAACAAACCTGTCTTGGAGGAAGTGCAGCCAGAATGCTCCTTAGAGGCAAGGATGGCGAGACTGCGTCTTACATACTTTGGACATGTTGTCAGGAGGGATGAGTCCCTGGAGAAGGACGTCATGCTTGGCAGAGTACAGGGTCAGCGGAAAAGAGGAAGACCCTCAACGAGGTGGACTGACACAGTGGCTGCAACAATGAGCTCAAGCATAACAACGATTGTAAGGATGGCTCAGGACAGGGCGGTGTTTCATTCTGTTGTGCATAGGAACCGACTCAACGGCACCTAACAACAACAACAACAGGTATTTGGGGGTGAGAATTTTGTTTGGAGAAAATTTTAGTGTTCTAGTATAAATCATACTTGCCATAGGAAAACATACTTTTGTACAAGTTTTCATGTTATGTAGACTAAAAATGAAAAATTTTCACTTTATTCCCTAAGGAGGCATTTAAAATGTCTAATACATTTTAAATATTTTCAAATGGGGACTCAAAACAAATTTTTACGTTCTGAAGGTAAGTGTCTCACTGCTAAACTGTTTATCTGTTCTTCAGGTGTGGGTATAGCTGTAATCATACTTAATTTGTACAAAATATTATTTGAAAATATTACTGAAAGTATTTTCCCCATGCAGTGGATTCACTTAAAAGTAGACTTCCAAGTCACAGAACTTGCTAAATGGTAAGAGTAACAAAGAGAAATCAATAGCCAATATAAAAGACTGTTCAATATCAAAGCAAATGATCAAACATATAAAAATCCAGTGTGGGACCAGGAATGAAATAGGAAGCTATCGTATGCTCCAGAATAGTTAGCCTCCTATAAAGGTATAAACGAAGGAATTCTAAAAAGCACTGTCCTATGGTGGCATGTTATCCCTGTAAAAAAAACCAAACCAAACCAAACCCACTGCCATAGAGTTGATTCCAATTCATAGTACCCCATAGGGTTTCTAAGGCTGTAAATCTCTATGGAAGCAGACTGCCACATTTTTCTCCCGCAGAACTGCTGGTGGTTTCAAACCTCTGACTTTTTGGTTAACAGTCGAGAGTTTTAACCACTGTCCCACCAGGGCTCCTTTTATTCCTGTAAGGTGAGAGGAAATAAATACAAACCTTTGGAGATATACATTCCATAAAAAGGGTCACAGGGAAAGTCTTTGTTACTTCAAAGAATAACCCAGGTTAAAAGAGACAGGTGTTAGAATAAGAATCCGTTTAATGAATAAAACATATAACAGATCTCAGAAATAACAACATATTCCTTTTTTTTTTTTTTTAAGTAAAAACAGATTATTAAACATAAGAAACACTCGAATGGGGAGATGATAGCCCACACAGAGTAAAGACCCACGAATCCAAGCAGCAGACGTTTCTTGGGGGACAGATGGAGGCTGGAAACCAGGAACTAGGTTACAATATGCTGACTGGAAGTTGCAAGATCACGAGGCAGAGCAACTCGAAGGGGCTTTACAGTGATTGATTGGAAACATGAATGTGGACTATTTGGATTGATTAGTTTGAATACATGACTCAACAAAACAAAACAAAACCCATTGGCCTGGAGTCAATTCCAACTCACACTGACCCTATAGGACAGAGTAGAACTGCTCCATACAGTTTCCAAGGAGTGGCTGGTGGATTCCAAGTGCCGACATTTTGGATTAGTAGCCGTTGCTCAACTATTGTACCACCAGAGCTCCAATAGTAACTAAGGTGCGGGGCTATGTATTTATTTTTTATTGTTTTAGGTGAAACTTTACAGGGCACATTAGTTTCTCATTCAACAATTTATACATAAGTTGTTCTGTGACACTGGTTGAAATCCCCGCAATGTGTCAACACTCTCCCTTTCTCCATCCTGGGTTCCCCCTTGCCATTTGTCCAGTTTTCCTGTCTCTTTCTGCCTTTTCGTCTTTGCTTTTGGGCAGGTGTTACCCACTGGGTCTCATCTACATGACTGAGCTAAGAAGCACGTTCCTCACGTATGTTATTGTTTGTTTATAGGCCTGTCTAATCTTTGGCTGAAGGGTGAATTTCAGGAGTGACTTCAGTTCCTAAGTTAAAAGGGTTTCTGGGGGTTATAATCTCACGGTTCCTCTAGTCTCTGTCAGGCCAGGAAATCTGGCCTCTTTTCTTGAGTTTGAATTTTGTTCTACACTTTTCTCCCACTCTGTCTGGCACCCTCTATTGTGATCCCTCTCTGAGAGCTCAGCTGTAGCAGCTGGGTACCATCTAGTCATGGTGGAGGCAGTGGTACTTGTGGTCCACTAGTCCTTTGGACTAATATTTCCCATGCGTCTTTGTCTTCATTCTCCATTGCTCTGGATGGGAACAGCAGATGTATCTTAGATGGCCACTTGCAAGCTTTTACTACTCTAGATGCTACTCAGCAAAGTCGGATGTAGAACATACGGCTGTGTGTCGACTTGGCTGGGCCGTGATTCTCAGTGTTTATATGTGATCACCCCCATGATGGGATCTGCTGTGAGCAGCCAATCAGTTGAAAGGGAGTTTCCTTGGCTGTGTGGACGTTCTGGCTTTTGCATGCTCTGGATCCTACAGCTGGCTCCTGTTCATCTGACCTCAGGTTCTTGGGACTTGAGCTACCAGCTTACCTGCCAATCTTGGGATTCGTTGATCTTCACAGCCTGTGAACAAGTGCCCTATTCTCCAACCTGCTGATCTTGGGTTTGCCAGCCCCTGCGGCTACGTGAATCAGGAGAAGCCTCTATCCTGATCCACGGACTTGGGACGTTCCAGCCTCTACAATCGCATGAGCCATCTCCGTGACATAAACATATCAATATTTATATGTCTCTCTCAATATATATTTATTTGCTTTACTGGTTTTGCTTCTCTAGAGAACCCAGCCTGAGACACGGTATCTCATGAGTTTTAGAAAGCAGACCCTTGTGGGATATGTTGTGGCCAAAAATACTTTCCCAACCTGTAGGCTCTCTTTTTACTCTTTTGGTGCAGTTTTTTGACAAGCCTAAGTGTTTAATTTTAAGGAGCTTCAGTTATCTAGTGATTGTGGATTGTTAATTATGGCTTATATCCTATTAATGCCATATATTAGGTCCCCTAGCGTTGACCCTATTTTTTCTTCCATGATCTTTATAGTTTCAGGTTTTACATTTAGGTCTTCGATCCATTTTGAGTTAGTTTTTGTATATGGTGTGAGGTGTGGGTCCTGTTTCATTTTTTTACAGATGGACATCCAATTTGTCAGCATCATTTGTTAAAGAGACTATCTTTTACCCATTTAATGAACTTTGGGCCTTTGTCAAAGATCAGCTGACTGTAGGGTGGACGGATTTATATCTGGGTTATCGATTCAGTTCCACTGGTCTATGTGTTTGTCACTGTACCACTACCAGGCTGTTCTGACTACTGTGGCTGTATAGTAGGTTTATGATCAGGTAGTGTGAGGCTTCCTACTTTGCTCTTCTTCTGCAATAATGCTTTACCTATCTGGGTCCTCTTACCTTTCCATATAAAGTTAACAATTAGTTTTCCATCTCATTAAAGAATGCTGTTGGTATTTGGATTGGGAATGCATTATATTTGTGATGACTTAGGGTAAAACTGACATTTTCAGTGTTGACTCTTCCTATCCATGAGCATGGTATGTTTTTCCATTTATGTAGGTCTCGTTTGTTTTCTCGCAGTAATGTTTTGTAGTTTTCTTTGTATAGGTCTTTTACATCCCTGGTTAGATTTATTCCTAAGTATTTTATTTTTTTTAGGTGCTATTTTTTTATTATTATTATTATAAATGGTACTATTTTCCTAATTTCCTTTTCATAGTTTTTTTTGTTGCCATATAAGAATCCAACTGATTTTTGTATGTTGATCTTGATCCTGCTACTTGGCTCAATCATTCTATTAGTTCCAGTAGTTTTCTTGTGGAATTCGTCATGGATTGAATTATGTCCCCCCAAATATCTGTCAACGTGGCTGGGCCACAAGTCCCCGTATTGTGTGATTTTCTACTTTTATGTGATTTCCCTATGTGCTGTAAATCACATGAGATGGATTAGGGGCAGTTATATTAATGAGATACACAATATTAGATAGTACCTTAAGCCAATCTTTTTGAGATATAAAAGAGAGAATTGAGCAGAGAGACATGGGGACCTCATACCACCAAGAAAACAGTGCCATGAGCACAGAGTGTCCTTGGGACCCGAGAGGAAGACTGATGACAAGAACCTTCCTCCAGAACTGACAGAGAGAAAGCCTTCCCCTGGAGCTGGCGCCCTTAATTCAGACTTCTAGCCTACTGCACTGTGAAAGAATAAACTTCTCTTTGTTAAAACCATCTACTTGTGATATTTCTGTTATAGCAGCACTAGATGACTAAGACAGGATTTTTGGGGTTTTCTATGTACAGTATCATATCATCTGCAAACAGGAATGGTTTTACTTTTTCCATACTAACTTGGATACACTCTATTTATTTATTTATTTATTTTGCCTTACTGCTGTAGCTAGAACTTCCAGCACAATGTTAAATAGGAGTGGTGATAAAGGGCATCCTTGTCTTGTTTCTGTTCTAGGGGGGAATGTTTTCTGGCTCTCTCCATTGAGAATGATGTTGGCTGTTGGTTTTGTATAGATGCCTCTTATTATGTTGAGGAAATTCCTTTTATTGAGAGTTTTTATCAGGAATGGGTGTTGGGCTTTATCAAATGCCTTTTCTACATTGACTGAGATGATCGTGTGATTCTTTTCTTTTGTTCTCTTTATGTGGTGGATCACGTTGATTGATTTTCTAATGTTGAGCCATCCTTGCACACCTGGTATGAATCCCCTTGGTCATGGTGTTTTTTTTTTTTTTTTGATATGATGCTGAATTCTATTGGCTAGAAGTTTTGCATCTATATTTACGACAGATATCGGGCTGTAATTTTCTTTTTTTGTGGTGTCTTTGCGGGCTTTGGTATCACGATCATGCTGGTTTCACAGAATGAATTCAGGAGTATTCTTTCCTTTTCTATGCTCTGAAATCGTTTGGATAGTTCTGGTATGAGCTCCTGTCTGAAGGTTTGGTGGAATTCTCCAGTAATGCTGTCTGGGCCAGGGATTTTTCTGTTTGGAGTTTCTGTTACCTTTTCAATCTCTTCTCGTTATGGGTCTGTTCAGATTTTTTTCCTCAGTTTTTGTTAGTTTAGGTAGGTAGTGTGCTTCTAAAAATTGGTCCATTTCCTGTAGGTTTTTAAATTTGTTGGAGTATAGTTTTTCATAGTACTTTGTTATGTTCTTTTTTATCTCAGTTAAATAAGAAATTTTTATTTCAGTTAGGTCTGTTATGATGTCTCCCATCTTATTTCTTATCTGAGTTATCTGCTTTCTTTTCTGTTTTTCTTTTGTCAGTTTGGCCATTGGTTTGTTGATTTTGTTGATCTTTTCAAAGAACCAACATTTAGGCTTGCTGATTATTTCTACTGTTTTCCTATTCTCTATTCCATTTATTTCTGCTCTGATCTTTAATACTTCCTTTCTTCTGGTGACTGTGGGCTTCTTTTGCTGTTCTCTTTGAGTTATAGGGTTAACATTTTGATTTTTGCCCTCTCTTCTTTTTTGATGTATGCATTTATTCCAATAAATTGACCTCTGAGCACTGCCTTTGCTGTGTCTCAAAGGTTTTGGTATGATGTGTTTTCATTCTCATTTGATTCTAGGAATTTTTAAATTCCCTCTTTGATTTCTTCTATTACCCAGTGCTTTTTCAGCAAGGTGTTATTCAGTTTTCATTTTTTTTTTCTTGCTCTTCCTGTTATTAATTTCTATTTTTATTGCATTGTGATCAGGTAAGATGTTATGTATTATTTTGATGTTTTTGATTTTATTGAGGGTTGCTTTGTCACCTGAAATGTGGTCTATTCTGGGAATGTTCCATGTGCATTGCAAAAGACTATACTTTGCTGCTGTTAGGTAGAGTGTTCTATATATGTCTATGAGATCAAGTTGATTGATTGTGCCTGTTAGATCTTCTGTATCTGTGTTGAGTTTTTTTCTAAATGTTTTGTCCTTTACCGAGAATAGTGTGTTGAAGTCGCCTACTATTATTGTGGAACTATTTCTCTTTTCAGTGCTGTTAGAGTTTATTTTCTTGTATTTTGGAGCCCTATAATTGGCTGCATAGATATTTATTACATTCCTTAGGTTGGTTTCTCTAGAGAAGGAAAATCAGTGAAGCGTATATATCAAGGAAATGGCTCATGCTGGCAAGTTCCAAGTCTGTGGGTCAGGCATCAGGCTGGGGCTTCTCTTGACTTATGTAGCTGCAGGGGCTGACGAACCCAAGATCCACAGGTCAGACATCAGGCTGCTGTCTTATGGCTGCAAAGGCTGGTAAATCTAAGATTGGCAGGTAAGACGGCAGGTTGCTGGCCCAAGTCCCAAGGCCTAGAGGTCAGATGCTGACAAGCCAAATGCAGGATTCAGAGCAGAGCAAAAGCCCGTGAGCTTTGCCAGAAAGTCCATATACACTGGATGTGGGCCACACCCATAAGGAAATTCCCTTTCAACTGACTGGCTACTCACAACGGGTCCCATCACAGAAGTGATCACATTATATCAGATCTCATCATAGAGGTGATTCCACTGCTACATGGCTGCCAAACTACATCATGACCGCCAAACCACTGAGAATTATGGCCCAGCTAAGTTGACACACAACCTTAATGATCACATTAAGGTTAATGTCTTCTTGGTCAATTGTCCCTTTAATCATTATATAATGTCCTTCCTTGTCTTCTATGGCGGATTTTGCCTTAAAGTCTATTTTATCTCAGATTTGTATTGTCACTCTTGCTCTTTTTTGGTTGCTGTTTGCTTAATATATTTTTCCCATCCTTTGGTTTTTAATATATTTATATCTTTGTGTCTAAGATGTGTCTCTTGTAGAAAGCATATTGTCCTCTGTCCCGTCTCTTTATGGGTGCATTTAAGTCGTTTACATTGTTTGATTGATAGCTGTGAGTTTATTGCTGTCATTTTGTTCTGCTTTTTTTTTGTGGTGGTGGTGTTTTCTTTGTTTCTCTTACTTTCCTATGTTGAGCTCCTTTTGTTTGTGTAATTTCTTTTCATTTCTTTTGTTATTATAAATTTTGTGTCTATTGAGTCTTTGTTTTTTATTTTGATGTGTTGGTTTGCTAACTCTCTGTTTTTATGCTGAAGTTTATACTTATCTTCCTAAGTTTAAACCTGTCATTTATTACTTGATATTGCCTTGATTTCCTCTCCACTTGAAAGTTCTATGCCTACACTGTTTATTCCCCCTTTTACTGTTTTGACGTTATCGTCATTTACAGATTGATGTCTCTGGTTTCCTGTTTTAAATCTTTTAGCATTGTTTTATTATTGAGAGTTCTTTCCCTAGGGTGATATCTGGCTGATGCTGTCCTCTGTCCTTGCCTCAGGTTGTTGTCTGATGTTGTTGGCTCTGTATCCATAAAAGGTTCTGTATCCATAGGATTCCCTTTAATATTTCTTGCAAATTTGGTTTGGTTTTTACAAATTTCCTTAATTTCTGTTTATCTGGAAATGTCCTAATTTCACCACTGTATTTGGGGGATAGTTTTACAGGATATATGATTCTTGGTTGGCAGTTTTTTTCTGTCAAGGTTTTATGGTTGTCATCCCATTGCCTTCTTGCCTGCACAGTTTCTGCTGAGTAATCACAGCTTACTCTTATTTTTTCCCCTTTGTAAGTGACTTCTTTTGTCTCGAGCTGCTCTCAGAATTCCTTCATCTTTGGTTTTGGCAAGTGCGACTGCGATATGTCTTGGTGACTTTCTTTTGGTGTCAATCCTAATATGGCGTTTGTAGAGCTTCTTGGATGGCCAGCTTTTTGTCTTTCATGATATTTGGGAAGTTTTCTGCCAGCAAATCTTCAACAAATGTTTCTGTGTTATTTTCTTCCCATTCTGCAACTCCGATCACACATACACATTTTTGTTCTTGACTGGGTCCCAGATAATTCTTAGGTTTTATTTTTCATTTTTTTCTGATTTTTCTTCAAAGTGGCATCCATGGATTTGTCTTCAATCTCTCTGATTCTGTCTTCCATTGTTTCAAAAACCTTCTATTGAATTATCCATTTCTGAAATTGTGTTGTTTATGTTTTGGATTTCTAGTTGCTGTTTTTATATGATTTCTAATTGTTTATTTTGACATTTTGTTCTTGTGTTATTTTCCTGAGTTCTTCTATTTTGTAGATTTTGGCTGTTTTCATTGGTTTTGTCTGTGTTTTACATGATTTTGTCTATTTTTCCCTTGGTCTTACCTATGTTTTTTTCTTGATCTCTTTCCTAATCTTTTGCAGAGCCCTAAATATTAGTCTTTTGAATTCCATATCGGGTGGTTGCACCGCCTTTCCTTCTAAAAAAATCTACTGGAAGGTTATTTAATTCTTTGACGTGGTCACTTGCTGGAGCCATCTTGTCCTGCTTTTTTATATGTTTTGATATTGTCTGCTATCTCTGAGATATTCAGGTGTTATTTTCTTTATTGATTGTATGTTTGTTTCATTCTTATTTGGTTTGTTTTGATATGTAGGGGTGGATGGACTGGGCATGTTTTGTTTCTTGTTTGTCTGTGGGCACAAGAGCTCTCAACATCTTGTCTGGATGGGCAGGGCAGGTTGCTCAACTGTGATGCAGCAGGGTAGAGCTGGGGGGTAGGGAGGGCATGAGGTGGGGGACACTCGGTTGCAGGGGCTTCTGTACAGAGCCAGTGGGAAGGGAGGAACGCAAAGCTAGATTGCTTGGCTGTGGCACCACATGCCCGGCCTGTGGCGGGGAGGAGTGTGGGGCTGGGTTGCTCAGTTGTGGCACAGCGGGGTGGAGCTGGTGGGGAGAGAAGTGGTGCAGGGCTGGGCTGCTTGGCTGCAGTGCATTGGGGCGGGGCCTGCTGGGAGGGAGGCTCACAGGCCAGGATGCTTCACTGTGGGGAAGTGGGGCAGAGCTGTCAGGGAGAGGTGCAGGGCCAGGCCCCTTAGCTGCAGTGCACTGGGGCGGAAAGGGCATGGCCCCATGCTGCCCAGCTGTGGTACAGTGGGATGAAGCTGGCAGGGAGGGAGGGGCTATGGGGCTGGGTGGCCCAGCTGTGGTATAGCATGGTGGTGCTGGCAGGGGCATGGGCTGAGTCACCTATCTGCAGTGCAGCAGGGTAGAGCTGGTGAGGAGGGAGGGGCGATGGGGTTGGGTCACAGGGCTGTGGCACAGGGGGGTGGAGCCAATGAGAAGGGAGGGTCACGAGTCAGGATGCTCAGCTGTGGGGCAGTGAGGTGGAGCCAGTGGGAAAGGAGGGGTATTGGCCAGGATGCTAAGCTGTGGGGCAGTGGGGCAGAGTTGGCAGGGAGGGAGCAGCACAGGCCAGCACTTTTAGCTGTGGCACAGCAGGGGAGAACTGGTTGGGAAAGAGGGGCATGGGTTGGGATGCTCATCTGCAGTACAGTGGGACAGAGCTAGCAGGGTGGGAGGGGTCAGACCAGGGTGCTTAGCTGTGGGGTAGTGAGGTAGAGGTGGTGGGGAGGGAGGTGCCTGGGCAAGATCGCTCAGCTGTGGGACAGTGGGATGGAGAGGGCACAGGCCAGGATGCTGGGCTGCACGTAGCACAGTGGGCCGGAGCCGGCAGGGAGGGAGGGGCCGTGGGGCTGGGTGGCTGGACTGCAGAGCAGTGTGGCAGAACCAGTGGGTAGGAAGGGGCACAGGTTGGGATGCTCCGCTGTGGAGCAGCAGGGTGGAGCTGGCTGGGAGGGAAGGGCACAGGCCAGGATGCTCTGCTGTGGTGTAGTGGGGGAGATCGGTGCAGAGGGAGGGATGCAGGTTTGCTCAGCTGCAGGGCTGCAGTGCGGAGCTGGCAGGAAGGGAAAAGAAAGGCCAAGACATTCAGCTGTGGTGCATTGGGGTTGAGCTGAGGGAAGGGTGCAGGGCCAGCTCGCTCAGCCGTGGGGTAGAGGGCAAAGCCAGCAGGGAGGGAGGGGCATGGGCTGGGGTGCTTAGCTGTGGAGTAGCAGGGCAGAGCCAGTGTGGAGGGAGGGGGCACAGGTTCAGGTCACTCCACCGTGACACGGCCAGACTGGCTGGTAGGGAGGGAGATGTGTAAAGCCGAGTTGCTCGGATGTAGTGCAGCGGGGTATGAGTGCGGGGAAGAGAGAGGTGGGAGGGGGAGGGACAGGTCTAGATGGGGGGGAAATGGTGCGGGTTTGTACTGTGGTCCCCGGCAGACAGGGGTGCTGGGGTGGGGCAGTTCTTGGCACTACTCGCCAGAAGTGTGGGGACTGTAGGAGCATGCTCCTCTGGTTACCATGTGAGAGTATCTGGGTACTACCTTGAGCTGCAGCCTGCAAACAGGACATTACTTTGCTCTGGGTATGTCTGTGCCATTCCTCTATCTTCTGTTGGGAGTTCTGTGAAGGTGTCATTCTGTGCTCTTTGTGTGGGGTTTTTGGCTTTATCTCAAGATGGCTCTACTGTGCCATGCTGGACGGCAGGGAACCTCCACTCCATATCTTGTTCACTGTTTTCGATCAGTTTCTTCTTTTCACCGGCTTCCTATCTAATAATTTATCCTTTCATTCAAAGTTCAGGGTTCCAGGATTGATGTCTGTATGTGTTCTACTTGGTATTGCAGGTCTTTGTTGCAGCAGGGTAGCTTGGTGCATTCCACTAGTCTGCCATCTTGGCTCTGTCCGTAAATTATATTACTTTTACACAGCGAAACAAAATGTCTACTTTCAAAAAGTAAAATGATTCACTCTGCAGCCAGTCCTAAGTCTCCTCTCCTCTGCTTTCTCTTTCTTCTTTCTCTACACGAGTCAAAGGTGAAAGTTCCTTGCAGTTTTCCCATACTTCCTAATTCTTCTGCCAAATCTGAACATTTCCCTGACTTCCCATAATCTTTATCTAAAAGGATCAGCATACTCAAAAGGACTGAGGAAAACAGAAGCTCTAGGGACACAGGCTATGGAGGCCAATCTTTCTATAATCACAATTCTTTGAGAGAAGGGGAAAGAGAAAGCATTAAGCAAACAGTGATCCTGTTCCTACTACATGTTTAGCATGTGTTTTTTCACTAAGCCCTGCAAAAACTGAAGAGATAATATCTTTGATTTGGAGATGAGGCAATAACATTCGTTGATGTTATAAATCTCTCAAAAGGAAACACATCTGTGAATCTGGGATTCAAACCTAGGTCTGAGTACAAAGCCCATGCATGTACTTTCTACTAAGCCTTCTAGAAAGTAGCAGAAGAGTGGAACCAAAATGCCAAATAAATATGTTATCACAGTACAGGAAGGAGATGTGGTTAGAAGGGACTCTGTAGGATCTGAAAGTCTTGGGGAAGAGAATAAGGAGATGGACAGGGGAAGGGAAGAGAGGAGATGAAATGCGGAAAGGCAATCAGATATTTTCCCAAAAACCTGTGCCCAGATGCAGTAGGTTCCAATGGATGAAGGAAGTTCTGGAGAGGGACAAATGGCATTCACCATCAAGCAGTTTTAGGGCCTGGCCCTATAGCAGCCTAAGTCCTTAACCTTACTAAACTTTTAGAGAATAAAAAAAAAGAATAGCTGCTATCAAATCAGTGTTTGTTTTTTTGAGAAAAACAAGGTACTAGAAGCTTACAAGTTGAGCCAGTAGTAGACAGAGGCAGTATAAATATTGTGGTTAAAAGCTCAGGCTCTAGAGGCAGACTGCTTGGGTTCAAACTGTGGCTTTAGCTGTACCACCCTGTGAATGTTTACTTAAACTCTTTGTGCTTCATTTTCCTCATCTATGAAATCGGGATAATAACTGTACCTACCTCAAATCTAATTCTGTTATATGAGAATTAGATGAGAGAATCCTGGTAAGTCAATTATCAGAGTCTGGCACATAGGGAATGAATGCAGTAAATGTCATTTCTTCTTATAACATTATATTGACAGTAACATTTTTCTGTTTCCCCAGTAGAACAGTAGCATCATGTGACCCTAATACATGTGTTGTCTTTGTGTTTTTCTATCCTTGAAGACTAGAACTGTAAAATACAATTAGATGTAAAACAGGTCTGAAAGGCAGCCCGGACTTCTCTGAGGGGAGCAAGACAGGATCCAGAGTATATTCTAAGCATGTGGCTAAGCCACTTGTCCTTTTACCTAGTCACTTTCCTATAAAGCTCTGCTACTCCCAAAGTACTGACCTGGGAGGGTCACCTTATACCCTGAGGCTCCCCTCTCAGTGATTTGTATTCAGGGGTGGATAATCCAATAAGCAAGGTAAGCGTGGGCTTACTTACTAATCTGTAGTGAACAATTTCACAAGGAATTTCACCATACCATATCAAAGTGAAACCCACATGTCTTAGTCATCTAGTGCTGCTATAACAGAAATACCACAAGTGGATGGCTTTAACAAAGAGAAATTTATTCTCTCACAGTCTAGTAGGGTAAAAAAAGAAGTCCAAATTCTGGGTGTCACCTCCAGGGGAAGGCTTTCTCTCTCTGTTGGCTCTGAAGGAAGCTCCTTCTCCTCAGTCTTCCCCTGGACTAAGAACTTCTCTGTGCAGAAACCCTGGGTCTAAAGGACATGTTCTGCTCCCAGTGCTGCTTTCTTGGTGGTATGAGGTCCTCCTGTCTCTCTGCTCACATCTCCCTTTTACATCTCAAAAGAGATTGGCTCAAGACACAATCCAATCTTGTAGATTGAGTCCTGCCTCATTAACAAAACTGCCACCTATCCCACCTCATTAATATCATAGAGACAGGATTCACAACACATAGGAAAATCACATCAGATGGCAAAATGGTGTATAACCACACAATTCTGGGAATCATGGCCCAGTCAAATTGATACACATATTTTTGGGGGACACAACTCAATCCATGACACCATGTAAGATCGTTCACTATATATTAGCAGGTGAACACAAGTAAGCCCGTGCTTACCCTGCTTACTGAGTTATTCACCCGTAGGGACTGTAAATTTGAAAAAAGAGTTTGATTCTTTAGGAAGGTGTTGTAGGGTTGGGAGAGAAACAGATGCCAGCCATACCTAGAAGCAGAATCTTTGATATGGTGAAAAAATACGAAATTGCTCACTACAAATTAGTAAGTAACAACAAGCGAGTCCATGCTTACCTTGCTTATTGGATAGTCTGCCCCTGCCTGTATCTGATAACCTTCACCATTCTTTCATTCTCACAGGGATACAAATTCCTTAATGAAAATAAAACTTGAGAAAAGAAAATAACCCTCCCACACACCACCATACAGACATTGTGAGTCTCTCCGCTTTCCTTTGTATTTCCTTATCTGTAATGCTACTTATTTTCATTCCCAGAGTGGGGAATGGCTGTGGAGGTGATGGGCTACCAAGTACAAAGAGAAGTTTGAAACACTGAAGACCAACTTCAAAGTTAGATATACTACTTCATTTACCTTTAAACAGCATGTCCCCAACAAATAAAACTTACATGATCAGAGGTGTTCCCCCCCAGCTCCCATGAGCTGAGCACAGATGAACAAAGAAACCAGAATACAACTAACTAGTACTGCGCCAATGATATTTTTTCCTGTGGACAGAGTGTGAAAGGAGGTGATGACAGATCTAAGATTATACTCGGAGATCTATCTAACCCAAGTTGCTCATGTGTCTTCTGGGATTTTTTTGGGTAAAGATCCTCCAGAATTCAAACAACCGATTTACAAATATCTAGAAAACTTACTGTTTTTTCCTGTTTCAGTATTTATTTAGGGACTAAAAAAGGTAAACTGGTACTTTTATCCACAAAAGAGGCGTAAATATTTTTAAGTGGTCTCGTTATCTTGATGATTCTAGTTCACTGCTGAAAGTCACATATTTCATTTCTCCCCTAAAGAATTATACAAATGAAGACTACAGTATATGAACCATAGGTATCTAATTCAATGAATAATAGATGATTATATAAATGATTAGCTGCTTGATAAAAATGGATTCCATAACTTTCTGGCTTCTGGCAGACATCTGACAGCTACAACAAAAGGACAAGGCAATTCAGGACAAAAGTGAACACCTGGGGTGGGAATGAATATATCTGGAAATAGCCTGAATTCATTACTTCTAACACAGCTGTGCACAGAAAGTAGTAGAGGCTCTCTGGCAGCCAACACATTATTGTTTAAAGGCTAATTTGCAGATCACATAGCAATAAACAGTCATTAAAAGAGATTAAATGGTCCAAGTAAAATTAAAAGCTTATCCTTTATTATAAGCTTATAGTCTTTTTCATTCATTGAAAGAAAGGATATCTGAGTTCTTACAATATACACCTTAAGAAAAAAGCAATCTTATATACCCTAAATAAATTCCTGGAAGAAATGGAGTGGGAGGTGATTTTCCCACAGGAATTCATCGCAAGGAACTGTAAACTCCAGGTAATCAGCTACGGTTCCTTCACATTCTACATGTGGCAGGCATTTCAAAAGGGCTCCTTTAAGGCTTACAGACATCAATTATTCTCTAACGGTATCCCAAGTCAAAACAGGCTGCCAACATTCTGTATGCTGGCATAGCACCAAAGGCTCTGTGAATTCTGAGCACAGCAGTGAAAAGACCGAATATTTTGAAAACTAGGGCCTTAATGACTGGAGGTGGACTAGTCAAATCTGTTCAAGTAATAAGGACAGGGTGGGAAAAATGGCCTAGTCATTATGATTCCTTTGGTATTTATGGTAATAAACATGAATCATGATGAACTCACTGGCTATTAAATGCAGAGGTCCTAAGTACTTTGATAGGATTTCCACAGGAATTCACCGTTAATTAGCTGGATCATTATTTGAAAGTGTTACTGAATTATCTTAACATTTGTGCAGCCATTCCCCAAAAATTGGTCATTCCCAGCTGAGTGCAGTTAATGCCTTAACAAACTGGTCATTAACTCCAGTAACTGATTTTGTGGGAATTATTGCACTTATAAAGTATATTCAAGAGTTTATAAGAAACATTCCCTGTCCCCTTCCCCCCGCCCTTTTATTCTTTTTAAAGAAATTTACAGCTGTAATTCAGCTGGAGTAGCTGAAGGAGAAAAAAAAAAAAAAAAAAAGGCTCTCTGGACTACTCTCACAATCGATTTTCTGCCAATTAAAGGGCAAAATGCATGCTGATGGGTTTTGAATTTTTAAATGTCTTCAGTTTTTTCATCTCTGAAGTGATTAGTAAAAGCACCATTCAACTACTAATTCTGCAAGACACTTGGGATTTTCCATTCACGGTTCACTCGAGCAGAAATATGAGTTCTGAACACCAGAACTCAAAGCCAAATTTCTGCTTCTGCAGTAGACCCAGCCCAACACTTTGTAAAAACAGAGTGAGAACACAGTTATGAGCCATGTTATTAACCAGATTCTCATTCCCTTCCACACCTCATGGCTTTTTGCTAAATAACTCTTTGAAGTCACAAAGGCTCCATGAAAAGATGAGAGAAAAGTGGGAATATAAGCACGTCTTTTTTTTTTTTTTTTATGTTAGAATACGAGCGCTGGTGGTGCAGTGTTTAAGAGCTCGGCTGTTAGCCACAAGGTCGGCAGTTCGAATCCGCCAGCTGTTCCTTGGAAACCCTGTGGGACAGTTATACTCTGTCCTATAAGGTTGCTATGAGTCGGAATCGACTCAGTGGCAATGGGGATATTAAAATATATTGAAAGTACATTAGAACATCTTCACTGTATTTTCCATATACAGGTATGCCCCACTTTTCGACAGGTCGCTTTACACCACTTTGCTTTTACAAAAGACCTGCATTAGTGCCTGTTTATGCTAATCAAAAGAAATCTGAAGAGGATTTTTGCTTTTATGGAAAAAGGTGAAAGGTGGGAATAGCGTTCAGTGTTTGCTTTGCAGGGAGCTGTAAAAGAGGCAGCGCAAACCCTGAGCAGCGAGAGCGGCGTTGCAAAGCTCCTTTCCTGGGAACCACACTCAGTATCTCAGCATCAAGCCAGCATAGCTTCGACAGTGTCTGCACTGTATCTCTGTTTATTTGGTGCATCCATTAGCAAGATGCACCCTAAGGTATCAGAAAAGCCTACAAGAGCTCGTAAGGGTTTTATGTGTTATTTGGTAGGCTACTTCTTGGGTTTGGGAACAGTAAAAAGATCTTCCTGTGTAAGTTAATGGTAACTGCTTCTTTGCTTTACGCCGTTTCGGCTTACAAAAGGTTTCACAGGACTGCTGCTTTTGGATAGCGGGGGAAACCTGTAACTCCACGCTTCACTTGCTAGAGCATATACTACAGACGCACACCCACTACCATTAGATAGCCTCAGTAAAGATTTGAGATGAGTTAGGTAAAGATCAAGAGGTAAGGGGTGAAATGACAGAATTTATAGGTTATACTGATTTTTTTTTTTTTACTGATTGGTATAAAACATCGAATGCAACAATAGCTTTATGATACCATAACTCATGGATAAGTGATTTTTGTGTCCAATTATTTAATTTTAGAGCTATGAGAAAGTGAAATTGTAAATCTACCATTATGCTAAACAGCACTATATTACGGTAAGAGGTATTCACTAAATGAGTACAGTAAAATCCAACACTTTTGTTGGACTTTCATTCTTTTTCAGTATGTACAACTGTGCATTTTGCCATATAGCTTATTTTTCCAGTATTTTCACCCTGTCTTCAATTATTTTATTACTTTGTCTGGAGAATTCTTTTATTACATCCAGAGCATACTACAACAACTTATTTGTAATACATTCTACAAAATATGCATACTTGTGGTACAAATGATAAGGCCCAAAATAAAGCCCTTAAAAATGACTGCTTTCTGGCCTACAGGTCGACATCACTGAGTTAATAATGTGCTTTGGCCAGCTTTTACCATATAGAAATGGAGACACCGCAGGCGATATTCACACACACAGTATTGGAACCAGCTGGTGATAGAAGAATCTTAAGAAAAAAGGCTTCTTGATTTAATTGGGAAAACAGGAGGAAGCATAAATTTTACTGCCGTTAATAACTTCAAGCCATCTTGATATGACTCTACCTCACCCTGACGGCTAGACATGTGCTTTTTGTTAGACTGTTTGCCATATCTGACCCCTACTGTTTGCTGACTTGATCAGGTAAGAAAATGTAGGCTGCTTTATAGAATAAACGAGGCCTATTAAAATTGAGAAACAGTGCAGTAGTCTACGAAAAGCTGCGTTCTGAAACAGATGTGTGAAATTCCATAACAGTTTGGTAATAAACAGGCCAAACCAAGTTATTAAAAAAAAATCTACTTTATGGTTTCTTAAAGAAACCATCATAAGGGCGAATTAGTTTAAAAAAATGGAAACAGCTTGTTTCCGACTGGAAAACATGTTATTCTCACCATTTCCAAAGTTTTTAATAAACAAGTCAGAAAGGGCCATTCACAAAATATGTGTGTGTCCCAAAATAATAAGTTTTATTTCTTCATTTTATGATGCGTCTGATAAATTAAAAATTAAATTATATCAATGTATAATGAAAAAGGCACATTTAACATTATGGAAGAACTTCAAAGGTGTTCAGAACTTAACTTTTTAAATGTTCCTTTAAGGACAGATGACAGGATGGTCAAAGGAAATAACCCTTAACTTCTAAGTGATCAAAGTGTAGAGTCCAACAGTATCTGCTCTGGTGATCTCCAACAATAAGGGAAATCACACTTGTCTCAACCGGAAGAAATCAAACATTTATCATTTAACTCTTGACCTGGCCTGACTCCCTACATCCCGATGAAATCTTTCTACGGTCCTGGAAAATGCCCTGAATCCCAGATTTTCTAAATGTAATCTAGATCAAGATGAATCAGGCGCCATTCTCACCCTCAAAACCAATTCTGGGTCAATTCACATAATGTAGAAATTTTCGTATCAATTTGGAGCAACTTACAAACCCTAATAGCTGCCTATGAGGACGATACAATCCAACGTTACTCTATGAATTTGGATCCTTTTTAAAATGATTCATGTGGAACTGTGAAACAGGCATGACGTGTGCTGTTGAATCCAGGAATCCCAATTTTCTTGCCGTAACTGATGAAGTTAGTTTCTGTACAAATCAGCCATGCAAATCAGCATGGACTTAGAACCCTCAGACTTACAAAAACAGAGACATAAACATACAGGGATTGAATTAAGACTTAAGTTATGGCTCAAAGCTTCATTTTAGTAATATTCAGTGGCATACCTGTACCACTGACCAGTGTAATTCTGGTGATCAAAGGACAACTTTAAGACAGACGTCTGAGCTATTTAACTTTTTTAGTTAACTTATACATAGGTTCAGAAATAATATGTGAAAGTGCCTAATACAAGTTAAAATACTTGATGAATATTTATTGATCTATAGCTATTACAATTATGGTAAGTATTGAAAAGCTTAGCAGCATTCTCCAGGTAATAGTCCTACTTCCTCAATTATTTTAGGAAACACTCTTATTTCTGTTCATAAATGAGATAAGGAGGTATCCCTTGGGGAGGGTGACCTGTGATCCTGGATTCAACATTCTATGAATTTTGCATACTTTTAGGGAACAGTTTACTTATCTAGGATCAAAACTGTCATTTCATATAGGTGAACAATACTTCTCAAATCATCTGTGATGCAGGACCAGATTTTTATTCTCCCTCCTCCCAACACGTCAAGGACCAATACTTTTGAAAAATAAGGATAAAATTAAGATATAGACAATATGTAAAATATAAGTCCAAATTTCTTATTATTAGATTCAGTAGAAATAACATTATTCTGTCTAATTGCTGTAAGTGTCCAAATGCCTACTCTCAATTTCTGGACTGGCTTACTCACTGCAGGCCAGTAACAAATAGTTTACGAATAAGCAGTGGTCTGCAGACTATACTTTGAAGACTCCTGAAACACACAATTCACTGAAGAGAGCTATATAATATAACGTAAATGAAATTAAAGTCTATTTCAATGTTTAAAATGAGCCCTCAATAACAGGCTTAGCAATACTCAAAACTCTGAAACAAGAAAATGTTTTCTGCACTCCTGATCACTTTCATTCGGCAATGACTAGACTCTTTAAGCCTTTCCCCCTTCCTCCACTTCCTTCTTATCAGGCTAACATTTGTATAAGGCTTTCCAGTCAGGAATTAAATACACACGAACTCACCCAGCAGTCCTGTAAGATAGGTCCTATTTTATTTCCTTACTTCTGAACAGAGCAAAAGGGTCAGTGAAGACTAAGTCATTTGTCTAAAGTCACTCAGCTAGTAAGCAGAGAAGGATTTGGGCCCAGATCTTTTGATGTTCACTCCTTTCCTGTGTTCCTTTCATCTGTTCATCCATCCAACCAACCACCAAATGTTTATTAAGCATCTACAGTGTGCCGGGTATCATTCTAGGCACTGGGGATTCTGGAGTGATCAAAATCAATACACCTGCATGTTTTCGTGGAGCTTATTTACAGTCTTTGGGGTGGAAGGGTGGTGCAGACAATAAGGTAATCCTATAGAATACACAGCTGCCCTGGTGGTGAAGTGGTTAAGAGCTCGGCTGCTAACCAAAATGTTGGCAGTTCAAACCCACCAGCTGCTTTTTGGAAACTCTATGGGGCAGTTCTACTCTGTCCTATAGGTCACTATGAGTCAGAATTGACTTGATGGCATAAAACAACAACAACAATGGAGTACCTATGATGATAAAGTAATAGAAAAGTAAACCAGAAAAAGGGTAAAGAGTGTGTCAGGAGCAAGAAGTTGAATTTTTAAATAATAACCAGGGAAAAAATCCTGAAAGACATGAGGGGATAAGCCATGCAGTAAACTAGGGAGGAAGATTCTAGGCAGAGGGAACAGAAAATGCAAACATTCTGAGGTAGGAGTATGACTGTGGGTTTCAAGGAATAGCCAGGAGGACAATGTGGCCTCAACAAAAAAATGAGAGTAAAAGCCCGAGAGAGAGACAGAGACAGAGAGACGGGGAAAGAAGCAAGGGGGAGACAGTGGAGAGAGAGGACATGGGTGAGAAGGTATGAATGTATACGAAAGACAGGAGATAAATTAGAGACAGCAAATGAAGACAACTCTTTTGAAGCATTCTGCCATAATGGGAAGAAGAGAAATGGGATGACAGCTGGAGGGTGAAAGAGTACAGAGGTAGTCAGTAAGAGTCTTAAGATGGAAGAAATAATAGGACATTTGTATGTCCACGGGAATGCTCCATTAGAGAGAGAGAAATCAATGATGCAGGACAGAGAGGAGAGGTGCTGAGCAGGAACTGTGAATGGGAGGGCACGTGGGATGGAGAGGAAGGGCTGACCCATGGTAAGAGCAGGGGCAAGTTCACTGACAATATGGGGAGATGAAACTAGGTGGTAGGTAGCTACAGGAATTCGTGAAGTTTTCTTCTGACTACTATTTTCTCAGTGGCACAGGAAGCAAGGTAATGAGCTGAGTGAAGATGAGGACAGAGGTGTTGGACGTTTGAGGAGAAAGCATGGAATAAAATTCTCACCTAGGGAAATGGGAGAATGACCAGACTAAAGAAATACAGTATGACTGCTGGGCCACATTAAAAGCCTTACGTTAGTTATTATTCTAGTATTAGCTAATTACAGACTGTATGCTGCTGTCCCTCCGTGCTTGGGCCTTCCATCTCCTTCCTCGTACAGCATGCCATGCCTCCCCAGCCCCTTTACAAAGCTCTGAACAAATTGGTAAAGATGGGCCTAAAACGTGAGTGGATGAACACTCAAAGGCCCACAGGCAAGGCAGACGATACAACTGGCGTCTACGTATAATATAAGAGGATGGAATGGTTGGTTACCTGGGGGACCAGGGGAATTTGGATCCTGCCTAAAGACATCACAATATAAAATTTAAAAATATATATGTTTGGACCAACCAAACATGTCTACTAGCTGGATGTAAGCTGCTAACTTGAGACTCCCGGTGTATCATTACTACCATGGCTGTTTCCATTAAAAGGAATTAAAAAGTTTAAAAGATGCTCTAGGCCAGTGGTTCTCAAGTGTGGTCTGAGGATCTCTGGAGGTGGTCTGCAAAGTCAAACCATTTCTATGACAATCCTAGTACACTGTTTTCCTTATTTTACCCTAACTCTCTCCTGAGTGCACAGTGCAGGTTTCCAGAGGTTACACAACATGCCACCTTGCAGCAGGATTTTTAAGGGAGATGTGAGAGCCAGCTCTGCCTATTACAGTAAGCCTGACTTTAAAGAGATTTGTAAAATGTAAAACAATGCCGCTCTTCCCATTAATTCTTTTTGAAAATAGTTATTTTTCATAAAATATTTGTATTAACATTTGATAGGTTTATTTTTGTTTTTTTTTTTAAGTGAAACTTTTAATATTGTTTTTGGTTTTAATTTTAAACACAATAAATATCCATAGATATAACCCCCATAAAGAAAAGCTTTTTGTAGTCTTGAACAATTTTTAAGACTGAAAAATTAGTTCCTGAGACCAAAAATTCTGGAAACTGATGCTCTAACCACTGAATTCCTATCTGCTCTAATGGTCAGGAAGATTTCCCAGGAGAGCAGAGAGAATGAGGAAAGCAGTGGTTGCCCTGTTTCTCACAGGTGGCTACCTAGTCTGTCTAACCATTAGGTTGGCTATGCCTACTCTATTTTTAACAAACGCCAAAATTCAAATATGTAGGATGAGATTTGCATACTCTATAAGGTACACTCCCTTGAGTTTAAATTTCTTTGAAAACCAAGTTAAAAATTTAAAAGCTGACATAAAATCTTAGAACATTACTTATTTAAACATATATATTTTTTTTATGCCAATATCACAAAGGAGACAAAAATATAAACTCAAACTGTTCAAAAAAGTTCACCTGTGAAACTGTCAGGTTTCGTTGTTGTGAAGTATGCACTCTGGAAAACACTGCCTCTGCCATGAAGAGATGTTTAAGTATTATGCAAGAACCAATACCAGGATGAACTGGGCCCTCCCAAAGAACACATTTTTGTTCAGAATTTATACTTGCTTGTGTGCCAGCATCAGTCCCAACAGAATCAATGAACCTTCAGCTTATGAAACACCCTAGCCAAAGCAACTGAGAAGTGCAACAAAATATGAGCCTGGTGCACCAGACAAAAAGCTTTGAAAATTTTGTTTTTCAACTTACTTTTGCAATGCCATCAGTGCATTCCCCAGCCTACTGAAATTTCCTCACCATCCCCCAGCCCAGATATTCTGACATAAGGAAGCACTCTTGAGACACATCAAAGTCAAATGACTTAAGGACTTGTGACAAGAGAATTTTTTCTTTTTTTTGATGATCAGATTCTCATATGAGCCAAAAAAATTCTTTAAACACTTTAAAAGAGTTAATTCTGACACCACAAAAAACCTAAACAAATAATTGGATAACTAGAGTGAAGCTCTCTAGGCCCAATTCAATTTACATAAAATCATATTTGATAGGTTTATTTTTGTTTTTTCACGAATAAACTTTTAAAATTGTTTTCAGTTTTAATTTTAAACACAATAAATATCCATAGATATAACCCTCATAAAGAAAAGGTTTTTGTAGACTTCAACAATTTTTTAGACTGAAAAATTCGTTCCTGAGACCAAAAATTTTGAAAACTGATGCTCTAACCACTGAATTCCTATCTGCCCTAATGGCTACTACGGGTCTCCCCAAGTAGTAACAAAGTTATCAGACGTAAGAAACTATGTGTCAAAATATCACATAAGTATGAAGAGAACAGAAAAGATTTATGATTCATACTGAACTAAACAGGTAGGTTCAGGATCTCTATGAAATTTCAGGAAAATAACATCAAAAGGTGAAATCAGAAACAAATGAATAATTTTGGTTATACAAAAAAAGAGAAAAAAATAAAGACATATTAGATATAAGGTTTTCCATGAACCAATAACATTTATGAAACATTCTAAGAGATAATGCCTTCTTTCTCTACTTCCAGCAAAAAACATCAAAACTATTCAAACAAGTCAACTTCAGGCTACATGGAGACAGAAAATTTTTAAAAATGATTTTTAAAATTCCTTATCGATCCCTTTACGTGTCCCTGGTGTCAAACAAAAAAGCATTATTAGGGAAGCTAAACACAAAAATCTTAACTAAAAATCCTTTCAATAATAAAATATACCCTTAAAATAATTTTTGGTTCTATTGAATTACAGTTCACTTAGAGCCTCACAAGGCAAAAGCGGCAATACAAAAAGTAAAAACACACTGGTTAAGAAACAAAACCACAACTTCCTCTCTGTCTTCAGTAATCATTCAAATCACAAAACCTTCTTTAATTATGTATTTTTTCAGCTTCTTGTCCGAGAAAGCTGCTAAGGAAACGCGTATGAGGGATGTTCTATGTGACTAACGTCAGTCTCACAGCAGCAGGGGTCGCCATGTACCAGTTAAACACTTGGGAAACATACAGCACAGATTTATTACAGCACGAAAGATTCACAATTCATGGTACTCTAGTTAAAATAATCTATTATTAACTATAAAAAAGATTTTTCAGTTATGGGGTCTCTAAATAACAGTAAAGAAAACATACTCAAAACCTGATAGCATTACAGTTGAAACAGTATCCCTTAAAAATCACTTTTGAAAAGTTCCATCATATGTACAGCCCTACAAAACTTTTCTGCAATTTTGCATCTTTTAAAAATTAAGATATTTCTACATAATTCTTCAATCCAGTCACCTAGCATCCTGAAAATATATTAAGCACTGAATTTATTCCTGAAGGGCAAAACTGAACACTATTGTTCTACGAAGTGTTCATTAATTCCTTCTCTGTGACTACAGGGAAGAAAATTTGTCCTTGAATATTTTAGATATTTGATTTACAGAAGGTTATTTTCATACATATATATTTTCAGTTTCAACTCTAGAAATTCATATCATCTACTGTTTAACACATCAAAAATCCAGCATAAGGTTTGATGAATTAAAGAAGTCTATTCATTTCCTTTAATTCAATGTTTTTCATAAAATTAATCACGGGACACAAAATTGATTAGTAGGTCATAACTAAGGAGCCCTGGTGGTGCAAAGGTTAAGCACTTGGCTGCTAAGGAAAGGCCGGCAGTTGGATCTCACCCAGTGGCTCTGCAGGAGAAAGCCCTAGGAATCTGCTCCAGTAATGATTACAACCTAGAAAACCCTATGGGGCAGCTCTATTCTGTCATACGGGGTCACTGCTGAGTCAAAACCGCCTCCACGGCACCTAACAACAGGCATACCTCAGAGATATTGCGGGCTTGGTTCCAGGCCACTGTAATAAAGTGAATATCTCAATAAAGCAAGTCACACAATTTTTTTGGTATCCCATATAAAAGTTATACTTTACGCTATCCTGTAAACTATTAGGAAACCCTGGTGGCGTAGTGGTTAAGTGCTACGGCTGCTAACCAAAGGGTTGGCAGTTCACATCTGCCAGGCGCTCCTTGGAAACTCTATGGGGCAGTTCTACTCTGTCCTATAGGGTCGCTGTGAGTCGGAATCGACTCGACGGCACTGGGTTTGGTTTTTGGTAACCTATTACGTGTGCAATAGCATTAGGTCTTAAAAAAACGATGTACATAGCTTAAATAAAAAATACTTTATTGTTCCAGAACAACTAGATGGTGCCCAGCTACCACCACTGACTGCTCTGGCAGGGATCAGAATAGAGGGTCCCAGACAGACCTTGAGGGAAAATGTAGGACAAAATTCTAAATCACAAAAAGCAACCAGACTTACTGGTCTGACAGAGACTGGAGAAATCCCAAGAGTATAGCCCCCAGACACCCTTTTAGCTTAGTAATGAAGTCACTCCCGAGGTTCACCCTTCAGTCAAATATTACACAGGCCCATAAAACAAAATAAGACTAAAGGGAAACAACAGCCCAGGTGCAAGGAATAGAAGGCAGGAGGGAACAGGAAAGCTGGTAAAAGGGAACCCAAGGTTGAGAAGGAAGAGTGTTGACATGTCCTGGGGCTGTTAACCAGTGTTATAAAACAATATGTGTATTAACAGTTTAATGAGAAACTAGTTTGTTTGGTAAACCTTCATCTAAAGTACAATTAAAAAAGCAAGCATATCTCTGACACAAAAACCAGGTAAAGACACCACTAAAAAAGAAAATTACAGACCTACATCCCTCATGAACATAGAAGCAAAAATCCCTCATAAAATTCTAGCCAATAGAATTCAACAACATATCAAAAAAATAATTCACCATAACCAAGTGGAATTCATACCAGGTATGCAGGGATGGTTCAACAACAGAAAGACAATTAATATAATCCACCATACAAATAAAACAAAAGACAAGAATCACATGATTTTATCAATTGATGCAGAAAAGGCATCTGACAAAGTTCAACACCCATTCATGATAAAAATTCTCAGCAAAAGAGGAATACAGAAGGAAAATTCCTCAACATAATATAGGGCATTTATACAAAGCCAACATCTAACATCATCCTAAATGGAGAGAGCCTGCAAGCATTCTCCTTATAGAACAGGAACCAGACAAGGATGCCCTTTTTCACCACCACTCTTATTCAACACTGTGCTGGAGGTCCTGGCCAGAACAATTTGGCTAGATAAAGAAATAAAAGGCATCCAGCTCGGCAAGAAAGAAGTAAAAGTATCTCTATTTGCAGAAGACATGATCTTATACACAGAAAACCCTATAGAATCCTCGAGAAACTACTAAAACTAATAGAAGAGTTCAGTAGAGTACCAGAATACAAGATAAACATCATAAATCAGTTGGATTCCTCCACACCAGCAAAGAAAACATCAAAGAGGAAATCACCAAATCAATACCATTTATAGTAGCCCCCAAGAAGATAAAATACTTAGGAATAAATCTAACTAGAGACGTGGAAGACCTATACAAGGAAAACTACAAGACATTACTTCAAGAAACCAAAAGAGACCTACATAAGTGGAAAAACATACCTTGCTCATGGATAGGAAGACTCAACATTGTAAAAATGTCTATTCTACCCAAAGCAAACTATAGATACAATGCAATTCTGATCCAAATTCCAATGACATTTTTTAATGAAATAGAGAAACAAATCACCAACTTCTTATGGAAGGGAAAGACGCCTGGGATAAGTAAAGCATTACTAAAAAAGAAGAACAAAGTGGGAGGCCTTACACTGCCTGATTTGAGAAAGTATTATACCACCGTTGTAGTCAAAACAGCCTGGTACTGGTACAACAAAAGACACATAGACCAGTGGAACAGAACTGAGAATCCAGAAATAAGTCCATCCACATACGAGCAGGTGATATTTGACAAAGGCCCAAAGTCAGTTAAATGGGGAAAAGACAGTCTCTTCAACAAATGGTGTTGGCATAGTTGGATATCCATCTGCAAAAAAAATCAAACAAGACCCATACCTCACACTACGCACAAAAACGAACTCAAAATGGATCAAAGACCTAAATATAAAATCTAAAACAATACAGATCATGAAAGAAAAAATAGAGACAATGCTAGAAGCCCTAACACGTGGCATAAACAGTATATAAAACATTACTGAGAGAGGCGGGGCCAAGATGGTGGACTAGGTGGACACTACCGCGGATTCCTCTTGCAACAAAGACTCGGAAAAACAAGTGAATCGATCACATACATAACAATCTACTAACCCTGAACAACAAACACAGATTTAGAGACGGAGAACGAACAAATACGGAGAGGCAGCGATTGTTTTCAGAGCCTGGAGCCAGCGTACCAGTCAGCGGATTTTCTGGAAAAACTAGTTTCCCAGTGATGGCTCGGAGACAGCAGTCCATATCAAACCACATAAAGAAGCAGACCATGACAGCTTCTCCAACCCCCCAAACAAAAGAATCAAAGTCTTTCCCAAATGAAGATACGATCCTGGAATTATCAGATACAGAATATAAAAAACTAATTTACAGAATGCTTCAAGACATCACAAACGAAATAAGGCAAACTGCAGAAAAAGCCAAGGAACACACTGATAAAACTGTTGAAGAACTCAAAAAGATTATTCAAGAACATAGTGGAAAAATTAACAAGTTGCAAGAATCCATAGAGAGACAGCATGTAGAAATCCAAAAGATTAACAATAAAATTACAGAATCAGACAACGCAATAGGAAGTCAGAGGAGCAGACTCGAGCAATTAGAATGCAGACTGGGACATCTGGAGGACCAGGGAATCAACACCAACATAGCTGAAAAAAAATCAGATAAAAGAATTAAAAAAAATGAAGAAACCCTAAGAATCATGTGGGACTCTATCAAGAAGGATAACTTGCGGGTGATTGGAGTCCCAGAACAGGGAGGGGGGACAGAAAACACACAGAAAATAGTGGAAGAACTCCTGACACAAAACTTCCCTGACATCATGAAAGACGAAAGGATATCTATCCAAGATGCTCATCGAACCCCATTTAAGACTGATCCAAAAAGAAAAACACCAAGACATATTATCATCAAACTTGCCAAAACCAAAGATAAACAGAAAATTTTAAAAGCAGCCAGGGAGAAAAGAAAGGTTTCCTTCAAGGGAGAATCAATAAGAATAAGTTCAGACTACTCAGCAGAAACCAGGCAGGCAAGAAGGGAATGGGACGACATATACAGAGTACTGATGGAGAAAAACTGCCAGCCAAGGATCATATATCCAGCAAAACTCTCTGAAATATGAAGGCGAAATTAAGATATTTACAGATAAACACAAGTTTAGAGAATTTGCAAAAACCAAACCAAAGCTACAAGAAATACTAAAGGATATTGTTTGGTCAGAAAACCAATAATATCAGACACCAGCACAACACAAGGTCACAAAACAGAATGTCCTGGTATCAACTCAAATAGGGAAATCACAAAAACAAACAAATTAAGATTAATTAAAAAAAAATAACAATACACATAACAGGGAATCATGGAAGTCAATAGGTAAAAGATCACAATAATCAAAAAGAGGGACTAAATACAGGAGGCATTGAACTGCCATATGGAGAGTGATACAAGGCGATATAGAACGATACAAGTTAGGTTTTTACTTAGAAAAATAGGGGTAAATAATAAGGTAACCACAAAAAGGTATAACAACTCCGTAACTCAAGAAAACGTAACGACTCAACTAACATAAAGTCAAGCACTATGAAAATGAGGATCTCACAATTTACTAAGAAAAACGTCTCAGCACAACAAAGTATGTGGAAAAATGAAATTGCCAACAACACACATGAAAAGGCATCAAAATGACAACACTAAAAACTTATTTATCTATAACTACGCTGAATGTAAATGGACTAAATGCACCAATAAAGAGACAGAGAGTCTCGGACTGGACAAAGAAACACGATCCGTCTATACGCTGCCTACAAGAGACACACCTTAGACTTAGAGACACAAACAAACTAAAACTCAAAGGATGGAAAAAAATATATCAAGCAAACAATAAGCAAAAAAGAAGAGGAGTAGCAATATTAATTTCTGACAAAATAGACTTTAGACTTAAATTCACCACAAAGGATAAAGAAGGACACTATATAATGATAAAAGGGACAATTGATCAGGAAGACATAACCATATTAAATATTTATGCACCCAATGACAGGGCTGCAAGATACATAAATCAAATTTTAACAAAATTGAAAAGTGAGACAGACACCTCCACAATTATACTAGGAGACTTCAACACACCACTTTCGGAGAAGGACAGGACATCCAATAAGAAGCTCAACAGAGACACGGAAGACCTACTTACAACAATCAACCAACTTGACCTCATTGACTTATACAGAACTCTCCACCCAACTGCTGCAAAGTATACTTTTTTTTCTAGCGCACATGGAACATTCTCTAGAATAGACCACATATTAGGTCATAAAACAAACCTTTGCAGAGTCCAAAACACTGAAATATTACAAAGCATCTTCTCAGACCACAAGGCAATAAAACTAGAAATCAATTAACAGAAAAACTAGGGAAAAGAAATCAAATACTTGGAAACTGAACAATACCCTCCTGAAAAAAGACTGGGTTATAGAAGACATCAAGGAGGAAATAAGGAAATTCATAGAATGCAATGAGAATGAAAATACTTCCTATCAAAACCTCTGGGACACAGCAAAAGCAGTGCTCAGAGGCCAATTTATATCAATAAATGCACACATACAAAAAGAAGAAAGGGCCAAAAGCAGAGAACTGTCCCTACAACTTGAACAAATACAAAGTGAGCAACAAAAGAACCCATCAGGCAACAGAAGAAAACAAATAATAAAAATTAGAGCTGAACTAAATGAATGAGAGAACAGAAAAACAATTGAAAGAATTAACAAAGCCAAAAGCTGGTTCTTTGAAAAAATTAACAAAATTGATAAACCATTGGCTAGACTGACTAAAGGAACACAGGAAAGGAAACAAATAACCCGAATAAGAAACAAGAAGGACCACATCACAACAGAACCAAATGAAATTAAAAGAATCATTTCAGATTACTACAAAAAATTGTACTCTAACAAATTTGAAAACCTAGAAGAAATGGATGAATTCTTGGAAAAACACTACCTACCTAAACTAACACATTCAGAAGTAGAACAACTAAATAGACCCATAACAAAAAAAGAGATTGAAACGGTAATCAAAAAACTTTCAACAAAAAAAAGCCCTGGCCCGGACGGCTTCACTGCAGAGTTCTACCAAACTTTCAGAGAAGAGTTAACACCACTACTACTGAAGGTATTTCAAAGCATAGAAAATGACGGAATACTACCCAACTCATTCTATGAAGCCACCATCTCCCTGATACCAAAACCAGGTAAAGACATTACAAAAAAAGAAAATTACAGACCTATATCCCTCATGAACATAGATGCAAAAATCCTCAACAAAATTTTAGCCAATAGAATCCAACAACACATCAAAAAAATAATTCACCCTGATCAAGTGGGATTTATACCAGGTATGCAAGGCTGGTTTAATATCAGAAAAACCATTAATGTAATCCATCACATAAATAAAACAAAAGATAAAAACCACATGATCTTATCAATTGATGCAGAAAAGGCATTTGACAAAGTCCAACACCCATTTATGATAAAAACTCTTACCAAAATAGGAATTGAAGGAAAATTCCTCAACATAATAAAGGGCATCTATGCAAAGCCAACAGCCAATATCACGCTAAATGGAGAGAACCTGAAAGCATTTCCCTTGAGAACGGGAACCAGACAAGGATGCCCTTTATCACCATTCTTATTCAACATTGTACTTGAAGTCCTAGCCAAGGCAATTAGGCTAGACAAAGAAATAAAGGGTATACGGATTGGCAAGGAGGAAGTAAAGTTATCACTATTTGCAGATGACATGATTATATACACAGAAAACCCTAAGGAATCCTCCAGAAAACTACTGAAACTAATAGAAGAGTTTGGCAGAGTCTCAGGTTATAAAATAAAGATACAAAAATCACTTGGATTCCTCTACATCAACAAAAACAACACCAAAGAGGAAATAACCAAATCGATACCATTCACAGTAGCCCCCAAGAAGATAAAATACTTAGGAATAAATCTTACCAAGGATGTAAGAGACCTATACAAAGAAAACTACAAAGCTCTACTACAAGAAATTCAAAAGGACCTACTTAAGTGGAAAAACATACCTTGCTCATGGATAGGAAGACTTAACATAGTAAAAATGTCTATTCTACCAAAAGCCATCTACACATATAACGCACTTCCGATCCAAATTCCAATGTCATATTTTAAGGGGATAGAGAAACAAATCATCAATTTCATATGGAAGGGAAAGAAGCCCCAGATAAGCAAAGCATTACTGAAAAGAAGAAGAAAGTGGGAGGCCTCACTCTACCTGATTTCAGAACCTATTATACAGCCACAGTAGTCAAAACAGCCTGGTAATGGTACAACAACAGGCACATAGACCAATGGAACAGAATTGAGAACCCAGATATAAATCCATCCACGTATGAGCAGCTGATATTTGACAAAGGACCAGTGTCAGTAAATCGGGGAAAAGATAGTCTTCTTAAGAAATGGTGCTGGCATAACTGGATATCCATTTGCAAAAAAATGAAACAGGACCCATACCTCACACCATGCACAAAAACTAACCCCAAGTGGATCAAAGACCTAAACATAAAGACTAAAACGATAAAGATCATGGAAGAAAAAATAGGGACAACCCTAGGAGCCCTAATACAAGGCATAAACAGAATACAAAACATTACCAAAAATGATGAAGAGAAACCCGATAACTGGGAGCTCCTAAAAATCAAACATCTATGCTCATCTAAAGACTTCACCAAAAGAGTAAAAAGACCACCTACAGACTGGGAAAGAATTTTCAGCTATGACATCTCAGACCAGCGCCTGATCTCTAAAATCTACATGATTCTGTCAAAACTCAACCACAAAAAGACAAACAACCCAATCAAGAAGTGGGCAAAGGATATGAACACACATTTCACTAAAGAAGATATTCAGGGAGCCAACAGATACATGAGAAAATGCTATCGATCATTAGCCATTAGAGAAATGCAAATTAAAACTACGATGAGATTCCATCTCACACCAACAAGGCTGGCATTAATCCAAAAAACACAAAATAATAAATGTTGGAGAGGCTGCGGAGAGATTGGAACTCTTATACACTGCTGGTGGGAACGTTAAATGGTACAACCACTTTGGAAATCTATCTGGAGTTATCTTAAACAGTTAGAAATAGAACTACCATACAACCCAGAAATCCCACTCCTAGGAATATACCCTAGAGATACAAGAGCCTTCACACAAACAGATACATGCACACCCATGTTTATTGCAGCTCTGTTTACAATAGCAAAAAGCTGGAAGCAACCAAGATGTCCATCAACGGATGAATGTGTAAATAAATTGTGGTATATTCACACAATGGAATACTACGCATCGATAAAGAACAGTGACGAATCTGTGAAACATTTCATAACATTGAGGAACCTGGAAGGCATTATGCTGAGCGAAATTAGTCAGGGGCAAACGGATAAATATTGTATAAGACCACTATTATAAGATCTTGAGAAATAGTAAAAACTGAGAAGAACACATACTTTTGTGGTTACGAAGGGGGGAGGGAGGGAGGGAGGGAGAGGGTTTTTTATTGATTAATTGGTAGATAAGAACTGCTTTGGGTGAAGGGAAAGACAACACTCAATACATGGAAGGTCAGCTCAATTAGACTGGACCAAAAGCAAAGAAGTTTCTGGGATAAAATGAATGCTTCAAAGGTCAGCGGAGCAGGGGCGGGGGTCTGGGGAAAATGGTTTGAGGGGACTTCTATGTCAATTGGCAAAATAATTCTATTATGAAAACATTCTGCATCCCACTTTGAAATGTGGCGTCTGGGGTCTTAAATGCTAACAAGCGGCCATCTAAGATGCATCAATTGGTCTCAACCCACCTGGAGCAAAGGAAAATGAAGAACACCAAGGTCACATGACAACTAGGAGCCCAAGAGACAGAAAGGGCCACATGAACCAGAGACCTACATCATCCTGAGACCAGAAGAACTAGTTGGTGCCCGGCCACAATCGATGACTGCCCTGACAGGGAGCACAACAGAGAACTCCTGAGGGAACAGGAGATCAGTGGGATGCAGACCCCAAATTCTCATAAAAAGACCATACTTAATGGTCTGACTGAGACTAGAGGAATCCCGGCGGCCATGCTCCCCAGACCTTCTGTCGGCACAGGACAGGAACCATCCCCGAAGACAACTCATCAGACATGAAAGGGACTGGTCAGCGGGTGGGAGAGAGATGCTGATGAAGAGTGAGCTAATTATATCAGGTGGACACTTGAGAGTGTGTTGGCAGCTCTTGTCTGGAGGGGGGATGGGAGGATAGAGAGAGAGGGAAGCTGGCAAAATTGTCACGAAAGGAGAGACTGAAAGGGCTGACTCAATAGGGGAAGAGCAGGTGGGAGTACGGAGTAAGATGTATGTAAACTTACATGTGACAGACTGATTGGATTTGTAAATGTTCACTTGAAGCTTAATAAAAGTTAATAAAAAAAAAAAAAAGTACCAACCAAATAAAATTAGTATACCATCAAAAAAAAAAAAAAACATTACTAACAATGCACAAACACCAGAAGAGAAACTAGATAACTGGGAGCTCCTAAAAATCAAACATCTGTGCTCACCCAAAGACTTCACCAAAAGTGTAAAAAGACTACCTACAGACTGGGAAAAAGTTTTTAGCTATGACATTTCTGATCAGTGTCTGATCTCTAAAATCTACATGATACTGCGAAAACTCAACATCAAAAAGACAAATAACCCAATTAAAAAATGGGCAAAGGATATGAACAGGCACTTCACCAAAAAAGACATTTAGGCAGCGAACAGATACATGAGGAAATGCTCAAGATCATTAGCCATTAGAGAAACGCTAATTAAAACTACAATGAGATACCATCTCACTCCAACAAGGCTGGCATTAATCCAAAAAACACAAAAAAATAAATGTTGGAGAGCTTGTGGAGAGACTGGAACACTTACACCCTGCTGGTGGGAATGTAAAATGGTACAACCAATTTGGCACTCCCTTAAAATGTCAGAAATAGAACTACTATACGATCCAGCAATCCCATTCCTTGGAATATATCCTAGTGAAATAAGAGCCTTTACATGAACAGATACATGCACACTCATGTTTGTTGCAGCACTGTTTACAATAGCAAAAAGATGGAAGCAACCAAGGTGCCCATCAACAGATGAATGAATAAATAAATTGCGGTATATTCACACAATGGAATACTACGCATGGATAAAGAACAATGATGAATCTGTGAAACATTTCATAACATGGAAGAATCTGGAAGGCATTATGTTGAGTGAAATCAGTCAGCTCCAAAAGCACAAATATTGTTATGAGACCACTACTATAAGAAGTCGAGAAATAGTTTAAACTGAGAAGAAAACATTCTTTTGTGGTTACGAGGATGAAGAGGGAGTCAGGGAGAGGGTATTCACCAGTTAGATAGTAGACAAGAACTGTTTTACATGAAGGGAAAGACAACACACAATACAGGAGAGGTCGGCACAACTGGACTAAACCAAAAGCAAAGAAGTTTCCTGAATGAACTGAATGCTTTGAAGGTCAGAGTAGCAGGGGTGGGGGTCTGGGGACCATGGTTTCAGGGGACATCTAGGTCAACTGGCATAATAAAATCTATTAAGAAAAAAAAGCACAATAAAAAAACTGTATTGCTAAAAAACGCTAACCATCATCTGGGCCTTCAGCAAGTTTTATCATGAGATTGCAGCACAGTCTCTTCAGCAAATCGTGCTGGCATAATTGGATATCCACCTACGAAAAAATGAAACAAGACCCATACCTCACACCATGCACAAAAACCAACTCAAAATGGCTCCACTTCTAATATTAGATCTCTTGCTCTTTGTACCACATCAGTGGTTACTTTCCCCCTTGGAGTCTTGAACCCCCCAAAGACATCTATGAGGGTTGGAATCAACTTCTTCCAAATTGCCGTTAATGTTCCCAGGAATCATGAATGATCTTAACGGCATCTCGAATGGTAAATCCTTTCCAGAATGTTTTCAATTTGCTTTGCCCAGATCCATCAGAGAAATAACTATTTATGGCAGCTATACCCTTATGAAATGTATTTCTTAAATGATAAGGCTTGAAAGTTGAAATTACTCCTTGATCCATGGGCTGCAGAATGGATGTTGTGTTAATTTCCTTGTACATCTCCATCAGAGCTCTTAGGTAATTAGATGCATTAATGTGGTTGTTGTTATGTGCCATTGAGTCAGTTCCAACTCATAATGACCCTATGTAAAACAGAACCAAACACTGCCTGGTCCTGTGCCATCCTAACAATCACTGTTATGCTTGAGCCCATTGTTGCTGCCACTGTGTCAATCCATCTCCTTGAGGGTCTTCCTCTTTGTTGCTGACCCTCTACTTTACCAAGCATGATGTCCTTCTCCAGGGACTGATCCCTCCTGATAACATGTCCAAAGTATGTGAGATGGAGTCTCACTATCCATGCTTCTAAGGACCATTCTGGCTGTACTTCTTACAAGACAGATTTGTTCTTTCTTCTGCAGTCCATGGTATACTCAATATTCTTTGTCGACACCATAATTCAAAGGCATCAATTCTTCTTCAGTCTTCCTTATTCATTGTCCAGCTTTTGCATGCATACGAGGTGACTGAAAACACCATGAGCAGTAATATTTTGAAAGAAATCTTTTTTTCTGAACAGTAGGCCTCAACAGCGGGGTTAAAATATTCAGTAAACCATGCTATAAACAGATGTGCTGTCATCTAGGCTTTGTTGTTCCATTTATAGAGCACAGACAGAGTAGGTTTAGCAATAATTCTTAAGGGCCCTAGGATTATCACAATGGTAAATGAGCACTGGCTTCAACTCAAAGTCACCAGCTGCAAAGTTACCAGCTCCATCAGACCCTAACAGGAGAGACAGCCTGTCCTCTGAAGCTCTGAAGCCAGGCACTGACTTCTCTCTAGCTGTGAAAGTCCTAGAAGGCATCTTCTTCCAGTGTAAGGCTGCTCTGTCTACACTGAAGACCTGTTGTTTAGCACAGCCACCTTCATCAATTATTTTATGTAGATCTTCTGGATAACTTGCTATAGCCTCTACATCAGAACCTGCCGCTTCACCTTGTACTTTTATGAACCAACCCCTGCTAGCTTCAAACTTTTCTTCTGCAGCTTCCTTACCTCTCAGCCTTCACAGAATTGAAGACAATTAGGGCCTTGCTCTGGATTAGACTTTGGCTTAAGGAAATGTTGTGGCTGGTTTGATCTTCTATCCAGACTGCTAAAACTTTCTCCATATCAACAAAAGACTGTTTCAACTTTCTTATTATTGATTATACTCACTGGAGTAGCAATTTTAATTTCCTTCAAGGACTTTTCCACTGCATTCACAACTTAACTAGCTGTTTGGTGCGAGAGGCCTAGCTTTTGGCATGCCTTCCTCACTAAGCTTAATCATTTCTTGCCAGTGATTTTTAGTGACAGATGTGTGCCTCTTCTTTTCACGTCACACTTAGAGGCCACTGTAGGGTTATTAACTGGCCTGATTTCAATATTGTCATGCCTCAGGGAATAAGGAAGCCCAAGGAAAGGGAGAGAGAAAGGGAAATGGCCAGTTGGTGGTGCCATTAGAACATACACATTCATCGATTTAAGTTCGCCATCTTATATGGGCATGCATCATGGTGCCCAAAACAATTACAATCATAACATCAAAAATCACTGATTATAGATCTCCATAACAGATATAATGAAAAAGTTTGAGACACTGCAAGGGTTATCAAAATGTGACACAGAGACACAAAGTGAGCACACGATGTTGGAAAAATGGTGCTGATAGACTTGCTCAACACAGGGTTGCCACAAACTTTCAATCTGTAAAAATGCACAATCCATGAAGCGCAATAAAACGAGTGATTACATTCATAACATATGAATATGTACACATATGATATACATACATACACATATACATCATACACACATGTGAGTACTGGGTTGCAATGTAAAATACACCTTACTATGGACTGGAGCAAAAATATTTGAAAGTCACTGCTCTAGATGAGTATTTCCTATACCTTTAAAATTGATGCCCTCTATAATGCTTCCTCACTATATCTTCCATATAATCATAGTGGCCAAAAATCAGAGATGCTAAATATATCAATTACTCAATTGAGAAGTTCAGCTTATGTTAGTAGTCAATGATTTAATTTCCATATATGCAATATATGCAAAGACAGCTACCTGGCCAACTGACTGAAAAGTTTTATACCTATTCCCAAGAAAGGTGATCCAACCAAATGCAGGAATTATTAACAATGTTGTTAATATTACATGCAAGTAAAATTTTGCTGAAGATCATTCAAAATCAGCTGCAGCAGTATATCGACAGGGAACTGCCAGAAATTCAGGCCAGATTCAGAACAGCACTTGGAACCAGGGACATCACTACTGATGTCAGATGGATCCTGGCTGAAAGCAGAGAATACCAGAAAGATGTTTACCTGTGTTTTACTGACTATGCAAAGGCTTTTGACTGTGTGGATCATAACAAATTATGGACATCGCTGCGAGGAATGGGAATTCCAGGATACTTAATTGCGCTTATGAGGAATTTGTAAGTAGATCAAGAGGCAGCTGTTTGAACAGAACAAGGGGATACTACCAAAACCAAACCAAACCAAACCCACTGCTGTCGAGTTGATCCCGACTCATAGCGACCCTATAGGCAGAGTAAAACTGCCCCACAGAGTTTCCAAGGAGCACTTGGTGTATTTGAACTGCCAACCTTTATGGTTAACAGCCGTAGCTCTTAACCACTATGCCACCAGGGCTTCCAAGGGATACTACATGGTTTAAAGTCAGGAAGGGTATGCGTCTACGTTGTATCCTTTCCCCACACCTATTCAATCTGTATGCTGAGCAAATAATCTGAGAAGCTGGACTGTGTGAAGAAGAACAGGGCATCAGGATTGGAGGAAGACTCGTTAACAACCTGCGTTATGCAGATGACACACCCTTGCTTGCTGAAAGAGAACAGCACTTACTGATGAAGATCAAAGACCACAGCCTTCATTATGTATTATACCTCAACATAAAGAAAGCAAAAATACTCACAACTGGAACAATAAGCAATATCATGATAAATGGAGATAAGAATGAAGGTGTCAAGGATTTTATTTTACTTGGATCCACAACCAACATCCATGGAAGCAGCAGTCAAGAAATCAAGAGAGAGGGGTGGGGCCTCTTTGAACTAAGACCCGAAAAAACAAGTGAATCGATTATATATACGACTAGCTAGGAATCCTGAGCATCAAAGGCAAAGTTAAGAAATCGGACTGAGTGATAGGGGGAGGGAGAGACAGAGCAGAAGCAGCAAGGAGTTGCCAAGTCGGTGGCAGCACCTCAGCCTCTATTCCCCTGTGGTGGGGCTGGCGGTAGTGTTCGGGGATGTGGCTGCTTCAGTGAAAGAAGGCAGCTGAAGCGGCGTACCCCTGACCCCCTGGTGTGACTACGGCGGGGCTGGTGGTGGCATTTAGGATGTGGCTGCTTCAGCAAAAGAAGGCAAGCAAGGTGCCGCAGCCCTGAGCAGCTGGCAGAGCTGCTGCAGGGACCAAGCCAGTGCACATAATCTACACGTGCCTCTGGAATCTGAGATAAAACAGTGCTCTCGGCACAAGATAAGTGATTTTGCCTAATTTACCACATAGATAAAGAACTCTTTCCTATCTATCTGATCCCTCCTCCCTCTGCCCCAGCCAGCTTCATTAATAGTTGATTTCCCTGGGCCTGAGATAGGTCCTGCTGCACTCCCTGAGCCATTCTCCTGGCCTCGGAGAAGAAACAATTAACAAATAGGGGAAAAATACTCTGCCAACTCCCTTAATCTGGAAACTCAGAGCAGAAGCGGCTCCAGTCCAGGCACAAGCAGTTCACAGACTTTGTGTTTCACCCCTGCATAGATCCAGGTGGCCCCATTACAGTAGACAGGATCCGGCTGTTGTATTGCAAGGGTGAATCTGTTTGAGGTCTGACTGTAACTGTTTCAGCTATGTGGTAGAGAGGCAGGTTTTTGACATCTGATACCACTCTGCCTATTAAACAGGGCCCTCACTTACCCATAGCAGGGGCCTTGGGGACTGGGGGCTCCAACCACGCCAACCTAGCCACCCACAACAGGGGTCCAGGGATAAGTGGTGCCTACCAGTCCTTACAGTTAAAAGCACTGGATACCTATGGAATGTCTGCAGAGCCCATCCACCACAGCACTCTAGAGAACAGTGACATGTCTTCCTCACAGACATTTGGGGGAAGGTTGTCAGGCCCCTGCTTTCCTCAGAGTATGACCCCCTGCTGCTACCAGAAACCTGGGCATACACCAATTACTACTGCTCCTCTATGATGGTAGGTGAGAGCCTGTACCACACGCTAGGTGACTCACTACTGGGACACCTGAGCTGAATCTATGCAAGAATAGTGAATGGACTCCTAGGCTCATATGCCTGGTAACTGCACTAGTTATCTGGTAACAGGACATTTGTGCTTCAAAGCCTCCAATAATCAAGTAAGCTGACTTAAGTAGCCTATTTGGGTATATCAAAACAAAACAAAGAAGCTAGGAAATAGTGAGCAAATATAAAATAAATTAATACAATAACTTATAGATGGCTCGGAGACAACAGTTGATATCAAATCACATAAAGAATCAGACCATGATTACTTCAACAAACTCCCAGAACAAAGCACCAAGGACTGTTCTGGATGAAAATGTATTCCTGGAATTACCAGATGTAGAATCAAAAGATTAATATACAGAATTCTTCAAGACATCAGGAAGGAGATCAGGCAAAATACAGAACAAGCCAGGGAGCACGCAGATAAAGCAGTCAAGGAAATTAAAATTATTCAAGAACATAATGAAAAATTTAATAGGCTGCAAGAATCCTCAGAGAGAAAGCAATCAGAAATTCAGAAGATTAACAATGAAACTTTAGAATTAGACAAGTCAGTAGAAAGTCAGCGGAGCAGAATTGAGGAGCTGAAAGTCAGAATTAGCGAGATTGAAGATAAAACACTTGGCAATAATATATTTGAAGAAAAATCAGATAAAAGAATTAAGGAAAATGAAGAAACCTTAAGAATCATGTGGGACTCTATCAAGAAGAATAAACTACGAGTGATTGGAGTACCAGAACAGGGACAGATAACAGAAAATACAGAGAGAACTGTTGAAGATCTGTTGGTAGAAAACTTCCCTGACATCGTGAAAGATGAAAGGATCTCTATCCAAGATGCTCATCGAACCCTATACAAGGTAGATCCCAAAAGAAAGTAACCAAGACATATTATAATCAAATATGCCAAAACTAAAGATAAAGAGAAAATTTTAAGAGTAGCCAGGGATAAGTGAGAAGTCACCTACAAAGGAGAATCGATAAGATTAAGCTCAGACTACGCAGCAAAAACCATGCAGGCAAGAAGACAATGGCATGACATATATAAAGCACTGAAGGAGAAAAATTCCAGCCAAGAATCATGTATCCAGCAAAACTGTCTCTCAAATATGAAGGTGAAATTAGGACATTTCCAGATAAACGGAAGTTTAGGGAATTTGCAAAACGAAACCAAAACTACAAGAAATAATAAAAGGAATTATCTGGTTAGGAAATCAGTAATTTCAGATTATCACCCCAACACTAGAACATAGGACAGAGTAATCAGATATCAACCCAGAAAGGGAAATCACAAAAATAAACCAAGGCAAAAAAACATTCAAAAAAAGGAATCAGTGATGTCATTATGTAAAAGATGACAACATTAAATCAATAAAGAGGGACTAAAGGAAGTAGTCATAGATCTTCCATATAGAGAGGAATTCAAGGCGACATAAAGAGATACAAGTTAGGTTTAAACTTAGAAAAAATAGGGGTAAATATTAAGGTAACCACAAAGGAGACTAACAATCCTACTCATCAAAATAAAATACAAGACAGAGGCTCAGCAAAAACAAATCAACAACAATGAAAAAGAGGAACACACAATTTACAAAGAAAAACAACTATCTAGCGCAAAAAAATAAGTGGAAAAATGAAACTGTCAACAACACACAAAAAAAGACATCAAAATGACAGCACTAAACTCATAAAAAGAAAACTCATACCTATCTATAATTACACTGAATGTAAATGGACTAAATGGACTAATACAGGGACAGAGAGTTGCAGAATGGATAAAAAAGCACAGTCCGTCTTTCTGCTGCCTACAAGAGATACACCTTAGACTTAAAGACACAAACTAAAACTCAAAGCATGGAAAAAAATATACCAAGTGAACAACAATTAAAAAACAGCAGAAGTGGTTATACTAACTTCTGACCAAACAGACTTCAAACTTAAAGCTACCATAAAGGATAAGGAAGGACACTATATAATGACTAAAGGGACAATAAACCAGGAAGACATTACCATATTAAATATTTATACACCCAATCACAGGGCTTCAAGATACATAAAACAAACTCTAACAGCACTGAGAAGCGAAACAGCTCCACAATAGGAGACTTCAACACACCACTTTCAGTGAAGGACAGAACATCCAGAAAGAAGCTCAGTAAAGACACGGAAGAGCTAAATGCCACAATCCACCAACTTGATCTCATAGGCATACACAGAACACTGCATCCAACAACATCCAAGTATACTTTCTTTTCTAAGGTACATGGAACATTGTCTAGAATAGACCACCTATCAGGCCATAAAGCAAGCCTTAACAGAACCCAAAACATCAAAATATTACAAAGCATCTTCTCTGACCATAAACCCATAAAAACAGAAGTCAATAACAGAAAAATCAGGAAAAAAGATAAATAAAACACATGGAAAGTGAACAATACTTTGCTCAAAAACGATTGGACTATAGAAAAAAATTAAGGATGGAATAAAGAAATTCATTGAATCCAATAAGATTGAAAACACTTCCTATCAGAACCTTTGGGACACAGCGAAAGCAGTGCTGAGAGGTCAATTTACAGCAATAAATGCACACATAGAAGAAGAAGAAAGGGCCAAAATCCAAGAATTATCACTACAGCTTAAACAAATAGAAACAGAGCAACAAAAGAAATGCTCAGGCACCAGAAAAAAGCAAATAATGAAAATTAGAGCGGAATTAAATGAAACAGAGAACAGAAAAACAATTGAAAGAGTTAACAAGACCAAAAGTTGGTTTTCTGAATAGATTAATAAAGTAGATAAACCACTGGCCAGACTGACAAAAGAAAAACAGGAGACGAAGCAAATAACCGAATGAGAAATGAGATTGACGATATCACAACAGACCCAACTGAAATGAAAAGAATCATAATAGAATAGTATGAAAAACTGTACTCTGACAAATCTGAAAACCTTGAGGAAATGGATGAATTTCTAGAAACACATTACCTGCCTAAACTAACATAGACAGAGACAGAATAACTAAATAAACAAAAGAAGAGATTCAAAAAGTAATTAAAAAACTCCTAACAAAAAAAGCCCTGGCCCTGATGACTTCACTGGAGAATTCTACCATACTTTCAGAGAAGAGTTAACATCACTACTACTAAAGGTATTTCAGAGCATAGAAAAGGATGAAATACTCCCAAATTCATTCTATGAAGCCAGCATAACCCTGATACTAAAACCAGATAAAGACACCACAAAAAAAAAAAATCACAGGCCAATATCCCTCATGAACACAGATACGAAAATCCTCAACAAAATTTTAGCCAACAGAATTCAGCAACATATCAAAAAACATAATTCTCCACGGCCAAGTGGGATTCATACTAGGTATGCAGGGATGGTTCAACATTAAGAAAAACAATCAGTGTAATCCATCACATAAACAAAAAAAAAGAGCCACATGATCTTATCAATTGGTACGGAAAAGGCATTTGACAAAGTCCAACACCCATTCGTGATAAAAGCTCTCAGCAAAATAGGAACAGAAGAAAAATTCCTAAACATAATAAAGGGCATTTATACAAAGCCAACAGTCAACATCATCCTACATGGAGAGAGACTGAAAGCATTCCCCTTGAGGACAGGAACCAGACAAGGATGCCCCTTATCACCGCTCTTAATCAACATTGTGCTGGATGTCCTAGCCAGAGCTATTAGGGTAGATAAAGAAATAAAGGGCAACAAATCGGCAAAGAAGAAGTAAAGGTATCTCTGTTTGCAGATGACATGATCTTACACACAGAAAAACCTAAAAAATCCTCAAGAAAACTACGGAAACTAACAGAAGAGTTTAGCAGAGTGTCAGGATACAAGATAAACACACATAAATCAGCTGGATTCCTCTACACCAACAAAGAGAAGGTCGAAGAGGAAATAACCTAATTAATACCATTTATAATAGCCCTTAAGAAGATAGAATACTTAGGCATAAAACTAACCAGAGATGTAAAAGACCTATGCAAAGAAAACTATAAGACACTACTGCAAGAAACCGAGAGAGACCTACATAAGTGGAAAAACATACCTTGCTGGTGGATAGGAAGACTCAACATTGTAAGAATATCTATTCTACCCAAAGTGATCTACAGATACAAAGCAATCCCAATCCAAATACCAGTGACATTTTTACTGAGATGGAGAAACAAATCACCAACTTCATATGGAAGGGAAAGAGGCCCCAGATAAGTAAGTGATTACCGAAAAAGAAGAACAAAGTGGGAGGCCTCACACTACCTGATTTTAGAATCTATTATATTGCCACTATTCTCAAAACAGCCTGGTACTAGTACAACAACAGATACATAGACCAACAGAACAGAATTGAGAATCCAGATATAAATCCAACCACATATGAGCAGCTGATATCCAACAAAGGCCCAAAGTCAGTTAAATGGGGAAAAGACAGTCTCTTTAACAAACGGTGCTGGCATAACTGGCTATCCATCTACAAAAAAAATGAAACAAGACCCATACCTCTCACCACTCACAAAAACGAACCCAAAATGGATCCAAGACCTAAATATAAGATCTAAAACGATAAAGATCATGGAAGAAAAAATGGACAATGCTAGGAGCCCTAATACACGGAATAAATAGTACACAAAACATTACAAACAATGTACAAACACCAGAAATTAGATAACTGGGAGGTCCTAAAAGTCAAACACCTATGCTCATCCAAAGACTTCACCAAAAGAGTAAAAAGATTACCTACAGACTGGGAAAAAGTTTTTAGCTACGACATTTCCAACTCAACAACAAAAAGACAAATAACCCAATTAAAAAATGGGCAAAGGATATGAACAGGCATTTTGCCAAAGAAGACATTCAGGCTGCTAACAGATACATGAGGAAATGGTCCCGATCATTAGCTATTAAGAAATGCAAATCAAAACTACAATGAGATTCCATCTCACCCCAACAAGGCTGGCATTAATCCAATAACACAAAATAATAAATGTTGGAGAAGTTGTGGAGAGGCTGGAACACTTATACACTACTGGTGGGAATGTAAAATGGTACAGCCACTTTGGAAATCAATTTGGCCTCTCCTTAAAAATCTAGAAATAGAACTACTGTAGGACCCAGCAATTCCACTCCTTGGAATATACCCTAAAGAATTAAGAGCCATGGTATATTCAATATTCTCCATATAACACCATAATTCAAAGCTGTCAGTTTTTGGTCTTACGTATTCATTGTCCAGCTTTTGCATACACATGAGGCAACCGAAAATACCATGGCTTGGGTCAAGAGCACCTTAGTCCTCAAAATGACATCTTTGGTTTTGAACACTTAAAGAGGTCTTTTGCAGCAGATTTGTGCAAGGCAATATGTCATTTGATCTCCTGACTGTTGTTCCACGGGCATTAATTGTGGATCCACATAAAATGAAATCTTTGACAACTTCAATCTTTTCTCCATTTATCATGTTGTTTATTGGTCCAGTTGTGAGAATTTTTGTCTTTTCCACGTTGAGGTGCAATTCATACTGAAGCCTGTAGTCTTTGATCTTCATCAGTAAGTGCTTCAAATCTGTTAACTTTCAGCAAGCAAGGTTGTGTCCTCTGCCTACTGTAGGTTGTTAATGAGTCTTCTTTCAATCCTGATGCTTGTGCTTCTTCATATAGTCCAGCTCCTCAGATTATTTGCTCAGCATACAGATTGAATAAGTCTGGTGAAGGGATACAACCCTGACACACGCCTTTCCTGACTTTAAACCATGCAGTCTCCTCTTGTCCAAATGACTGCCTCTTGTTGTATGTACAGGTTCTGCATAAGCACAATTGAGTGTTCTGGAATTCCTATTCCTCGAAATGTTATCCATATTTTGTTATGATCCACACTGCTGAATGCCTTTGAATAGTCAACAAAACATAGGTGAACATTTTTCTGTTATTCTTTGCCTTCAGCCAAGATCCATGTCTGTTTTTCCGTGTCCTCTTCTGAATCCCACTTGAATGTCTGGAGTTCCCTGTCAATGTACTTTTGAATGATCTTCAGTGAAATTTTACTTGCGTGCAATATTAATAATATTGTTTGATAATTTTCACATTTTGTTGGATCACCTTTCTTTGGAATGGGCACAAACATGGATCTCTTCCAGTCGCTTGGCCAGGTAGCTGTTTTCCAAAATTATTGGCACAGACGAATGCTAGCAATGTCGGAGTGAGATGGCCATCTCATTGTAGTTTTGATTTCCATCTCTCTAATGAATAATGGATAAGGGGAGCCCTGGTTGCACAGTGGTTAAGAGCTAGGCTGCTAATCAAACGACTGGCAGTTCAATTCCACCGGCTGCTCCTGGAAACCCTATGGGCAGCTCTACTCTGTCCTATTGGGTCACCATGAGTCAGATTCAACTTGATGGCAGCAGGAATGGAAAATGATCGCGAGCATTTTCTCATGCATCTGTTAGCTGACTAAGTATCTTCTTTGGTGAAGTGTCTGTTCATATTCTTTGTTCATTTTTAACTGGATTGTCTTTTTGTTGTTGAGGTGTTGAAGTATTCTATAGTTATAGATCTTAGAGATTATGTCCTTGTTGGATATGTCGTAGCCAAAATTTTTTTCCCAGTCTGCAGGTTCTCTTTGAACTCTTTTGGTGAAGTCTTTTGATGAGCATAAGTGTTTATTTTTTAGGAGCTCTCTGTTGTCTAGTTTATCTTCTGGTGTTTGTGCATTGTCAGTTATGGTTTGTATTGTATTTATGCCATGCATTAAGGCCCCTAGTATTGCCCCTCTTTTTTCTTCCATGATCTTCATTGTTTTAGACTTTTGATCTTTTTTGTGTTAGTTTTTGTGTATGGTATGAGTCATTTTTTTTTTTTAAACCAATGGACATCCAGTTTTTCCAGTACCATTTGTTAAAAAGACTGTTTTTTTCCCCCATTTAATTGACTTTAGTCCTTTGTCAAAGATCAGCTGACCATAGGTAGATGGATTTACTTCTGACTTCTCGATTCTGTTCCACTGGTCTACGTGTCTGTTGTTCTACTAGTACCAAGCTGTCTTGACCATCGTGGCTGTATAGTAGGTTCTGAGATCAGGTAGTGTGAGGCCTCCTACTCTGTGTTCTTTTTCTTCAGTAATTCTTTGCTTATCTGGGGCCTCTTTTCTTTCCATACAAAGTTGGTGATTAGTTTTTCCATCTTGTTAATAAGAATGCTGTAGGTATTTGGATTGGGATTGCACTATATCTGTAGATTGCTGATATGGCAAAGATTGTGTGTCAACTTGGCTGGGCCATGATTCTCAGATCCCATGATGGGATCTGCTGTGAGTAGCCAATCAGTTGAAAAGGAGTTTCCTTGGGGGTGTAGCCTGCATCCAAATATAAGCATGGTCTGACTTTCTGTTCACTCTGGATCCTACAGCTGCCTCCTGTTTCTCTAACCTTTGGTTCTTGGGACTTGAGCTATCAGCTTATCTGCTCATCTTGGGATTCATCGATCTTCATGGCCTGTGAGTAGATTCCTACTTTCTGACCTGCCTAATCCACAGATTTGGGACATTCCAGCCTCTACAGCTGCGTGAGCCATTTCTTTGATATAAATCTCTCTCTCTATATATACGTATATGCTTAACTGGTTGTGCTTCTCCAGAGGACCAAGCCTAAGACAATCGCTTTGGGTAAAACGGACATTTTCACAATGTTGAGTCTTCCTATCCATGAGCATAGTATATCCATTTATGTAGGTCTCGTTTGGTTTCTTGCAATAGTGTTTTGTAATTTTCTTTGCATAGGTCTTTTACATGCCTGATTTATTCCTAAGTATTTTATCTCTTTAGGGGCATATGTAATCAATTTTAAAAAGATCTTCATACAAAATGATGAAACATCCTTAATGATGTAAGGCTGGAAAACTTATCAATAAAGATCCATTTTTGAATACTTATTTTTTATATTCTATATATTTTGAGAATAATTTTGCATATGGATAGGTTCCTAACATTTACTGCATCATCTCATTCAACTCTTCCCTATTAATATGTACCGCTATTATCCACATATGACAGACAAGAAAACTGGCATGTAGAGTGTAATTTGGTCATGATCACAGAGATAATAACTAATGAAGCCAATATTCAAAGTCATTACCTGGCTCCAGAATCCTAGCTTTCAATCAGTGTGCTCTATGCCACTATAACTGCTAGATATAGTACATACTGTAGGATTTGCTATTATGTCTCAGAATGTACCACTTAGGGGTGTCTGGTCATGTTGGAATCTTAGCTAAAATTCAGAAATACTGAAAAATATTTTTCAGGGCCATTAAGCTGCTTGCTCAATAATGTTCTAGTTCTCTTCCTTCCAGACATTTCCCCATTCCCACAGTTAGGCAGGACCACGTGAATTGTTTTGACCCATGGATTAAAAACAAAAAAGACATCTGTCACTTCAGGGTGGAAGCCTTTTAGCTAGGCTGCAATTCTCCATTTTCTCCTCACAGGTGCTATGACGACCTGAAGACTCTATTGGTCTGGGTCCTTGACTGATGTTTGCATGAACCAGCATCTTCTACTCACCTATCGAGGGCACACAATACGAGCAAGAAATCTGTTGTGACTTAACCTACTGAGATCCTAGAATTGTTTATTAAAACATTATAGGCTTGTCCTCATGATCAACACTTTTATTTAATAGACAGGTTTTCCTGAAAATGATAAACAAAAGGGCCCTTTCTGAGATATGATAAGACAGAAACAACTGTGAAGTTTACAAAATGGTTATGTTCCGAAAGTTCATATCAAATCAGTTATTTGGGATTTAGAACACGGTTTTTCATAGGCTCACTTGATAAAGGGTCTGCAAAAGCTTATACAGACCATAATTTAAATGAAAAACAGTAGAAAATAATGGTGCCATTAAAAGTAATTGTTGAAATAATGTAAAACAAGAGATAGAAACTTGTAGATATTCTCAATACTTGTAAACCTTTCAAAATATTTTAGAGAAGCTGAATGCACTGCTCTCTACTGTATTTAATTTCTCCTCAAAATGCACATTTTCTCCCTTTCCTTGATCCTGGAACATCACTAAAAACCCGCTGCCGTTGAGTTGATTCTAAATCACAGTGACTCATCAGTAGGCATTTATTTTGCTTATTATGTATAACTGCCATTAATTTCACGGCTTGTAAATAGAATGATAAGGGCAAAATACAGAAAATCACTAAGCAAAAGGACATGTGAACACTTGAAAATTCAAAAGAGATTGCCTGGGTTAAAATTTAATGACTTGTTAGCAATGAAAGAGGGAAAAAATAGAAAGGGCATGACATACCGAATCCTTATTTACAAGAATATACTTTTTTCTCTCTATAACACTAGTTTAATGGGATTATGTGGCATACATTGTCTTGCAATTATTTTCTCTTAAAGTAATGACTTTAAAGTCTACTTATTAGTCCTCGGATAGATCAAAAGGTGTACACACATAGAAAAGAGCTGAGCAGTAACCAACTTGCTTGTTGCTTTTAATAATTATTCAAATCAGAACACCGTCGTACTATTATGCATTTTTAAGTTTATTCTCCAAGAAGATTTTTGTGGGTATTTTTATGAGGAATTTTATTTGGCCAATTATCTATTTTATTTACAATGGGGGGATAAGCCAAGAAATTACTAAGGCAGATCTAAAATGTATAAATAGAATCACAGCGTGTTTAATTAGTTTTTACAGGGCAACCAAGAATAGAGATAGAAACTTTTAAAGTCCTACATCTCCAGGTAAGAAATGTAAAGTTAGAATAATACCATCTGTTTAATATCGTTAGTATAGGAAATTCTGATGCTCCAGGAATTAATATTTCAAAGAAAATAATGAAGCAACACTATGAAAAAATGGCTTAGAATAGTTTTCGGTTGTTCTCCCTACTCAAAGCTTCCTCATTTCTCCACTGTATGAAGATTCCAAGATCATCACCACAGCTTAGTCACAGCTTAAACTTGCTGTATTTCTTAGGCAATTGTTTAAATATACGCAAATCTCTCTGGCTGTTTTGTCTCCTTTAGTGGTTTCCTCTTCCGACTCTTGTTCACCGATCTGACATTAGGAAAAATAAATAACCCTTACCTCTCCTGAGCTCTACACCCAATATCCTTATAAGATGTCTCCAAACCAATGCAAACCCACTGCTGTTGAGCCGATTCTAACTCACAGCGACCCGACAGGACAGAGTTGAACTGCCCTATAGGGTACTCAAGGCTATAAATCTTTCTGGAAGCAGATTGCCACATCTTTCTCTCACAGAGCAGCTGGTGGGTTTGAATTGCCGACCTTTTCGTGTTTAGCAGCTGAGCGTTTTAACCACTGCGCCACCAGAGCTCCAAGGTGTCTCAAGCATGTCTCAAACTAAATCCGTCACTTACTCCCTCAGACCACTTCCTTCAGACTTCTCTATTTCTCTTCCTGGCATTTGTATTCCAATACTCATTGAACTTTATGCCACTCTTCTCTCTCTCATTGACCATATCCAAACAGTAACCATGTGATAAATCTCTTTTGCCTCATATTCTTCTCTAATTGAGGTTTTCTTTACTTCTTGTCTTGCCTACTGCAACAGGCTACTGGTTTCCTCATCTTTAGACTCTACTTTTAGTCCACCAATACAGTAATATCAGATTAATTTCCCTATAACAGAGGGAAACATTCCCTGTAATGTTTCCCACTATCAACTATGTTAAGTATAAACACCTTAGCATAGTATTAAACTTCGTAATACCACATAAGACACAAACTTACTTTTCCAAACCTATCTCCCACTATTTCCTCAGTTATACTCTATGCCCTAGTTGAAATGGCGAGTTATTCTTCCTCGTACTGGCCTAACTTCATCTGTGCCTTAAGTAATGTTGATCACTTTATCTGAAATACTTTCTACAGTGTCTATCCTTCTTCCTTTGTAAGTATCGCCTTGTTAAAATGACAGTTTCCAATGTACGTCTCAAATGTTACCTTCTCTATCAAGAGTTTTCTAATTCTCTCCCTGCCAATGTGGGAACTTTCTCTGTCTTGAATTACAATAAATGTGCAGACTGAAAAACACTTTTCTATCTTACTTAGCACGGTGGCTAGCTACAGTGGGTTATCAACATCTTACTGAACTTATTAAATTGAATTGAACTGCACACACATTGCAGGGAAATAAAAATAATGTTACCTGTTTTCACAACAAAGACAATATCTACAAGAAAAGCATTTATACTCAGAGAAAGATCAGTCAGCAACACTTACAGAATGTTTACTTTGTACCAAAGAATAATAATAATAAGAAAAATGATAATAAGAGCTAACATTTATTAGAAAATACCATATGCCAGGTACTACTCTAAGTACTTTATGTTTAATATCTCATTTATTCCTCAAAAGAACTCTAAATTGATTATAATCATTATTCTCATTTTAGAGGGAAGGAATGCAAGTCAAAGAGTTTTTTGGTAACTTGCTCAAGGTCACATAGTCAGAAGTAAACAGTCACAATTCTAATAAGACTATCTGACTCCAGAAACTGAGTTCTAGAAGAAATTAAGAAAATATCTATGTATTGAATATGAAATCTTATATTCAAAAAATTACTATTTGTTAAAAGAAAATGAAATAGTTATCATGCAAGTAATTTTCAAAAACAATCTTTTGAATTATTTGGTTCCTCAGCATAACTTACAAGGTAAATATTTTATAAAAGCAGGTGGCTGAATACTAAACAAATCTACTAAACTATGAGTTCCTTCAGGACAAGGTCTGTAATATTTATCTTCATGCACTGAGAATCTGACCTAATGTTTGACACATAATTCCAATAGATACATGATAAATTGAGGGTCATATGAATGAAATTCAAGGCTCATCAATTTTAAAGTTTTCCTTTCCTCCTTAAGTATTTTTATTGCTTTGATTTACCACAAGCAAATTTTGAAAGTGCTCCTTAGTAGAGTTCTAAACTGTGTAACGTAAGTCCTACACAGTATTTGTTGCACTGAACAATGGAATAAACGCTCTTGTACTCACCAATGGACTACATTTTTTCTGATTCCTAGCTATAGAGTGAGAAAGAGTGGGGTGCTCTTCCCTAAAACTTATTTTTGGAGGGAGTTTTGAGACCTGTTTATGACTCTGTCTCATCTACTTAACCATGCAGTAGTTAATAAATCAAACTTCAGCAGCAGATGGGGACTCCATGAGATAATGTATATAAAAGCACACAGTAGCATTTAAGAAATGCAAACTATTAGAATTATAAAGATGGTGTCAATAAGACATTGGATTAATAGATATCATATAGCTAAGAATAAACTTAATTTTATTCCACTACTTAAGATTAAATTACTATCAGTAACTTATAAATATTTGAATATAGAAAAGCTAAAAAAAAAAAATTAAGAAAAAAGAATGAAACTGCAGAACTAAAACAAAGGAACAAAGTCTTAAAAGATGAGTAAGAATTTGCTCTCTGGTGAAGGCAGGCAATGACATTCCAAGTAGAGGTAAAAGCAGGCAGAGAAGCACTTAGGCATAAAAAAGCTTGTGTGAGGAACTGCAAATGCTTCAGTGCAGCCACCCGAAGAAAACCAGTTGCCACTGAGTCACATACGACTCACGGTGACCCTATGTGTGTCAGCAGCAGGAGTAATACACACGGGATTTTCGATGGTGGATTTTTTATAAGTAGATCACTAGGCCTTTCTTCCCAGGCACCTCTGGGTAGATCTGAACCACCGGCCTGTTGGTTAGCAGTAGAACACGCCAACTACTTATACCACCCAGGGACCCAGTACGGTCATAGTATAAAGTATAGATTGGGGAGTGGCAGGAATCTATAAAGACAGACACTGGACAGATCCTAAAGGGCTTTCGATGCTCTGTTAAGAAGGTTAATATCATGTATGAGAGCACAGGAGAGTTAACTCTTGAATTCTTTCTAGCTACACAGACCTTGGAAACCCTGGTGGCATAGTGGTCAAGTGTTATAGTTGCTAACCAAATGGTCGGTAGTTTGAATCCACCTGACGCTCCCTGGGAACTCTATGGGGCAGTTCTACTCTGTCCTATAGGGTCACTATGAGTCAGGATTGACTTGAGGGCAATGGGCTTGGTTTTCATGGTTTATAAAGATGTTATTAATACCTAAAAGAAAACTTTAACTTATAAGTTGTATCCTTCAATACAGTATTTTCTAACTCATGCTATACAAAAATGCCTTTTTTTTTTTACTTAACAATGACAAAAAGGCTCCACATATTCATGTATTTGTAAACAGTACTTAAAAAGCATGGAAGAATATGAGAACATAAATGACATCTGCTTTTTAAAAATATGCTGACCAAAAAAAAACAAATCTGTTGCTGTCGAGTCAATTCCAACTCATAGTGACTCTACAGGACTAAGTAGAACAGCCCCATAGAGTTTCCAAGAACAGCCTGGTGGATTCAAACTGTCAACCTTTTGGTTACAGCTGTAGCTCTTAACCACTGCGCCACCAGGGTTTCTAAAATATGCTGAAGAGAAAATAATTTTCCCTTCTTGTTCCCTGGTAGTACTTGCATACCTTCGCTTTGGTTTAATATGGGTAAATGAAGTCAAAGGTTTAGAAGTTTCTATTCCATTTCATTTCACAGTACTGTGGAAATCCTGGCACAGATCATTATCATTAATTTATTCTGCTTATTTTTATGATTCAGTTCCCACAGTCCCAATCAAAGGCCACGTTCAGAATGCTTTCTTGTCCAGCAGGCTATCTAACACAGAACTCAATCTTCCACTAAGGATGGAAAGCCCAAGCAACACTACTGTTCGTTTTCAAAAAGCATACCTAGAAGTGCAGTGAGTTTGGGAAGCAGTCCAACTTGTACCATCTTATTTCTCAGTCCTGTGTCAAAGGACAGATTCAGTAAAAGCCGAAGGGTGATATTCAGCAGGTCTTCATGCTCACAAGGTATCATTTTTACCAGTTTTTCAACAATATCCATTTCCACCTATGTAAAATAATAATATAAACGCAGTGAGGTTCTGTAGCAAAACAAGACAAAAAGATTACAAGTATCTATTTTCCTTTGTTTTTACCATACTGTAGATCTATTTTATAAGTAATTATGTCCTAATCTATATATTCCTATTTTAATCTATAAACTTCCATGAAATAAAACTTTTGAGGAGAAAAGACATATTCCCACATCTTCCCCTCTTTCCCCTCCCTTCCTCATTTAACAGCTTCAGCTAGAACACAAAATACATTTGATCCTTGAAAACACTCTATGTTACTGAACACCATCGGCTAAGTGCTAGGCCTTGGGCTAAATCAAACAAGACCTGGTCTTGGCCTTCATGGATTATATGGTCTAAAAAGAGAGCGGACAGGTATGACACATAATTAAAACACAACGTGATGAAAAAAGAAATGTGTGAAGTGCTTTGGAAGCTACCTGGAGGGAACTACTAACCAACCTAGAAAAACAGGAGACTTCAAGTTAGGAACAAAGATGAATAAGAATTTGTGCTCTGGTGAAGAAAGGCAATGACGTTCCAGGAAGAGGGAAAACAGGTGGAGAAGCACTTAGGCATAAAAGAGCCTGTTTAGGGACATGCTTCAGTATGGCCATAACAGAAAGGGTATGTTGGGGAGTGGTAGGAGTCTATAAAAATAGACATCGGATAAATTATAAAGTGCTTTTAATGCTTATAGTAACGTTCAACATTATCCTATAGGCAGTAGAGTACCATGAGTGATTTTAGGGGCAGGCCTGATGTGGTCATCCTAGCACTAGATAAATAAATAAGCAAGCAAGCAAATAAATAAATTTACATATAATAAATGAATAAGTGGCACTGTATAGGACAGACCAGAATAGGTAGAAACCAAAGGCAGGCAGTTAGGAGTATATTGTATTAGACAGGTGAGATGTGATCTGGGTCTGAATCAAAGAAAGGATAAAGAACTTGAAGGGAAAAGAAAAATAATTTTAGAGGTATTTAGGATAAACAGTTAAAATAAAAGCACTTGGATGAGAAGATGGAAGCACTCAGGATGACTCTCAGGATTCGCTTGGCCAATGTGTTGGGGGTGTCTAAGATTACCCTGGGTTTGGTGATTTACTAGAAGACCCAAAGAACTCAGCATATGGGTGCACTTATGGCTATGATTCATTACAGTGAAAGGACAGAAAGCAAAACTGACAAAGGGAAAAGGCGTATAGGGTGAATTCCAGAGGAAACCAGGTACAAACTTCCAAGTCTCTCCTTATAGCCACAGAAGACATGCTTAATTCCTCTAGCATCAAACTGTGACAACACACGTGAAATGCTGCCTACAAGGGAAGCTCCTTAGTACTCAATGCTTGAAGTTTTATTGGGGCTAATCATATACACACTCCCTGCCTAAGAGGTACCAAAATTCCAAACTCTGAGAAGGAAAGAAGGCGTTCAGCGTAAACAGCATTGTTTTGACAAACACTTCAGGCAGCACACTAAACCACCCTCCTCAGTCAAGGAATTGTGGGAATACTCCAAAAACCCAAATTCCCACACACCAGCCATGATGAACCTTGCCAGCAGGCACTCCTAAGGATAGCAGTCTTAGGCCTACTTTCTACACAGTCAATAAGGTGGATGTAGGTGCCACTAGCCAAGACCTGTAAATGGAAAAGTGGGTCTAAAACAAAGCAGGACAGAAAGTAATTAGCTTAATTTTTGTTATGTTTAATCTGAGATAATACTGAGTGAATATCTGAAAATCTTACTACAAAACTCAGAAGAGATGTTGGGCTCCAAGTAGTAGCTGAAACTCTAGGATAGGGGTCAACAAACCGTGGCCAGTAGGCTTAATCTTGCTCACCATCTGTTTTAATACTACTCATTGCTAAGAATGGTTTGGGGTTTTACATTTTTAAATGGTTAAAAATAAAACAAAAGAAGAATAATATTTCATGACATTTGAAAATTTTATGAAATTCAGATTTCAGTTTCCATAAATAAAGTTTAACTGGAACACCGCCATGCTCATTTACATACCATCTATGGCTGCTTTCATAACATGCTTATGCACTGTTGCAACAGAGAAAATATGATATAAAAAAAAAAAAAAACACCAGGCCTAAAATACTGACTTTCTGGCCCTTTACAGTATGAGTTTGCCAACCTCTGCTTTAAAAAAAAACCCAAAACCAAACCCATTGCTGTCGAGTCCATTCCAACTCACAGCGACCCTACAGGACAGAGTGGAACTGCCCCATAGAGTTTCCAAGGAGCGACTGGTGGATTCAAACCTTCGACCTTCTGATTAGCAGCAGTAGCTTTAGGGTATGATAAAATTGCTTTAGGAGGCTTTGCTTTAGAGTGAAAAAATCATAGAGGACAGAAGTTATTTGGTAATGTAAGCCCTGCATTCATATTTTTAAGGGTAGCAACACCAGGAAAATTTGGTTATAAAAACACTTCTCATTGTTATTTACAAAACAATGGCTAAAAAGGAGAAAAAAATCTATGTAAGTACATATTTTATTTTTGTATCATTACCAACCTATTACCCCATTGCCAATGAGTTGATTTCAACTCATAGCGACCCTATAGGACGGAGTAGAACTGTCTCATAGGGTTTCCAAGGCTGGAATCTTTAGGGGAACAGACTGCTCATCTTTCTCCCATTCAGCAGCTTGGTGGGTTCGAACCACCAACCTTTTCAGTTAGTAGCCAAGCGTTTAACCATGCTCCACCAAGGCTCCTTATCATTACCAAAGAATTTATAAAAATTTTCACTCTACTTTTTTTTTCATGGGAAGTCTAAAGCATTTATTTAGACCATCCTTTTCATATCTTCATTGCTACCCTTAACTGACGTCATAAAAATCACATTAGTAATCGAACCCTCATTATACTTTAATCCTCTTCATTCCATGCCAAAGGGATAAACGTAAATTTTTTTTTACGTTAAATTGATAAATCCATGACTAACTCTTCCTTCACACTTACACCTATACTCCATAGCCACCCCACAGTCGGACTCTAGGGTTCTCCACTAAAGAGGACAAATCTATCTCCACAGGCTAATTTTGTTTCTCTCTTGTATTAGGCCTTCTCAGAAGCCTGGGTCTATCATTGATTCGTTAACTTTCTAGAATAATTACCACAGAGGAAAACTCCTATTTGTTACATTTATAAAAAAGTATAATTCTATCACTAGCTCCATTGATCACAGCAGATAACTATTTTCCAGCTTTATTTATTTACTTATTTCTTGACTAAGCACTGGATACAGATCGGTGAACAAAAAAGAAATGGTTCATGAAATTTATGTTCCAGAGGGGGTTAAATACAGCATAGAAGCAATTATAAAGTTATTTAATGATAACTGCATACCTATTATAAGAGAAAAAAGAACAGATAACCATGATGGCATATAAAGAGGTGGACCTGATAAAATCTCAGTGTGGGTAATTGTCAAGAAAGGCTTCTCTGAGGAAAGATAACCTTGCAGACGCACAGAAGTTACCTGAAGTAAGTAAGAGGGGAGAGAAAGAGTGGTCTAGATGGAAAAAAAAAAAAGGTGCAAAGGCCCTGGCAAGAGATGAAAAATAGGGCATTCAAGCAACTCTTCAGAAACTGTCATTCTGATTACAGTGTGGAGAATGGATTGGAAGGATGGAAGTAGTAAGATTAAGACACTATCACAGTAGTCAGGTAGAAGAATTAGTGATTAAGAAAAGTAGGTAGAGCTTCAAACTTCCTCTTAGGATTTAAAAAGCTGGAAAGAATGTGGTTCCCACTCTAACCAAATAACTTACAAAACTGTACCTTTTTTCGAACCCTCAGAGAGCTGAGGTATCACAGCAATCAACTAGCCTGACATCTAAAGAGAACAGGCAACCCAAAGGAGATAGGCCATGAGCACGAACTTACATAGGGCAAAGCACTGGAGGAAGATGGAACTGCCATAGATGCAATTAAGACTGCAGCTAAAAAATTTACGCAAATTACTGAAGCGTGAACTAGGCTGAGACTATAGAACCCTGAAACTACAGATGCTCAGGGAGTCTATACCCACTTACGGGCTCTTTTCCATGGACCTCATCAGAAGTTCATGAGAAGGACTAGGGACAGGACAAGAGATGAAAGACAACTTCTCTCAGTTGTGTGCATCTGGGGGAGGGCACAGCTGCCACCTGGGAAAGGGTACAAAACCTAATGCAGATTCTTTGCTCTTATGTCTCCTACAAAAGATACAGGCCACTTGAGAAAGGTCAGTGAATCCTGTCACACCTAAAACACAAGGGAAGACCCACTGCAGCTGAGAGACAGAACGAGTAAAGTCCTCTGCTACTGGGGAAACGTGGGCAGGATGACTTATCAAGACCCATACCCAAGACCATGAACACAGGGCCAGCCTAAGTCAAAACAATGAAGAATACCATAATGAAAGACAAACCATTGTCAAGAGACAAAGCAATCAACAGAACTAGACTATAGGTGTCTTAGTTACCCACTGCTGTTTCAACAGAAATATCACAAGTGTGTGGCTTTTAACAGCTCAACCGGACTAGCAAGAGCCAAGTAACAAATGTTGCTGTGTGCCACTGAGTCAATTTCTATTCATAGCAACCCTACAGGGCAGGGTATAACTGCCCCATAGGGTTTCCAAGGCTTTAATCTTTCTTTTTTTTCATTTGTGCTTTAGGTGAAAGTTTATAGCTCCCATTAATTTGTCATACAAAGTTATTCACACATTGTTATGTGACACTAGTTGCAATCCCTATAATGTGACAGCACACTCCCCCTTTCCACCCTAGGTTTCCGTTATTCATCCAACCAGCTCTTGTACTTTTCTGCCTTCTCATCCTACCTGCGGACAAGTGCTGCCCATTTGGTTTCGTGTATCTGCTTCAACTAAGAGGCACACTCTTCACAAGTATTATTTTATGTTTTATAGTTCTATCTAATCTTTGTCTGAAGGAAAAGTGGGCTTCAGGAATGGTTTTAGTTCTGGGTTAACAGAGAGTCTTGGGGCCATGGCTTTGGGAGTTCCTCCAGTCTCAGTCAGGACATTAAGTCTGATCTTTTTATGTGAACTTCAGTTCTGCTCCACATTTTTTTCTGTTCTGTCAGGGACTCTCTATTTTCTGTTGGGGCAGTCACTGGTGGTAGCCGGGCACCATCTAGTTCTTCTGGCATCAGGCTGATGGAATCTCTGGTTTATGTGGTCTTTTGTCTCTTGGGCTAATATTTTCCTTGTGTCTTTGGTGTTCTTCAGTCTCCATTGCTCCAGGTGGGTTGGGACCAATTGAAGCATCTTAGATGGCCTCTCATAAGCTTTTTTTTTTTTTTTTATAATAACTTTTATTAAGCTTCAAGTGAACGTTTACAAATCCAATCAGTCTGTCACATATAAGTTTACATACATCTCACTCCCTACTCCCACTTACTCTCCCCGTCTTGAGTCAGCCCTTTCAGTCTCTCCTTTCTTGACAATTTTGCCGGCTTCCCTCTCTCTCTATCCTCCCATCCCCCCTCCAGGCAAGAGTTGCCAACACAATCTCAAGTGTCCACCTGATATAATTAGCTCACTCTTCATCAGCATCTCTCTCCCACCCGCTGACCAGTCCCTTTCATTTCTGATGAGTTGTCTTCGGGGATGGTTCCTGTCCTGTGTCAACTGAAGGTCTGGGGAGCATGGCCGCCGGGATTCCTCCAGTCTCAGTCAGACCATTAAGTTTGGTCTTGTTATGAGAATTTGGGGTCTGCATCCCACTGATCTCCTGCTCCCTCAGGGGTCCTCTGCTGAGCTCCCTGTCAGGGCAGTCATCGATTGTGGCCGGGCACCAACTAGTTCTTCTGGTCTCAGGATGATGTAGGTCTCTGGTTCATGTGGCCCTTTCTGTCTCTTCTCATAAGCTTTTAAGACTGCATATGCCACTCACCAAAGTGGGATGCAGAACATTTTCTTAATCAAATTTTTTATGCCAACTGACCTAGACACCCCCTGAAACCATGGTCCCCAGCCCCTAGTCCCAGCTACTCTGTCCCACAAAGTGTTGTGTTGTGTTCAGGAAACTTAGCTTTTGGTTTAGTATAGTTGTGCTGACTTCCCCTGTATTGTGTGTCCTTCCCTTCACCTAAGATGATCTTTATGAAAGCAGATTGCCACATCTTTCTCCCATGCAGTGGGCTGGTGGGTTTGAACTGACAACCTTTCAGTTAGCAGCCAAGTGCCTAACCACTGTGCCACCAGGGATCCTAAGTAACAAATAATGGCAGTATATTACTTGGGGTAAGTTGAAGAATAAGAACAGGTATCCTTTCTAGAGCACAAGCACACCAGGAAAGCCTAAAGCTTAGTATAGGCTACAAACACTGAGAAAAAATCCTCTGGCATACAACCAGCCACCCTTTCCCCACCACTTTTTATAGGTGATGCTTGAAGAATTTGAAGCTGATGATCTACTGAGGGTAACAAAATCCAGCTAAACTCCTAAGGAGAATGACTTAATCCCCTGCATTACAGGCCTTACAAAAAAAAAAAAAGCTCTGAACATTTCCAGACACAAACAGTATTCATCTCAGTCTCTACTGATCTACACGATATTCAACTTTCAACAAAAAATTATGAGTACAAGAAAGAGTAAGAAAAACAAACCATAGTTAAGAGACAAAGCAATAACAGAACCAGACTCAGTGACTTAGTTATCTAGTGCTACTATAACAGAAATACCACAAGTGGGTGGCTTTAACAAACAGCAATTTTTTCTTTCACAGTTTAGGAGGCTAGAAGTCCGAACTCAGGAGACCAGCTCCAGGGGAAGGCTTTCTCTCTGTGTTGGCTCTGGGGAAAGGTCCTTGTCATCAATCTTCCCCTGGTCTAGAAGCTTCTCAGCACAGGGAACCCAGGTCCAAAGGACGCGCTCCACTGCAGGCTCTATTTGCTTAGTGGTAATTTTTTTTAATGGAGGTCCCTCTCCTCTCTGCTTGGTTCTTTTATATCTCAAAAGAGGTTGACTCAAGATACAACTTAATCCTGTAGATTGATTCCTGCCTCATTAACATAACTGCCAGGAATCCTGCCTCATTAACATCATAGAGGTTAGGATTTATAACACACTAGATCACAAAATGGCAGATAACCAGACAATACTGGGAATCATGGCCTAGCCAAGTTGACACACATATTTTGGGGGACATAATTCAATCCATAACATTACGCCCCCTACCCCCGAGAATTCATGTCCTTCCTTGCCACATGAAAACACATTTACCCCATCATATCATCTCAAATGTCTTAAATCAACTCTAGGTCCAAATTTCATCTTGGGGCAAAATTCCTCTTCATCTGTGAAATTTAGGATACAAGATATCTGCTTCCAAAGTACAGTGGTGGAACAGGTACAAGGTAGACATTTACATTACAAATGGGAGAAACTGGAGGGAAAGAAGGGATAACAGGAACCAAGCAATTCAGCAGAACATATTACATTAGCTCTCAAGGTTTGAAAACAGTCCTGTTTTCTGAGACCATTTAGACAATGGCCCTGCCTTCCAGACTCTGGGTTTTGGCCACATTCTCCAGATTCTGGGTGGAGAGCCCTTGGCCTGGGCTTCAGCTCTGCCTCCTAGGCCCACTGGAATGGCAAGTCTGCTCTCTTGCATTTGGGTAGCCTGCACCATTCTCCTAGTCTGTCCAAGTGGTTACCTTACCCCCTTGGCCCTGGCAGCCCCCTTTCATCTGCCCCTTGGGCACAGCAGCCCCACCCCCTCAGTTTTGAGTGGTGGATCTGGCCCCATTCTGCTGGCACTCATGAAAGGCAACTCCACTTTCTGGAACCAAGTTGGTGAAAATCTTACTCTTTGAAACGCAGGAGGCTAGGGCCCAACCCTTTGAGACCAGCAGGCCATGGTTTCACCTTTTGAGACCCCAGAGGTCGTGACTCTACCTTTTGAGACCGAGGCAGCTCTGCTTCCTGTATTCCTTGTCCCTTCAGCTTCTGTTTCCTGGTTCCTTGGCCTCTTGGCCCCTTGAGCCCCAGGGCCAGCTGGCATCTGTCCTGCTTGGGCAAGCATTCCAAAGCTCTTTAGCTCTACTGATAAGTGCCCGGAGGTACCCAACTCCGCCAATAAACCTTGGCAGGAAGGCACTCTCTGTGGGCAGGTTCCTACACTGTCTCATGCTGGTCGCCTGGTTCTGCTGCTGCTGTTTCTCTGCTGTTGCTTCTTATCATCTGCGCTGTCTTCAATGTCACGTCCCTCCTCACTTCCTTCTGAGCCCCCACCAGATTGTCTTTGACATCCATAATTTCACCAATAGTCTTTTCAAGGCAATCTAGACTTCTACTACTAGGCACTTCCAAATTCGTCTAGCCTCTACCCATTACTCAATTCCAAAACTGCTTTCACATTGTAGGTATCTGTTACAGCAGCACCCACTCTTGGCACCAAATTTTGTCTTAGTTCCCTAGTGCTACTGTAAGAGAAATAGCACAAGTGGATGACCTTAAAAAACAGAAATTCACTCACAGTTCTGGCAACTAGAAGTCAAAATTCAGGGCACCAGTTCCAGGGGAAAGCTTTCTCTCTCTGTTGGCCCTGAGGAAAGGTCTTTGTTAGCAATCTTCCCCTGGTCTAGGAGCTTCTCAGTGCAGGGACACCAGGTCCAAAGGACACGCTCCACTGCTGGCTCTACCTGCTTGGTGGCAATGACTCTTCTCTACTCGACTCTCTCTTTTATATCTCAAAAGAGGTTGAATCAAAGTACAATCCAATCCTGCAGATTGAGTCCTGCATCATTAATATAACTGGCTCTAATCCTGCCTAATTAACACCACAGAGATTAGGATTTGCAACACACAAGATAAACACATGAGATCACAAAATGGTGGACAATCATGCAGTAATGGGAATCATGGCCTAGCCAAGTTGACACATTTTTGGAGGACACAACTCAATCCATAACAATGACTATTATTCAGATTTATACACCAACCACTAATGCCATAGATGAAGAAACTGAAGATTTTTACCAGCTTCTGAAGTCTGAAATTGATCAAGCATGCAATAAAAATGCACTGATAATTAATTACTAGTGATTAGAATGCAAAAGCTGGAAACAAAGGGTGAGTAGATAGGAAATAAGTCCTTGCTAATTTTTTTTTTTTTAATAGAAAGGACGCTGGAGATTGCATGATAGAATACTGCAGGAACAATAACTTATTCATTGCAAGCACCTTTTTTCAACAGTATAAACGGTGACCAAACACTTGGACCTCATTGGATGTAATACACAGGAATCAAACTGACTACATCTGTGGAAGGAGATGATGGAGATGCTCAATATCATCACTGAGAAAAAGCCAGAGGCCGACTGTAGAACAGACCATCAATTATTGCTCATGTGCAAATTTAAGCTGAAGCTGAATTTAAAAACAAATCCATGAGAGCCAAAATATGACCTTGAGTATATCCCATGTGAATTTAGAGACCATCTCAAGAATAGATCTGACAAACTGAACATTTATGATCAAAGACCAGATGAGTTATGGGATGAAATATGGGACATCCTATGTGGAGAAAGCAAAAGGTCACTAAAAAGACAGGAAAGAAAAGACCAGAATGGATTATAGAAGAGACTCTGAAACTTGCTCTTGAATGGAGGGCAGCTAAAGCCAACGGAAGAAATGTTGAAGTAAAAGAGCTGAACAGAAAATTCCAAGGGTAGCTTGAGAAAACTAAGTATTGTAATGAAAAGTGCAAAGACTTAGAGTTAGAAAAGCAAAAGGGAAGAACATGTCCAGCATTTCTCAAGCTGAAACAACAGAAAAAAAAAATTCAAGCCTTGAGTTGCTATACTGAAAGATTCCAGGGGCAAAATACTGAATAACACAGGAAGCATCAAAAGAAGACTGAAAGAATACACAGTCACTGTACCAAAATGAACTAGCTGACATTCAACCATCTGAAAAGGTAGCATATGATCAAGAACCAATGGTACTGAAGGAAGACGCCCAAGATGCATTGAAGGCACTGGTGAAAAACAAGCCTCCAGGAATTGACGGAATACCAACTGAGATGTCTCCACAAAAGGACGCAGCACCAGACATACGCACTCTTCTAAGTCAACAAATTTGGAAGACAGCTACTTGGCCAACTGACTGAAAGAGATCCCTATCTGTGCCCATTTCAAAGAAAAGTGGTCCAACAGAAAGTAGAAAATATTGAACAACATCATTAATATCGCACAGAAGTAAAACTTTGCTGAAGATCATTCAAAAGTGGTTGTAGCAGTATATCGACAGGCAACTGCCAGAAATTCAAGCTGGATTCACAGTAGGACATGGAATGAGGGATATCACTGCTCATGTCAGAAGGATACTGACTGAAAGCAGAGAATGCCAGAAAGATATTCACCTGTTTTCTTGGCTATGCAACAGCATTCGCTGTGTGGATCATAACAAATTACGGAAAACACGGCGAAAGAATGGGAATTCCAGAACACTTAATTGTACTCACGAGGAACCTGTACATAGACAAAGAGGCAGTAGTTTGAAAAGAACAAGGGGATACTGCATGGTTTCAAGTAAGAAAGGTATACGTCAGGGTTGTATTCTTTCACCATACTCATTCAATCTGTAGGCTGAGCAAATTATTCAAGAAAACAGATTTTATGAAGAAGACTGCAGCATTAGGATTCAAGGAAGATTAACAACCTGTGACGTGCGAATGACACAAACTTGCTTGCTGACAGCGAAGAGGACTTGAAGTACTGACTGATGAAAATCAAAGGCTACAGTGTTCAGTATGAATTACACCTCAATATAAAGAAATCAAAAATCCTCACAACTGGGCCAATATGCAAAATCATGATAAACGGAGAAAATATCGAAGTTGTCACGGATTTCATGTGACTTGGATCCATAATGAATGCCCATGGAAGCGGCAGTCAAGAAATCAAACAATGTATTACACTGGGCAAACATGCTGCAAAAGACCTCTTGAAAGTGTTCTAAAGCAAAGCTGTCATGTTGAAGATTAAGGTGTGCCTGACCCATGCCATGGTATTTTCAATTGTTTCACATGCATGCGAAAGCTGGACAATGAAATAAGACTGAAGAACTGATACCTCTGAATTATGGTCTTGGTGAAGAACACTGACTATACCATGGAATGACAGAGGAATGAACAAATCTGTCTCGGAAGAAGTATAGCCAGAATGCTCCTTAAAAGTGAGGATGGCAAGACCTATTCTCACATACTTTGGATGTGTTACCAGGAGGGACTAGTTCTTGGAGAAGAGCATCATGCTTGGTAAAGTAGAAAATCAGCGAAAGAGAGGAAGACCCTCAATGAGATGGATTGACACGGTGGCTGCAACAATGGGTTCAAGCATACCAATAATGGTGATGATGGCCCAGGACCAGGCAGCATTTTGTTCTGTTGTAAACAGGGTAGCTATGAGTCAGAACTGACTTGATGGCACAAAAGAGATAGATCAATAGAATTATCCAAACTGAACAAAAAAGGAATAAAAAAACTCAATAACATCTAAGAACTGTGAGACAATATAGAATAGACTAACATGTGTAATTAGAATAGAGTAGAAGAGAAAAAGAAAGGGACAGAAGAAATAATTAAAAAGGTAATGGCTATGCTAGGGACCCGAATACATGGCCTAAATATAATACAAACCATAATTAACGATGCACAAACATCAGAAGACAAACTAGATAACTGGGAGCTCCTAAAAATTAAACACTTATACTCATCAAAAGAATAGGAAGAGAACCTACAGAATGGAAAAAAAAATTTTGGCTACAACATATCCAAAAGGGCTTAATCTCTCAAATCTTTGAATACTTCAACACCTTAACAACAAAAAGACAAATAATCCAATAAGAAAAACGGGCAAAGGATATGAACAGATACTTCACCAAAGACATTCAGGCAGCTAACAGGCATATGAGGAAATGTTCGTGATCTTTAGGCATCATAGAAATGCAAATCAAAACTACAATAAGATACCATCTCACCCCAACGATACTGGCATGATTCAAAAAACAGAAAATAACAAATGTTGGAGAGGCTGCAGGGAGATTAGAACTCTTATGCACTGCTGGTTTAAAATGATACAACCACTACGGAAAACAATACGGTGCCTCCTTCAAAAGCTAGAAATAGAAATACCATATGATCCAGCAATCCTACTCCTTGGAATATATCCTAGAGAAATAAGAGCTGTCACACGAATAGACATATGCACACCCATGTTCACTGCGGCACTCTTACTATAGTAAAAAGCTAGAAACAACCTAAGTGCCCATCAACAGATGAATGGATAAACAAGTTATGTTACATACACACAGTGGAATACTACACAATGATAAAGAACAATGATGATTCCACAAAATATCTCACAACATGGCTGAATCTGGAGGGTATTATGCTGAGTGAAATAAGTCAATCACGAAAGGACAAATATGGCATGAGACCACTATCATAAAAAACCAAGAAAACTTTTCACACAGAATAAAACAATCTTTGCTGGTTAAGAGGAACGGGAAGGCTGGGGTGGGGAAATTGCTAACCAGATAGTAGACAAGTGGTAACTCTGGTGATGAGAAATACAATACACAATATAGGGAAAGTCTGAACAACTTTACCAAGGCAAAGTCGTAGAAGCTTCCTAGACACATCCAAACACCTTGAGGGATCAAGTTCCTAGGGCTGAAGGTTGTGGAACACTGTCTCAGAGGACATCTAGGTCAACTGGCATAACATAGTTCATAAAGAAAATGTTCTACATCTTACTTTGGTGAGTAGCATCTGGGGTTTTAAAAGCTTACGAGTGGCCATCTAAGATACATTTACTGGACCCATTCTACCCAGAGCAAAGCACAATGAAGAAAACCAAAGACAAGGAAAATATTAGTCCAAAGGCCTAATGAACCACATGAACCACAGCCTCCACCGGCCTGAGCCCAGAAGAACTAGATGGTGCCTGGCTACCACCACTTACTGCTCTGACAGAGATCACAGTAAAGGGTCCCCAGACAGAGTGGGAGAAAAATATAGAACAAAATTCAAATTCACAAAAAAAGACCAGACTTACTAGTCTGACAGAGACTGGAAGAACCCCCAAGACTATGGCCCCCAGGCACTCTGCTAATTCAGACTGAAACCAGTCCTGAAGTTCATCATTCAGCCAAAGATTAGGCGGCCCTCTAAAACAAACAATAGTACATGTAAGGAATGTGCTTCTCAGTTCAACCGAGTATATAAGACAAAATAGGGAATAACTGCCCAAAAACAAAGATGAACATGCCAGAAGGGACATGAAAACTGGCGGAATGGATATGAGGAACCTGGGGTAAAAACAGAAGAGTGAAGAGTACTGACACATTGTGGGGATTGCAACCAATGTCACAAAATAATTTACATATAAATTTTTGAACGAGAAGCTAATTCATGCTGTAAACCTTCACCTAAAACAGTATTAAAAAAAAAGATAATCACTGAGGATTTCCCAAAAATAATGAAAGATATCAAACCATAGATCCAAGCTCATAGAACCCCAAGCAAAATAAATAAACACAACACACACACTCACATACATGAACACATTCTTAGTCATATTATATTTATATTGCTGAAAACCAATGATAAAAGAGAAAATACTGAATGTAAGCAAAGAATAAAAGACTGATTACATATACAAAAGAAAGATAAGAATTATGGCAGCGTTCTTGTCAAAAACAATGAAAGCTAAAGTGACATTTATAAAGTGCTGGGAGAGAGGAACTGTCAACCTAGAATTCCGTATTCAGTGAAAATACATTAAAAAAATGAAATCAAAAGCTTCAATAAAACTGATAAACCACTAACTGGAATAACCTAGGAAAGAAAGGGAGAAGAAATAAATTACCAAAATCAGAATGAAACGGGAAAAAAATAATATGAGGCCTTCAGAGATTAAAGAGATAAGAAAGGAATAGTACAAAAGATTGTATGCCCATATATTCAACAATATAGATGAAATGAATAAATTCCTTAAGAGACACAACCACAAACCTACCATTCAAGAAATAGATAACCTGAATAGTCCTATATCTACTAAAGAAATTCACAGAAACTCCAGGCCCAGACAGCATTTACTGGCTAATTCTACCAAACATTTACAATAGAAATAACACAAGCATTAGAGCAAGATATTACAAGAAAACTGCAGACCAATAATCCCTCATAAGCACAGATACAAAAATCCTCAAAAATATGTTAGCTAATCAAAACTAAGGAATCATAAAAAGAGCAATATATGACCAAGTGATGTTAATGGGGCCCTGGTGGTACAACAGTTAAGTGCTTGGCTGGTAACTAAAAGGTGCGAACCCACTAGTTGCTCTGCAGGAGGAATAAGGTGCAAAGGCAATTCGGTGGAGAAAAGGACAGTCTTTCCAACAAATGATGCTGATACAACTGAGCATACATACTCAAAAGCATGAATCTTGATCCATACCTTTCACCATACACAAAATTAACTCTAACGGATGGATCACAGGCCAAAAAAACGCAAAGTAACAACTACCACCAAAAATACCTATAAAACTTCTTGAAGATAATATATAAAATTTTTGTGACTTTGGGTTGGGCAAAGATTTCTTAGCTATGACACCAAAAACTAATCCATTAAATTTTTTGCATGTATTATTGGACTTCATCAAAATTAGAAATTTCTATTCCTCATAAGAGAACGAAAGACAAGCCACAGACAAGGACAGAATACTCGCAAAATACATAAATGACAAAGGACTTGCATCCAGAATATAAAAAGAACTCTCAAAACTTAGTAGTAAGAAAACACAATCAAGCCAAGTGACATATACTGTCTCTGTTGTTCCTCTTAAAATCATACTCTAATATGATTTATTCCTATTTGTTATCCTACATTAATTTTATATAAGAAATACAACTCAATCTAAACCATTCATTGACAGATTTTTTTTTAAAGTAAACTAAATTTGCTTTAAAATACATAACTCCAAAAATCAAGGTCAGTATTAGTTCACATCTTCAGTAAAACAAACACTTGATTTAAATAAACAATACAACCTCACAAACAGATTAGCTATTCTCTTTAAAAACAAACAAACCAACCAGAAATGCCACAGGCTTCATCAGCTATTAATTATATTAGTACTGTATTTTTCTCTTCAAAAAGAAACATACTGGTTTTTATAACAAAACTTAATAAAACAACCTAGAGAGCTTGTTATTAATTTGCCTTTCCATTGCACCGAATGGAACATGAGATGTGCCATGTAGTCAAATCAGATGGTTAAACACTATACTCATTAATTTAACACAATGGTCTAATCACGTCTTTCCGGTTGATAAAAGCCCAATTACAATAGCTAAATTGAGTAACTGCCTCAATATGCAATTCCTTCTCAGTTCTATTTCTATAAAATGGAATTTATATTTAAGAGGTATTTTTATTAACTGTTCTATGTAGAATGACAGCTTACCAACAATCTGTCACCAAGTTGATTTCCGTTTTCAGTATTTCTGGAAGCCAAAATTTAAAAATCATTTATTGTCAACCATATTTTGTTTAAAAAAACATAAAGACTTTTAAAAATTATTGCCCTGAAGACAGGGAGAAAGAGTATGAGGCCTGTTACCTGGAATTCTGTTCCCTTAGGCAAGTCACCTAAGCTCTCTGGTCCTCTGCTACTTCATTTGCAAAATAAGGAGGCCACATTTACTATGTAAGGTCCAGTCAAGACCTAAAGATCCTGATTCCATAAGATGTCCATAAATAAAATGTATTTCTTCCATAAAAAAAGATTAGATGCATATTATTTATAGTAAAAATCTGGCTAATCAAATCATTCCTCCTCAATAAAAAATGAAGTCTGATGAGACAATTTCTATCATATTTCCAACTCTATCTTAGCTGGAAGTAATTTTAATAATAATCTTGAGAGATCATTTTTGACAGCATAAAGACATAAGAAATGCATTACTTAAACACAAATTTAATCCATACATAGCAGACACATACTGATGGCAAATCAATTTGAATCGTGAAAACCTACTAAAGGCAAACTTAATCTAAACTACATAAATGAAGACGATATTTCAACTTTACTGAAGCGGAAGAACCAATTCAGCCATAGCCTAACTACTCAAGGAATATATATATATATCACCATGTCATCATATCCTTCTTAGATATAAGATCAATGAAAACAGAAAACATGTTTTTGATTAGTTCCTGTAAGTAAAGTCAAACTCAAAGCAATATCAGGTACATAGTGAACATCAATAATTATGTACTAATGATGAAAATGACAGATGATACTAAATATCTGCAGGTAAAACAAAATCTCATATATTTCAACTATCAGAGTTCAAGTCACTTATTAAATTCTGATAAATCAGTTTCAGATTTTCAAAGAGCAAGTTATGTCATTCAACATACCACAAGCTACTTCCTAGTTGATTTTAAAAGAGAAAAAAATATCAGGCAGAAGTATTATATATTTAGACTAACAGAAAAAGAAACCACTTCTACTGATATTACACAGCCACATAATAATTCATATTAGCATACAGTTCTAAAAGCGGTCCTCAATGGAACTGTCAATGATCTAGCAATTCAATTTCTAGGCATCTACCCAAAGAAAATAATCAGAAATACAAACAAAGACATATGTACAAACATGTCCACTGAAGTGTAATACCTAAAACTGCTGACAAACATATGAAAAGGTATGGCTAATATACCATCTATTCAACATAACATTGTCCTTGCAAAGACTTCTTAATGACATGGAAAAAAGCAGATAAGAATTTATATTTTATCTTTCTGTATTATATATTTTTTCAAAAGAGGAAATACTACATATTTAACTTGCATTTCCCAAAGCCTACCATGTAAACATAATAAAGGATGGCAAAGAACTGTCAGGAGCCTACTCCAATAATTCAAACAGGAAATGAAGAAGGCCTAAAACTCCATTAAATGGAGAAAAGACAGTCCTTTTAACAAATGGTGCTGGCAAAACTGGATGTCCATATGCAAAAAAATGAACCAGGACCCATATCTCAGGCCATACACAAAAATTAATTCAAAAGCGATCAAAGACCTAAATATAAAACCAAAAAGTATAAAGATCATAGAAGAAAAAATAGGATCAATGCTATAGGCCCTAATACATGGCATTAATAGGATACAGACCATAACTAACAACACACAAACTCCAGAATATAAGCTAGATAACTGGGATCTTCTAAAAATTAGACACATACGCTCATCAAAGGACTTCACCAAAAGAGTAAAAAGAGAACCTACAGACTGGGAAAAAATTTTTGGCTATCACAAATCTGACAAAGTTCTAATCTCTAAAATCTACAGGAAAATCCAATATCTCTACAACAAAAAGACAAACAATCCAATCAAAAAATGGGAAAAGGAAATGAATGGGCACTTCAAAGAAAACATTCACACAGCTAACAGACACATGAGGAAATGCTCACTAACACAAGACATTAGGGAAATGCAAATCAAAAACACAATGAGAGAAAGGCAGAGCCAACATGATGCTATAGACAGAAGCACCACACCATCCCTCCACAGCAAAGACTCCAAAAACTAAGTAAAATAGAGAAAAATGTCAATCCTGGAACCCTAAGTATGAAATGAAGAAACAAAAGAACTCAACCAAGCACCAAATGGAATAAGAAACTGACAGAGAACAGAGAGCGAGGAGAGTTACTGAGCAGAGGTCCCTTATCAGCACATGCATCACGGATTCGCCGTGTTGCACTCCTGTCGGAGATCAGAAGACAGGAGTATGGGAAAGCAGCTTAATGGAGCTTCCAGTAGGAGAGAGAGCAACTGCTGGAGCTGACCTGCTGCACCATAGCTGAGTGACTGTCCCTGCCCACTGCATGAGGAAGTGAAAAGTATCGTGCCCACGGAGGAGCAAACAACAAAAAATGCACAGCCCGCTGGCTCAGACATAACCAAATAAAACAAAAAACAAACAAATCAATAAATGAAGAAAATAAATACTGGATGTCCTGAACACAGCAGACAATACCAAAACATATAAAAAAACAGAACAGGATGGTTCCGATAGGTGTCCAAAATAAAACACCAGGTGACTTTCCAGAAAAAAAGGCACTGGAACTACCTGATAAGGAATTGAAATTTCTAATATTCAGAGCTATCCAAGAACTGAAGCAAAAAGTAAACAAAAATGAGGGAAAAAATAGACAAATTCATGGAAAAGGAAGACTAAATAATGGAAAATACAGACAAAATGGAAGAATTCAAGAAAATAACACAGGAAAAAAAGTCAAAATAAACTCACAACTAGAAATCACACAAAAACAGCAATTAGAAATCCAAAAGATAAACAACAAAATTTCAGAATGGACAGTGTCACAGAAGGTCTGAGGAGCAGGTTTGAAGCAATGGAAGACAGGATACGTGAAATTGAAGACAAATACCTGGATACCACTTTGAGCAAAAAAAAAGAACAAAGAAAAATGAAGAAACCCTGAGAATGATGTGGGATTCAATCAAAAGCGAAAATATGAGAGTGACCGGAGTTCCAGAACAGATGGAGAAAACTAAAAACACAGAGAGGATCCGCGAAGAATTACTGACAGAAAATTTTCCTAAATCATGAAAGATGAAAAGCTGACCATCCAAAAAGCTCAACAAAGCCTATATAGGTTCCCAGTACCCATTAGACACCCCCCGAAAAATCACTAAGGCATATCATAATCACACTAGCTAAAATGAAAGAGAAAGAAAGAATCCTGAGAGCAGCTTGAGAAAAGCGAAAAGTAACAGACGGAGGGGAAACAATAAGACTAAAATCTGATTACTTGGCAGAAATCATGCAGGCAAGAAGGCAATGGTATGACATATAAAAAACCTTGAAAGACAAAAATTGTTAACCAACAATAATATATCTTACAAAACTCCTGTTCAAATATTATGGTGAAATAAGGACACTTTCAGATAAACAGAAATTAAGGGAATATATAAAAACCAAACCAAACTTACAAGAACTATTAAAGGCAGTTTTTCAGTTTGAGAACAAACAACATCAGACCACTGCCTGAATCTAGGATGGAAGATCGCACCAGCTAGATACCAACCTAGGAAATGAACTCTCAAGGACGAGTCAAAACTAAAAGATTTACAACAGAGAACTACAGAGGTTAATCTGTGAATGACAGCAAAATCATAACAATAAAAAAGGGAATAAACAGTGTAGGCATAGAACTAATGAAGAGGAAGGCAAGGCAATATCAAGTAATAAAAGACTAGTTCAAACTTAGGAAGATAACGGAAAATTCCAAGGTAACCACAAGGAAAGTTAACAAACCTATTCAACAAAATAAAGAAAAACAAAGTCTCAGTAAAAACAAAATCTACAAAAACAAAAGAAATGAAAAAAAAAATCCATGAACACAAGAAAGAGGAACAAAGAAAATGCCAGCAAAACAAAACAAACAAAAAAACCCTACAAAACAACAGCAATAAGCTCACATCAATAACTACACTGAACGTAAATGGCCTAAATGCACCCATAAAGAGACAGAGAGTGACAGAATGGATTAAAAAAATAGGATACATCAATATACTGTTTAGAAAAAAGAAAAATATATATCAACTAAACAGCTACCAAAAAAGCAGGAGTGGCAACACTAATCTCAGACAAAATAGACTTTAAAACAAAACTCACCATGAAAGTCAGAGAAGGGAATTATATAATGATTAAAGGGATGATTTATCATGAAGACATAACCACAATAAATACCTACACACCCAATTACAGGGCTCCAAAATTCATAAAACAAACTAACAGCAACAAAAAGAGAAATTGATAGTTAAACAGTAATACTAGGAGACTTCAACCCACCACTCTCGGCAAAGGACAGAACATCAAGAAAGAAACTCAACAGAGATATAAAAGATCTAAAGGCCAGTCAGCCAACTAGAATTCATAGACATATACAGAACACTCCATCCAACAGCTGCAAAGTACACATTCTTTTCCAATGCACATGGAACATTCTCCAGAAGACCACATCTTAGGCCACAGAGCAACTCTCAACAAAATCCAAAACAGCAAAATAATACAAAGTATCTTCTCTAACCACAATGCCATCAAAGTAGAAATTAACAACAGGAAAAGCAAGAAAAAAAAAATTGCATGGAAACTGAATAACATCCTGCTTAAAAATCACTGAGTAACAGAAGAAATCAAAGATAGAATTAAAAAATTCCTACAGCAAAGTCCAACACCCATTTATGATAAAAACTCAAAGCAAAATAGGAATAGAAGGTGAATTCCTCAACATAATAATGGCACTTATACAAAGCCACCCCTACGTGTCTGTCACTCTGTCCTACTGTAGGGGCTTGCATGTTGCTGTGATGCTGGAAGCTATGCCACCGGTATTCAGATACCAGCAGGGTCACCCATGGTGGACAAGTTTCAGCTGAGCTTCTAGGCTAAGAAAGACTAGGAAGAAGGACCCAGCAATCTACTTCTGAAAAGAATTAAAAAAAACAGTGAAAATCTTATAAACAGCAGCGGAACACTGTCTGACATACTGCTGAAAGATGATCCCCCTGGTTGGAAGGGACTCAAAAGACGACTAGGGAAGAGCTGCCTTCTCAAGGTAGAGTCAACCTTAATGATGTGAATGGAGTCAAGCCTTCAGGAGCTTCATTTAATGATGTGGCATGACTCAAAATGAGAGTAAAAGGCTGTGAACATCCAATAATAATTAGAACATGGAATGTAGAAGTATGAATCTAGAAAAACTGGAAATCATTGAAAATGAAATGGAACACATTAAGATCGATATTCTAGGCATTAGTGAACTGAAATGGACTGGTATAGGCCATTCTGAATCACATAATTGTATGGTCTACAATGCCAGGAATGACAACTTGAAGAGGAATGGCACTGCATTCATAGTCAAAAAGAACATTTCAAGATCTATCCTGAAGTACAATGCTGTCAGTGAAGAGAAAATTTCCATTAGCCTACAAGGAAGATCAGTTAATATGACTATTATTCAAATTTACATGCCAACCATTAAGGACAAAGATGAAGAAATTAAAGATTTTTACTAGCTTCTGCAGTCTGGAATTGAATGAACATGAAATCAGGATGCATTGATAATTACTGGTGATTGGAAGGCAAAAGTTGGAAACTAAGAAGAAGGATCGGCAGTTGGAAAATATGGCCTTGGGGATAGAAACGATGCCAGAGTGCATGATAGAATTTTGCAAGACCAACAAATTCTTCACTGCAAATACCTTTCTTCACCGAAATAAACAACTACTATATACACGGACCTCGCTGGGTGGAATACACAGGAATCAAATTGACGACATCTGTAGAAAGAGACAATGGAAAAGCTCCATAACATCAGTCAGAACGAGGCCAGGGGCTAAATGTGGAACAGACCACCAACTGCTGCTATGCAAGTTCAAGTTGAAAGTGAAGAAAATTAGAACAAATCCACAAGAGCCAAAGTATGACCTTGAGTATATCCCACTTGAATTTAGACACCATCTCAAGAATAGATTTGACAGGTTGAACACTAATGATTGAAGACCAGGTGAGTTGTGCAAGGACATAATATGTGAAGAAATCAAGAAGTCATTAAAAAGACAGGAAAGAAGGAAAAGGCCAAAATGGATGTCAGAAGAGACTCTGAAAAATGCTCTTGAATGTAGAGCAGCTAAAGCAACAGGAAGAAATGAAGTAAGACAGCTGAACAGAAGATTTCAAAGGGCAGCTCAAGAAGACAATGTAAAGTCTTATAATGACATGTGCAAAGAGGTGGAAACAGAAAACCAAAAGGGAAGAACATGCTTGGCATTTCTGAAGCTGAAAGAACTGAAGAAAAAAATTCAAGTCTTGAAACGCAATAGTGAAGGATTCTACGGGCGAAAATATTACACAACACAGGAAGCATCGAAAGAAGACGGAAGGAGTACATGAAGGCCTGATACCAAAAACAACTGGTCAATGTTCCACCATTTCAAGAGGTAGCACATGATCAGAAGCCAATGGTACTGAAGGAAGAAGTCCAAGCTGCACTGAAGGCATAGGCAAAAAACAAGGTTCCAAGAATTGACAGAAGTGCTCATTTGTCTATGCCAAGAAATTCTGAAGATAGCTACATGGCCAACCGACTGCAAGAGATCCATATTTATGACTATTTCCAAGAAAGGTGCTCCAACCAAAATGCGGAAATTATAGAACAATATCATTAACATAACATACAAGCAAAATTTGGCTAAAGATCATTCAAAAGCGTCTGCAGCAGTATACTGACAGGGAACTGCCAGAAACTCAGTCTGGATTCAGAAAAGGACATAGAACCAGGGATATCATTGCTAATGTCAGGTGGATCCCGGCCAAAAGCAGAAAATACCAGAAGGATGTTTACTGATATTTTATTGACTTTGCAAAGGCATTCAACTGTGTGGATCATAACAAATTATGGATAACTGTGAAGAATGGGAATTCCAGAACACTGAATTGTGCTCATGAGGAACCTTACAGAGACCAAGAGGCAGTTGTTCAGACAGAACAAGGGGATACTGATTGGTTTAAAGTCAGGAAAGGTGGGGGTCAGGGTTGTATCCTCTCACCATATCTATTCAATCTGTATGTTGAGGAAATAATTTGAGAAGTTGCACTATATGAAGAAAAATGGGGTATTAGGATTGGAGGAAGACTCATTACCAGCATTACACAGATGACATAACCTCGCTGCTGAAAGTGAAGAGGACTTGAAGCACTTAGTGAAAATCAAAGATCACAGCCTTTAGTATGGATTATACCTCAACATAAAGAAAACAAAAATCCTCACAACTGGACCAATAGCAAAATCATGATAAACAGAGAAAAGACTGAAATGGTTAAGGATTTCATTTTACTTGTATCCACAATCAACATCCAGGGAAGCAGCAGCCGAGAAATCAAAAGATGCATTGCATTGGGCAAATCTGCCAGAAAGGACCTCTTTAAAGTGTTGCAAAGCAAAGATGTCGCCTTCAAGACTAAGGTTTGCCTGCCCAAGCCATGGTATTTTCAATCACATCATATGTATGCAAAAGCTGAACAAAGAATAAGAAACACCGAAGAACTGACACCTTCGAACTGTGGTGTTTGCAAAGAATATTCAATATACAACGGACTGTGAAAAGAACGAACAAATCTGTCTCATAAGAAGTACAATCAAAATGCTCCTTAGAAGCAAGGATGGCGAGGCTGCGTCTTACATACATCGGACACACTTGCTACGGTCAGCAGAAAAGTGGAAGATCCTCAATGAGACGGATTGACATAGCGGCTACAATAATGGGCTCAAGCATAACAATGATTGTGAGCATGGTGCAGGACTGGGCAGTGTTTCGTTTGATGGCACCTAACAACAACAGCATACAAAGCCGACAGCCAACGTCATCCTAAGTGGAGAGAGTCTGAAAACATTCCCCTTGAGAACGGGAAGCGGTCAAGGATGCCCTTTACTACCATTCTTATTCAACACTGTACTGGAGGTCCTATGCAGAGCAATAAGACAAGAGAAAGAACTAAAGGTCATCCCAATTGGTAAGGAAGAAGTAAAAGTATCTCTATTTGCAGATGCATGATCTTATACACAGAAAACCCCAAAGAATCCACAAGAACACTACTGGAACTACTAGAAAGATTTCAGCAAAGAATCAGGATACAAGATAAACATACAAAATCTGTTGGATTCCTCTACACCAACAAAGTGAACTTCGAAGAGGAAATTACCAAATGAATACCATTTACAATAGCCCCTAAGAAGATAAAATACGCAGGAATAAATCTAACCAGAGTCATAAAGGACCTATACAAAGAAAACTACAAGACGCTATTGCAAGAAACTGAAAGAGACCTACATAAGTGGAAAAATATGCCTCGTTCATGGACTGGAAGACTAAACATAGTGAAAATGTCGATTTTGACCAAATTGATCTACAGATACAATGCAATCTCAATCTAAATTCTAACAACATTTTTTAATGAGGTGGAGAAACAAAGCACCAACTTCATTTGGAAAGGGGAAAGACCCTGGATAAGTAAAGCATTATTGAAGAAGAAGAAAAGGGGGAGGCCTCACACTACTTGATTTTAGAATCTATTTTACTGCCACAGTAGTCAAAACAGCCTGGTACTGGTACAACAACACATACATAGACCAATGGAACAGAATTGAGAATCCAGACGTAAATTCATCCTCCTATGAGCAGCTGATATTTGACAAAAGCCCAAATCCATTAAATGGACAAAAGATAGTTTCTTTAACAAATGGTGCTGGCATAACTGGGTATCCACCTGCAAAAAAAAAAAAAAAAGAAACAAGACCCATACCTTACACCATGTATACAACCTAACTCAAAATGAATCAAAGACCTAAATATAAACCTAAAATAAAAAAGGTCATGGAAATAAAAATAGGGGCAATGCTAAGAGCCCTAATACATGGCATAAACAGAATAAAAAACGTAACTGAAACTGCACGAATACCAGGAAAGAAACGAAACAATAACGTGGAGCTCCTAAAAACCAAATACTTATGCTGATCAAAAGGCTTCACTCAAAGAGTAAAAAGAGAATCTACAGACTGGGAAAAAAATTTTTGGCTATTACATATCCAATCACGGTCTAATCTATAAAATCTAGAAGATACTGGAAAACCTCAACAACAAAAACACAATCCAGCTAAAAAGTGGGCACAGGATATGAACAGGCACTTTACCAAATAAGACATTCAGGCAGCTAACAGACACACGAGGAAATGCTCACAATCATTAGCCATTAGAGAAATGCAAATAAAAACTACAATGAGATGCCATCTCATCCCAACAAGGGTAGCATTAATCCAGAAAATACAAAATAATAAATGTGGAGAGGTTGTGGAGAGACTGGAACACTTATACACTGGTGGGAATGTAAATGGTAAAACCACTTTGGAAAACCTTTTGGCGCTTTCTAAAAAAATGAGAAATACAAGTATCACAGGATCCTGCAATTCTACTTGTTGAAACATATCCTAGAGAAAAAAAAGCTGTCACATGAACAGATACATGCATGCCCATGTTCACGGCAGCACTGTTCACAATAGCAAAAAAATGGAAACAACCTGGGTGCCCAGGATAAACGAATGGATAAACAAATTACGGTATATACACACAATGGAATACAGTGCAATAATAAAGAACAATGATGAATCCGCAAAGCATCTTACCACATGGATGAATCTGGAAGGCATTACGCTGAGTGAAATCAGTCGTGAAAGGACAAATATTATATGAGAACACTATTATAAGAATTCAAGAGAAGGTTTAAACACAGAAGAAAACATTCTTTGATGGTTACGAAGGTGGGGAGGGCGGGACAGGAGAATTCACTAACTATACAGCAGACAAGAATTTTTTTAGGTGAAGGTAAGGACAACATACAATATAGGGGAAGTCAGCGTAACAGGACTAAACCAAAACCTAAGAAGTTTCCTGAACACAACCACACCCTTCGAGGAGCAGAGTGGCAGGGGTGGGGGTCTGGGGACCACAGTTTTGGGGAACATCTACGTCAACTGGCATAACAAAGTTAATTTAGAAAATGTTCTGCATCCCGCTTTGGTGAGTGGTGTCTGGGGTCTTAAAAGCTTGCAAGCAGCCATCTAAGATGCATCAATTGGTCTCAACCCATCGGGACCAAAGGAGAATGAAGAACACCAAATACACAAGGAAAATATTATCCAAAAGACAAAACGGCCACATAAACCAGAGACTCCATCAGCCTAAGACCAGAACTAGATGGTGCCTGGCTGTCACCAATGACCATCCTGACAGGGAACACAACAGAGAGTCTCTGGCAAAGCAGGAGAAAAGTGGGGTGCAGAACTCAAACGCATGTAAAAGGACCTGAGTTAATGGTCTGATGAAGATCAGAGGAACCCCTAAAGCCACGGCCCCTGGACTCTCTGTTAACCCAGAACTAAAACCATTCCTGAAGCCAAGTCTCCCAACAAAGATTAGGCTGGATTATAAAATATAAAATAATACTCGTGAGGAGTGTGCTTCTTAGTTCAAGTAGATACATGAGCCTAAATTGGCAGCTCCTGTCTGGAGGTAGGTTGAGAAGGCAGAAAGCAATAAGAGCTGGTTGAATGGACATGGGAAACCTGGGGTGGAAAGGAGGAGTGTGCTGTCTCATTATAGGGATTGTGACTAGGGTCATGTAACAATGTGTGTGTAACTTTTTGTATGAGAAATTAACTTCAGCTGTAAACTTTCACCTAAAGCGCACGCACGCACGCACACACACACACACACAAATCCTAGAATCATACAAGAATGAAAACACATCATACCAAAACCTTGGGACACAGCAAAGGCTGTGCTCAGAGGTCAATTTATAGCAATAGACACACACATCAAAAGAGAAAGGGACAAAAATAACACTTTAGCTACACAACTCGAACAAACAGAGAACAGAAGTCTGCAGCTACCAGAAGAAAGAAAATAATAAAGATCAGAGCAGAAATAAATGAAATACAGAATAGAAAAACAATAGAAAGAATCAACAAAGCCAAAAGTTGGTGTTTGAAAGGATCAACAAAATCAACAAACGGCTGGCGAAATTCACAAAAGAAAAAAGGAGAGGATACAAACAACCTAAATAAGAAATGAAATGGGGGACATTACAACAGACTCGACAGAAATAAAAAAAAAATCATAACAGAGTACTATGAAAAACTATACTCCAACAAATTTGAAAACCTAGAGAAAAAGGACAAATTTTTAGGAACACACTACCTACCCAAACTAACACAAAATGATGTTGGAAATCTGAACAGACCCAAAACAAGAAGAGATTGAAAAGGCAATTGAAAAAAAAAAAAAAAAAAAAACTCCCAACAAAAATAAGCCCTGGCATGCAGGGCTTCACTGAAGAATTCTACCAAACATTCACAGAAAAGCTTGCATCAGTACTACCCAAACTACTTCAGAACATATAAAAGGAAACGAAATTCATTCTATGAAGCCAGCATAACCCTGATACCAAAACAAGGCAAAGACACCACAAAAAAAGAAAATTGCAGACCAGTATCTCTCATGAATATAGATGTAAACGTTCTCAACAAAATTCTAAACAATAGAATTCAGCATCACATAAAAATAATACACCATGACCACGGAGGATTCATACCAGGTATGCAAGGATGGTTCCATATCAGGAAATCAATCAACGTAATCCACCACATAAACAAAACAATCACAGGATCATCTCAATCGACACAGAAAAGACATTCAACAAACTCCAACAACCATTCTAATAAAAACTCTCAATAAAATAGCTATAGAAGGGAAATCCTCAACATAATAAAAAGGCATCTATACAAAATCTGGAAACCCTGGTGGCATAGTGGTTAAGAGCTATGGCTGCTAACTAAAAGGTTGGCAGTTCGAATCCACGAGGTGCTCCTTGGAAACTCTAGCGGACAGTTCTACTCTGTCCTATAGGGTGGCTATAAGTCGAAATTGACTCCATGCCAATGGGTTTTTTTTTTGGTTTATACAAAATCAACAACCAACATCATTCTTAATGGAGAGAGGCTGAAAACATTCTCCTTGAGAACTGGAACAAGACAAGGATGTCCTTTATCACCACTGCTATTTAACATTGTGCTGAAGTCCTAGCTAGAGCAATAATGCAAGAAAAAGAAATAATGGGCATCCAAATTGGTGATGAAGAAGTAAAACAGTCACTACTTGTGGATGATATGATACTATACATAATTAACCTAAAAGACTCTACAAGGAAACTACTGAAACTAATAGAAAGACTCAGGAGAGCTGTAGGATACAAGATAAACATACAAAAATCAGTTGGATTACTGTACACCAATAAAGAGAATGACATAAAGGAAATCAGGAAAACAATACCAAAAAAATAAAATACTTAGGAATAAACCTAACCAGGGATGTAAAAGACTCATACAAAGAAAATGACAAAACACTACTGCAAGAAATCAACAGAGATTCACATAAATGGAAAAACATACCATGCTCATGGATAGGTAAACTCAATGCTATGAAAATGACAATTCTACCCAAAGCAATCTACAAATACAATACAATTCCGATCCGAATACCAACAACATTCTTTAAAGAGATGAAAAAACTAATCATTAACTTTATTCTTACAGATAAGTAAAGCACTACTGAAGAAGAAGGAAGTAGGAGGACTTGCACTATCCGACCTCAGAACCTACTATACAGCTACGGTACTCAAAAGAGCCTGGTACTGGTAAAACAACAGACACATTGACCAATGAAACAGAATTGAGAACCCAGATGTAATTCTATTCACCTACAGTCACCTGATCTTCAACAAAGGCCCAAAGTCCATCAAATGGGGAAAAGGCAGTCTTTTTAACAAATGGTGCCAGCAAAACTGGACGTCCATCTGCAAAAACAATGAAACAGGACCCATAGCTCACACCCTACACAAAAACTAATTCAAAATGGATCAAAGACCTAAATATAAAACCAAAAAGTATAAAGACCATAGAAGAAAAAACAGGATCAATGCTAGAGGCCTTAATACATGGCATTAACAGGATACAAACCATAACTAACAACACACAAACTCCAGAAGTTAAACTGGATAACTGGGATCTTCTAAAAACAAACATGCTCATGAAAAGACTTCACCAAAAGAGTAAAAAGAGAACCCACGGACTGGGAAAAAATTGTTGGCTATGATAAATCCAACAAAGGTCTAAGCTCTAAAATATGCAAGAAAATCCAACACTTCTACAACAAAAACACAAATAATCCAATTAAAAAATGGACAAAGGAAATGAACAGAAACTTCAAAAAAGAAGACATTCAAGTGGCCAACAGACACACGAGGAAATGCTGTCGATCACTAGCCATGAGAGAAATGCAAATCAAAACCACAATGAGATACCTTCTCACCCCAGCATTGCTGACACAAATCAAAAAAACAGAAAATAACAAGCATTTAAGAGGCTGCAGGGAGATTGGAACTCTTATGCACTGCTGGTCGGAATGGAAAATTGTACAACCATTTTGGAAAACAATATGGCTCTTCCTTAGAAAGCTAGAGATAGAAATACTGTACGGTCCAGCAATCCTCCTCCTAGAAGTGTATCCTAGAGAAATAAGAGCCATCACACAAACAGATATATGGACAAACCCATGTCCATTTCAGTATTATTCATAATAGCAAAATGATGGAAACAACCTAGATACCCATTAACAGATAAATGGATAAACAAAACATGGTACATACGCACAATGGAGTACTATGCAACAAAAAAAGAACAATGATCAACTTGCGAAGCAGTCTCACAACATGGATGAATTTGGAGGGCATTATGCAGAGTGAAGTAAGTCAATCGCAAAAGGACAAATATTTTATGAAACCACTACTACAAAAACTCATGAAAAGGTTTACAAACAAAAAGAAACAATCTTTGATGGCTGCAAGGGAGGGGAGGACTGGGGATGGAAAAACACTAAATAGACAATAGGTAAGTGGTAACTTCGGGGAAGGTTAAGATGGTACACAATACTGGGGAAGCCAAGATAACTTGTACAAGGCAAGGTCATGGAAGCTCTACAGATACATCCAAACTCCCTGAAGGGCCAAACTGCTGGGCTGAGGGCTGTGGGGAGCATGGTCTTGGGGAACATCTAGCTCAACTGACATAACATAGCTTATAAAGAAAATATTCTACATTCTACATGGGTGAGGAGCAGCAGGGTGTTAAAAGCCTGTGAGCAGCCATCTAAGATACTCCACTGATCTCAAACCTTCTCAGCAAGGGAGAACGAAAACTAAAGACACAAGGGGAAGATTAATCCAAAAGACTAATGGACCACAACTACCATGGCCTCCACTAGACTGAGTCCAGCACAACTAGATGGTGCCCGGCTACCACCACTGACTGCTCTGATAGGAATCACAATAGAAGGTCCTGGACAGAGCTGGAGAAAAATGTAGAACAAAATACTAACTCACAAAAAAAGACCAGACTTACTGGCCTGAAAGAGACTGAAGAAACCCTAAGAGTATGGTCCCCGAACAACCTTTTACCTCAATAATAAAGTCACTCCTGAGGTTCACTCTTTAGGCAAAAATTAGACAGGCCCATAAAATAAAATGAGACTAAAGGGGCGTACCAGCCCAGGGACAAGGATTAGAAAGCAGGATAGGACAGGAAAGCTGGTAATGCGGAACCCAAGGTTGAGAAGGGAGAGTGTTGACATGTCGTGGGGTTGTTAACCAATGTCATAAAACAATATGTGTACTAACTGTTTAATGAGAAGTTAGTTTGTTCTGTAAACCTTCATCTAAAGTCAAATAAAAACAAAGAAATGACGAGGGGCTGAATTAATACAATGGCACTGGTATTAATTATAGAAAAAAGGATACTCTCAAGAGATATTAGAAAAGTAGAATCTACAGGTTGTGGTTGCTGATTGGAACAGTAGGTGATAGAAAGTGATTGGGCCAAACTGTAATTCTACAAGCTAACATCAAAAGTCCAGCAAGCAAAATAGTTTAGAGGAAAATAATAAGGCTAGATGACCCTGAATTACAACCATAAGTTTAAATTACTTTCTATACATTAAGTTTAATATGGCAAGGTCCGTTCCATCCAATGTACTAGGAAAAGGGTTTTATCCACAAAGCTTCAGTTATATGAAATAGTTAACTAACATAGACTACATTTCCTATTGAAGCCACTTAGAGTGAGTAATTGCTATTGCAAAATCCTCACTGAGAATTATTCAGAAAGCAGATAATATGCTTAGTTTATTGGCAAGATATTCTAGCTTGAAAATGTATAGCATGGAGTGGTGCAAGAAGGGGTTGTATAAGTTACCATATCATTTTTATTCTCCATAAATATGCTGAGTTTCTTCAAGAATGACACAACCAGAATAAGCAGCTCGAAATTGTCCCGATCAAGAGCCTTCACCAGCATGTGAACTATGTTTTTGTTCCTCATCTTCAGTTCTGTACGAGTATCTTCAGCGAGATTCAGAAGTAAATAAAGAGCAACTAGAAAAGTAAAACAGTCGAGAGTTAGGTGATTGGAATAGTGAATCAACAATTAGAAAGATGATTTCTATTCACTAGGTAAGAAATATAGTTCAAAAAAGGTACTGTCTTATATTACTTTTAAAATCTTAACTGGTTAGTAATTATTTCATTGTTGTCATTAACTGCTGTTGAGTTAGCCCCCAACTCGTGGCGGTTCTACGCACAACAGAACAAAATGCAGCTCAGGCGTAAACTGTTGCGATCCATAGGGTTTTCACTGGCTGATTTTCAGAAGTAGATTGGCGAGTCTTTCTTCCTAGTCTGCTTAGTCTGGGAGCTCCACCAAAACCTGTTCAGTATTATAGCAACACACAAGCCCCCATTGACAGACGGGAGGTTGCTACGCATGAAGTACACTGGCCAGGACACCAAACCTGGGTCTCCCACATGGAAGGTGAGAATTGTACCACAGAACTACCAATATCCCTATATTTATTTCGAGTGATATAATAAACTGTGTATCACAAAATGTAATATATATAAAACGATATTATGCTGAGAAAGAGACAATCACCAGTATTAAACAGTAATTCCTACCATCTTAGAGTTTAGGGCTTAGCAGCAATCATCAGTAATTAAAGGTAGGTAAGTCAGCAAATAAAGAACAGGTAGGCAGGGAGCAGCAGAAAACAATGTAAGGTGTCATAAAACTGCGACCACTAAGGGCTGCTGTGTTAACAGAGCTACACTCCACAGCACGGAGCTAAATCTGAGGACACTAAAAACTAACAGACAATTCTCCATTTTTCCTTGAGAGACAGGAAACTTCAGAGTTAAATTTGAAAGGTTTTTCCCAGAATTATGCAGGCTACTATGGTTAACATAACCTTTTTGCTCACTATGGTCTTGATTTTACTCATTATTTTAGTATTTCACTTCATGTATTCTTGTAAGCCATCTCTAAACTTTTACAAAAGACATAGAGAAATACATGCATATATACACACATAAATGTTAAATTTATTTACATAACATATATATGAGATGGAAAGGCAATTCATATTGCTTATTATGGATTTTTATTTTTAATTTTAGTTATATATTATTATTATATATATCTAATGCAACACACTCTTGTATGCCAGGCACTATACTAGTTGATATATAAATAATAAATCATTTTAATTCTAAAACAATCTTATGAGGCAGGAAGTATTATAAAACATCTTACAGATGGAGAATCCTAGATTCAGAAAAGTTAACTTGTCCTAGGACACACAGCTAGTAAGTGGGAGAGTTAAAATTCAAGCCCATCAGAGTTCAAAGTTCACCCATTTATACTACTGCATTATGCTGACTTTTCATGAAAGGCACTACTGAAAGGTCTTAAATTGTGTTCAGAAAAATGTATAGTAGACTTTTGCTAGCAGCCAAGATAGAATGGTATGAACCAGATTATTAAACACTAACCTGAAACAGACCAAAAAAAAAGCAAAAAGAAAGGACAAAAGCACATGAAAGAAAGGCTTTGACAAAACTGGCATCAGGCAATGAAGACAGCGAGCCCTGAGAGACAAGGAAGAAATGAGACAGCCTTATAATTGCCCCAGACTGCCACCCTGAGAGAGGTTCCAGGCCATGGGACAGGAAGGGAGAACTCAGGCGGAACTGACAGACTTCCGCAGTTGAGGAGTTGGAGCTCAGAGTCCAGGAAAGCTGATGTGGCTAGAATTGACAGAACAGAGTGCTGGAGAGGAGAGAAATGAACAAAGAGAACTGTGGAGTTCTGCAGAGGTATTCCTTGAGTACTGAACAGAGTACTGACTGGTGCTCATGTGTCAGAAATATAAATGAGGCTGGGATAGAACAAAATGAGAGAATTAGAAGGCAATAATACATGATCCTTACACAGGGCTGGACTGCACATAATGCCTGTTTCCACCAGCCAGACTGGAAATCTCCTAATTCAGAGTATTCTGAAAGGTCCAGCCTCAGTAGTGGGGAATAATTACCCCCAGACTAAGCTGTTTACATCCAGACTAACAAATCTTAAGAGCAAGAGTCAAAAGCATAAAACTGTTCCCAGTTAATTTAACAGTGTCTGAGAACAAAGCTCAAAAATATTCATAGAAACAATAAAATATCCAATGTCTAACAATATAAATTTCAATGTCTGGTATCCAATCAAAGATTATCAGTCATTCAAATAAGCAGGAATACACGACCCATAAGGAGAAGAAATATCAACCAAGTGAAACTGACCCAGAACTGACAGAGTTCAGAATTAGCACAGAGGACCATTAGAACAGTTATTATAATTGCATTCCAGATATTCAAAAAGGGAAGTACAGACTTGGAGGATAAAAAAAAAAACCCTCAAACTGAACTTCTAACAATAAAAACTACAATGTCTGAGGCTGCATACTAGATGGAATTAGGAGAAGTTTATATATTGAAGATTAGTGAATTTGAAGACATAACAATATAAACTGTCTAAAATTAAAGACATAGAGGAAAAAAATAGCAAAAATGTAAAGAATACCACTGAGCTGTAGACAAACCTTAAGTGCCCTAGTATACATGTAATTGGAGTCTCTGAAAACAATAACTGAAAAAATATCCAAATTTATGAAAACTATAAACCCACAATTATAATATGCTAACCAAACCCCAAGAACATGAAACATGAAGAAAGCAGTACCAAGACAAATGATAATCAAATTGCTCAAAACAAGCATTAAAGAAAGAATCTTAAAAGCAGTGAAAAGAAAAATGGTATCTTACATGCAGAGCAACAAAGAACACCAGATTTCTCACCAAAAACTATGTAAGCAAGAGGACAGTAGAGTTACATCTACATAACAGAAAACGAAAAAAGCTGTTGAGCTAGAATTCTATATCCAATGAAAATTATCTTCAAAAAAGACTTTTTCTGACATACAAAAGAAAAAAATAATTCATCACCAACAACTATGTCCTATAAGAAATACTAAAGGAAGTCCATCAGACAAAGAGAAAATAACACCAGGCAGAAATGTGGAGCTATAACAGGTAAGATTATTTTCTTATTATTCAAATATCTTCAAAATAAAAATGATTATATAAAAATAATAATGATGCCCTGAGGATATAAAACGTATAAGAAATATTCAGGGAGTGGAGAAATAAATGTAAATTATTGTAAAGTTCTCACACTACATGTGAAGTTGTAGAAATAGCACTTGAAGGCACACTGAACTTAAAACAAGTTAAAGACGGATACTATAAACCCTAAAGCACCATTAAGATCATAAAAGAGTTACAGTTGAGCCAACAATGGAGATAAATAAAAAATACCTCAATCTCAAAGAAGACAAAGAAGAAAAAGGTAAAGACAAAAAAAAAAAAAAAAGCAAGAATCAAATATATGCTTTTTATAAGAAAAACTTTAAAGACACAAGTTAAAAGTAAAAGGATGGACAAATACGCACCATGTTAAAACACCAGTCACAAGAAAAGTAGATTTCAGAGCTAAGAATATTCCAGAGATAATGAAGGTCATATCATAATAAAAACAAGGTCAATTCATCAAGAAGACGTTACAATTTATGTTCCTACATGAATCCCCAATAACAGAGCTTCAAAATACATGGAGCAAAAACTGATAGAACTGCAAGAAGAAATAGACAAATCCGCAGTTACAGTCAGGGATTTCAATGTTCCTCTCTCAATAATTGATAGAACAGGTACAAAGAAAATCAGCAAGGATATAAAGACTTGTATATCACTAACTTTACCTCGTGGGATTTATAGAAAACACCAGCAGAAGCAGAATAAACATTCTTTTCAAGTATGTACACACAACGTTTTCTAAGAGGGACTATATTCTGGACTATAAAACAAGTCTCAATAAATTTAGGGGGATTCAAGTTATAGAAGTATTTTCTCTGATGAAAATGGCATTGAATTAAGTATCAATAACACAAAGATGCCTGGAAAGTCTCCAAATATTTGTAAATAAAATAACTGCCTTCTAAATAACCTATGGGTCAAAGAAGAAACAAAAAGAGCAATCAGAAAGTATTTTGAACTGAATTAAAATGAAAACAACAGAATCTGTGAGATGCTGCGAAAGCAGTGCTTGAAAAGAAATGCATGGTATTAACCATCTTTATTAGAGAAAAAAAAATCCTGAATCAATGATTTCATCTTTGCCTTAAGAAACTACATGTAAGCTGAATAAATAATAAAAATCAGAGCAAATATCAGTGAAATAGAAAACAAAAATAGAGAAAATCAATGATACCAACGTTGGTTCTATGAGAAAAAAAAGATCAATAAAATTGATACACCTCCAAACAGACTGATTAGGGGGAAGGCACAAATTATCAATTTCAAGACTAAGACCAGTTACATCATTACAGATACAGGTGTTAAAAGGATGATAAGGAAATATTAATGTAGAACAATGAAAAATACACAAGTTCCTTTAGCTTGTGTCTTACAAGCTATTAACACTCATTCAAGGAAAAAAAAAAAAAACTACTTGAATAGTCCTCTGCCTACAAAAGACACTGAATTTGTAGTTAAGAACTTTCCCATAAAGAGAACTCTAGGGCTCTAATGGCTTTACTGGCACATTCTAGCAAACATTTAAAGAAAAAAATACAAATTTTTCACAAACTCTCCCAGAAAACTGAAGAGGAGGGAACACTTCCCACCTCATTCTATGAGGTTAGCATTGCCCTGATACCAAAACCAGGTAAAGAAAAAAAAAAAAATTAGAGCTTACGAGAAAACTATAGACCAATATCCCCATACACAGAGATGCAAAAAATTTTAAAAGATTTTAGGAAATTAAAGCCAATAATACATAATGGATATAAAACGGATAATACAAGCAGATTTTAACCCAGGAATGCAAAGCTGATTTAATATTACAAAAGCAATTGATTATATTAACCATATAAACAATTAACAAACTAAAAAGAAAACCACATGATCCTTTTAATAGATGCAGAAAACACACTGAACCAAATCCAACATTCGCCCTGATAAAAACCCTCAGGAAATTAAGAACAGATGGAAACCTCCTTCACCTCATAAAGGGTATCTATGAAAACCTATGCTCAGCAGCATACTTAATGCTAAATGATAAGGAACTAGACAAGAAGGTTTACTTGCATTGCTTCTACTCAACATTGCACCGCGTGTTCTAGACAGCGCAATTAAAAAAAAAAAAATAGGCAAGAAAAATAAATAAAAGCCACCCAGATGTGAAAACATGAAGCGAATTGTCTTTACTTGCAGACAAGACCGTCATCAATGTAGAAAATATGACAGAATCTATAAAAGTTACTACCAATGTAACAGGATGCAAGGCCAATACAAAATTCAATTGTATTTCTATATACTGGCAATGAACAATCAGAGATTAAAATTTTTTTTTAAAGATAGCATTTACAACAGCCATAAAAAAAAAAATATGAAATGCATGGGAACAAAACTGACAGAAGATGGGAAAGACCTGTACACTGAAAACAATAAAACCTTGCCATGTTGTTGCTGTTGTGTTCTGTTCTGTTGATTCTAACTCATAGCAACCCTATATGACAGAGCAGAACTGTCCCAAAGGGTTTGCCAGACTGTAATTCAAGTCCTAAGGTCCAATAGTGAAGGATTCTATGGGGAAAATATTAAACCATGCAGGAAGCATCAAAAACAGATGGAAGGAATACAAAGAGTCCCTATACCAAAAAGAAGTGGTCAACATGCAACCATTTCAGGAGGCAGCATATGATTAGGAACCAATAGTACTAAAGGAAGAGGTCCGAGCTACACTGAATGCACTGGTGAAAAACAAGGCTCCAGGAATTGACAGAATACCAATCAAGATGTTTCAACAAACTGTTGCAGAGCTGGAAGAGCTCTTTATGCCAAGAAATTTGGAATACAGCTCCCTGGGCAATCAACTGGAAGAGATGCATATTTATGCCCATTCCAAAGAAAGGTGATCCAACTGAATACAGAAATTATTGAACAGTATCATTAATATCACATGCAAGTAAAATTTTGCTGAAGATCATTCATCAACTGGGAACTGCCAGAAATTCAAGCCGTATTCAGAAGAGGACATGGAACCAGGGATATCACTGCTGATGTCAGATGGATCGTGGCTGAAAGCAGAGAATACCAGAAAGATGTTTACCTGTGTTTTGTTGACTATGCAAAGGCATTCGACTGTGTGGGTCATAGCAAATTATGGATAATATTGCGAAGAATGGGAATTCCAGAACACTTAATCGTGCTCTTGAGGAATCTGCATATAGATCAAGAGGCAGTTGTTCGAACAGAATAAAGGGATTCTGCATGGTTTAAAGTCAGGAAAGGTGTATGTCATATGAAGAAGAATGGGGCATCAGGATTACAGGAGGACTCATTAACAACCTGCATTATGTAGATAACACAACCTTGCTGGCTGAAAGTGAAAAGGACTTGAAGTACCTACTGATGAAGATCAAAGATTACAGCTTTCGCTATGGATTACACCTCAACATAAAGAAAACAAAAATCCTCACAACTGGACCAATAAACAACGTCATGATAAATGGAGAAAAGGTTGAAGTTGTCAAGGATTTCATTTTACTTGGATCCACAATCAACACTCATTGAACCAGCAGCTAAGAAATCAAAAGACGCATTGCATTGGCAAATCTGCTGCAAAAGAGTTCTTTAAAGTGTTAAAAAGCAAACATGTTACCCTGAAGACTAAGGTTTGCCTAACCCAAGCCATGGTGTTTTCAATTGCCTCATATGCATGCAAAAGCTGGACAATGAATAAGGAAGACCGAAGAACTGATGCCTTTGAATTATGGTGCTGGTGACGAATACTGACTATACTATGGATTGCCAAAAGAAGGAACAAATCTGTCTTAGAAGTGGTACAGCCAGAATGCTCTTTAGAGGCAAGGTGATGAGACTATGTCTCGCATACTTTGGACATGTTGTCAGGAGGGATCAGTCCTTGGAGGACATGATGCTTGGTAAAGTGGAAAGTCGGTGGATAAAAAAGGAAGACTCTCAGAGAGATAGACTGACACAGTACAACAATGGGCTCGAGCTTAATAACGACTGTGAGGATGGCACAGAATCAGGCAGTGCTTTGTTCTGTTACGAATAGGGTCGCTGTGAGTTGGAATTGACTTGATGGCACATAACAACAACAACAATCTTTACAGAAACAGATCGTCAGGTCTTTTCCCCACAAAGCAGCTGGTGGGTTCAAACCACCAACTTTTCGGATAGCTATTGAAATTTAAAAAGACTGAAATAAATAAACCTTTCTTGTGAGTCAGAAGATTCAATATGGTAAGATGTCAATTCTGCCAAACTGATCTATAGATTCAATGCAATCCCAATCAAACATTCAGCAATATTTTTTTTGTAGAAATTAGTTATTTAGAAAGTTCATATCGAAATGTAAGAGAATAGCCAAAAATTTGAAAATATAAGTTGAAAGACTAACATTACCTGATTTCAATATTTTATATAAAGCTACAGTAATCAAGATATTGTGCTATCGGCATCAAGATATATAAGTAGATCAGAACAGAACAGATTAGAGAGTCTAGAAGTAAGCCCACACTCACATGGATAAATGATTTTGACAAATATGTAAGACAATTCACTGGATAAAGGATAGTCCTTTAACAAATAGTACAGGAAAATTTGATATCCAAATGCAAAAAAAAAAAAAAAAGAACTTAGATTCATTCTTACATCATATACAAATATTAACTCACAATGTAATATAAACCTTAATGAAAACCTAAAATTATAAAAGTAGTAAAAGAAAACTCAAGAAAAGGTCTTTGTAACCTTCAATTAGGGAAGGATTTCTTAAATACCAAAAGCATGAACCATAAAAGACAAAATTAGTAAATTAGATGCTATAAAAATTAAAAACTTCTGTTCCTTGAAAGATACTGTTAGGTGAATGAAAAGATAAGCCAAAATGGGAAAAAATATTTGCAAATCACATATCTGTATCCAACATGAACTCTCAAAACTCAATAAATTTCCAATTAAAAATGGGCAAAAGATTTGAACAGACACTTCAACAAAGACATAGAAATGACAGATAAGCACATGAAAACTTATTCAACATCATTAGTCATTAAAACCAAACCCAAACCTGTTGTCACTGAGTCAGTTCTGACTCATGGGGTCACTATTAGTCATTATGAAAATACAAATCAAAACCACAGAAGGTATCACTACATAACCTTTAGAATAAGATTAACCATACCAAGTGTTACCAAGGATATGAAACAATTGAAACTTCATACATTGATGATGGGAATGTAAAAGGGTAAAACCACTGTAGAAAACCGTTAGGCAGTTTCTTATAAAGTTAAAAACATACCTATCCTATGGCCCGGCCATTCCATAACAGGTATTTAACCAAGAGAAAAGAAAGCACATATCCACACAAAGATCGCACATAAATGTTCACAGCAGCTTTATTCCTCATTGTCAAAAATTGGAAGCATCCCCAAATACTATCAACAGATGAACAAGTACAAAGAAATATCACTCAATAATAAAAAGTAATGAACTACTGATACAAGATGGCTGAATCTCTAATTACACCTAGTGAAAGAAGCCAGGCAAAAAACAACATATACCACATAATTCCATTCATATAAAACGTAAACTAAAGTGACAGAAAGCAAATCAGTGGTTCCCTTAGGGTGAGTGGGGAGGAACGAGAAAATGGAGGAATTACAACGAGGCATGAGGAGGCTTTTGGAGGTGATGGATATGTTCTTTATCTTGATTATGGTGTTGGTTTCATGTGTTTTCACATATGTCAAAACTTATTAAGTTGTACACTTTAAATATGTGCATCTTCCTGTATATCAATTATATCTCAATAAAATCACTAAAAAAAGAAAGCAAAAAATATTTGCATAAAGTATATGACTAGGAACAAAGCTTAAAGTTTCTCTTTGTAATTTGTGGTAAACATATACATAACAAGAAATTTGTCATTTCAACATTCTTCACTATACAGCTTGGCAGTATGTACTGTGTTCATCATATTGAGTGACCATCACCATGATCTGGCTCTGAACTTTTCCATCACCCTGAACAGAAGCTCAGTGTCCCCTCCGCAACCAGTCCCTCTTTCTTCCTCTGTCCTGCACACCTATGGTAATCACTAATAATCTTAGGTCTGTGTACACTTGCTTATTCTACATACTTAAGTGGAATCATGCAATATTTGCCCTTTTGTGGCTGACTTATTTCATTCAGCAAGGCATTTTCAAGGTTCATCCATGCTGTAACATACATCATGGCTTCATTTCTCTTTATGGTTGGGTAAGATTCCATTGTATGTAAGTACCACTTCATCTGTTAACGGACGTTTAGGTTGTTTCCATCTTTTGGCTACTGTGAATACTGCTGCAATGAATTCTGGTGTACATGTATGTTTCTGTTCCTGCTTTAAATTCTTTTGGGTATACACCTAGAAGTGGAACTGCTAGATTGTATAATTCCGTTTAAGTTTTTGAGGAACTATCAGACTGTGTTCCACAGTGGCTGTACCATTTTACAATCCCACCAGCAACGGATAAGGGTTCCAATTTTTCCACATCTTCCTTCACCAACACCTACTGTTTTCCGTTTTTTTAATCACAGCCATCTTAGTGGGTGTGAAGTGATATCTTATCGTGGTTTTGATTTTAATTTCCCTAATGACTAATGATGTTGAGCATCTTTGCATGTGCTTATTGGCCTTTTGTATCTCTTCTTTGGTGAAATGTCTATTCAGGTACTTTGCCCATTTTTTGATTGTGTTGTTTGTCCTTCCGTTGTTAAGTTGTAGGGGTTCTTTATATGTTCTGGATAATAAACTTTTATCAGATAAATATGATTTCCAAAATTTTTCCCCCAATCTATAGGTTGTCTCTTCACTTTGTCAATAAACATCTTTCATGAACAAAATTTTAAACTTTGATGAATTCTCATTTATCTTTCATCTACTATTGCTTGTGTTTTCAGTGTCATATCTAAGAATTCATTGCTGTAAACTAGATCCCGAAGCACTACCTGTATGTTTTCTTCTAAGAGTTCTGTGGTTTCGAAATCTTACGTTTAGGTTGTTGATCCATTCTGAGTTAGTTTTTGTATATGGTGTGAGGTATGGGTCCAGGTACATGCTTATGTTTTGGAAATCCAGTTGTCTCAGCACTACTTATTAAACAGACTATTCTTTCCCCATTGGATGGATTTAGTACCCTTATTGAAGATCAACAGACCATAAGTGTGTGGGTTTATTGCTGGACTCTCAGTTCTATTCCATTGGTTTATCTCTCTATTACTATACTAATATGAGACTATTTTGATTAGTGCGGCTTTATAATATGCCTTGAGATCAGGAAGTGTGAGTTGTCCTACTTTGTTCTTTTTCGAAATTGCTTTGGCTATTTGGGGCCCCTTACAGTTCCATATAAATCTGAGGATTCGCTTTTCCATTTCTGCAAAGAAGGTTATTGGCAGTTTGATCAGTATTGTACTGAGTCTGTAAATTACTTTAGGGGTACTGACATCTTCACAATATTGGGTCTTCTGATCCATGAGCACAGAATACCCTTCCATTTATTTCTTTAATTTCTTTCAGTAATGTTTTATAGTTTTCAGTGTACAAAGGGCCAATGAACTGAAAATCAATAACCACCTGCAAATGAGAAACTGATTTGCACACTTAAAAGCCCCACATCATTCTCACTGACCATCATAAGATTTTGTACCTTAGTGACCTAGAAACCATACAACTGAAATCTCTCAATAAAAAATTTCCTATTAAAAAAGATACATTTTGAAAACATTAAAAAAAATATATTAAAAAGATACATTTTGAAAACATTCATATCAATTTCCAAGGAAAGTAACAAAAATATTCACTTTATTATATAAGACAAGTAAGTTAAGATTTGCAGAAAACAGGATTCTTATTGAAAAGGCCAAAAATTGGATTAAAAAATCTTCTCTAAGTAAAAACATTATAAATACATATACATTTAAGACCTGAATAGAGTACTTCGGTGGAAAGACAATGGAATTAAATTTAAAACATTGTTCCTCAAGCTAAAGACAGAGGAACTTGTAGCATATTAAAACTTATAGAACTTTCAGTTATTCTGGTATTTTACTGCAATGATAAAACTAGAACAAAATAAATGTTTTTAGAGTAATCAGTTGCATTTCTAATAGTATAAGAATTCATACCTCGTAAAAGCTGTTCCTGTTTTACCACAAGCCCCTGGTATTTTTTAAATGTTTTTTCATAATCCTTTCTCAAGGTTTGGTTTTCAGGGTCTTCATCAAGTAAACAACCTAAGTTAAGGATTATATGTACTCACTGAAGCAAAGAAAAAACTTACTGAAAAATATTATGACAGACAACACTATTAAATTTTATATGCAACTTTACTCCATTGTTTTCTCTAAAAAAAAAAAAAAATTTTTTTTTTTTTATAGTTTATTTCTACTAAAATGTTGTTGTCTGCACAATAACTGTGGTATAAGACGACATCATAGCCTAGGGTTCAAACATACCCTCAGAGTCACAGTGTGCACACTTCTGACCTTCACCAAGTACTTGAATCCTCAGAAATTGCACACAAATATTTTATGTAGGTATACAAGTCTAGAACTTTCAACAGATTATCAAATGGATCCATGGATCCTTAACAAGTAAATTACATAATAAAATACTGGATTCGTCTTCAGACAGATGCCCAGAATATTTAAAGGGCGCAGGCTAGATCTAAAGCTTTTTATCACCCTCTTCAGACCACGGATTCCAAAAGAAGGATCCTAGAATTACATGTAGACAAATTTTAAAAAGCTTATCTTATACTCCAAAATAGTCCCCTGGGCTTGTAGAAATAACCGGTCCCTTTAGTTTGACTTCAGAATCCCCAAAAAGCCAAAAAAACCAAACCCACTGTTGTCGAGTAGATTTCGGCTCATAGCGACCCTATAGGACAGACTAGACCTGCCCCGTAGAGTTTCCAAGGAGCGCCTGGCGGATTTGAACTGTTAACCTTTTCGTTAGCAGCTGTAGCACTTAACCACTATACCACTAGGGTTTCCTCAGAATCCCCAAGCACTTAAAAATAACCCCAGAAAATGAGTCAAGCAGTCGACCTTCTAGAATGTTATTTGCATCAAAATAGAAGGAATATTTGCATCAAAATAGAAGGAAACTTAGGGCTTAGTAAAATAGTACATTATTTCAGGAAAAAGGGCCAGAATCCTGAAAGGTAATTTTTATATCTCCTTAATGGTCACAACCCGCTGATCCTAAGACACATTTTCCCCACTGCAAAATTGGGATGCATCTTATAATCCACGACGTGTCCCTGTTTAACTGGAAGCATTCTTTCCTTAGGAGTTCATAAACAATAGTGTATCTTACAGTCAGTGGTGTCTGACAGAAATACAACATGTCCTGAAATACCAGTTCTGTCACCAATCATAATCACAAAGGAAGCGTTGTAAATTAACAATCAATAAAAAGTCCCAGTACTGGTCCTCTCCCTTCCTCTCCTATTTAACTAAATTTTGGTTACACTGAACCATTCAGGGTTGGGACTCCAGGACTGATCTCAAGTCTCCAAGGTTATTGAGCTATCCTAGTAGTTCAGGTCAATACCAATCTAGATGCAAGAACCTTACGGCAAACATAGAAAATTTTCAAACCTGTTGAGATCCTAATTAAGAAAATTCAAAGTTGGGGGGAGGTGCATTTTTACAGTGTTTTGGGGATTCCAAGTGACAATTATAAAACCTTGAGAGATCCTGTACAGAATGCTCAGCATTAATCCATATAGCACAGTGGAGATAAAATTCAAGTCTTAAGGATTCTCTGGAGGCCAAAGTTAATCTAAGAATATTGCCCACTTTTTCCACTAAGGGAAGGTATGAAACGTATGATACTTTGTACGACAGAAATAACGTTTTCACTTTTTAAAAGACACCAGTAAATTCCAGGTTCAAAGGGAAGGAACCAGCATGCTTGTTAATCTGGGACACATTACACAAGGACAGGTACGAATAAGCCAGGGCATTCAGTCGAGAGGAGTTATACGCATGTCACACTAAGACAGGTATGAATAAGTCAGGGTATTCAGTTGAGAGGAGTTATACACACGTCACACAAGGACAGGTATGAATAAGCCAGGGCATTCAGTTGAGAGGTGTTATACACGTCACACAAGGACAGGTATGAACAAGCCAGGGCATTAAGTCGAGAGGAGTCATACGTGTGTCACACAAACACAGGTATGAATAAGCCAGGGCATTCAGTTGAGAGGAGTTATACACACGTCACACAAGGACAGGTATGAATAAGCCAGGGCATTCAGTCGAGAGGAGTTATACACACATCACACAAGGACAGGTATGAACAAGCCAGGGCATTAAGTTGAGAGGAGTCATACGTGTGTCACACAAACACAGGTATGAATAAGCCAGGGCATTCAGTCGAGAGGAGTTATACACACGTCACACAAGGACAGGTATGAATAAGCCAGGGCATTCAGTCGAGAGGAGTCATACACGTGTCACACAAACACAGGTATGAATAAGCCAGGGCATTCAGTCGAGAGGAGTTGTATTTGTAGAGGTAATGTGATAAATATCTTCAAATATGAGAACTGTGATACTGAAGAGAATGTCTTTATTCTATACTGCTTCAGTGTGGAAGGCTAGAACAAAGGGATAGAAGTTACCAAAAAATGGACTCTGGTTCACTAAACAAAAGACAATTATAGTAAGTAGAAGCCCAAACCACAAAATGGGCTGAATCACTAAGCAGTTACACTATTAGAGAAGAGCCTATATAACCATCGCCCAGGAATGTTGCAGAAAAGATTCCTGATTGCAAGACAGGTTAATTTCTAAGGTTCCTTTTATAGGTTCTATCATCTCCTAGGGCTCTCCAATTTGTATTTATTAAGAAAGTATTTTTGCACTTAATTAGAAAAACAACTTAAAATTAGGTTCATCACCAAATTTATGTCCACTCTAAGCAAAGTCACTCTAGTACTCAGAGAGATGTACTGAACAAAAAGCATCCGTGGTGAGCCAGGCTTTAGCTAACCAACGGATCTCAGGGGACAAATGGTAAAGCCACTCAGGGACTCACCAACCCAGGTAGGCACACCCACCACTGTTTGCTCCTGCTACCTAACTAATCAAAATTGTGAACAAAATCATATGTCCAACTACATTCATTCTGACATTTTCTATCTTTATCTTAACCTTCAACACACAAAGTGTCTTGCCTGTTTCCAAGTAATCTGAATGGCAAATAAAAATAACAACAAAACCATCCCATTTATCCAAATGATAGCAAGAGGCAACAACGGGGTGAAATTCCATTCTTAAAGGATATCAGCTTTCTTCTTCTTAGAAAGTTCTTCTTGCCAAAGCTCATGTCTTTTCAATTCATGATCAATGATATTCATGCATAGAGCTCCAATTTTATAATGGGTGATAAGTCCATGAAACTGAGAAAAGCTTTAAAAAAGAGATTTTAATAGGTATTTAAAGGAATACATTCTACGGGCTGAGGAAATTTGCTTTGGGTACACTTTAGTACAAGCAGTAAATGAATATACTCATAGTAAACTAGAAAGACTTGAAATTATAAGATTACTTTGAAATATATTTTAACTTATCTGAAATCGCTTATTTTTAAGAAGTTAGAATTAAAATACATTTTTGTGATTAACTACTCAGATACTTTCAAAATAATTTTCAGACTATCATCTAACAAAACTAATAATGTAACAATACTATAAATCCATCTTATTTATTGTATAAAACCGGTATCAGACAATAAACAAATCAATAGCATATCAGTAATAAGGATCTGTACATATTTCCTATACAATTCATTCGTTCAGATATTTATCCAATAAATGTATTCGGTGATGCTGCCATATTTGTAGAATAGAGGCAAGCAGTTCTCTAAGAATTGGCTAGAAGCTTTTCACAATGCCTGAATAAACATCCTCTTTCTAAAGAACATATGTTGATAAATAATATATATATACATGATGTGTATGTGTGTGTACATGTATTTGTATATATAACAATAACAGTTATTGAGCGCTTTTTCTGGGTCAAAGTTTATTCTATATATTTTAGCTCATTAATTCATTTAATCCTAAAACGTACCCTAAACCAAGCCTGTTGCTGTCAAGTTGATTCCGACTCATACTACTATCCACATTCTGCAGACGAGGAGAGTGAGATACGAGAAGTTAAAAATGCAACCAAGGTCACAAAGCTAAGAAATAGCAGGGCAAATCCAAACAGTCTACTTCCACAGCCTTAAACTCTAAACCATTACACTATCCTACCGCGTGTGTGTACATGCACAGGTATGTGTCAACTGGATGAAAGAATAACAGAGCAGGAGAGAGAATGGGAAACAAACATAAATTAGAGTTCAGAGGCAGGGCATGGACAGACACGCAGAAAGCCCAAGAACACAAGTGATTTAGAGACTGAACCAATGGCAGAGAGAAATACAGAGATAGACTAGCACTTTTATTTTACTTCATAATTTTTATACTTACCTGGAAAAGCAAAAAAAGATGTAAATTATATTTGTAGCTAACTCAACACTTTGCTTCCAGTCTTCTCTCAGGACTCTTGCTAATGCACCAAGGGCAGTTTCTAAGGAAACATATAAAAATGATCATTCGCCTTGCCTCTGGTATAAAGGATGATTTGATTTTAAATGTCTAGTCATTAATAAATAACAAGGCTAAGATAGAACTGGAACAAAAAGTAGGGTGCTATTTCCCAAAACAGCTATTTTTAAAACTAAAATACAACTTTTATTTAAAAAGTTAACATATAGCTACAACTGTAAACAGAAAAATAAAATGATATAAAGAAACATAATATGAATATTGGAAACCCTGGTGACGTAGTAGTTAAGTGCTACAGCTGCTAACCACAGGGTCGGCAGTTCCGACTCGATGGCACTGGGTTGGTTTTGTTGGGTTAATATGAATATTACGGGTGATAATAAAATAATAAGATGATCATATTTATTTCTTGATTTTCATTTCTCTGTAATCTTTTTACTGTACTACCAATTTTTCTCTTTTTTTACATATGATTTCACGTATTTGAGAATAAGAAAAAAAGTAGGATAAGTCTAGAAAAACATAATGAACAGCTGAGCAGGTTAAAACCAAATTTATTAAAGCAAATTAACAAGTAAATAATATTTATGCAACAACGGGCTCAAGCATAACAACGATTATGAGAATGGTACAGGACTGGCAGAATTTCCTTCTGTTATACACAGGGTTGCTGTGAGTCGGAAGCAACTCGATGCCATCTGACAACAGAATTTACACATAGAAAAATAAGCAATATTTCAGTATCATGCTAATATTTCAGTTATCAGTAACAGACATAATATTAAAAATATTTCATAAAAATTAGCTTCAGGCTAAGCTAATAAACATCTCTGCTAGATCTTTTTCTTGAGCAAGGTAAAATTAATGAACTGATTAACAAGAATTACCATATATTAAATAAACATAAAATGAGACTGGGTTCAAATTTACGCTGTTGTGAGGTATGTAACTCTTAAAATAATCAAAATAATATAAAAATTTTTTATGCTAAAATGCAGAGGTCATAATTTAACTTTCTTCAATAGGCACTTGGGAACTACTGTACTTCATGAAATATATTATCAGTATTTATCATGGTAATGAAAAGCTTCAGGTTATTTGAGCTCTCTGACCATTCAGATTATGAAAAAAAACAAGAATTAACTGTATTTACTATTAATCTAGTTAGATAATGAATTTTTAACAAACTAAAAAATAGCCTATAATAGCATTTCACAATTTACCTTGCAGAGCACTGGTCTAGCATATGCTTTGAACAAAATTATTCCAAAGTCCAATAAATAGGCAGGCAATGCACATTAAAACGCAAAGGCTCCGCAGACAGGCAGTGCTACTTAATAAGGAATGTGGTTTCCTTTAATCCACTATTTCCCAAATGCACCTGGCTTTGGAGAATAATGTTCTATAATGTCATAGATTTAGACAAAGGTTTAGCGACCTATTTGGCAATCTTTATTTCATTTTTTCTCTTTAGTACAGTTATGTACATAGAATAAATATCTCAATAAAAATATAGCTATAGGAATTGTATACAGGTTATTAAGAGACAGCCAAAAGAAAAGTGCCAAGGTTACAGAAGGGTAGATGACAACCCAAAATTAATTTGTAAATTGAATACAATCACAATCAAAATCCCCTCATGGTTTTTTAGAGAATTTGATATATTGATTCTCAAATAAATATATAAGTGGAATATACAAGGCCAGCAAAGACAATCTCGGGGGGAGAAAAGCAAATTCGGGCACTTGTCTTACATGTTCTAAAGCTCTAGCTAAAAAACAAAACGTAACAACAATAACAAACAGTATGGCACAGGTATAGAAAAACCCCAGTGCCGTCGAGTCATGGCACAGGTAGGAATCCTCAAATAGATCAACGGAACAGAAGACAGAGCACCAAACCAGACCCAGGTATATATGGGAACAGTACCTCACACTGAAAAACGGTTCAAGGAATATCTGTTGAATAAAAGAATGGCAGGTATATGGTAGAGAAGGTGTTTCAAATCCTTGGGCATTCCACCAACTAGGCTGGGGTAACTGGCTATCCAATATGGAAAAAAGTAAAGTTAAAATTAAATCTCTCCTCCCACCTTAAATGAAAATAAATTCTAGGGCCAAGCACTTCCAGCAGGGCAGAGTAAGGATCTCCAAAAACACACTCCTCCATGAGCAGAATGACAACACTGGTAAAAACGGTCAAAATCAACTTTTTCAGAGCTCTGCAAATTAACCAAAGGGTTGCAATTCAAGGAGTGTTTATTTCAGGGGGGAAAAAAAAATTCTTGATAAGAACAGTGAGCCTTGTGGCATTTTAACTTTCCCTAATTCCATTCCCCTTAGCCCAGCTTCATGGTAGACCTTGCAAATTAACAGCATCAGAACTAAGCCATCTGTGAAAACCAGCAGCCTAATAGCAACTGGGAGACAGAACAGTGTGGAAATCCCCAAAAGCCACATCCCCAGAGAACTGACACTACGTGACCTATTTGGATGCTCGCTGAAAAGCTCCGCTCTCACAGTCTGTCTTTGGGGAGTGACTGCTAATTGCCATGGGTTCACCTCTGAGGTGATGAAATGTTCTGGAATTCAATAGTGGCAATGGCTTTAAAACTCTGTGAAGACACTAAAATCCAGGGAATTGTTCACTGTAAAAGAGTATATAAATGATAGCTCAACAAAGCTGTTATAAAAACATCCCAAGTAAATTAAAAATTTCAGTTTAAAACAAAACAAATACTAAAGGATATTTGAAAAAATATAGGAGAATATCCACAAATACATAAAAAAAGACTTAAATTTGAGTACATCAAAATTTAAAAGTTCTGTATCACAAAAAGATACCATACACAAAAAAGAAAAAGGGCAAGTAATCGAGAGAAACTATTCCTAAGTACATAAGATAAAAATGATTAGAATTCAGAATATAAACATTTAAGACACGAAAACCATACACAGTCTTCCTGTTATTCACAGTAGTTATGTTCCATAAAGTTCCTGTGAACACTGAATTAGCAAATATTGAACCAGTCTTGCTCGACCTCAGCTGGGGATTTTTTGCTGCTTTGCGGATATACGTGTCTCCGAGTGACTGCAAAACTGTCCTGAGTGTTTTTAGTGAATTCTTAGTGAATTCATGAATATGGAATCCACGAATAATGAGGATCAACTGTATATGTATGTGTGCATATATATAATACTTCAGAAATGACTACAAAATTCACAGGGGAAGAATTCCAAAAGTCTAGTAACGTAATAAGATGATGATGCTCATTAGAAATCCAGCAAATGCAAGTTATAATAATGAGGTATTGTTTACCAACTACACAATGGCAAAATGTGAAAGTTTCAGACTTTCATATTCCACTGGTATGGGGATATAGTGGCACAAACATTTTGAATGGCAATTTGGCAATATCCCTTAAAACATTAAGACCTTTGTAATTTTATCTCTGTACACATACCCTAAAAAAATTCTTGGTTGGATATATAAGAAGACATGCACAAAACTGTTCACTGAAGCAACATTCCTTATTGAAAAACGTGGAAACAATCCAATGCTCATCCGTACAGAAATGGTTAAAGAAAATGTATAAATTCATAAAATGTAATAATTGAAAGTAGTTAAAAGAAAGTAAATTGCATCTATATATATCTATATCCATGTAATCTCAAAATATTGCTGTATGCAGAAAAAAAATTACCAAATAGGTATTATGATACTATTAATTTAAAAATTCAAATAAAGCAATACTCTGTATTTTAGTATGAAACACACACACACATATGTAAAAGTATTAAAAAGATCTGGAAGAATGCACTCCAAACTCATATAACAAATTACGGGATAATGTTCAAAGCAGATTTTATCTGTAGTGTTCTAATTATTTTGAAAGAATATATTGATGTATTAGTTGTATAATTTTAAAAGTAGTTAAAATGTAGATTTCTAATTGGAATCCTAGTTCTGTCTTAGGGCTCTGTGGACACAGCTCGAGATACAAGCTCTCAGCTATAAACTGCTGTCGTGCACTGTCCAGCCTCCATCACAGAGGCCCAGGCAACAGAAAAAAGAAAAAGGTATTCTTTCTCACATGAAGGAAACCAGATAATAATGACATCTGCCTTTTTTTTTTTTCTGAAAGAAGTACAGTCAGAGAATTATGCATTTAGAATAAGTCTATAGTGTTATTACTGAGCAAAAGATTTTAAAAGCCTAATACCTCCTTTTCTTTACTACAAAGCACTCCTAGAGAAAGACAAACACCTGGTGTTAAATTCAATCTAAATGAAATTATAAAGACACATAACTTTTGCTGTGCTACTGACATAAAACTAATGCTGAAACTCTAATAAAAACATTATATACATGTACAAATGTTAGAAGTTTAATCTTGTACTCTGTTTTAAAAAGTAAAGTTTTTCAGAATAGAAGAAAAGACATGCTACTGTTAATGCCAGATTTTCCTTGTTTAAATTAAATGGTTTGAGAATTCTCCAGAGGATTTAAACGCTACTAAATGTTAACAAATTTGAATAAGAAAGAAGGTGATAGAGAGCTGTAAAATATTCGCATTCCTAATTTTGGTATAAATCATTTTAGCATGCACCTCTATTAAAAATAAAATCAACTGCAATCAAGTTGATTCCGACTCATGGTGACCCGTGTGTGTCAGAGTACACTGCGCTCCATGGGGTTGATTCCGACTCATGGCGACCCCGTGTGTGTCAGAGTACACTGCGCTCCACGGGGTTGATTCCGACTCATGGCGACCCCGTGTGTGTCAGAGTACACTGCGCTCCACGGGGTTGATTCCGACTCATGGCGACCCGTGTGTGTCAGAGTACACTGCGCTCCGCGGGGTTGATTCCGACTCAGGGCGACCCGTGTGTGTCAGAGTACACTGCGCTCCACGGGGTTGATTCCGACTCATGGCAACCCCGTGTGTGTCAGAGTACACTGCGCTCCGCGGGGTTGATTCCGACTCATGGCAACCCCGTGTGTGTCAGAGTACACTGCGCTCCGCGGGGTTGATTCCGACTCAGGGCGACCCGTGTGTGTCAGAGTACACTGCGCTCCACGGGGTTGATTCCGACTCATGGCAACCCCGTGTGTGTCAGAGTACACTGCGCTCCGCGGGGTTGATTCCGACTCACGGCGACCCCGTGTGTGTCAGAGTACACTGCGCTCCACGGGTTGATTCCGACTCATGGCAACCCCGTGTGTGTCAGAGTACACTGCGCTCCGCGGGGTTGATTCCGACTCACGGCAACCCCGTGTGTGTCAGAGTACACTGCGCTCCGCGGGGTTGATTCCGACTCAGGGCGACCCGTGTGTGTCAGAGTACACTGCGCTCCACGGGGTTGATTCCGACTCATGGCAACCCCGTGTGTGTCAGAGTACACTGCGCTCCGCGGGGTTGATCCCGACTCACGGCGACCCCGTGTGTGTCAGAGTACACTGCGCTCCGCGGGGTTGATTCCGACTCATGGCAACCCCGTGTGTGTCAGAGTACACTGCGCTCCGCGGGGTTGATTCCGACTCAGGGCGACCCGTGTGTGTCAGAGTACACTGCGCTCCACGGTGTTGATTCCGACTCATGGCAACCCCGTGTGTGTCAGAGTACACTGCGCTCCGCGGGGTTGATTCCGACTCAGGGCGACCCGTGTGTGTCAGAGTACACTGCGCTCCGTGGGGTTGATTCCGACTCATGGCAACCCCGTGTGTGTCAGAGTACACTGCGCTCCGCGGGGTTGATTCTGACTCATGGCAACCCCGTGTGTGTCAGAGTACACTGCGCTCCGCGGGGTTGATTCCGACTCGTGGCAACCCCGTGTGTGTCAGAGTACACTGCGCTCCGCGGGGTTGATTCCGACTCAGGGCGACCCGTGTGTGTCAGAGTACACTGCGCTCCGCGGGGTTGATTCCGACTCATGGCAACCCCGTGTGTGTCAGAGTACACTGCGCTCCGCGGGGTTGATTCTGACTCGTGGCAACCCCGTGTGTGTCAGAGTACACTGCGCTCCGCGGGGTTGATTCCGACTCGTGGCAACCCCGTGTGTGTCAGAGTACACTGCGCTCCGCGGGGTTGATTCCGACTCGTGGCAACCCCGTGTGTGTCAGAGTACACTGCGCTCCACGGGGTTGATCCCGACTCGTGGCGACCCCGTGTGTGTCAGAGTACACTGCGCTCCACGGGGTTGATCCCGACTCACGGCAACCCCGTGTGTGTCAGAGTACACTGCGCTCCACGGTGTTGATTGCGACTCACGGCAACCCCGTGTGTGTCAGAGTACACTGCGCTCCACGGGGTTGATTCCGACTCATGGCGACCCGTGTGTGTCAGAGTACACTGCGCTCCACGGGCTTGATTCCGACTCATGGCAACCCCGTGTGTGTCAGAGTACACTGCGCTCCGCGGGGTTGATTGCGACTCATGGCAACCCCGTGTGTGTCAGAGTACACTGCGCTCCACGGTGTTGATTGCGACTCATGGCAACCCCGTGTGTGTCAGAGTACACTGCGCTCCGCGGGGTTGATTCCGACTCATGGCGACCCGTGTGTGTCAGAGTACACTGCGCTCCACGGGCTTGATTCCGACTCATGGCAACCCCGTGTGTGTCAGAGTACACTGCGCTCCGCGGGGTTGATTGCGACTCATGGCAACCCCGTGTGTGTCAGAGTACACTGCGCTTCACGGTGTTGATTGCGACTCATGGCAACCCCGTGTGTGTCAGAGTACACTGCGCTCCACGGGGTTGATTCCGACTCATGGCGACCCGTGTGTGTCAGAGTACACTGCGTTCCGCGGGGTTGATTCCGACTCATGGCAACCCCGTGTGTGTCAGAGTACACTGCGCTCCACGGGGTTGATTCCGACTCATGGCAACCCCGTGTGTGTCAGAGTACACTGCGCTCCACAGGGTTGTCAGCCGCTGATGTTTCCAAAGTAGGTCACGAGGACTTTCTTCTGAGGGGCCTCTGAGTGGACCTGAGCCTCCGTCACTAACTGTCTGCACCACCCAGGGACTCCTACCTCTATTATAGTAGATATTTAAAGGGTTCACGGTTATTTTTATATTATAATATTTATAGCTATAAATCACCATTCAAGAGTAGTTCTTCCAAGTTGTCAGGGTTTCGAGCAAGCTGCAGGATCAAAGCAGAACCCCGAACCTTGTCAGGAATATCTTCATATAATAATTCAATGTATTCATCCATGTCATTAATGTTAGCAACTTCATCGATCTGAAACAAAGGCAGGGACAGGAAGTACTAAAAACGAAAACAATATTTAAGACATCCATGGTCGAAGAAACAGTTTGTGATTAATGTACTGCCCTTTACAACAACATGTAAATTTTCAAAGAATTCATAGTAGCTTTTTTTTTGTTGGAGGAAAATTAGACCTTTAGGGTCTAGGGCTCCAATACAAAAGTAGTAACAAATCATATGGTAAAATGGGATATACATAAATTCTAAAAATTTTTCTATCAACACAAAGTATTTCAAATGCAGTACAAATTGATTTGTACCTACTATAATAGATTACACAATATTCCAAAACATATTACAATAAGAATACATAAAACATTTTCACAACTTATTTATTTTATGAATAAATTATACCTAAAAAGCACACCAAATAATTTTGTCTGTATTAATTTAAATACTGCTTTTGTACCTTTGGAAACCCTGGTGGCGTAGTGGTTAAGTGCTATGGCTGCTCACCAAGAGGTCGGCAGTTGAAATCCACCAGGTGCTCCTTGGAAACTCTATAGGGGCAGTTCTACTCTGTCCTATAGGGTCGCTATGAGTCAGAATCGACTCAACGGCAGTGGTTTTGGGTTTGGGTTTCTACCTTTTTCAGATACTTGTAAAGTTCAGTAATTTTTAAAAATTTTCTCATCTGAATAATGTGCCTTATGCATTTTCGATGGAAAAAGGAAACACCCTACAATCAATTCTCTATTAGATCAGAATACAATCTTACCTCCATTCCTTCAAAAGGAGGTGGATCTTTAGGTTTGCTTGATTTTTCTTTTTTTTCTGTAAAAAAGAAAAAAAAATACATATATATTCTTTTTTAATGAGAAGCATTATATTTGTAGTGTTTCTGGGTAAATTCCTGTTTTTAGCAGCTGAGCTTAATTCTAGCTAAGCTGGGGGCCTTAAACCGAATAGTCTATAGAATAGTATTTTTTAATGTATGAAAAATGTTCACCTACAGTCCATCTGTTCTGATGAGGTTATCAAGGAGAGTATAAATGAACAGAATCTATAAATAATCCCCTAAGTTATGGTAGGCAGTAGTTTTATCTTCCTCCCTAGTTAACTTTTTGGTTATGCACGTAACCAGGCTTATCAACAAAAAGCAAAAAGTCTATTTTAAGTTTCCTTTCTTTCCCTTCCTAATTCTCAATTAAGGTAGGAACAGAAAAGCCAACAAGGCAAAGAAAAAGAGATGACTTGGGTAAAATGAAAATGAAAATTAACAAAGAAATGATCTGGATAATATAAAAGCTAAAACAAAGAACAGCTGCTAAGCGATGGTTTTGACAAGTATAATTAAGATCATAAATTAGAAGGCAAATATCCCATATCTGTGCTAATTTAAACTTGTTCCCAAATAAGTTAAAGAGACATCCAAAGGTGAACACCTTGAGCCATTTGTTATAATGAATTATTTTGATTAATTACAATTTCATTTTCTAGCAGAAAGCTATCAAAAATATCTTAATGATGTGGCTCAAAACAACCTAAGTACACATGCAATACATGTTTGTTTAAAATAAGTTATAGTAACATATTTTTATTCTATAATTAATATGTTTCACAAAGAATAGGAGTTAGCCCTATTCTTTTCAAAGAGGATGGCAGCCACTGTAAATAAGCTCATGTTTTCTCAGCAGCTAAATTTTACCACAAACATAATTTACCTTGACAGTGGCTTTATGTGAGTAAAGAAAAATCAGTAAAGACTCACATAGAGAAATAAATATTATTTGTTTTGTTTCAACCATTTTTAGGACAAGGCATCTGGCTTTAAAATACTGAAACCCAGTAACAAAGTTTAGAAAGAAAAATGGAATAGCTTTTTAAACGGAATGCACGTTTGATACAGCAAAGCATTTCATACACGCCTTCAAACACTAGTATCCATACGGGGAAGCATGTCAATCTGAATCATTTTTTTCATGTTATGGTGACGTGAAAATTTTCTCATATTTCTCTAATTTCTCGGAAGAGTGGTGAGAAGGCTGATCTGCTCTGAAAACTCAGTGAAGGTGTTTTATTTATTTGAAGATATTTTATTATAAATGCCTTCAGAATGATATTAATGTGGCATTAGGAAAAATCAGTATTAACTATATTATACAACTCAACCAACATTGCTCACTTTGAATCTATATGAAGATGTGTTCTCTCTTCATTTATAGAGTTTTCTTAGCAATGAGATTCCAACATAAAATATCTACTTTTCATAAAAATTCTTCTTGATAAACAATATTTTACTTATCCAGATGGCACTTACTATAATTAACAAGCATACCCTGTGTGCCGGCCATGTGATTTGAAACAAGCTCAAAATGCTTATTTTTGCCTTTGAACATATTCATAGCTATTTAGTTGATGCAACAAATATATATGGATCATATAATATGTGTTAGACACTGTTCAGGGCTAACAAAAGTGTACATTAAACATAGGCATTTTATTTGCTGAGGATCAAGAGGGAAGACTGATTAATTTTAAAAAAGTCTAACTTTTTTTTTTTTTTTAATTTAGTACAATCAAAACCTGAGTGCATGTAAGTTACTTCAAGGGCAGCATATTTTAAAACTCACCAGTGGTAAAAGAAAGATATGCAGACTTAATAAATATTGTGAGAAGGCATAACTAACCATTCGACTATCAAAGATAACCTTCCATTTAAACATGTTTTGTTTTGGTTTAGATTATTTAGAAATGCTTTCATAAACAGTCATTTGCTTAGTTCTTAATCTGTTAATGGCTTGGTTCTTTTACGAGGGAATCGATGATAGGAGAATAATAGACACTGAAGAATAAAAAGTAATATTTTCCTAAAAAAGGATCAACAAAAGTTATACCCTTAGGATAGTTTAAAGCACATGATATATATTTTAACATTTAAATACTTAAACAATCTATTCAAATTACAAATTAGTATGAAATGAAATCAGATCATTTTATATGAAAGCATCTAATATAAAGCCTAGTACATAGAAAACTAATATAACTGTTTATTCTTTCATTCACTTATTCATAGCAATAGCAAAAAACAAACAAACAAAACCAACATTCAAATATCAAAAGCAGAAAACACAGTCAAACAAGTCTGGCTTTGCACTAAGAAATCAGTAATTCTCCCATACCTTTTCCCGACAATGTATCACGGCGGTTTTGTAGATAATACAACAGCTGCTCCACCTCGTGTAGTTTTGAGGGATGAATGAGTTTACATTCTTCGACCACCTTTCGGGCCAGGGAAGTTATATCCGTGTTAGCATTGAGACTCTTAAGACGAATGCTGCAAGTGTATCAAAATTTCTCAACTCAGGTGTTATATAGGCAAGCAATAGCTTCAAAGAATACTTCTTTCAAATAAATAATTTAAAAAGCATTTAAATGTACCTGACCATATAATATCTCCTTAGTAAAAATATAAAGAAGTATTAGATATAATCAGACTTAGAAAACTACAAGGCAGCGATTTTTCTGAGTTGGACAAACAAGACGGCAAACGGAACATGAAATCTACATCAGACTCTCCCAGGCAGGATGGCATATTCAGAGACTGTTTTACAACAGTACTTCTGATGTAAATGTACAGAAAGCCTTCAGTCACTGTTGCATGTGAGAACACATATCACTAAGAACAGAATCATTTTCTTGACCACATTCACAATCGTTTTTTTTCTTAAAATAGGGGCAAGACAAAATATCGATACTTTTCAGATTCAATTGTTCTAGTGGTAATTATACAGAAGGTAGAAAAGAAAAAAAGGTAGATGCTTATATGAGAAATCCTAAGGAACAACTGAATCCATTACATGCTTAGGTTAGTACATTAAAATATAAATAAACCAGTCCCTCCCTCCTCTTTAACTTAGCCCAGAAGATTCCCTGGGAACCCAGTAAGAAAAGGTTACCCAGTCTGGGATTGCAGCAGGGAGACCTATGAAGATATAAAATCAGGTGCAGTGTGAACATTCAAACTGGTGGCAAGAGACTCTATCGAGGAGATGCAACCATGCAAGGCGTAGACTGAAAAGGAGAAACATAAGAAAGCGGCCACTATGCAGAATTATTTCTTGGTAAAGATGGCTGATTTTTGAGGACAGACATCAAAGTATTAGAGGCAGCAGGAGTGGAGATCTCAGAAAAGCGCTCTATATGCAGCACCTGAGAAATCATTGTTCAAGGGCATATGATCTCTCCTAAAGTCAGTTCAGTGATACAAAGGCCATTTACACAGCCAACCCCAGATCTCTGGCTTTCCTGTGATTCTGTGAGCCACTTAACAGCCTTTTATAAATTCATTTTAGGCTTAAATTTGCTAGAGAGCTTTCTAATGTTTGCAACGAGAACTCTAGCAACACCACGTTCCTTTAAATTTTCACTAACCTATTTGGTGTTCTATGATCCAATTTTCTAACGTTTCTAAATTTTTGATTATATTTTTTTACAGTTTTAGGTGCACATCAGAAGGCAGAGACAGGAAAGAGGCTCCGTTCAAAGAAACACTGTCAGAAGACCTCTCAGTGTTTAATTTTAACAAGAAAATGGGAAATCTTGAGACTTTCAAGAAAGTTGATTGAGAAGAGGCACAACAGAAACTCTGTAAACAGATTTTTCAAATCTTTTTTAGATTCATTTCCTATCAACATACATATTAGCAATCTGATTCATCTTTCCACCCAGAGTAAATACATTTTCTTCTTTTAGCGTGTAGCTCTCTCTCCTAAACGCTTCCCTATTATGTAAGACAAGGAAAAAACAGGTAGGACTAGAATTTTTTAAAAATGTTTGCAGAATGTTTACTGGATTATCCTTATAATCAAGAAATAGAATCTTGATTAGGCAGCTTAAACCTATTAAGGAGTCCTGGTGGTACAGAGGTTAAGCGCTTGGCTTGGTCAGTCCTTTGAAGCCCACCAGCCGCTCCATGGGAGGAAGATGTGACAGTCTGCTTCTGTTACAGCCTTGGAAATCCTATGGTGCTGTTCTACTCTGTCCTACAGGGTTGCTATGAGTCAAAATCAACTCAGTGGCAGTGGGATACCTATTAAGACAGCTTAACCTATTAAACTTGTACCTATTATGCTTATACCAAAATCACAAGAAAAGTACTCACATTATTTTTAGACCACAACCACCAATTTCTTACAAAGAAATCTTCAGAAGACTGGTCTCTGCTGATGATGCGTTTGTACACCCCTCTGCCCACTGCTGCAGACTGAGATAAAGTCTCCCGGACCTGGGCTGTAGCACTGACTCTTCCAATCTAATAACATGTTCACGTCACACTTATCTCAATCTGTATGAGTCCCTCTACCCTCTGGCATTGATAAAATCTCTTTCACTATCAACAAATCACATTCTTCTGTTTTTTGGTCTCACAATATGATTCCTCTCCAAATCTTGTGCAGCCAGGTTTGAGCATCATGAGGTTGAAACACTCAGGTTTTCCCCTCCCCCCTTTTTTTTTTTTTAACTCTAATCGCAATCTGTAGTAACTCTTTCCAGGTGGTGGACTTTCTTGTGAAGTACCCCTTGTCAAGAAGGCCTGAAGACTTTCTCATTTAATAATAGTTGAATAAAGCTACTGACTTTATCCTTAAAAGCTAAAAATTAAATTTCTCTCCTGAAACATGGAGGTATGAGATTCAAAAGGCTTTTCTTTGGAGGTCAAATTAATAAAATCTCAAAAGACTTTCATGTTTTCTCAAAATGTATAAAACTCAAAACTCAGGCAGCAATACAAACACAGAGAAGAGAAAAAGTATGAGAGGACACAAAAAATGTGTGGGCCTGTGGGTTAGAGTCTACTGCGTGAGTATGTATGTGTGCATATGTGTATTTTTCTTTAACAGATTATCTGGATGACTCAGTTACCTTTAATTAATAATCTATGTAATTTAGTCTCCCGTGGAACCCAAAAAAGGAAGACAGATTAGCAGAGCACAGTAAGATACTGGAGTCCCAGGGTGATGCAAACAATTAATGTGCTCAGCTACTAACTCCAAAATTAGAAGTTCAAATCTACCCAGAGACACCTGGGAACAAAGGCCTGGTTATCTACTTCTGAAAAATGAGCCACTGAAAACCCTCTGGAGCACAGTTCTACTCAGACACACATGGGGTTGACACTAGAGTTGACTCAGTGGCAGGTGGTTTTTGGTTTTTAGTAAGATAATGAAGTTTTCTTTGCAGGCTATCTCAGCCTCAACACTACAGACATTTGGGCCAAATAATAACTTGTTGAAGGAGGCTGTCTATATGCTGTACCATGTGTAGCAGCACCCTGGCCTCTACCCATTAGATGAAAGTAGCACCCCTCCAGTTATGACAACCAAAAATGTCTCCAAGACACGGCCAAAATCATCCCAAGTTGAGAACATCCCAAGTTGAGAACACTATATACTAAATAGAATGTTTTTCTGTGTGCTAAATACTATCACATGCACTCTGAGCAGCAAGTAATTGAATATATTTAATATCACCAAACAGAATACATTGAATTTTTTCTAACTAGCTTCCCTAAATCAATATTTTTTTTTAATGGAGGGAAGAGGATTGGGAGGGAGTCTAGGTGATCAGAGGCCATCTCTACTTCCACAAAGCTATGAAAGGAAGGCAAGACTATCCCCAGCATAAATGTAAGCTAACGAAGGTCAGTTCCCAAAAGGCTTTCGGAAATATCACAAATGCAGGAAGAAAAGATACGGGGAGATCTAAACCAAACCCACTGAGCGAGAAAATGCTTCTTATTACTAATATCGCTTAGATGGCTAGATTTAAAGGGATGAATTCAAGGTCTGTGGCCCATTTGGCAGTTTTTGAAAGTCATACTAAACCAAAAAAACCTGTTGCCATCAAATCAATGTCAACTCACAGTGACCCTGTAAGACAGAGAACTGCCCTATAGCGTTTCCAAGGAGCGGTTGGTGGATTCAAACTGCCAACCTTTTGGTTAGCAGCCATAGCTTTTATCCACCATGGCACCAGGGCTCTGCAATTCCAGGGAAGAAAGAAGAACAAACCCAACAAAACCAAACCCACTGCCGTCGAGTTGATTCCGACTCATAGCGACCCTATAGGGCAGGGTGGAACTTCCCCATCGAGTTTCCAATGAGTGCCTGGTGGATTTGAACTGCTGACGTTTAGGTTAACAGCTGTAGCAATTAACTACTACGCCACCAGGGTTTCCATAAGAAGAACAAGATCCACTTAAAAATAAATTTCCTAAATTAAGCTAAGAAGTCCCACATAAACATGTCTTTTATGACTGATTTCACAAATTAGTTTATATCCTATGATATACATTTACTAAATGAGATAAATCAGAATAGCTATTTTTCCACAGGTTTCTATACTTACATAAACCTGATTTTCTCTAAAATAAATAATACTATATAACTGTATTTATAGTTTAATATAATCTGCTTCACTAATATAAAATATGTCTATATGAATGCCACCATTTATCATCTGCGCAGATTAAAATAACACCAAGTTTATATAAAGTTTACATAAGTTCACTACTTTTAACATGTGTACAATAAAGAAACTCACATTTTTTGGCATTCCTTTCGCTCTCCCAACATGGGATCCCCCATCTCTCCAAGAATGGTAGCTTCAACTTCATAATGAACAATGAGTGCTTTTTCTGATGGATGGACATCAATGTTTCCTCCTTTAACTTTCCTAGGACACACACACAAAAAGGCATAACCAGATTAAAAACTCATACAATGCTCACAGTTTTTATCTACCAGTTTCTTCCAAAAACATGTTGGCTGGATTAACATCTGCATTTAAATTAGATTTTTCTCTTGACTTGGGTCAAGAAATAACACCTCTTCTCCAACTCTGTACTATATACATAACTTTTGGGCCTGCAGAAAGTACCCTTATGAGTAACTCTACCTGGGAAAATACATTTATTCAAAGGACCGTGCATTAGTGCAAACTAACAAGATATAAACAATTAGGATGGTTTGGGAGAGAATGACCTAAACTAAAACTCTGGACTTCAAAAGCAAAGATAACTGCCCCAAGATTTATATTAATGACAACAACAAAAAAATCAACCTGCCCAACAGTTAGCTCATTAACTAGATCACAGAGTAAAATGAATAAATTAAACTGTAATACGTACTATGCATCATCTTACATAACTGTATAAATTCCAACATTAAAAGAAGAAAATCTGTTGCAGTTGAGTTGATTCTGACTCACAGCAAACCTACAGGACACAGCAGAATTGCCTCACAGGGTTTCCAAGGAGTGGTTAGTGGATTTGAACTACCTACCTTTTGGTTAATAGCCAAGCTCTTAACCACTGTGCCACCACCCAAAAAAAAAAAAACAAAAACCCAGTGCCATCCTTGAGTATATTCCAGGGATCCTCAAATTATATCCAAATTGCATAACAACAAAGCACTTACACCTAATGGTCTAGAGTTATGTATATCAAGTTAGAGCGTCATTTGAAGTTTCCATAGAAAGGTTGTATACACTGTTCCCAGGCCCCTGAACTTACAGACGAATTCTTAATTGCTGTAAACCAATGGCCAATTAATCACCACTTGTCACTTGGCCACTTTAGAAGGTGATAAAATGAGATGTGCTAGAAGAGATTAAGCAATGGAAACAAGCAGATTTTCCCAGTCAGTAACAACTAGCTAGCAAGATAGTGGGGGTCCTTTACCCTGATAAGAAGGGACACAGAGAAAACACCTTAAATGTTATTTTAATTCCAATAATCAGAAACTCAAAGCTTTTCCTTCAGTTAGGAATAATACATTGCCTCATTATGCATATTTTCAATGCTATTTTTTAAATGATCCGTTTACCAGAATTATTTTTGGAAGGAGGAGTAAGGATCTGGTACCAGAACTAGGACTATGACTAAGAGTCAAGTGTAGAAATAGGGTAGACAATCAATAAACAAAGTCTAGGGTCTAAGTGGGTCAGCAAATAAACTAAGAAGGTCAAAGCTCGTTAAGGAACGGAAGCAGTTAGAAACCAGGCAGTATACAGACACAGATTAAACAGGACAGGACAGATTTCAAAAGGCAAAATAAATAGATACAACTTCAGGCTCAGAGTCAAAAGCTAGAGAAATCACAGCAATCAAAAGAACTAAGTAAGGAGAGTTGAAAAAGAGATGTAATATAACAGTACAGAAACCCAAAACCATGCCTGTTGCCATCGACTTGATTCCGACTCGTAGTGACCCTATAGAACAGAGTAGAACTGCCCCCCATAGGGTTTTGTAGGAGCGGCTGGTGGATTCAAACTGCCGACCTTTTGGTTAGCAGCCGAATGCTTAACCAGTGCACCACCAGAACCCCAGCACTACAGAAGCCATCTTAATAATACGGCAAACTGGTTATTTCCAGGTGAGGTGGAAAGCAATCCCAGTGCCTACCTTCTTACATAGGAGTTACGAGTATCCAATTAAGGGAAGAGAATCACGAGGATAAAATACAAGAGCGGCCTCCCAGCACTTTCAGTGTGTGTTCTACATGTTAGCAGCTGGTGGGGGGAAGCATGATCCTTGTCCTCCGGTCTAAGATCTTGCCTTTCTCCAAAGAAACCAAATAGTTCAAATAGCCTTATCATTTCTTTTTAGTTTCTGTTTGTTTTTTGTGTGTTTTAGAGGAGCGTTGTTGTTGGTAGTTGCCACTGAGTCAATTCCAAATCATGGCAACCCCATGTGTTACAGAGTAGAACTGCTCCATAGGGTTTTCTTGGCTGTAATCTTTCTGGAAGCAGATTGCCAGCCTTTCTTCTGTGACAGCTGGGTGAGTTCAAACCACCAACCTTTAGGTTAGCAGAGTAGGTTAATTAAAATTCTTTTATTTCTTTACCACAAAAGTAACTTATGTTTATTGCAGGAAGAACCCAGAAGAAACCACTTGTTACTATTTTACAATATATTCAAGACATCCTTCTATCTATAATACACAGAGTGCAGTAGCTCTAGAACTTCTATCTATAATATACAGAGTGTGGCAGCTCTAGATTTCTATCTATAATATACAGGGTGTGGCAGCTCTAGAATTTCTATCTATGATACACAGAATGTGGCAGCTCTAGAATTTCTATCTGTAACATACAGAGTGTGGCAGCTCTAGAATTTCTATCTGTAACATACAGAGTGTGGCAGCTCTAGAATTTCTATCTGTAACACACAGAGTGTGGCAGCTCTAGAATTTCTATAACATACACAGTGTGGCAGCTCTATAGTTTATAATATATAGAGTGTGGCAGCTCTAGAATTTCTTCGTGAGGGGAGGCTTAGGAGCAGCAATCCACTTGGGTTAAAACTCCATCTGCATAGCACTTTACATAGTATTGATAAAAATATTTTTTATGTGAATGTAGGAGGCTGACAGATACTCCAGGAGGGGTAACTCCCTCCCCAGCTCCCCGTGGTACTGCCACTGCATATATAAACCTACATATGTTACAAAACTAAGTTCACGTTACACATACTGTTTAGAAACGTACTTTTAAAACACTGCATAATGACTTTATCTAAGGGAACGCTTTGCCTTTAGAATTTCACACACATTCCATGTATTCCATTTGTTGAAACTCTTTATGACTGATGTAGAACAAATTTATAGTACTCATTTACAAAAATATTTAAAAACCATTATAGGACACTTGGCTGATTTACAAAGTAGTTCCTTTTTTTCTGCTTTAGGTCAAAGTTTAAATTAGTTTCTCATTAAACAATTAATACACATATCACTTTATGACATTGGTTGCCAACCCCACGATATGTCAATTCTCTTGCCTTCCCCATTTTCCATTCATCCAATTTTCCTCTCCCTGCCTTCCTGTCTTTGCTTTTGGGCTGCTGCGCCCATTTACTCTCATATATGTGGTTGAACCACACACATTATTGTTTGTTTTATGGGCCTGCCTAATCTTTGGCTGAAGGGTGAACCTCAGGAGTGGCTTCAGTACTGAGTTAAAAGGGAGGCTGGGGGCCATACTCTCAGGGTTTCTCCAGTCTGTCAGACCAGTAAATCTGGTCTTTTTTTGTGAGTTTGAATTTTGTTCTATGTTTTTCTCCTGTTCTATCTGGGACCGAATATCATGATGGCTGTCAGAGTAGACCGTGATGGTATCTGGGCACCAACCAGTTGTGCTGGACTCAGTCTGTTCTTTAAAGAACAAAATAGTTCTTTAAAGGCTCAAAGCACTCTGTAACTCAGCTGCTCTACGTGTATCATATATTCTATATGTACCATTTTTTTTTGGAATTGACAACCATGGTTTCAATTTCTATTTTGATTAGTAAAATATCCCAGCTTGTTCAGATACAATTATTAACTATGTCTGCACACAACCTATGAAAAGTACATTTCTGCTGCACAAGTTCTAAAGTTAGTAAGAATATTGTTTTTACCATAACAATGTGTCCCACCCAAAATTATATTTGTATTATCACCACAAAATGAATAATCTTTCTTCAACTCTGAAAAAGGTTTTAACATAGCATTCACAATGATGTCAGATATTTAACAATTAAGAGAATGAACTTCCAAATGCCTGGATTCCATGAATTAGATGACAAATTAAGTCATTACTGGAATTAATTGATCTTCTATTTGAAGCATCCGATATTGTTGTTGCAGGTGCTGCTCAGTTGACTTCAACTCACAGCCAGCCTATGCACAACAGAACGAAACACTGCCTATTCCTGAGCCATCCTCACAATTGTCGCTATGCTTGAGCTCATTCTTGCAGCCACTGTGTCAATCCACCTCATTGAAGGTCTTCTTTTTCGCTGACCTACTTTACCAAACTTGATGCCTTTCTCCAGGAACTGATCCCTCCTGAGAAAATGTCCAAAATATGTGAGACGCAGTCTTGCCATCCTTGCTTCTAAGGAGCATTCTGGTTGTACTTCTTCCAAGACAGATTTGTTCTTTCTTTTGGCAGTCCATGGTATATTCAATATTCTTTGCCAACACCACAATTCAAAGGCGTCAATTCTTCTTTGATCTTCCTTATTCATTTTCCAGGTTTCACATGCATATGATGCTACTGAAAATACCATGGTTTCGGTCAGGCGTACCTTAATCTTCAGGGTGACAATTTAGCTCTTCAACACTTTGAAGAGGTCCTTTGCAGGAGATTTGCCCAATGCAATGCGTCTTTTGATTTCTTTACTGCTGCTTCCATGGCTGTTGATTGTGGATCCAAGTCAAATGAAATCCTTGACAACTTCAATCTTTTCTCCATTTATCATGATGTCGCTCATTGGTCCACTTGTGAGGATTTTTGTTTTCTTTATGTTGAGGTGCAATCCATACTGAAGGCTGTGGTCTTTGATGTTCATTAGTAAGTGCTTCAAGTCCTTTTCACTTTCAGCAAGCAAGGTTTTGTCATCTGCATAACGCAGGTTGTTAGTGAGTCTTCCTCCAATCCCGATGCCCCGTTCTTCTTCATAAAGTCCAGCTTCTGGGATTATTTGTTCAGCATACAGATTAAATAGGTATGGTGAAAGAATACAACCCTGATGCACACCTTTCCTGACTTCAAACCAATCAGTATCCCCTTGTTCGGTCCCAAAAACTGCCTCTTGATCTATGTAACGGTTCTGCATGAGCACAATTAAGTGTTCTAGAATTTCATTCTTCACAGTGTTATCCATAGTTTGTTATGATCCACACAGTTGAATGTCTTTGCATAGTCAAGAAAGCACAGGTAAACATCCTTCTGGTATTCTCTGCTTTCAGCCAGGACCCATCTGACATCAGCAATGATATCCCTGGTTCCATGTCCTCTTCTGAAACCAGCCTGAATTTCTGGCAGTTCCCTGTTGATATACTGCTGCAGCCGTTTTTGAATGATCTTCAGCAGAATTTTGCTTGTGTGTGATATTAATGATATTGTTCTATAATTTCCACATTCAGTTGGATCACCTTTCTTGGGAATAGGCATAAATATGGATCTCTTCCAGTCAGTTGGCCAGGAAGCTATCTTCCATATTTCCTGGCATAGACGAGTGAGCACCTCCAGCACTGCATCTGTTTGTTGAAATATCTCAATTGATATTCCATCAATTCCTGGAGCCTTGTTTTCCGCCAATACCTTTAGAGCAGCTTGGACTTCTTCCTTCAGTACCATCGGTTCCTGATTATATGCCACCTCTTGAAATGGTTGAATATCGACTAATTCTTTTTTGGTATAATGACTCTGTGTATTCCTTCCATCTTCTTTTGATGCTTCCTGCGTCGTTTAATATTTTCCCCATGGAATCCTTCGCTATTGAAACTCAAGGCTTGAATTTTTTCTTCAGTTCTTTCAGCTTGAGAAACGCCAAGTGTGTTCTTCCTTTTTGGTTTTTCATCTCCAGTTCTTTGCACGTGTCATTATAATACTTTACATGTCTTCTCGAGCCACCTTTGAAATGTTCTATTTAGTTCTTTTACTTCATCAATTCTTCGTTTTGCTTTAGCTGCTCGATGCTCAAGAGCTAGTTTCAGAGTCTCCTCTGACATCCATCTTGGTGTTTTCTTTCTTTCCTGTCTTTTCAGTGACCTCTTGCTTTCTTCATGGATGATGTCCTTGATGTCATTCCACAACTCATCTGGTCTTCGGACACTAGTGTTCAATGTGTCAAATCTATTCTTGAGATGGTCTCTGAATTCAGGCGGGATATACTCAAGGTCATATTTTGGCTCTCGTGGACTTGCTCTGATTTTCTTCAGTTTCAGCTTGAACTTGCATATGAGCAATTGATGGTCTGTTCCACAGTTAGCCCCTGGCCTTGTTCTGACTGATGATATTGAGCTTTTCCATTGTCTCTTTCCACAGATGTAGTCAATTTGATTTCTGTGTGTTCCATCTGGCGAGGTCCATGTGTACAGTTGCTGTTTATGTTGGTGAAAGAAGGTATTTGCAATGAAGAAGTCATTGGTCTTGCAAAATTCTATCATTTGATCTCTAGCATTGTTTCTATCACCCAGGCCATATTTTCCAACTACTGATCCTTCTTCTTTGTTTCCAACTTTCGCATTTCAATTGCCAATAATTATCAATGCATCTTGATTGCATGTTCAATCAATTTCAGGCTGCAGCAGCTGATAAAAATCTTCTATTTCTTCATCTTTGGCCCTAGTGGTTGGTGCGTAAATTTGAATAATAGTCGTATTAACTGGTCTTTCTTGTAGGCGTACAGATATTATCCTATCACTGACAATGTTGTACTTCAGGATAGATCTTGAAATGTTCTTTTTGATGATGAATGCAACACCATTCATCTTCGAGTTGTCATTCCCAGCATAGTAGACTATATGATTGTCCTATTCAAAATGTTCAATACCAGTCCATTTCAGCTCACTAATGCCTAGGATATTAATGTTTATGCATTCCATTTCACTTTTGATGATTTCCAATTTTCCTATATTCATACTTCGTACATTCTAGTTTCCAATTATTAATGGATGTTTGCAGCTGTTTCTTCTCATTTTGAGTCATGCCACATCAGCAAATGAAGGTCCCAAAAGCTTTACTCCATCCACATCATTAAGGTCGAGTCTACTTTGAGGAGTCGGCTCTTCCCCAGTCATCTTTCAAGTGCCTTCCAACCTGGGGGACTCAAATTCCAGCACTATATCAGACAATGTTCCGCTGCTATTCATAACGTTTTCACTGGCTAATGCTTTTCAGAAGTAGCCTGCCGGGCCCTTCTTCCTAGTCTGTCTTAGTCTGGAAGTTCAGCTGAAACCTGTCCTCCACAGGTGACCCTGCTGGTATCTGAAGACCCGTGGCATAGCTTCCAGTATCACAGCAACACATAAGCCCACACAGTACGACAAACTGACAGACACATGGGGAGAAGCATCCGACAGCAGATAATAAATTGGTATCTTTTAACTGTTAGTAAACTTTTTTCTACTAATGGAGCTTGCAATAACAGCTCCTTCACTTTTTTTTCAAACGTGAACAAGAAAACTGTAAACAAAAATGTTCTAATTTAATTTAGAAAAAGTTTTTTTGATCTCAATGAAAAATCAGGCTTCACAGAGTGATATAAAGTATACCTTCTATAGAGCCTGGGTTAAACTGACATTTTTGGTCCCATTGTTCTTAACTGATAATTTCCGAAGTAGATCCAGGTATTTTTGGATTTTATACGGCTAGGGGAGTTGGAATCGACTCGACGGCAGTGGGTTGGTGGGTTTTTTAGTGATATCATACCTAAAACCAAAAAATCAAACCCATTGCTGTCAAGCTGATTCCAATTCACGGCGATCCTACAGGACAGAGCAGAACTGCCCCACAGGGTTTCCAAGGAGTAGCTGGTGGATTTGAACCACCAAACTTTTGGCTAGTAGCCGAGCTCTTAACTACTGTGCTGCCAGGGCACAGTGGATAATAAATGCTGACGATCAATGTATTACACATTCATCATCAATTTTCTTGAGAAACAAAAATTCAGTCCTTAATTTTTCATTGAACCTGTACTTTTTAAAAAAAAAGCTTAATGCTGCCAAAATGATTTACTGCAAAATAAAAAAGTTTTATCAAATAATAAATGAACACTTGTAGATTTACACTATGCAACAAATGACAAAGCCATTATAGGACGTGCTCCAGCTACTGTCTATACGCTGTCTGGCAGGGCTGCTTAGCATTTATTTCCTGCCCTTATTTCACAAATAGCTAATCTATACTTGTCCACAATTTCAACTGATCTTATCAACTGGTGGCCTAGCATATTCATGCATCTTCCAATCTGCAGTACAATAGGCTGTTTAAGTGAAAACTCTAATCACTCCTCATACATCTCACATACTACTAGACAAGACCGGGGAGAAAGTGGAAGTAGAAGTACAAAGTGGAAGCTTATCAAATTTATCCTAGCATAATGATATCTCATTAAAAATGAAAAATTAGGACAAACGCTAACCCAGGAAAAAACAAAAAAAATTTTTTTTTTTTTTTTTTACCCAGGAAGGATACCAGAAAACAGCTGAAAACTAGGACTGTCCAGGACAAAGCAAAATATATGATCACTCTAATCAAATCTGATCCTTTCTTGCCTATTCTCTCGAGTAATTATTTGTTCGTTTTCAATCCCATCTGCAAATAAACACAATACCTCAAAAACTAAAGAAAAAACAAAAACCCTACCCTGACCTCACAAAACGTTCCATTAACACTTTTTGTTGTTGCCCTCAAAACTCCAGAATAGTTGTTGACAGCTGCTCCAATTCTTCTATTCGCATGTGAACCCACTTCAGTTAAACTTTGCCTCCCACCCTATCCTTAGTCAAGGTCATCAATTTCATCCATGTTGCTAAATGCTTAAAGTTTAGATATTCACATTTCGGTATATAACTTACCTGTAAATTATTTTTGAGTTTTGTTGGGGTAGGAATACAATTTTAACTTTTCCCCGTAGAAATAACCAACTGTATCAGCACCTTTTACAGTGTCTTTTAAAGCTTTTTGGGGGCATAAATCATAGCAAGTACATTTTGCATCTGAAACCAGTTACCCTCTGCCATGGATTGAATTGTGTCCCCCCGAAATATGTGTCAACTTGGTTAGGTCATGATTCCCAGTATTGTGTGGTTGTCCTCCATTTTGTGATTTTCCTACGTGTTACATACCGTCATCTGAGCCTGTGGTTAAAGAGGATTAGGGTGGGATCTAACACCCTTGCTCAGGTCACATCCCTGATCCAATGTAAAGGGAGTTTCCCTGGGGTGTGGCCTCCACCACTTTTTATCTTACAAAAGGTAAAAGAAGGCAGAGTGTTGGGGGACCTCATACCACCAAGAAAGCAGTTCCAGGCAGAAAGTGCACCCTTTGGACCTGTGCAGATAAACTCCTAGTCCAGGGGAAGACTGCTGACAAGGACCTTCCTCCAGAGCCTACAGAGAGAAAAGGCCTTCCCCATGAGCTGACGCCCTGAATTAGGACTTCTAGCCTACTTCACTGTGAGGAAATAAATCTCTCAGTGTTAAAGACATTCACTTGTGGTATTTCTGTTTTATAGCAGCACTAGATGACTAAGACACTCTCCTCCTTCCCCAACACATAAATGAAACAAATGTTCCGTGAAATCATACTTATTCTTACTATGTGCAATGCATTCTATTGTATTCATAAGCCATTGATACACCATGACCTGAAGCTTGGAAATAAAACCTAAGAATAGTCTTCTTCATCACCAGTGTGCAATCTACCTGAAGCTCTATTTCTAGGCTTTTAAAATTTTATTCAATTTGTCTACTCAACTATTCTTGTATCAATAAAACCAAAAGACCCGTTGCCGTTCAGTCAATTCCAACTTGTAGTGACACTATAGGACAGAGCGGAACCGCCCCATAAGGTTTCCAAGGAGCACCTGGTGGATTTGAACTGCCGACCTTTTGCTTAGCAGCTGTAGCTCTCAACCACTACACAACCAGGGTTTCCATAGTCTTAATTTAGTTTAAAATGTCTTGATATTTGCTAAGGGAACTTTCCCCCTCCCTTTTTAAAAATTTTCTTGGCATTATAAGACCTTTGCCCTTCCAGTTAAAATTTTAGTATCATGTGTGAAATTCAGTGAAATCCCCTTTTTAGGATTTTTTTAAAAATAATTTTTATTGTGCTTTAAGGGAAAGTTTACAAGTCAGTCTCTCACACAAAAACCCATATACACCTTGCTACCCAAAAAACCCAGTGCCATCGAGTAGATTCCGACTCATAGTGACCCTATAGGACAGAGTAGAACTGCCCCATATAGTTTCCAAGGAGCGCCTGGTGGATTCGAACTGCGACCTTTGGGTTAGCAGCCGTAGCACTTAACCACTACACCACCAGGGTTTCCCATACACCTTGCTACACACTCCCAATTACTCTCCCCCTAATGAGACAGCCCGCTCTCTCCCTCTACTCTCTCTTTTCGTGTCCATTTCGCCAGCTTCTAAACCCCTCCACCCTCTCATCTCCCCTCCAGACAGGAGATGCCAGCATAGTCTCAAGTGTCCACCTGATCCAAGAAGCTCACTCCTCACCAGCATCCCTCTCCAACCCATTGTCCAGTCCAATCCATGTCTGAAGAGTTAGCTTTGGGAATGGTTCCTGTCCTGGGCCAACAGAAGGTCTGGGGGGCATGACCACCGGCGTCCTTCTAGTCTCAGTCAGACCATTAAGTCTGGTCTTCTTATGAGAATTTGGGGTCTGCATCCCACTGCTCTCCTGCTCTCTCAGGGGTTCTCTGTTGTGTTCCCTGTCAGGGCAGTCATCAGTTGTAGCCGGGCACCATCTAGTTCTCCTGGTCTCAGGCGGATGTAGTCTCTGGTTCATGTGGCCCTTTCTGACTCTTGGGCTCATAATCACCTTGTGTCCTTGGTGTTCTTCATTCTCCTTTAATCCAGGTGGGTTGAACCCAGTTGATGCATCTGAGATGGACACTTGCTAGCATTTAAGACCCCAGACGCCACTCTGCAAAGTGGGATGCAGAATGTTTTCTTAATAGATTTTATTATGCCAATTGATTTAGACGTCCCCTGAAACCATGGTCCCCAGACCCCTGCCCCTGCTATGCTGGCCTTCGAAGCATTCAGTTTCTTCAGGAAACTGCTTTGCTTTTGGTTTAGTCCAATTGTGCTGACCTCCCCTGTACTGTGTGCTGTCTTTCCGTTCACCTAAAGTAGTTCTTATCTACTATCTCGTTAGTGAATGCCCCTCTCCCACCCTCCCTCCCTCCCCCCCTCATAACCACGAAAGAATGTTTTCTTCTCAGTTCAACATATTTCTCAAGTTCTTATAATAGTGGTCTTATACAATATTTGTCCTTTTGCAACTGACTAATTTCACTCAGCATAATGGCTTCCAGGTTCCTCCATGGTATGAAATGTTTCACAGATTCCTCACTGTGCTTTATCGACGTGTACTATTCCATCGTGTGAACATACCATAATTTATTTACTCATTCATCCCTTGATGGGCATCTTGGTTGCATCCATCTTTTTACTATTGTAAAAAGTGCTGCAATAAACATGTTCGTGTAAAGGCTCTTATTTCTCTAGGATATATCTCAAGGAGTGGGATTGCTGGATCGTATGGTAGTTCTATTTCTAGCTTTTTAAGGAAGCACCAAATCAATTTCCAAAGTGGTTGTCTCATCTGACATTCCCACCAGCAGTGTGTAAGTGTTCCAATCTCTCCGCAGCCTCTCCAACATTTATTCTTTTGTGTTTTTTGGATTATTGCCAGCCTTGTTGGAGTGAGATGAAATCTCATTGTAGTTTTGATCTGCACTTCTCTAATGGCTAATGATGGTGAACATTTCCTCATATATCTGTTAGCTACCTGAATGTCTTCTTTAGTGAAGTAGTTATTCGTATCTTTTGTCCATTTTTTAATTGGGTTATTTGTCTTTCTGCAGTTGAGTTTTTGCAGTATCATGTAGATTTTAGAGGTCAGGCGCTGATCAGAAATGTCATAACCCAGTGCCATAGCTAAAAACTTCTTCCCAGTCTGTAGATAGTCTTTTTACTCTTTTGGTGAAGTCTTTGGATGAGCATAGGTGTTTGATTTTTAGGAGCTCCCAGTTATCTAGTTTTTCTTCTACGTTCTTTATGTTTAGTATACTGTTTACGCTATGTATTAGGGCTCCTAACGTTGTCCCTATTTTTTCTTCCATGATCTTTATCGTTTTAGATTTTATATTCAGGTCTTTGATTCATTTTGAGCTCCTTTTTGTGCATGGAGTGAGGTATGGGTCTTGTTTCATTTTTTTGCAGATGGATATCCAGTTATGCCAGCACCATTTGTTAAAAAGACTGTCTTTTCCCCATTTAACTGTTTTGGGGCCTTTGTCAAATATCAGCTGTTCATATGTGGATGGATTTATGTCTCATTCTCAATTCTGTCCCATTGGTCCAAGTATCTGTTGTTGTACCAGTACCAGGCTGTTTTGACTACTGCGGCGGTATAATAGGTTCTGAAATCAGGTGAAGTAAGGCCTCCCACTCTGTTCCTCTTTTTCAGTAATGCCTTATTTATCCGGGGCCTCTTTCCCTTCCATATGAAATTAGTGATTTGTTTCTCCACCTCATTAAAGAATGTCCTTGGGATTTGGATCGGACTTGCATTAAATGTACAGATTGTTGTTGGTAGAATAGACATTTTTATAATGTTGTCTTCCTATGCACAAGCAAGGTATGTTCTTCCACTTATGTAAGTTTCTTTTGGTTTCTTGCAAAAGCATACTGTAGTTTTCTTTGTATAAGCCTTTTACATCTCTGGTAAGATTTATTCCTAAGTATTTTATCTTCTTGGGGGCTACTGTAAATGGCATTGATTTGGTGATTTCCTCTTCGATGTTCTTTTTGTTGGTGTAGAGAAATCCAGCTGATTTTTGTATGTTTATCTTGTATCCCGATACTCTGCTGGACTCTTCTATTAGTTTCAGTAGTTTTCTGGAGGATTCTTTAGGGTTTTCTGTTTATAAGATCATGTCATCTGCAAATAGAGATACTTTTACTTCTTCCTTGCCAATCTGGATGCCCTTTATTTCTTTATGTAGCCTAATTGCTCTGGCTAGGACTTCCAGCACAATGTTGAATAAGAGTGGTGATAAAGGCATCCTTGTCTGGTTCCCAACCTCAATGGGAATGTTTTCAGGCTCTCTCCATTTAGGGTGATGTTGGCTGTTGGCTTTGTATAAATTCCCTTTATTATGTTGAGAAATTTTCCTTTTATTCCTGTTTGGCTGAGAGTTTTTATCATGAATGAGTGTTGAACTTTGTCAAATGCCTTTTCTACATCAATTGATAAAATCATGTGATTCTTTTCTTTTGTTTTATTTATGTAGTGGATTACATTGTTTTTCTAATGTTGAACCAACCCTGCATACCTGGTATGAATCGCACTTGATCATGGTGAATTATTTCTTTGATACGTTGTTGACCTTTTTTAGGATTTTGATGAATTTTTAGATTTATGGATTTATCATGAATTTATAGATTAACTAAGGCATCTATGGAAACCCTGGGCATCCCTGATTCATTTCTGACATAATGACAATGCTTCTAAAGTTTCCTCATTATGTTTAAATTATAATTTCCTTTTATTTATCTTTTGAGGTTTTTTCCTTAAATCATAAATGTACACTGAACGTCATCAAATGTTTTCTCCATTCACTGGAATGGCCATGTGTTGTTCTTTTTTGAAACCTCAATGTGCGGAGTTAAATATTAAATACATTAAACCACACTTATATTCCTGGGATAAACACAACTGGATAATGCTGTATTTTAATACACAGTTGGATTAAGTTTGCATTCTTGTTCATCAATGATATGAGCCTGCAATTTTCTTTTCTAATAATGTCTTTTTCTGGTTTTCATATAGAGATTACTCCAAAATCCTAAAACGAGTTGGGGAGTATTCTCTCTTTCCGAATTCCTTGAAAGAGTTGTGCAAAATTGGAAGCATCTGTTCCCTGAACATTTAGCAGAATTTGACTTTAACACTCTATAGGTGTAGTAGAATTTATCACCATGAGGCAGCCCCCTTGAAGTCTATCTTCTATTAATTTAGCCGCTCTAGCTTTAGTTTTGTATTTATTTATTTTTAACTTAGGTATGCCATTATATTAAAAGTACATCTTTTGTATGCAGAATATAGTTGGGTCTTGTTTTTTTTTTTTTAACCCCTTACTGATAATCTTTTAATTGGAATGTTAAGACTCGTGCTACCTGTAAAATAGTCACTAGTCACATGTTTCTATTTAAAATTAATTTTTAATAAATTACATTTTAAAAATAATTAAAAATGCACTCCTTTAGCTGCATTCACTACACTTAAAGAGGCTACTGTACAGCTAGTGGTTACTATATTGTTTAATGCAGATATAGGACACTGCCATCATGGAAGAAAGTTCTACTGCAAAGCACTGGTTTAGACCATTAACATTTCAGGTAGTAATTTACACAGCTGGATCCCAGTCTACCATTTTATTTGTTTTCTATTTGCTGCCTCTGTATTTTGCTCCTCTGTTTTCCCTTTTCCTAACAATTTTTTTGAGTATTTTAATTTTTTTTTCAAATTTCACATTAATTTGTCCATCGACTTTTAAGCTATACTTTTTAAACTGCTTTGACTGATTGTGCTTTAGGCTAACTTTCTATGACAGTGTACCTGGAGTTAATATTGTACCACGTGTATCACTTCACAAAGCTGTAGGTCCTTTAACCCCTCTTCTTGCAAATGATCCATTCTGCTATAGTCATAACATGTATTACAACTACATACATTATAAACTCCATGTGGCAATGTTATAATTTTTCCCTTAAAGTTCTATGAATTTTAAAGATATTAAGAAGGGAAAACAATCTTTTATGTTTATCCAAATATTTACAATTCTTGATGCTCTTCATAGGGATGACACCAAAATAAGTTTTGTGTTTATATTAATAAGACTCGGTAACAGAGAATTAGGTAATTCAAACTAACACTCCTACCAAGAAAATATAAAACGAAAACCAAACCAAACCCATTGCCACTGAGTCGATTCCAACTCATAGTGACCCTATAGGACAGAGTAGAACTGCCTCGTAGGGTTCCAAGGAGTAGCTGGTAGACGTGAACTGCTGACCTTTTGGTTAGCAGTTGAGTTCTTAACCACTGCGCCACGAGGGTGCCAAGAAAATATAAAAAGCCAGGGGCAAAAACATACGTGTTTGTACACATGTGCAAGTCTGTGTACGTGTGTATGTATCTGCTTGAAGACATGGCAGAGCTAATGAGGCAGAAAAAAAAAATAACACTGCCAAGATCCAGAAGAAAACAAAAATAAAGAGAGTAAGTCTAGGATTTCAGCCTGCTTTTCCCTAGAGATGTCTGCTAATTTGAGAAGAGATGGGTGACAGGCTGAGAATCTTTTAACAGCCTTGTGAGTCTAGGGACGCAAAAACTGAAGTCCAGGGTGCTCCAAAGAGCAATTGTTGTAAAGCCCCAAGCTTGGGAACAAGAAGGGTACATTCTAGGAGTAATGATGAAACAGATATAATAGGTCTCCAACAAATCTAAAAGCCCAGCTTTAAATATCTTAACCTCTAAGAGCTGATTAAGGTAACCTTGCATTTCTAATATCTCTCACCACTTATGAGAAACAAAAGATAATTACTTCTGGATAAAGACAACATCATCCTAGGCCTCAAATTATGATTTGTTTATAAATATGATATCTAATAAAATTATGAATCACAAGAGAGGAAAACAAAAATGAGTTAAAATCAAGAGAAATAACAGGCCATTGAAAGAGTACCAGGGAAACGCCGCATAACAGGCTCATCGTCACAGGATTAAAAATAATTATGCTTAATATTAAGTAATTTCACCAGAGAATAGAAAATACATTTTTAAAATTTCTAAAGGTAAAAAAATACAATAGTCAAAATTAGGAAACAAATGAACAGGCTTAACAGATAACTGAAATTATATTTTTAAAATTTATAGAGGTAAAAAAAAATACAATAGTCAAAATGAGGGAGCCAATGAATAGGCTTAACAGATTAGATATAGCTAAATGATAATTTTTTTTTTAATGACAGAATCAGTGACATGAAAAATAAATCAGAAGAAAATACCAGAATGAAACAGGAAGACAAAAGGATGAAAAAAAAAATACAATTCAGGGATACACACTGAATAGGTCTAACACATGTAATTGGAGTTACCAAAAGAGAGGTGAGAGAGAATAGGTACAGAAGCAATATATTAAAAAATTATGGCTAAGTGATATCAGTGAAAATGGTGGAGTAGGGACCTCCAGGACCATTCCACCCCAGAAACAGTGAAGGATTTGGCAAACACTGTCACAAGCCACTGTAATAGAAATCTGGAATATAATCAAAGGTTTACAGAATCCAAGTAAATGGTGAACCAGGCAGGAAAAAGGTCACCAAAACAGGGTACGATATCTTTGTGGCATTCTAACTTAACCTAATCTCATCCCCTCCCTGGCTCAGGTGTGGTCTTGAAGAAGGCAGACTGCATTCCCAGTGTGGGTATCTGGTTCCAGAGAGCAGAGAGTGGACTTTTTTCAAAGGAATTATGTTTGTTTTTTCCTGACTAAGGCTTCCCCAAAGGTATGCTGCAAGAACCTTCTCTTTGTTCACCTAACTTGGAATTCTATCAGGACAGAGTAGCTACAGAGTCCTCTAAAACAAAGAAAGCCAAAAAACAAGCCCCTGCCAATTGGGGCAAAAAATAACAGGTGCAGGAAACAATAAAACCCACTGCTGCCGAGTCAATTCTGACCCATAGCAACCCTACAGGACAGAGAAGAACTGCCCAATAGAGTTTCCAAGGAGCACCTGGTGGATTCAAATTGCCGAACTCTTAGCAGCCGTAGCACTTAACCACTACACCACCAGGGTTTCCACAGCAAACAACAGACACTCTGAAAGCCTGGAACAAAAAGCAGAGGAGTAAGATTTTGGGGGAATAAAGGATTTGAAAAGCTACCATGTATACAGTGGAATCTACAAAGCCATGCACATGCTCAAGGCAGGGCGTTTTCTCAGAAAAGACCTGAGAAGATCATAAGCCTTCACCTTTGGCTGATCTTTAGGTACAACACAAGCAGGAAATGAAAGCTAAGGCAGAGCTGTAACCGGACTGGATAAGTGTTGCAATAGAGCCATCTGCAAAGACCTGTATAATATTTTTTTTTCCTATCTTCTTTTATATTTTGAAGTGTTCAAAATGTCTGGCTTTTCAACAACAAAAAATATTACGAAGCATACAAAGAAACAAGAACGTATGGCCCTATTATGGATTGAATTGTGTGCCCTCCAAAACATATGTTGAAATCCAAACTCCTGTACTGTAAATAAGACCCTATTTGGAAATAGGGGGTTTTCTTTTGTTACGCAATGAGGTCATACCAGTATAGGGTAGATCCTAATCTACCATATTTTTACAGAAATAATGTGTGTATTATGTATTTTGTGCCAACCGTACCCTTCCCCGCTGAAGTATTTTCATAAGCATCGCACGTAGAAACGCTCCCTCAGGAACCACATACATTAGATTTACTACACAAATACTTTAAATCAATTGACTTAAATATGCTCAAAGAACTAAAAGAAGCCATGGACAAAGGACTAAAGGGAGTCAGAAAACAATTCCTCAACAAATAGAGTATCAATAAAGGTACAAATTATAAAAAGGAACCAAATAAAAATGTTGGACCTGAAAAGTACAATAACTGAAATGAAAAAATTCACTAGAGGGGTCCAACAGCAGATTTGAACAGACTAAACCAAAAAAACAAATCCACTGCCAACGAGTTGATTTCAACTCAGAGCAATCCCATAAGACACAGTAGAACTGCCCCACACGGTTTCCAAGGAGCAGCTGGTGAATTTGAGTTGCTGACCTTTTGGTTAGCAGTTGGGGTCTTAACCACTATGTCATCAGGGCAGACTAGGTCAAATGAAGTTACTCAGTCTGATAAGCAAAAAAAAGAAAGAACAAGGAAAAATTAACAGAGCCTACAAGAATCACTTTCTATCCAAATACACACAGAGTTCGAAAGCAAAGGGATGGAAAAAGATGTAGCATGGAAACAGCACACAAAAGAGAACTGAAGTGGCTATACAAATATCAGACAAAATAGGCTTGATGCCAAAAATTGTTACAAGAGACAAAAACATTATATATTGATAAAAGAGTCAATACACCTAGAAAATATAACAATTTTAAGCATGTATACATATAGCAAGAGAGACCCAAAACATATGAAACAAAAATCAACAGAACTGAAGGGAGAAATAGACAGTTCTGCAGTAACAGTTGAAGACTTCCATTTTTAGTAACAGATAGAACTAGAGAGAAGAGCAATAGGAAAATAGAGGACTTGAACTATAAACCAATTAGACCCAATAGACATATACAGAACATTCCACTCAACAATAGCAGAATACACATTCTTTTCAAGTATACACGGGACAGTGGCCAGCTAGACCATATGTTATGACACATAAAACGTCTCAAAATTTAAATGGATTGAAATCATATAAAGTATCATCTCTCATCACTTGGAATTGAAAGTGGAAGTCAATAACAGAAGGAAAACATGAAAATTCACAAATATGTGGAAATTAAGGGACTCAAACGATCAGTGGGTGGAAGAAATCACAAGGGAAATTAGAATACACTTTGAGAAGAATGAAAACAAAAACATAACATAAAAAGTTATGGGATGCAGTAAAAGCAGTGCTCAGAGGGAAATTTAGAGCTGCAAATGCCTGCGATCAAAATGAAGAAAGATACCAAATCAATAACCTAATTATATACCTTTAGAAATTAAAAGGTGGAGACAAAATAGGGAATAGAGAAAATCAAGGGTATCAAAAGTTTGTTTTTTAAACAGATCAACAAAATTGGCAAACCTTTAGGCAGTCTAAGAAAAAAGACTCAAATCACTAAAAAGAGAAGTGAAACGGAGACATTGCTACCACTTTTACTGACACAAAAAGGATTATAAGTGGATACTAACAACTATTGTACACCAGACTGGAAGCCAACATGGCACTACAGATAGGAGCACATGCCGTCCCTCCACAGCAAAGACCCGAAAAACTAAATAAAACAGAGACAAACTTTAATCCTGGAGCCCTAAATGACAAACGAAGAGATAAAGAACTCAGCCAAGCAACAAATGGAATAAGTAACTGGCAGAGAACATAGAGTGAGGAGAGATACACGCAGTAGTCTAACGCAGCACGGATTCGCCATCTTGGGACTCCTGTTGGAGATGGGTGGACAGGGAATACAGAAAAGCAGCTTCATGGAATTCCCAGTGGGAGACAAGACCCCAAACCAAACCAAACCTACTACCGTTGAGTCGATTCCAACTCATAGCGACCCTACAGGACAGAGCAGAACTGCCCCATAGAGTTTCCAAGGAGCGCCTGGCGGATTTGAACTGCCAACCTCTTGGTTAGCAGCCATAGCACTTAACCACTACGCCACCAGGAGTAAAACAACAACATACTCTTTCCCACCTCCCATCCATCTCCTCGCTGTTCAGCCTCCGCCGCTTCCCAGCTAGCTGCAATCGCTTGGCCGGCCGAGAGGTGCAGGCTCCATGCTGCTTGGAATCTCCCGGCCCACACTGAAGAGCGGAGGGCAGGGCAAACAGGAAGGCACCTTCACGGAACTGCCAGCAGGAGACAGAACACCCGGTAACCAGCAATATACGCTTTTCCAACTGCCATCCTTCTCCCCCCCGCTTGGCCTTCGCCACTTCCTTAGTGGCTGTGGTAGCTCAGCTGGCTGGGAAGTGCAGGCTCTATGCCGCCTGGATTCGTCCTGCCCACGTCAGAGATCAGCGGACAGGGACTACAGGAAAGCAGGTTCATGGAGCTCCCAGAAGGAGACAGAGCACCTGGTAAGCAGAGATACACGCTTTCCCATCCCTTGTCCTTTTTCCTTGCGCTTGGCCTCTACCGCTTCACGCTGGCCACAGTTTTTGGCTGGGAGGCAACAACTCTGTTCCATGTCCCCTGGATTTGCCCTGACCACACTGGCCAGCTCCCTCAGTGTCATTCCTTTGTTGTTAGTGTTAGTTTTTCCTATTTCTTTTGGCTTCTTCCCTGCCTCTCACCTCCCCATTCTTTCTCTCAAACACCTGGCTCCCTGTGCCATCTTTGCTGCTTCTTGAAAGGCTGTGAAGCACCACTTGACTGGGGAACTGTTTCCCCAGTCCATGCCACCACGCTCGTGGGAACCCTGGGGCATCTTTTCTTTTGCCCTGTTTTGTTTGTTTTCTTTTCCTGGGTTGGGAGCCCACTCTAGCCGAGCTGTACCGAGTGGCTTGGGAGCCACTTCCCTGGTCTTCACAGCCATGCCGGTGGGATCCCTTGGGGCATTTCTCTTCCCCCCCACTTCCCTTTTTTGTCTTTCCTCATTTCTCAGTTTCTCGTCTATCTTACCTTCTTTTCCTGACTCCTGAACACACAGTGCTGTTTGACATCTCTGCCCCTCTAGCCAGGCTGTACTGCGTGGCATGGGAGCTACTTTTTTGGTCATCGCAGCCACACCAGTGGGATTCCTGGGGGCTTTGCCGTTCTTTTTTTTCCCTAATTTTTATTTCTTTTTCTGTTTTACTTTTTTCTTCTTATTTTTCTACAACTCTCAGCTTCTTGTTTCTCCACTCCAATGGCAAGCTCCTTAACACTCTTATTTGTTTGCTTTGCTCCTGTTTATCCCTTCTCTCTCTCTTACTTCCGACACCCATCTTACCTCCACAAATTACAACCCCCCCCCCCCACATACCTGCATCGTGCACTGAATATCACACCCCCAAGCAGGACAGGCACAGCCTACTGGAACCTACCCTGTACTGACTCCCAGCCCACCCTGTTGGCCCTAGTATGAGCCACAAACAACCCATCCCAACCCCTCCCCTTCAGCTGGACCTGCCCTGCTGCACCATAACTGAACGACTGACCCTGCCCATTGGACAAGGAGGTGAAAAGTATCATTCCCACAGAAGAGCAAACAACAAAGAACACACAGCCCACCTGCTCAGACATAACCAAATAAAAAAGCAAGACAAAACAAACAAATCTACAATCAATAAACGAAGAAAATAACTACTTAATGTCCTGAAGACAGCAGACAATATCATAACATATTAAAAAGCAGGACAGAATGGTCCCAGAAGGCATTCTAAAAAAAACACCAAGTGACTTTCCAGTAGAAGAAAGGGCACTAAAATGGCCTGATAGGGAATTCAAATGTTTAACATTCAGAGCTATCCAATAGTTGAAGCAAAAATCAAACAAAAATAAGGAAAAAAATAGACGAATTCATGTAAAAGGCAAATTCATGGGAAACACAGACCAAAAAAAAAAAAAATAGAAGAATTTTAGAACTTATACCACCACAGTAGTCAAAATAGCCCGGTACTGGTACAACAACAGATACATGGACCAATGAAACAGAATTGAGAATCCGGACATAAATCCATCCACATATGAACAGCTGATACTTGACAAAGGCTCAAAGTCAGTTAAATGGGGAAAAGACAGTCTCTTTAACAAATGGTGTTTCCATATCTGCAAAAAAATGAAACAAGGCCCACACCTCACAACATGCACAAAAACTAACTCAACAGGGATCAAAGACCTAAATATAAAATCTAAAACAATAGAGATCCTGGAAGAAAAACCAGGGACAATGCTAGGAGCCCTAATACATGTCATAAACAGTATACAAAACATTACTAACAATGCACAAACACCAGAAGAGAAACCAGATTAACTGGGAGCTCCTAAAACTCAAACACCTCTGCTCATCCAAAAACTTCACCAAAAGAGTAAAAAGACTACCCACAGACTGGGAAAAAGTTTTTAGCTATGACATTTCCGATCAGCAATCTAATCTCTAAAATGTACATGATACCGCAAAAACTCAACAACAAAAAGACAAACAACCTGATTAAAAAATGGGCAAAGGATATGAACAGGCACTTCACTAAAAAAGATATTCAGGTAGCCAACAGACACATGAAGAAATGCTCACGATCATTAGCCATTAGAGAGATGCAAATCAAAACTACAATGAGATTCCATCTCACTCCAACAAGGCTGGCATTAATCCAAAAACACAAAATAATAAGTGTCGGAGAGGTTGTGGAGAGACTGGAACACTTATATGCTGCTGGTGGGAATGGAAAATGGTACAACCACTTTTGGAATTGATTTAGCACTTCCCTAAAAAGCTAGAAATAGAACTACTATACGATCCAGCAATCCCCCTCCTTGGACTATATCCTAGAGAAATAAGAGCCCTTACACAAACAGATATATGCACACCCATGTTCACTGCAGCACTGTTTACAATAGCAAAAGATGGAAGCAACCAAGGTACCCACCAAAGGATGAATGGATAAATAAATTATGGCATATTCACACAATGGAATACTATGCATCGATAATGAACAATGATAAATCTGTGAAACATTTCATAACATGGAAGCATCTGGAAGGCATTATGCTGAGTGAAATTCACCAGTTACAAAAGGACAGAAATTGGATGAGACCACCATTATAAGAACTTGAGAAACAGTTTAAACAGAGAAGAAAATATTCTTTGATGGTTATAAGAGTGGGGAGGGAGTACTAATTAGATAGTACGCAAGAACAATTTTAGGTGAAGGGAAAGACAACACGCAATACAGGAGAGGTCAGCACAACTGGAGTATACCAAAAGCAGTTTCCTGAATAAACACAACTCTCTTGGTAAAATAGAACATCCAGAAAGAAACTGAACAAATACACAAAAGAGCTAAAAGGTACGGTCAGCCACCCTGACCTCATAAATAGAACACGCCACCCAACAGCTGCAAAGTACACATTCTTTTCCAACGCACATGGAACGTTCTCTAAAATAGACCACATCTTAGGCCACAGAGCAACCCTCAATAAAATCCAAAACACTGAGATAATACAAAGTATCCCTTCTGACCACAATGCCATCCAAGTAGCAATGAACAACAGGAAGAGCAAGGAAAAAAAAAAAAACAATTACATGGACACTAAATAACACCCTGCTTAAAAACCACTGGGTAATAGCAGAAATCAGAGATGGAATAAAAAAATTCCTAGAAATCAAATGAGAATGAAAACACATCATACCAAAACATTTGGGACACAGCAAAGGCAGTCTTCAGAGGTCAAGTTATAGCAATAGATGCACATATAAAAAAAGAAGGGACAAAATCAAAATATTAGCTACATAACTCGAACAAATTGAAAGAGAACAGTGAAAAAAGTACACAGCTACCAGAAGGAAAAAATAAAGATCAGAGCAGAAATAAATGAAACACAGAATAGAAAAACAATAGAAAAAATAACAAAATCAAAAGCTGGTTCATTGAAAGGATCGACAAAATTGACAAACCACTGGCCAAACTGACAAAAGAAAAATGGGAGAGGACACAAATAACCCAAATAAGAAATGAAATGGGGAACATTACAACAGACCCAGCTGAAACAAAAAGGATCTCCAACAAATTTGAAAACCTAGAAGAAATGGACAAATTTCTGGAAATACACTACCTACTCAAACTAACACAAAATGATGTTGAAAATCTGAATGGACCCATAACAAGAGAAAAGATTGAAAAGGTTAAAAAAAAAAAACAAAAAAAAACTCCCAACAATAAAAAGCCTCAGCCCAGATGGCTCCACGGAGAATTCTACCAAACAATCCAAGAAGAGCTTACACCAGTACTACTCAAACTATTTTGGAACACAGAAAAGAAAGTGATACTTCTGAATTCATTCTATGAAGCCAGCATATAACCCTGATACCAAAAACAGGCAAAGACACCACAAAAAAAAGTACAGATCAGTATCTCTCATGAATATAGATGCAAAAATTCTCACCAAAATTCTAGTCAATAGAATTCAGCATCATATCAAAAATATTACATACCATGACCAAGCAGGATTCATACCAGGTATGTGAAGATGGTTCAACATTAGAAAATCAATTAACGTAATCCACCACATAAATAAAACAAAAGAATCACATGATCATCTCAACTGACACAGAAAAGGCATTTGACAAAGTCCAACACGCATTCCTGATAAAAACTCTCAATAAAATAGGTATAAAAGGGAAATTTCTCAACGTAATAAACAGCATCGATGCCAAACCAATAGCCAACATCATCCTTAATAGAGAGAGGCTGAAAACATTCCCCTTGGGAACAGGAACAAGACAAGGATGCTTTTTATCAGCACTCCTATTTAACATTGTGCTGGTTTTTTGGAAGTCCTAGCTAGTGCGATAAGGCAAGAAAAGGAAATAAAGGGCATTCAAATTGGTAACTGTCTAAGTCATCTAGTGCTGCCATAACAAAAATACCACAAGTGTGGCTTTAACAAAGAGAAATTTATCTTCTCACAGTCTAGTAGGTTACAAGTCCAAATTCAGGGTGTCGGTTCACAGTCTAGTAGGTTACAAGTCCAAACTTCGGGCGTTGGCTCCAGGGGAAGGCTTCCTCTCTCTGTGAGTTCTGGAGGAAGGTCCTTGTCCTCAATCTTCCCTTGGTCGAAGAGCTTCTCAGGTGCAGGGACCCCATGTCCAAAGGGTGCACCCTGCTCCTGGCGCTCCTTTCTTGGTGGCATGAGGTTCCCAATTCTCTGCTTTCTTCTTTCCTTCTATCTCTTAAAAGATAAAAGGTGGTGCAGGCCACACCCCAGGGAAACTCCCTTTATGTTGGATCAGAGAGGTGACCTGAGTAAGGGTGGTATCATAATCCCACCCTAGTCCCCTTAACATAAAATTACAATCACAAAATGGAGGACAACCACACAGTACTGGGAATCATGGCCTAACCGAGTTGACACACACATTTTTGGGGGGAACATAATTCAGTCCATGACAGTAATGAAGAAGGTAAACAGTCCCTATTTGCAGATGGTATGATACTATACATAGAAAACTTAAGACTCCATGAGAAAACAACTGAAAGTAATTGAAAGATTCAGCAGAGTAGCAAGATACAAGCTAGACATACAAAAATCAGCTGGATTCCTATACACCAATAAAGACAACGATGAAAAGGAAATCAGGGAAACAATACCATTTATAATAGTCCCCAAAAAACATAAAATACTTACGAATAAATCTAACCAGGGACGTAAAAGACCTATGCAAAGAAAACTACAAAATACTACTGCAAGAAAATAAAAGAGATCTACATAAATAGAAAAACATAACATGCTCATGGATAGGAAGACTCAACATTGTGAAAATGACAATTCTACCCAAAGGAATTCACAAATACAATGCAATCACGGCTCAAATACTAACAACGTTCTTTAAAGATTTGGACAAACTAACCGGTAACTTTTTAAGAAAAGGGAAGAAGCCCTGGATAAGTAAAACACTACCGAAGAAGAAGACAGAGTAGGAGGACTCACACTACCTGACCTCAGAACCTACTATACAGCTGTGGTAGTCAGAACACCCTGGTAGTGGTACAACAACAGATACATTGACCAATGGAATAGAACTGAGAACCCAGATATAATTCATCCACCTGTGGTCACCTGATTTTCAACGAGAGCCCAAAGTCCATCGAGTGGGGAAAACACAGTCTTTTTAACAAATGGTCCTGGTAAAACTAGATGTCCATCTGCAAAAAAGTGAAACAGGACCCACACCTCACACCATATACAAAAACTAACTCCAAATGGATCAAGGACCTGAATATAAAGCCAAAAACTATAAAGTTCATAGAAGAAAAAACAGGATCAATGCTAGAGGCCCTAATGCACAACATTAACAGGATACAAACCAAACCTTAAACAAAACACACACTCCAGAAGACAAGCTACATAAGAGGGATCTTCTAAAAATCAAAACTTACGCTCATCAAAATACTTCACCAAAAGAGTAAAAAGAGAAACTACAGACTGGGGAAAAAATTTCTGGCTATTACAGATTAGACAAAGGTGTAATCTCTAAAATCTACAGGAAAATCCAACACCTCTACAACAAAAAGACAAATAATCCAATTAAAAAATGGGCAAAGGAAATGAACAGACACTTCACCAAAGAAGACATTCAAGTGGCCAACAGACGCATGAGGAAATGAATGTGATCACTAACCATTAGAGAAATGCAAATCAAAACCACAATGAGATACCATCTCACCCCAGCATTACTGGTACGGATCAAAAAAAAAACAGGAAATAACAAATGTTAGATTGGCTGTGGGGAGACTGGAACTCTTATGCAGTGTTGGTGGGAATGCAAAATGGTACAACCATTTTGCGGAATGATACGATGCTTCCTTAAAAAGCTAGAAATAGGAATACCATATGATCCAGCAATTCCACTCCTAGGAATATATTGTAGAGAAATAAGAGTTGTCATACAAATAGACATATATACACCCATGTTCATTACAGAATTTTTCACAATAGCAAAAAGATGGAGACAACCTAGACGCCCATCAACGGATTAATGGATAAACAAACTATGGTACATACACGCAATGGGATACTACGAAATGACAAAGAACGATGAATCTGCAAAGCATCTCATAACATGCATGAATCTGGAGGGCACTATGCTGAGTGAAATAAGTCAATCACAAAAGGACAAATATTGTATGAGACCACTACTATAAAAACTCATGAAAAGCTTTATATACAAAATGAAACAATCTTTGATGGTTATGAGGGAGGGAAGGGATGGAGATAGAAAACCACTAAATAGACAATAGATAAGTGGTAACTTTGGTGAAGGATAAGACAGTACACAATACTGGGAAAGCCACACAACTTGTATAAGGCAAGGTCATGGAAGTTCCATAAACACATCCAAATTCCCTGAGGGATGGAATTGCTGGGTGGAGGCCTTTGGCCCTTCATCCAAAGGTTAGACAGGCCCATAAAACAAAATGAGACTAAAGGGCACACCAGCCCAGAAGGAAAGGACTAGATGGCAGGGGTGGACAGGACAGCTGGTAATAGGGAACCCAAGGTCAAGAAGGGAGAGTGTTGACATGTCGTGGGGTTGTTAACCAATGTCATAAAACAATATGTGTACTAAGTGTTTAATGAGAAACTATTTTGTTCTGTAAACCTTCATCTAAACTATAATAGTAATAAAAAAAAGCCAGAGACAAAAAAAAAAAGACCAGACTCACTGGCCTGCCAGAGACTGGAAAATCCCAACAGTATGACCCCTGGAAACCCTTTTAGCTCACTAATGAAGTCACTCTTGAAGTTTACCTTTCAGCCAAAGATAGATAGGCTCAAAAATCAAAACGAGACTAAAGAGGCACACCAGTACGGGGCAAGTACTAGAAGGCAGGAGGAGACAGGAAAGCTGGTTATAAGGAACCCAAGGTCGAGAATGGAGAGTGTTGACATGTCGTAGGGTTGGTAACCAATGTCACAAAACGATATGGGTACTAATTTTTTAATAAGAAGTTAGTTTTTTCTGTAAACCGTCATCTAAATTACTATAATACAAAATAAAGTTAAAGATGGCACTGGGTTTTTTTTTTTTTAATTAAATTAAAAAAAATTGTACACCAACAAATTAGATAACCTAGATAAAATTACAGATAACATTGCAGATAGCCGGAAATCTGGAACACCTAACTGTGCCCATGAGGAATCTGTACATGGATCAAGAGGCAGTAGTTTGAGCAGAACCAGGGGATACTGTATGGTTTAAAGTCAGGAAAGGTGTGTGTCAGGGTTGTATCCTTTCACCATACCCATTCAATCTGTATGCTGAGCAAATAATCCAAGAAGCTGGACTATATGAAGAATGGGGCATCGGGGTTCCAGGAAGACTCATTAACAACCTGCACTATACAGATTGTTATGCAACCTTGCTTACTGAAAGTGAACACGACTTGAAGCACTTACTGATTAAGATCAAAGACCACACCCTTCAGTATGGATTACACCTCAACATAAAACAAAAATCCTCACAACTGGACCAAAAGGCAACATCATGATAAATGGAGAAAAGATTGAGGTTGTCAAGGATTTCATTTTACTTGGATCCATAATCAACACCCATGGAAGCAGCAGTCAAGAAATCAAAAGATGCATTGAATTGGGCAAATGGCTGCAAAAGACCTCTTTAAAGTATTGAAAAGCAAAGATGTCACCTTGAGGACTAAGGGGTGCCTGCCCCAAGGCATGGTGTTTTCACTTGCCTCATATGCATGTGAAAGCTGGACAATGAAGATGGAAGACTGAAGAAGAAATGATGCCTTTGCATTGTGGTATTGAGGAAGAGTACTGAACATACTATGGACTGCCAAAAGAATGAACAAATCTGTCTTGGAAGAATACAACCAGAATGCTCCTAAGAAGCAAGGATGGCAAGACTGCATCTACATCCTTTGGACATGTTATCAGAGGGGATCAGTTCCTGGAGAAGGACATCATGCTTGGTAGAAGGTCAGTGAAAAATAGCAAGACCCTCAATGAGATGGACTGACACAGTGGCTGCAACAATGGGCTCAAGCATAGCAACAACTGTAAGGATGGCACAGGACCCGGCTGTATTTCGTTCTGTTGTGCAAAAGGTTGCTACGAGTTGGAACTGACTTGACGGCAGCTAACAACAACAGACAAAATGAACCAATTCCTAGAAACACACAAACTACCAAAAGTGACTCAAAAAGAAATAGAAAATTGGAATAGACTTGTAACAAGTAAAAAGGTGGAATCAGTGACCAAAAAACCTCTTAACAAAGGAAACCCAGGACCAGATTACTTCACAGGTGAATTCTACCAAATACTTACAGATGAATTAACACTAATTCTTCTGAAACTCTTCCAAAACAGAAGGAAACACTTCCTAACTTATTCTGAGGCTAGCATTACCCTGATACCAAAAAAAGGAAAAGACACGACAGACCAAAATCCCTCAAGAATACAGATATAAAAATCCTCAACAAAATACTAACAAACCAAATACAGAAGCATATTAAAAGGCTTATACCTCACAGAACAAGTGAGATTTATCCCAGGGATACAAGGGTGGTACAACATAACAAAATCAATCAATGTGACACATATTAAGAGAACAGAGGAAATAACGCCACATGATTATTCCAATTCATGCAGAAAAAGTATTTGACAAAATCCAGAACCTTTCATGACAAGACATTCAATAAACCAGGAACAGAAGGGAACTTCTTTAACGTGATAAAAGACATACACGAAAAATCCACAGGTGACATCATATTCAACGCCAAAAGACTGAAAGCTTTTCCCTTAAGATTAGGAACAAGACAAAGATGTCTGTTTTTACCATTTCTACCCAACATTGTACTGGAAGTTCAACTAGGCAAGAAAAAGAAATAAAAGGCATCTGAATTGGAGAGGATGAAGTAATCCTATGTCTACTCATAGATGACACGGCCTTCTGTGCAGAAATTCCTAAAGAGCCCACGAAAACAACAACCAAAAAAAGCTGTTAGGGCTAATAAGCAAATTCAATAACATTTCAGGATACAAGACAAACACATAAAAATCAGTTTTTTTCTATGGACTACCAATGAACAATTCAAAAAGGAAATTAAAAAAACAATTCCACTGACAATAATATGAAAAGTAATAATAAAAAAAATAGGCATATATTTAACCAAGAAGGTAGAACGCCTGTACAATGAAAACTACAAAATACTGCCGAAAGAAATTAATGAAGGCTTAAATAAACTGAAAGACATCTGGTATCCATGGATCGGAAGACTTAATCTTGTTTGGAGGACGATATTCCCCAAAGTGACCTACAGATTCAATGCGATCTCCATCAAAATTCCAACAGTCTTACTGCAGAAATGGAAAAGCTGACCCTAAATTCATATGAAAATACGAGGGGCCCTGAATAGCCAAAACAATCTTGAAAAAGTTGGAGGATTCAAACTTCCCAATTTCTAACTTACTAGAAAGCTATGGAAAAAAAAAAAAAAAAACCAGACCTGTTGCCCTCAAGTTGATTCTGACTCACAGCAACCCTGTATAGGACAGAGTAGAACTGCCCCATAGGGTCTCCAAAGAATGGCCGGTGCATTTGAACAGTTGACCTTTTGTTTAGCAGCCGAGTTCTTAACCTTAGCGCCACTAGGGCTCCACTACAAAGCTATAGTAAACAAAAAAGTGTGGTACTGGCACAAGGACAGACAAATAGATCAATGGAATTGAATTGAGAGTTCAGAAATAAACTCATACACCCATGGTCAACTGATTTTCAGCAACAGTGACAAGACTATTTAGGGGTGAAAGAACAGTCTGTTCAACAAATGGTGCTGGGACAGATAGATATCCACATGTAAAAGAATCAAGTTGGAGCCTTATCCTCACAGCATACATAAAAATGAACAATAAATGAATGAAAGACCTAAATTTAAGAGCTACAACTATAAAACACTTAGCAGAAAACAAAAAGACAATTCTTCATGACCTTGGAATAGGCAATGGCTTCTTAAATATGGCACCAAAAGCACAAGCAAGAAAAGGAAATAAATAAATAAATAAACTGGACTGCCCAGGACTGCATTAGTCAAACGTTTAATTTTAAAGGACCTGCGGATCTACACTATATTCTCCAGCTTAGTCATTATCTATAAAAACAAGATTATTTCGGTCCTTATTATCTTTCAATGCTTGCAAAAGTGGGTGAAGAAAAGACCTACTACTTATTGGACCCCCTCAAGACCTGAAAATTTTCAATTGGTAAGAAATTTCTACCAGTCACAGTATTTTATAGAGTCAAGCAGAAAGATACAAAAACTGTGAAAATCATACTCTAGCACCCACCCACTAAACTATAAATCATGTTCCTTCCTCTTCTCCATATCTTCCCTTGAATCATCCCTCAAAACTTCCTGTTCTTCTTATTTTAGTGAATGATAATACCATCTAAACTAATTTTAAGCTAATTAACAAGCCTGGGAATCATCCTTGATTCCTTCTTTACCTCCTCTGCCGTAGCTAATCAATAATTAAGTTAAAAACATATGCCCTCGTAAAAATCTATCAATTTCTCTTCATTCTCACTGCTATTAGTTTGTTGTTAGCTGCCAGCTGAGTCAGCCCCCACTCATGGTGACCCTACACACAACAGAGCAAAACTCATCATTTTAAGCAAGTGTAAAAAAAAAAAAAAAAAAAGTCACTGGCTGTATAACTACCTATTAGTTTGCATATCTCACTGAGGATAGGAACTAAGTCTATTTATTTAGTCATTTCCCCAATATCTTATACCAATAGCCTATTTTCCCCAGTATCTTAGAACAATACTAAATGTTTAACTAAACAATACATTTAGTATTGTTCTAAGGTCCTAGGGAAATGACTAAATAAATAGACTACTGGTATTTATTCAGTTTTTTATGGAGTCAAAACACTAACTAGTAGCAGAACAAAAAATGAAAACCAAGATTTTTGATTCTATAATCCATTACACATGTAAACATACACAAGTATTACATATGGAGACATACATAAAAAGACTAGAAGTTTCTTAGCAATAGCAGCTACAGTAAAACCACTGAAATTAATTAAAATTGGACCAAATCAATTAGATGAAAAACATACAGCTGTCTTATTAAAAACAAACTATAAAAGTCAAAATCATTCCAAAAGGAACATATGTAATCATTAACAAAAAATCAATAATTAAAATGGAAGGTTTTGCCAGACATCCTAAACCTTTCCCATCAGGCATGTACAAGTCTGTCGGCTGCATACTTCTAATCTGAAAGAAAGCAATACGAACTTTTTATTCTTTATATTATCAACATTAGACAGAATTGAGAAGTGCATCTTTCAACCTTGCCAGATTCTGATTTCGTCTTACTGCAAACATTACAGAGCTGGTTCAATTTTATTTTTTGAACTTTAGCTAATATGGCTTTAAAGGTAAGCAACGGAGCCCTGGTGGCGCACCGGTTAAGTAATATGCAGCAGTTCAAATCCACCAGCTGCTCCTTGGAAACCCTATGGGGCAGTTGTACTCTGTCCTCGAGGCTGATAATTACAAATCGCAGTATGCCTAAGGGTCCGTACCAAAAACCCAACCAAACTCGTCACCGTCAAATGGATTCCAACCCACAGCAACCCTACAGGACAGAGCAGAACTGACCCATACAGTTTCCAAGCAGCGCCTGGTGGATTCCAACTGCTGACCTTTTGGTTAGCAACTGTAGCACTTAACCACTACGTCCACCAGGGTTTCCTAATAATGCGACAGTAATCCCATGAAAAACTACTTCTGGCACAACTATATGAAAATCAGGTGACTGAATATGTAGTATTATAATGGCTCTTTGCTCTAAAACAATCTAGAATTTAGAGTTGAAAGGTAAAGAATTTATCTTCTCCCTAAATGTTTCAATCAAAGTATTCTAAAAGATCAATGTAAGCAAAATTCAGCTAGGAAATCAATACTGAGTATATACTTGTTATGACTAAATATTCACTATTTTTCTTTTTACTGTTAAAGCCTATTTGTCACTTTCAGGTATTGTAACGTAAGTGAGAAAGGTAGGTAACTTTATGCCTCACTCCTGCAAAGACAATGCAGTTGATATTTTTTACAAACTGTTTGAATCCTGCTTTAAGCTTCTCTTGATGGCACTGGGGGTCGGGTTTGATGCGCGGAAGAGTCTTCTGTGATGATCAGAGCCCCGCCAAGCCAGGATAAACACAGTCACTAAAAGTACATAATGACTTGAAATAACACCACCACCTGACATGCGTGTTTTATCTTTTAAAAGGATTTTCATATTTGGTCCTTAAATCACTCAAAAGGTAGTACGTGCCCCATTTTCAGAAGAGGAAACTGTATCCAAAGGACACCAGTGACATTCCTAGGATATTTACTGAATCAGTGGCAGGGACTTAACTAAAAATGGAGAATTATCTGTTAGATCATTGCAAAGTCTTGGTCCAGTGATGAGCACCCTTTTCACCAGGGTTGAGCTGATGTCTGACAGAAGTCAAATAATCCCAAGAGATTGCAATTTCCTTTAAAGGGTAACTGATAATACAAATGCTTTTAGACTATAGAAATTACGGCCTGTTCCACGTCAATCTCCTAAACAAAAAAAAAAAGCTCTTGGTAATTATGAACCTTTTTTTTCTACAAAAATTACATTGTATGTATGGCAGTAAAATGGATGAGAAAAGCAGAAAATAGGCTGGAAAACAGGATCTCAGAACAGCCTCCTTATAAAATAAAAGCCACCCCCTATTTCTTCGTCAAAGGAAAGCTCACGGCAGTGAACCCCAAACTAGAGACAGAAAGCGGAGGCGCCAGAAGCCTTCATTTCCATGCTCCCACGGATTTATTTATTAGGGAGAAATGAAGGATCAGGGCGAGGTAAAAAACAAAGGACGCGGTTTACGCCACCCCTCCCCACAATTAGCAAGGAAACCATCAGTGCGGCCCGCGCCCCGCCTAGCCAGGTAAGAGGCTCCAGATCCTTGCACCCCGAAAGGGCACTCTGCTTTTTCCCGAGTCACCTTTTGCTCCCCTTGCAATGACTTCTTTCCCTGCCTCCCTCCCTCATCTCTAAGCTTCTAGCTTCGCGCAAACCCTCTACCATCACTGCCAACCCCGTAACATCCTGAGGGCCCGGCGGGGAGGGCCGCGCAGAGCCTTGGGGAGTCGTCACCTTTTGAGGTATCTGGCGTCCTCCCCTTGCATGGCGGCGGCGGCGGCGGCGTGGAGGGGCAGGTGGGGTTATCTCTGGGAGGCAGGCAGGCCTAGTTCCGGGGACGGTGGCCAAGGTACCCCCACGCCCAAAGGCGATGACAGTCGGGGCCTGCAAGGCGGGGCGGCGGCGGCACTGCGGTTACCACGGTGAGGCCGCCGGCTCCTCCCCCAGCTCCTGGGCTCCGAAACGCTGGAGCCGCCCACAGCCGCCTCGGCCAGGCCCGCCGCACAGCGCATGCGCCTGTCGGGCAGCCCAGTGTGCGCAGGCTCAGTGGGCGACGCGGGCCCTGAGACGGAGTCGGCGCGCCAGGGCGCGGAGCGTCAAGGTTATGATTCGGGTTTAGCCTTCTGCGCTATAGGAGGGGGTTTCCTGGTCACCGCGCCCTTGAGGATAGGAATAGTTATCCTAGTCTGCATAGTTGGAATTTCAGGTAATTAGATTGAAAGGGGCGGAGGAGAATCCATTACTCTTTCAATTAGAGAACGCTACGGCAGTGGGTGGGTTAGGGTCGCTATGAGTCGGAATCGACTCGAGGGCACTGGTTTTGGTTACAGAGCAGTTGAGCCTTCAGCTGATAACCTGTAAAGTGAGGCTTGTTTTCGGAGCATCGTGGGAAAGATACTGACTGATTGCACTGAGAAACTCTAAATCGTGGCGATAGTCTGACCCTAGTTAATATTGGATACAGTTAATACCAATTTTGTAAGTGGCAAACCTGTCATTTCTACCTGGGTAACCTAAGTCTAGAATATACTCCCCCATAACAAACAAACCAGAAACGGAGCTCCTGAGATTCCAACTCCTCCACTAATTCTTCCCAACTCGAGGCACTTTTCGAATTATTTCCTCTGATCTAGGCAGTTGTTGGGAATACAGGCCGTAGGGAAGAAGGACCCCCCCCCCCCACGGTTATTGGGCTTATTGGGGAAGTTGTTAGGCGACGTCGAGTTAGTTCCCACTCATAGCGGCCCTATGTACAACAGAAGGAAACATTGCCCAGTCCTGTGCCGTCCTCACAACCCATGTTATGCTTGAGCCCAGTGTTGCAGCCCTTGAGTCAGTCCATCTCGTCTTTTTTGCCCACCCTCTGCTTTACCAAGTGTGATGTCCTTCTGCAGAGATTGATCCCTCTTGATACCACGTCCGAAGTATGTGAGATGAAGTTTCACTATCCTTGCTTCTAAGGAGCAGTCTGTTTGGACTTCTTCCAAGACAGATTTTTTCATTTTTCTGGCAGTCCATGGTACATTCAATCTTCTTCACCAACACCACAATTCAACGGGATCGATTCTTCTTCGGTCTTCCTTATTCATCATCCAGCTTTTGAAAGTATATGAGGCAACTGAAAACACCATGACTTGGGTCTGGCGCGCCTTAGTCTTCAAGGTGACATCTTTGCCTTTCAACACTTTAAAGAGGTCTTTTGCAGCAGATTTGCCCAATGCAATGCATTGTCTGGTTTCCTGACTGCTGCTTTGATGGATGTTGATTGTGGATCCAAGTAAAATGAAATCCTTGACAACTTCAATCTTTTCTCTCTTTATCGTGATGTTGCTTATTGGTCCAGTTGTGAGGTTTCTTTTTTTTTTTTTTAATTGAGCTTTAAGTGAAAGTTTACAGATAAGCCAGTCTCTCATACAAAAATTTATATACACCTTGCTATACACTCCTAATTGCTCTCCCCCCAATTCAGACAGCACGCTCCTTCCCTCTGCTCTCTCTTTTTCTGTCCATTTGGCCAGCTTCTAACCCCCTTTGCCCTCTCATCTCCCCACCAGACAGTAGATACCAACATAGTCTTATGTGTCTACTTGATCCGAGAACCTCATTCTTCACCAGTATCATTTTCCATCCCATTGTCCAGTCCGATCCCTCTCTGGAGAGTTGGCTTTGGGAATGATTCCTGTCTGGGGCTAACAGAAGGTCTGGGGACCACGACCACCAGGGTCCTTCTAATCTCAGTCCGACCATTAAGTCTGCATCCCACTGCTCTCCTGCTTCCTCAGAGGTTCTCTGTTGTGTTCCCTGTCAGGGCAGTCATCAGTTGTTGCCAGGCACCATCTAGTTCTTCTGGTCTCAGGTTGATGGAGTCTCTGGTTTATGTAGCCCTTTCTGTATCTTGGGCTCATAGTTACCTTGTATATTTGATGTTCTTCATTCACCTTTTCCCCAGCCGGGTTGAGACCAATTGATGCATCTTAGATGGCCCCTTGCTAGCATTTAAGATCCCAGTCACCACTCTCCAAACTGGGATGCAGAATGATTTAATAGATTTTATTATGCCAGTTGACTTTGATGTCCCCTGAAACCGTGGTCCCAAACCCCTGCCCCTGTTCTACTGTCCTTTGAAGCATTCAATTTATTCAGGAAACTTGTTTGTTTTTGGTTTACTCCAGCTGTGCTGACCTCACCTGTATTGTGTGCTGTCTTTCCCTTCACCTAAAATAGTTCTTATCTACTATCTAATTAGTGAAAGCCCCTCTCCCTCCCTTCCTTCCTGCTCTCGTAATCATCAAAGAATATTTTCTTCTCTGTTTAAACTATTTCTCGAGTTCTTATAATAGTGGTCTTATGCAATATTTGTCCTTTTGCAACTGACTAATTTCACTCAGCATAAGGCCTTCCAGATTCCTCCGTGTTATGAAATGCTTCACGGCTTCATCACTGCTCTTTATTGATGTGCAGTATTCCGTTGTGTGAATATACCATAATTTATTTAACCATTCATCCGTTGATGGGCACCTTGGTTGCTTCCATTACTTTTTGCTGTTGTAAACAGTGCTGCAGTAAACATGGGTATGCATATATTTGTTTGTGTACAGGCTCTTATTTTTCTAGGATATATTCCAAGGAGTGGGATTGCTGGATTGTATGGTAGTTCTATTTCTAGCTTTTAAAGGAAGTGCCAAATGGATTTCCCAAGTGGTCATACCATTTTCTATTCCCACCAGCAGTGTATAAGTGTTCTAGTCTCTCCATAGCCTCTCCAACATTTATTATTTTGTGTTTTTGGATTAATGCTGGCCTTGTTGGAGTGAGATGGAGTCTCATTGTACTTTTGACTTGCATTTCTCTAATGGCTAATGATCATGAGCATCGTGAATGTCTTCTTTAGTGAAGTGCCTATTCATATCCTTTGCCCATTTTTTAATTGGGTTATTTGTCTTCCTGTAGTTGAGTTTTAGTGGGATCGTGTAGATTTTAGAGATCAGACACTGATCAGAACTGTCATAGCTAAAAACTTTTTCTCAGTCTGTAGGTAGTCTTTTTACTCTTTTGGTTAAGTCTTTGGATGAGCATAGGTGCTAGGTTTTTAGGAGCTCCTAGTTTGTCTTCTGCATCGTCGGTAATGTTTTGTACACTGTTTATGTCATGTATTAGGGCTCCTAAATGACTTGACGGCAGTGGTTTGGGTTGGGTAATGTTGTCCCTATTTTTTCTTCCATGGTCTTTATTGTTTTAGATTTTGTATTTAGGTCTTTGATTCATTTTGAGTTCATTTTTGTGCGTGGAGTGAGGTATGGGTCTTGTTTCATTTTTTTGCAGATAGATATCCAGTTATGCCAGTACCATTTGTTAAAAAGACTGTCTTTTCCCCCATTTAACTGTTTTGGGGCATTTGTCAAATATCAACTGCTCCTATGTGGATGGATTTATGTCTGGATTCTCAATTCTGTTCCATTGGTCCAAGTATCTGTTGTTGTACCAGTACCAGGCTGTTTTGACTACTGTGTCAGTATAATAGGTTCTAAAATCAGGTAAAGTAAGGCCTCCTACTTTGTTCTTTTTCAGTAATACATTGTTTATCTGGGGCCTCTTTCCCTTCCATATGAAATTGGTGATTTGTTTCTCCATCTCATTGAGGAATGTCGTTGGGATTTGGATTGAAACTGCATTGTATCTGTACATAGCTTTTGGTAGAATAGACATTTTTATAATGTTAAGTCTTCCTATCCATGAGCAAGGTATGTTCTTCCACTTACGTAAGTCTCTTTTGGTTTCTTGCAGAAGCATACTGTAGTTTTCTTTGTATAAGTCTTTTACACTTCTGGTAAAATTTATCCCTAAGTATTTTATCTTCTTGGGGGGCTACTGTAAATGGCATTCATTTGGTGATTTCCTCTTCTATGTTATTTTTTGTTGGTGTAGAGGAATCCAACTGACTTTTGTATGTTTATCTTGTATCCCGATACTCTGCTGAACTCTTCTGTTAGTTTCAGTAGTTTTCTGGAGGATTCTTTAGGGTTTTCTGTGTATAAGATCATGTCATCTGCAAATAGAGATACTTTTATTTCTTCCTTGACAATCTGAATGCCCCTTATTTCTTTATCTAGCCTAATTGCTCTGGCTAGGACTTCCAGCACAATGTTGAATAAGAGTGGTGATAAAGGCATCCTTGTCTGTTCCCAATCTCAATGGGAATGTTTTCAGGCTCTCTCCATTTAGGGTGATGTTGGCTGTTGGCTTTGTATAAATTCCCTTTATTATGTTGAGGAATTTTCCCTCTATTCCTATTTTGCTGAGAGTTTTTATCATGAATGAGTGTTGAACTTTGTCAAATGCCTTTTCTGCATCAACTGATAAAATCATGTGATTCTTGTCTTTTGTTTTATTTATGTGATGGATTACGTTGATCATTTTTCTAATGCTGAACTATCCCTTGGATAGAATTTTGCTGAGGATTTTTGCATCTAAGTTCACGAGGGATACCCATACCCAGTGCCCTTGAGTCGATTCCGACTCATAGTGACTGTACAGGACAGAGTAGAACTGTACGGCTTCTAACTGCCCACCCTTTGATTAGCAGCTGTAGCACTTAACCACTGCGCCACCAGGGTTTCCTCATGAGGGATATAGGTCTATAAGTTTTCTTTCTTTGTGGTGTCTTTACTTAGTTTTGGTATCAGGGTTATGCTGGCTTCATAGAATGAGTTTGGGATTATCCATCCTTTTCTGTGCTCTGAAATACCTTTAGTAGTAGTGGTGTTAACTCTTTTCTGAAAGCTTGGTAGAACTCTGCCTTGAAGCTGTCCGGGCCAGGGCTTTTTTTTTGTTGGGAGTTTTTGATTACCTTTTCAATCTCTTCTTTTTTATGGGTCTATTTAGTTGTTCTACCTCTGTGTTAGTTTAGGTAGGCAGTGTGTTTCTAGAAATTCATCAGTTTCTTCCAGGTTTTCAAATTTGTTAGAATACAATTTTCATAGTAATCTGACATGGTTCTTTTAATTTCAGTTGGGACTGTTGTAATATTGCCCATCTCATTTCTTATTTGGGTTATTTGCTTCCTCTCCTGTCTTTCTTTTGTCAGTTTGGCCAGTGGTTTATCAATTTTATTGATTTTTTCAGAGAACCAGCTTTTGGTCTTGTTAATTCTTTTAGTTGTTCTTCTGTTATCTATTTCATTTAGTTCTGCTCTAATTTTTATTATTTGCTTTCTTCTGGTGCCTCAGGGTTTCTTTTGTTGCTTTCTATTTGCTGAAGTTGTAGGGATAACTCTTTGATTTTGGCCCTTCTTTTTGTATGTGGAAACCCTGGTGGCATAGTGGTTAAGTGCTATGGCTGCTAACCAAAGGGTCGGCAGTTTGAATCCGCCAAGGGCTTCTTGGAAACTCTCCAGGGCAGTTCTACTCTGTCCTATAGGGTTGCTCTGAGTCCGAATCGATTCGACTGCACTGGGTTTGTTTTTTTGTTGTTTTTTTGTATGTGTGCATTTATAGATATAAATTGATGTCTGAGCACTGCCTTCGCTGTGTCCCCAAAGGTTCCGATAGGAAGTGTTTTCTTTCTCATTGGATTTGATGAATTTCTTTATTCCATACTTAATGTCTTCTATAACCCAGTCTTTTTTGAGCAGGGTATTGTTCAGTTTCCAAGTGTTTCATTTCTTTTGTCTGCTTTTTCTGGTATTGAGTTCTACTTTTATGGCCGTATCGTCAGAGAAGATGCTTTGTAATATTTCAGTGTTTTGGATTCTGCTAAGGCTTGCTTTTTGACCTAATATGTGGTCTATTCTAGAGAATGTTCCATGTGCACTAGAAAAGAAAATATACTTGGCTGCTGTTGGGTGGAGTGTTCTGCATATGTCTACGAGGTCAAATTGGTTGAATGTGGCATTTAGATCTTCCGTGTCTTTATTGAGCTTCTTTCTGGATGTCCTGTTGTTCACTGAAATTGGTGTGTTGAAGTCTCCTACTATTATGTAGAGTTGTCTATCTCAGTTTTCAGTGCTGATAGAGTTTGTTTTGTGTATCTTGCAGCCCTGTCACTGGGTGCATAAGTATTTAATATGATTATATCCTTCTTGTATATTGTCTCTTTAATCATTATATAGTATCCTTCCTTACCCTATGTGGTGGATTTAACTTTAAAGTCTATTTTGTCAGAAATTAATATTGCCAGTCCTGCTCTTTTTTTGATTGTTGTTTGCTTGATGCATTTTTTTCCATCCTTTGAGTTTTAGTTTTTTTGTGTCTCTAAGGTTGTCTCTTGTAGGCAACGTATAGACGAATTGTGTTTTTTTATCCATTGTGCGACTGTCTCTTTATTGGTGCATTTAGTCTGTTTACATTCAGTGTAATTATGGATAGGTATGAATTTAGTGCTGTCATTTTGATGTCTTTTTGTGTGTTGTTGACAGTTTCTTGTTCCCACTTAATTTTTTGTGCTGAATAGTTTATATATTGTCTTTTCCTCGTATTCATTGTTGTTGATTTTGTTTCTACTGAGTATTTTTTTCTTGTGTTTTACTTTGATGAGTAGGATAATGAGTCTCCTTTGTGGTTACCTTAATATGCCTAATTTTCTAAGTTTAAACCTAACTTTTATTTCTTTATATCACCTTGTCTTCCTCTTCATGTGAAAGATCTACGACTACATTTCTTAGTCTTTCTTTATTGTTTTAATGTTGTCTTCTTTTTTATAATAACATCACTGTTTCCCTGTGTTGAGCATTATTTTATCTTGATTTATTTTTATTTCCCTATCTGGGTTGAAATCTGATTGCTCTGTCCAGTGTTCTAGTCTTGGGTTGATACCCGATATTATTGATTTTCTAACCAAAGAACTCCTTTTATTATTTCTTGTAGTTTGTTTTGTTTTGTTTTACGAATTCCCTAAATTTCTCTTTATCTGGAAATGTCCCAATTTCACCTTCATATTTGAGAGACAGTTTTGCTGGATATATGATTCTTGGCTGGCAATTTTTTTCCTTCAATGCTTTATGTAAGTCATCCCGTTGCCTTCATGCCTGCATGGTTTCTGCCGAGTATTCCGAGCTTATTCTTATTGACTCTCCTTTGTAGGTAACTTTTAACTTTTCATTTATCCCTAGCTGCTGTTAAAATTCTCTATCCTTGGTTTTAGCAAGTTTGATTATAATATGTCTTGGTGACTTTCTTTTAAAATCTACCTTATGTGGAGTTCGATGAGCATCTTGGATAGCAATCTTCTCATCTTTCACAATATCAGGGAAGTTTTCTGCCAAGAAATCTTCAACAGTTCCCTCTGTATTTACCGTTATCCCTCCCTGTTCTGGTACTTCAGTCACTAGTAGGTTATTTCTCCTGATAGAGTCCCACAGGTTTCTTCATTTTTTAAAATTATTTTATCTGAGTTTTCTTAAAATATATTGGTGCCAAGTGCTTTATCATCAAGCTCTGCAATTCTCCCTTCCTCTTGTTCTGTTCTGCTCCTCTGAATTTCTGTTGAGTTGTCTAATCCTATAATTTCATTGTTAATCTTCTGAATTTCTGATTGCTGTCTCTGTATGGATTCTTGCAGCTTTTTAAATTTTTCATTATGTTCTTAAAGAACCTTTTTAATTTCTTCAACTGCTTTATCTGTGCATTCCTTGGCTTGTTCTGCATATTGCCTCATTTTCTTCCTGATATCTTGAAGGATTCTTTGTATTAATCCTTCGTATTCTGTCTCTGGTAATTCCAGGAAGGCACTTTCATCTAAAAGATCCCTGGATTCTTTGTTTTGAGAGCTTGTTGAGGCAATCATGGTTTGTTTCTTTATGTGACTTGATATTGACTGTTGTCTCTGAGTTATTGTATTAGTCTATAAGTTATTGTATTAGTTTATTTTATGTTTGCTTATTCTATCCTAGCTTATTGCTTTGTTTTGTGTTGATATGCCCAAGTGGGTTGCTAGAGTGAGCTAGCTTGATTGTTTTGGCCTTTGAAGCTCTGACGTCCTGTCACCTGATGGCTAGAGCTCTTATCAGATATTTCAGTCTAGGAGACCATTCACTTTTCTTGTATGAATTCAGCTCAGGTGTCCAGGTAGCTGGTCATCAAGTGTGTGGTACAGGCTCTGCCCTACAGTCTTAGAGGGGCAGGGGTGATTGCTGTAGGTACAGGTATCTGGTTGCAGCAGGTGGTCATGCTCCGAATAATGCAGGGGGCTGAGGACTGCCCCCAAGCGTCTGAGGAAAGCGCATCCCTCTTCCCTAAAGCATACGGTGGGTGGGTTCTGCACACTGACCATGGGCCCCCAATGCTTTTGGTTGTAAAGACTGGGAGATACCAGTTATCTTTGGACCCCTGTCATGGGTGGTTGGGTGACCTGAGTGGACCCATGAGCCCTTAGGCCCCCAATGTGGGTAGGTAACGACCCTGTTTAATGGGCAAAGTGGTGTGAAACATCAAACACCCACCTCCCCCCTGCACAGCTGAAATAGTTGCAGTCTGCCAACAAGGGTGTATTCTGAAATAGGCCCACACAGGTCCATGCAGAAGGGAAAGGTACTTAACGTCCACAGACCATTTAAGCTTGAACAGGAGCTGCTTATGTCCAGAGCTCCCCAGGTTAGTGGAGCTGGCAAATCGTCTTTTCCCCCAATTGCAAATTTATTCCTTCTCCAGGGCTGGGAGAATGGCTCCAGTGCTCAACAGGGCCTATCTCAGGCTCAGGGAAATCAACCACCTCTGAAGCTGGCTTGGGGGCGGGGGGCATGGTAAAGTATACGCAAGTACTTAGTTTTCACTGAGAGTGCCGTTCTTCTCTGGTTCCGGAGGTGTGAGTAGGTGGTATGGCTGGCTGCTTCTCCCTGAGGCACCTGTGGCCTAACGATACTACCAGCCCACCGCAGCTGTTCCTGGGAATGGCGCCTGAGGAACCCCGGTGATTCAGGTCCAGCAACTTCTCTCTGCTTCTGAACAGTCTCTCCCTCCCCCTGCCACTCAGTCCATTGTCCAACTTTGCCTTTGATATTCAGGGCTCCTAGGTTGTCGTAAATATAATCGTTTCACTTGTTTTTTCAGGTGTTTGTTACAACAGGGATTGCCGGAAGTATCTGGCTATTCCGCCATCTTGGCCCCTGCCTCCACTAGGGCTGTTTTTTAACTGAAGAAAGTAAATGTCCTCTCTTTTCAGATCTGTTCCCACAAGCTCAGCTATGACATCTATATAAATGACTTATGCTTATCTATTCAATAACTGTTGATTGAGGGCCTGCTTTAAGCCAAGTACCAAACCAGGCTCTAGGAATAGACTAGCCTAACACCTGCTCCAGCAATATAGTTAGATTATCTTAAGTCCTCCACAGTACTTAAAATGCTGCATTGAAATATAATATCCACTAAAATGCACAGCTGATATAACAAGCGCTTTTATAGTGTAAGCTTCTTGATATTAGAGAATTGTTTTGTTCAGTTCTGTGTGCTGGAACAGTATCTAGCGCATAGTTGGCAGAGAATAAATATTTGGTGTTGACAGATGCATACCTGAGCTTATATAAGCAAAAAACCTAGAGGAAATATCCAGGACCAGAAAGGAAGAGAGAGGTAGAAACACGAAGAGTCAGCAGATAAACCAAAACTGAGGCTGAGCTGTCAGTCTGTGATAGGAGAGGTACGAGATGAGCCTGGGAAATTCTATGCTTGAATGTAAGGGAGTACTCAGAGGCTCACAGGATTTTGTCAAAAAGTCACTGGTCAGTTTTAGACAAAGTGAGCATCAAAAGGGAGAATTACTGTAGTTGATTTAGCATATTAAATAAATAAAAACCCAGTAATCTGTGATGGTAGTCAATAGGAAGAAAAAAAAATTTTATTGAAGGAAAATTGGTAATTACAATAATTAAGCATTTAACCCTACCCTTTGGGAAAAAACTGTAATTCTCCTCTACTTGAGGAAGGTATTCGTCAAGTCCCAATAAATAATGGATTCACCTATGCATCGTCAATTTGTTCTAAAATGTTTGGCAAAGCTTTTCCCCACAGATTACTTGGTAGTTCTGAAGAGGAAGAAATGTTACTTGACAATGGGAGATCTGGCTGTCACTGTTTAAAACAAACAAGCAAACAGCATCATACCAAAACCAAACCCATTGCCATGGAGTTGATTTGGACTCATAATAACCCCATAGGATAGAGTAGAACTGCCCCATAGAGTTTCTAAGGTGGTGATCTTTACCGAGGCAGACTGTCACATTTTTCTGCCTCAGAGCAGCTGGTAGGTTAGAACCACCAACCTTTCAGTTAGCAACTGAGTGCTTACCCACTGCACCACCAGGGCTTCTAAAGCAAGTATAAACCAAAGGAAACCCCTTGCCTTCAAGTTGATTCCAACTCATAGTGACTCTATAGGACAGAGTAGACTGTCGCATAGGGTTTCCAAGGCTGTAAATCTTTACTTCCACATCTTTTTCCCATGGAGCAGCTGGTGGGTTCTATCTGCTAACTTTTCGGTTAGCAGCTGAGTGCCTAACCACTGCACCATCAGGGCTGTCATTAGTGCTACTACCTGATAGTATATGCAATAGAAAGCACACAACAATCTTGCCAAAAGTTAACCTGAATCTAACATGCTCTTAGATTTTACATCTTGTACAGAATAAAGAGGATGATCCCGAAGACTGGGAAACATGTCCAAGCAGATAACAAGATAGATCATAACAGAATAATTAGAAAAGTGTGGTGTTGACACAGGAATAGACACCGATGGAACACAAAAGAGATGAGTATATGTAAACTTGAAATAAGAGATGTAACTTTTCAGATATTGTGGAAAAGACGGATTTTCAGTAAATAAATGGGACAATTGGTTATGCACATGTGAAAAACTAAAATGGTTCTCTACCTCATATCATATGCAAAAATTAATTCCTGATTGAATAAACACTTAGATGTGAAAAACGAAACCTTAATGCAGAAGCAATTGTAAATTATATTTTTGACCTTCGGTTAAGAACATATTTTTTAAACAAGATAAAGAAAACCTAAAAATTAAATATTGATAAATTCAATGAAATTAAGATTAAGAATTTCTAATTATTAACCAACACACCATAATGAAAGCCAAAAGACAAGTCACAAGATGATATAACTCAAAATGATTTAAATATTTACCTCACATAAAAACTAACAAAGGATTGGTATTAAGATGACTCTAAAATCCCCAATTAAAAAAAAAGAGAAAAAGATAACCCAATGGGGAAAAAGGGAAAAGAAAAACAGGAATGGCAAGAAAAATCAAAACATGAAAAGATGTTCATCTTCAATAGTAGTGAGAAAGATGGAGATTAATACCATAAAAAGATACTGCTTTGTGGAGTTTGCAGCCAATGCCATGGAACAATTTGTGTATAAACTATTGAAAGGGAAACTAATTTGCTCTGTAAAGCTTCACCTAAAGCACAATTAAAAAAAAAAATACTATTTTATACTGACCAGGGTGGCAAAAATTAAAAAGTCTGACAATGCCAAGTTGTGAAAATGGGAAACCCTGGAAATTATTTAATAAACGTTACATGTTTATTATTTAGTGTTTAATTAATAATTATTATTTAACATTTATTGTTTAATAAACATTTCATGTTTCATGTTCAAATGGGACAACCACTTGAAAATAATGTTTTGCATTATTTTGTAAAGTTGGACAGGCATATTTAGAATAAACTTCAGCAAAGTTATGTATCTCAGAAAATTCTAGCATATGTGCAGAATTAGGCTTATTTCAGAATTATCAGCATTATTATTTATCATAGGAAAAAACCGGAAAAATAACTCCAAATGCTTTTACAGGAGAATAAGATATTCACACAGTATCATATTAAGCAGGAGAGAAAGTTGATGAATTAGAGCTACATACACAACACGGATGAATCTTAGGAACATTACAAATATTTAGTGAAAAAAGTAAATTTTTAAAAAAAAATTGAAGTATCATTTAAGTACGATAAAATCCATTCTTTTTGGTGTGTTGTTCAATGTGTTTTAACAAACACGTAAGGCGTGTAACCGCCTGTACTATGAAAATATAGAGCAGTTTTATAACTCCAAATTCTCTTGTATTTCTTTGGAGTCATCTTCTCCCCTCAATCCCAGGCCTTGGAAAACATTGATCTATTTTCTTCCTATAGTTTTGCCTTTTCCAAGTATTAGGTAAATGTAATCATAAGTGAAGTAGCCTTTTGGTCTGGTTTCTTTCACTTAACCTAGTGCATTTGAGGGTCATCTATGTTGTGTGTTTCAGTATTCCTTTTTATTATTAAGTAATATTCCATTATGTGGATATATCATGGTTTATTCATTCACCAGTTGAAGGACATTTGGATTGTTTCTCGTTTTTGGTGATTAGGAATAAACCCACTATAAGCATTTGCATACAGATTATTGTATGAAGTGAAGTGGTCGTGTCTCCTAGGAAAAAACTGAGAGTATGATTGCTGAGTTGAATGGTAGATATATGAATAACTGTCACGAACTGCCAAACTACTTTCCAAAGCAGCTGTGTAATTGTGCATTCCCACCAGCAATTGTGTAAGAACCCAGTTTGAGCCACATCCTCTCCATTGCATGATATTTTCAAGTTTTGTTTATTTACTCTAGCCATCCTAATATATATACATATGTACCAGAACTTTTATATGTGTGTGTATATATGTATGGAAACTCTGGTGGCGTAGTGGTTAAGTGCTACGGTTGCGAGCCAAAGGGTCTGCAGTTCGAATCTGCCAGGCACTCCTGGGAAGCTCTATGGGGTAGTTCTACTTTGTCCTATAGAGTCACTATGAGTCAGAATCGACTCGATGGCATTGGGTTTGGTTTGGTTTATATATATATATATATAAAAATATAGGCGATTGCCATTGTAGCGACCTGGTAGGGTAGAGTAGAACTACTCCACAGGGTTTCCAAGGAGCAGCCAGTGGATTTGAACTGCCTACCTTTTTGGTTAGCAGCTGTAGCTCTTAACCACTGCACCACCAGGGCTCCATGTATATATGTTCCACATTCAAATTACTAATGGATGTTTACAGCTGTATCTTCTCATTTTGCATCATCCCACATCAGCAAATGAAAGTCCCAAAAGCTTTACTAGCTTTTCTTTCTGGTGTACGTAGGGTCACTATGCATCAGAACCGACTCAATGACACCTAAGAACAACGATGCGAAACAGCTGTAAACATTCATTAGTAGTTGGAAAGTGGAATGTATTAAGTGTGAATCAAGGAAAATTGGAAGTCATCAGAAATGAAATGGAATGCGTAAAGATCGATATCCTAGGCATCAGTAAGCTGAAACACACTCCTTTTGGTCATTTTAAATCAGACAATTGTATCATCTACTATGCTGGGAATGACAAATTGAAGAGAGATGGCATTGCATTCATGGTCAAAAAGAACATATCAAGATCTATCCTGAAGTATAATACTGCAGTGATAGGATAATGTTCATATGCCTACAAGAAAGACCAGTTCCTATGGCTATTCAAATTTACGCACCAGCCACTAATGCCAAAGATGAAGAAATTAAAGATATTTACCAACTTCTGGAGTCTAAAATTGATCAAACATACAATCACGATGCATTGATAAGTACTGGTGATTAGAGTGCAAAAGTTGGAAACAAAGAAGGATGAGTAGTTGGAAAATATGACCTTGGTGATAGAAACAGTGCTGGAGATTGCCTGATAGAATTTTGCAAGACCAATAACTTATTCACTGCAAATACATTTTTTCAAAAACATAAATAATGACTATACATATGGACCTCACTGGATGGAATATACAGAAACCAAATAGACCACATCTGTGGAAGGAGATGATAAAGAAGCTCAAAATCATCAGCCAGAAGGAGGCCTGGGGCTGACTGCAGAAAAGACCATCAGTTACCCATATACAAGTTCAAGTTGAAGCTGAAGAAAATTGGAACAAGTCCACGAAAGCCGAAGTACTACCTTAAATATATCCCACCTGAATTTAGAGTCCATCTCAAGAATAAATTTGACACATTGAACACTTATAACTGAAGGCCAGACCAGCTGTGAAATTACATCAAGGACATCATATATGAAGAAAGCAAAAGGGCATTAAGAAGACAGGAAAGAAAAAAGACCAAAATAGATGTCAGAAGAGACTCTGAAACTTGCTCTTTGAACGTAGAGTAGTTGGAGTGAATGGAAGAAATGATGATGTAGAAGAGCTAAACAGAAGATTCCGAAGGGTCGCTCAAGAAGACAAAATAATGAAACATTCAAAGACCTGGAGTTAGAAAACCGAAAGGGAATAACATGCTCAGCATTTCTCAAGTTTAAAGAACTAATGGAAAAACCGAAGCCTCAAGTTGCAATATTGAAGGATTCGATAGGCAAAATATATGTGGATAGGCAAAATAGGAGCCCTGGTGGAGCACTGGTTAAGTACTCAGCTGCTACTGAAAGGTTGTTGGTTCAAACCCACCAGCTGCTGCATGGGAGAAAGATGTGGCAATCAGCTTCTGTAAAGATTTACAGCCTTGGAAACCTTAAGGGGCAGTTCTACTCTGTCCTGTAGGGTGGCTGTGAGTTGGAATTGACTGGACAGTAAGAGGTTTGGTTTTTTCTTTGGTTTTATGGGCAAAATATTGAATGCATCAAAAGAAGATGGAAGAAATACACAATCATTGTACCAAAAAGAATTGGTCAACATTCATCCATTTAAGGAGGTAGCATATGATCAAGAGCCGATAGTACTGAAGGAAGAAGTCCAAGCTGTGCTAGAGGTACTGGCAAAAAGGAAGTCTCCAGGAATTGACTAAATATCAATTGAGATGTTTCAACAAATGGATATAATGCTGGAAGCACTCACTCATCTATGCCAAGAAATTTGGAAGACAGCTACATGGCCAGCTGACTGGAAGAGATCCATATACATGCTTATTACAAAGAAAGATGATCCAACAGAATGTGGAAAATACCAAACAATATCAATATCACATTTAAACAAAATTTTGCTGACAATAACTCAAAAATGGTTACAGTAGTACATCGACAGGAAACTACCAGAAATTCAAGCCAGATTTAGAAGAAGATGTGGAATGAGGGCTATCATCGTTGATGGATCTTGGCTGAAAGCAGAGACTACCAGAAAGATGTTTACTTGTATTTTATTGACTATGCAAAGGCATTCAACTGTGTGGATCATAACAAATTACGGATAACATTGCAAAAAATGGGAATTCCAGAACACTTAATAGGATGGGGCAACATTTCATTCTGGTGTACATAGGGTCGCTATGAGTCGGAACTGACCAGATGGCACCTAATGACAACAACAATGGCTAGTGATAACAGCATGCTTTAATATGCTTATTTGCCATTCTCATACTAACTTTGGTGAATCCTCAAATCTTTTGTCTGTTTTTACTGATTCATCCGAGAGAGCGATAGTGATAGGTAGATAGATATTAGAAGAAAATTACCAATATCAAAAATGAAAGGGAGGGCATTATTCAGAATCTACAGACATAATGATAATAAGAGAATATTGTGAACAACTTTATACCAGTTAACTTAATTACTTATATTAAAATGGGCAAACATGTTGAAAGATACATATTACTAAGACAAAAATAAAATAGAAAATCTGACAGCCCTGTATCTCTTAAATTGAATACATAGTTATAATCTTTCCCACAAAGAACACTTCAGGCAAGGATAGCTTCAGTTATGAATTCTACCAAACAACTAATTAGAAATAGTATCAACTTACATCACTTTTCCAGAAAATAGAAAGTGAATGAATAATGACAACTCCCTTTATGAGGTCAGCATTACTCTGATATCAAAATCAGAGACATTACAAAATAAGAGCTATAGACAAATACCCCTAAATGAAGATCTATGCCAAAATCCTTAACAAGATATTAACAACTCAAACCAGCAACACAAGAAAATATTACATCATAACCAACGGGGATTATCCTAGGAATGCAAGGTTGGCTTAACATACAAAAACTTAATAATTTCTCATCTTAACAAAATAGAGGTGAAAAACCATATTATTATCTCAATAGAGACAAAAAAATGAAGTTGACAAAGTTCATGATTTAACAAAAAGCTATCAACAAACCAGAGCCCTGGTTGTGCAGTGGTTAAGAGCTCGACTGATAACCAGCCACTCCTTGGAAATCCTATGGGGCGGCTCTCCTCTGTCCTATAGAGGCCTGTGAGTTGGAGTCGACTTGACAGCAACAGTTTTGTTTTTTTGTTTTGGTGTTAGATTAGCAAACTAAGAATAGAAGGTGACATCCTTACTCTAATAAAAGATATCTATAAAAATTTTTTTTTTTTTTTTTTTTTTATGGAAAACCTACACGTAACATCATACTTAACAGTAACAGTGAATGGCCAGACACTTCTCTTAGATTTGGAATAAGGCAAGGATGTCTGCTCTCACCGCTTTGATTCAGCATTTTTCTGGAGGCCCTAGAACTTTTCACTGAGGCAAGAAAAAAAAATACCGATTGGAAAGGAAGAAGTTAAACTATTTTGATTCACAAGTGACATGATCATGTATGTAGAGAATTTTTAGGAGTCTGTTAAACAACTTTTTTTTTTTAAACAACTAGAACAAATATTTAGTAATATCCCAGGATACAAAGTTATTATACAAAAATCAATTCTATCGACAGTAGCAGTGAAAATTGGAAAATCTGAATTAAAAATACCATTTCTAATAGCATCCCGAAACAATTTACCTAGGGATAAATCTACCAAAAATTGTTTACAGCCTGTACACTGAAAATTATGAAGCCTGAGTGGTTGCTTTGTGCTAGGAATGGGGGATGATATACCTCTGCTGGGCTAGAGCTAACTTTTTGGGTCATGGGAGTGTTCTGTATTTTGATTGGGGTAATGGTTATATTTGTACACATATTTGTCAAGACTCATCAAACTAAAATGAAAATGTGTTCATTTTATTGTATATAAATTATACCTCAATGTGATTGTTTCAAAAGGTATAACAAACAAGGCAAAAAGTAGCAAACTAAATGAATAGACTAAATAGCATGTTAAATATAATTGAAGAGAAAATGTGTGAGTAATATGAGGAAATCATACATAATACAGCACAAAGTGATGGAGAGATGAAATTATAAAAAAGAGGTTAAGACACATGAAGGTAACATGTAAGGAACTATAAGCATTTGATAAGATTTCTAGAAAGGACAGAAGAATAGAGAATAGAGACGTGACAGTTTTTATGGACTGAAACACATGAATCCCAAGCTGTAAAAATAAATTCATAATTAGCCATAACATTAAAATTAAAGAATGCCAAAGACAGAGAAGATCACAGAAGCTATCATTCTTTAACATCTTTTTATGTATTAAATGTTAGATTGAATTACGCTCTCCAAAAATATGTGTTTTAAATTCTAACCCCTGTTCCTGTAGTTGTAATGCCATTTGGGAAAAGAGTAAATCTTTGTTATGTTAATGAAGCCATAACAGTAAAGGGTGTGCTTTAAGCAATCATTTTTGAGATAGAAAAAGACAGAGTAGGCACAGAAGCAAGCAAATACAAACGGAGAAAAGATAGATGCCACTTGGTGATTTCCAAGAACACAGAGAGGAATACTAGAGAAGCTGAAAGAAGGATTTTAACCCAGAGAGGACAGAGAGCTTTCCCCTGGAGCCAGGACCCTGAATTTGAACTTGTAACCTGGTAAAGTGCAAGAAAATAAATTTCTGTTTGTTAAAGCCACCCATTTGTGGTATTTCTGTTATAGCAGCACTAAAACTTTAATTTTGCATGTTCCCCTTATTCCCACCCCACAAATAGATTATAAATTGCTCAAATGCTTTGGTGCTATGTGGTGTATTGGTTAAGAGCTTGAACTCTACAGTCAGAACTGGGATAGAGCACATGCTCCACAACATACTTTTTAACCTTGGGCAAGTTAAACTCTATAAGCCTCATTTTTCTCATCTATAAAATAAGGATAATAATGGCCTTTACACCTCAGAGTTATTGTAATGTCAAATGCCATCACACCTCTGAGGTGGCTTGCGTGTTGCTGTGTTGCTGGAAGCTATGTCACTGGTATTTCAAATACCGGCAGGGTAACCCACGGTGGGCAGCTTTCAACAGAGCTTCCAGATGAAGACAGACTAGGAAGAAATACCTGGCAGGCTACTTCTGAAAAAATTGACCAGTGAAAACCTTATGAATACCAAAGGAACATTTCCTGATGTAGTGCCAAAAGATGAGTCCCTCAGGTTGGAAGGCACTCACAGTACCACTGGGGAAGAGCTGCCTCCTCAAAGTACACCAAAAAACCAAACCTGTTGCCATCCAGTCACTTCTGACTCCTAACTACCCTATGGGAAAAACCCTATGGGACAGAGTAGAATTGCCTCGTAGGGTTTCGAGGAGTGGCTGGTAGATTCGAACTGCCAGCATTTTTGGTTACCACCTGAACTCTTTTTTTTTTTTTAAATAATTTTGGTTGTGCTTTAAGTGAAAGCTTACAAATTAAGTCAGTCTCTCACACAAAAACTTATATACGACTTGCTACATATTCCCGATTACTCTCCCCCTAATGAGACAGCCTCCACTCTCCTTCCACTCTCTCTTTTCCTATCTATTTCACCAGCTTCTAACCCCCTCTACCGTCTCATCTCCCCCACCAGGCAGGAGATACCAACATAGTCTCAAGTGTCTACCTGATCCAAGAAGCTCAGTCCTCACCAGCATTCGTCTCCAACCCATTGTCCAGTCTGATCCATGTCTGAAGAGTTGGCTTCAGGAATGGTTCCTGTCCTGGGCCAACAGAAGTTCTGGGGGTCCTTCTAGTCTCAGTCAGACCATTAAATCTTGTCTTTTTATGAGAATTTGGGGTCTGCATCCACTGCTCTCCTGCTCCCTCAGGGGTTCTCTGTTGTGTTGCCTGTCAGGGCAGTCATCGGTTGTAGCCGGGCACCATCTAGTTCTTCTGGTCTCAGGATGATGTAGTCTCTGGTTCATGTGGCCCTTTCTGTCTCTTGGACTCGTAATTACATTGTGTGCTTGGTGTTCTTCATTCTCCTTTGACTCAAGTGGGTTGACCTCATTGATGCATCTTAGGTGGCCACCTGCTAGCATTTAAGACCTCAGACACCACTCTTCAAAGTGGGATGCAGACTGTTTTCTTAATAGGCTTTACTATGCCAATTGCGTTAGATGTCCCCTGTAACCACAGTCCCCAAACCTCTCCCCCTTCTACGCTGGCCTTCAAAGCATTCAGTTTATTCAGGAAACTTCCTTGCTTTTGGTTTAGTCCAGTTGTGCTGACCTCCCCTGTATTGTGTGTTGTCTTTCCCTTCACCTAAAGTAGTTCTTATCTACTACCTAATTAGTGAATACCCCTCTCCCTCCCCGCTCTCCTAACCACAAAAGAATGTTTTCTTCTCAGTTTAAACTATTTCTCAAGTTCTTATAATAGTTATCTTATTCAATATTTGTCCTTTTGCAACTGACTAATTTCACTCAGCATAATGCCTCCCAGGTTCCTCCGTGTTGTGAAATGTTTCACAGATTCCTCACTGTTCTTTCTCGATGCATAGTATTCTATTGTGTGAATATACCATAATTTATTTGTCCGTTCATCCTCTGATGGGCACCTTGGTTGCGTCCATCTTTTTGCTATTGTAAACAGTGCTGGAATAAGAATGAGTGTGCATATATCTCTTTGTGTAAAGACTCTTATTTCTCTAGGATATATTCCGAGGAGTGGGATTGCTGGGTCATATGGTAGTTCTATTTCTAGCTTTTGAAGGAAGCACCAAATTGATTTCCAAAGTGGTTTTACCATTTTCCATTCCCACCAGCAGCGTATGTGTTCCAGTCCCTCCACAGCCTCTCCAACATTTATTATTTTGTGTTTTTTGGATTAATTCCAGCCTTGTTGGCGTGAGATGAAATCTCATTGTAGTACTGATCTGCATTTCTCTAATGGCTAATGATTGTGAGCATTTCCTCATGTATCTGTTAGCTACCTGCATGTCTTCTTTAGTGAAGTGTCTATTCATATCTTTTGCCCATTTTTTAATTGGGTTATTTGTCTTTTTGTAGTTGAGTTTTTGCAGTATCATGTAGATTTTAGAGATCAAGTGCTGATCAGAAATGTCATAGTTAAAAACTTTTTCCCAGTCTGTAGGTAGTCTTTTTACTCTTTTGGCAAAGTCTTTCGGTGAGCATAGGTGTTTGATTTTTAGGAGCTCCCAGTTATCTAGTTTCTCCTCTGCATTGTTAGTAACGTTTTGTATACTATATGTGCCATGTATTGGGGCTCCTTACATTGTCGCTATTTTTTCTTCCATGATCTTTATCGTTTTAGATTTTATATTTAGGTCTTTGATTCATTTTGAGCTCCTTTTGTGCATGGAGCGAGGTATGTGTCTTGTTTCATTTTTTTGCAAATGGATATCCAGTTATGCCAGCACCATTTGTTAAAAAGACTGTCTTTTCCCCATCTAACTGTTTTGGGGCCTTTGTCAAATATCAGCTGTACATACGTGGATGGATTTATGTCTGGGTTCTCAATTCTGTCCCATTGGTCCAAGTATCTGTTGTTGTACCAGTACCAGGCTGTTTTGACTACTGTGTCAGTATAATAGGTTCTAAAACCAGGTAAAGTAAGGCCTCCTACTTTGTTCTTCTTTTTCAGTCATGCCCTGTTTATCCGGGGCCTCTTTCCCTTCCATATGAAGTTGGTGATTTGTTTCTCCATCTCATTAAAGAATGTCGTTGGGATTTGGATTGGAATTGCATTAAATGTATAGATCGCTTTTGGTAGAATAGACATTTTTGTAATGTTGTCTTCCTATCCACAAAAAAGGTATGTTTTTCCACTTGTGTAAGCCCCTTTTGGTTCCTTTCAGAAGTGTATTGTAGTTTTCTTTGTATAAGTCTTTTACACTTCTGGTAAAATTTATCCCTAAGTATTTTATCTTCTCGGGGGCTACTGTAAATGGCATTAATTTGGTGATTTCCTCTTCGATCTTCTTTTTGTTGGTGTAGAGGAATCCAACTGACTTTTGTATGTTTATTTTGTATCCCAATACTCTGCTGAACTCTTCTGTTAGTTTCAGTAGTTTTCTGGAGGATTCCTTAGGGATTTTTGTGTATAAGATCATATCATCTGCAAATAGAGATAATCTTACTTCTTCCTTGCCAATCCGGATGCCCTTTGTTTCTTTGTCTAGCCTAATTGCTCTGGCTAGGACCTCGAATACAATGTTGAATAAGAGCAGTGAGAAAGAACATCCTTGTCTGGTTCCCGATCTCAAGGGGAATGCTTTCAGACTCTCTCCATTTAGGATGATATTGGCTGTTGGCTTTGTATAAATTCCCTTTATTATGTTGAGGAATTTTCCTTCTGTTCCAATTTTGCTGAGAGTTTTTATCATGAATGGGTGTTGAACTTTGTCAAATGCCTTTTCTGCATTAATTGATAAAATCATGTGATTCTTGTCTGTTGTTTTATTTATGTGGTGGATTACATTAATTGTTTTTCTCATGTTGAACCATCCCTGCATACCTGGTATGAATCCCACTTGGTTATGGTGAATTATTTTTATGATGTGTTGTTGAATTCTATTGGCTAGAATTTTGTTGAGGATATTTGCATCTAAGTTCATGAGGGATGTAGGTCTGTAATTTTCTTTTTTTGTGGTGTCTTTACCTGGTTTTGGTATCAGGGATATTGTGGCTTCATAGAATGAGTTTGGTAGTACTGCGTCCTTTTCTATGCTCTGAAATACCTTTAGTAGTAGTGGTGTTAACTCTTCTCTGAAAGTTTGGTAGAACTCTGCGGTGAAGGTGTCCGGACCAGGGCTTTTTTTTTGTTGGGAGTTTTTTGATTACCTTTTCAATCTCTTTTTTTTTTATGGGTCTATTTAGTTGTTCTACCTCTGTTTGGGTTAGTTTAGGTAGGTAGTGTGTTTCTAGGAATTCATCCATTTCTTATAGGTTTTCAACTTTGTTAGAGTACAATTTTTCATACTAATCTGATATGATTCTTTTATTTTCAGTTGGGTCTAGTATAATATTGCCCATCTCATTTCTTATTCAGGTTATTTGCTTCCTTGCCTGTTTTTCTTTTGTCAGTTTGGGCAGTGGTTTATCAGTTTTGTTGATTTTTTCAAAGAACCAGCTTTTGGTGTTGTTAATTCTTTTAGTTGTTCTTCTGTTATCAATTTCATTTAGTTCTGCTCAAATTTTTTTATTTGTTTTCTTCTGGTACCTGTAGGTTTAGTTTGTTGCTCTCTTTCTGTTTGTTCAAGTTGTAGGGATAATTCTTTGGTTTTGGCCATTTCTTCTTTTCATATGTGTGCATTTATTGATAAAAATTGACCTCTGAGCATAGCTTTTGCTGTGTTCCAAAGGTTCTGATACGAAGTGTTTTCATTCTCATTGGATTCCCTGAATTTCTTTATTCCATCCTTTATGTTTTCTATAATCCAGTCTTTTTTGAGCAGGGTATTGTTCTGTTTCCAAGTATTTGATTTCTTTTCCTGTTATTGAGTTCCACTTTTATGGCCTTATGGTCAGAGAAAATGCTTCGTAATATTTTGGTGTTTTGGATTCTGCTAAGGCTTGCTTTATGACCTAATATGTGGTCTATTCTAGAGAATGTTCCATGTGCACTAGAAAAGAAAGTATACTTGGTTGCTGTTGGGTGGAGTGTTCTGTATATGTCTATGAGGTCAACTTGGTTGATTGTGGCATTTAGATCTTCTGTGTCTTTATTGGAAACCCTGGTGGCATGGTGGTTAAGTGCTATGGCTGCTACCCGAGAGGTCCGCAGTTTGAATCCACCAGGCGCTCCTTAGAAACTCTGTGGGGCAGTTCTACTCTGTCCTGTAGGGTCGCTATGAGTCGGAATCGACTCGACGGCAGTGTGTTTGGTTTTTTTTTTTTTTTGGTGTCTTTGTTTAGCTTCTTTCTGGACATCCTGTCCATCACCGAAAGTGGTGTGTTGAAATCTCCTGCTATTATTGTAGAGCTGTCTATCTCACTTATCAATGTTGATAGAGTTTGTCTTATGTATCTTGAAGCCCTGTCATTGGGTATATAAATATTTAATATAATTATATCTTCTTGGTGTATTGTCTCTTTAATCATTGGTGTCCTTCCTTATCCTTTATGATGGATTTAACTTTAAAGTCTGTCAGAAATTAATATTGCCACTCCTGCTCTTTTTTGATTGTTTTTTGCTCAATATATATTTTTCCACCCTCTGAGTTTTTGTTTGTGTCGCTAAGTCTAAGGTGTGTCTCTTGTAGGCAGCATATAGACAGATCTTGTTTTTTAATCCATTCTGCCACTCTCTGTTTCTTTATTGGTGCATTTAGTCCATTTACATTCAGCGTAATTATGGATAGGTATGAATTTGCTGCTATCATTTTGATGTCTTTGTTTGTGTGTTGTTAACAGTTTCTTTTTTCCACTTAATTTTATGTGCTGAGTAGATTTTCGTTATATATTGTCCTTCCCTCATATTTGTTGTTGATTTTGTTTCTGCTGGGTCTCTATTTTTTTCTTGTACTTGATTTTGATGAGTAGGATAGTTTGTCTCCTTTGTGGTTACCTTATTATTTACCCCCATTTTTCTAAATTTAAACCTAACTTTCATTTCTTTATATTGCCGTATCTTTCTGTCTATACGGAAGGGGTATGATTACATTTCTTAGTCCCTCTTTATTATTTTAATGTTGCCTTCTTTTATGTAATAACATCACTGTTACTCTGTTTTGAACTTTTTTTTTTATAATCTTGTTTTGTTTTTTTTGGATTTCCCTGTCTGGGTTGACTTCTGTTGCTATGCCCAGAAGTTGCTCTAGTCTTAGGTTGATTCCTGATATTATTGATTTTCTAACCGAAGTACTTCCTTTAGTATTTCTTGTAGTTTTGGTTTGGTTTTTATGAATTCCCTAAACTTGTGTTTATCTGGAAATGTCTTAATTTCACCTTCATATTTAAGAGACAGTTTTTCTGGATATATGATTCTTTGCAGGCAATTTTTTTCCTTCGTTTTTTAAAATATGTCATCCCATTGCCTTCTTGCCTGCATGGTTCTGCCAAGTAGTCCAAGCTTATTCTTATTGGCTCTCCTTTGTAGGTGACTTTTCGTTTATCCCTCGCTGCTCTTACAATTCTCTCTTTATCTTTGGTTTTGGCAAGTTTGATTATAATATGTCTTGGTGACTTTCTTTTAAGATCTCCCTTATGTGGATTTAGATGAGCATCATAGATAGATATCTTCTCATCTTTCACGATATCATGGAAGTTTTCTGCCAAAAATTCTTCGACAGTTCTCTCTGTATTTTCTGTTATCCCTCCCTGTTCTGGTACTCCAATCACTCGTAGCTTATTTCTCTTGATAGAGTCCCACATGATACTTAAGGTTTTTTCATTTTTTTTAATTCTTTTATCTGATATTTCTTCATATACATTAGTGCCAAGTGATTTATCTTCAAGTTCAGAAATTCTAGCCTCTACTTGCTCAATTCTGGTCCTCTAACTTTCTATTGAGTTGTCTACTTCTGTAATTTTATTGTTAATCTTCTGAATTTCTGATTGCTGTGCTGTCTGTCTATGGATTTTTCCAGATTATTAAACTTTTCGTAATGTTCCTGAATAATCTTTCTTATTTCTTTAGTTGCTTTATCTATGTTTTCCTTGGCTTGTTCTGTGTATTGCCTGATTTCCTTCCTGATGTCTTGAAGGGTTCTGTATATTAAACTTTTGTATTCTGGCTCTGGTAATTCCAGGAATACACTTTGATCTAGAAGATCCCTGGACTGTTTTTTTAAGAGTTTGTTGAGGTGATCATGGTCTGTTTCTTTACGGAATTTGATATTGACTGTTGTCTCCGAGCCATCTATAAGTTATTGTATTAGTTTATGCTTGCTGACTGTGTTGTAGCTTCTTGCTTTGTTTTGTTTTGATATACCCAAATGGGTTGCTTGCGTGAGCTAGCTTGATTATTTTTGCCTTTGGAGCTCGAGGTCCTGTCCCCAGATGGCTAGAGCTGTTATCAGGTATATCAGTCTAGGATTCCATTCATTTTTCTTGTATGAATTCAGCTCAGGTGTCCAGGTGGCTGATCATCAAGTGTGTGGTAAAGCCTCTGTCCTACAGCCTTAGAGGGGCAGGCATGATTGGCGTATATACCAGTATCTGATTGCAGCAGGGGGTCACGCTCTGAACAAGGCAGGGGCCTGAGAACCGACCACCAAGTGTGTCTGAGGAAAGCGTGTCCCCCTTCCCTAGAGTGTGCATGTGGGTGGGTTCTGCAGATGGACCATGGGCACCCAGAGTTTTTGGTTGTAAGGACTGGGAGGTACCAGTTATCTTTGGACCCCTATCACGGGTGGCTGGGTGACCTGAGTGGAGCTACCAGTCCTTGGGTCCCTGATGGGGGTAGGTAAGGATCTTGTTTAATAGGCAAAGCAATGTCAAACATCAAACACCCACCTCTCCATTGCACAGCTGAAACATTTGGAGTCTGCCAACGAGGGCCTATTCTCCCAAAATAGGCCCACACAGTTCCATGCGGGGGGAAAGGTACTGAAAGTCCACAGACCATTTATGCCTGGATAGGAGCTGCTTCTGTCCTGAGCTCCCCCAGTTAGTGGAGCTAACAAATTATCTTTTCGCCCAGTTGTAAATTTTTTCCTTTCCCAAAGCTGGGTGGATGGCTCTAGGTGGTCAACAATGCCTATCTCAGGCCCAGGGAATTCAGCCGCTGAAGCTGGCTTGTGGGTTGGGGGGCTGCGGTAAAATATATGCAGGTACTTAGCTTTTGCCGAGGGCGCACTGTTCTCCTCAGGTTCCGGAGGTGTGCATAGACTGTGTCATTGGCTGCTTCTCCCCGAGGAAACTGTGGCCAAACGCTAGAACCATCCCTCTGCCGCTGCTCCGGGAATGGTGCCTGAGGGCTCCCCGCGATTCAGGTCTGGTAACTGCTCTCTGCTTCTGAATGGTCTCTTCCTCCCCCGCCCCTCAGTTTGTTTTCTAAGCTTGTCTTTGAAGCTCAGGGCTCCCAGCTTGTCACAAATATACTTTTTTGTTTTTTGGGTCTTTGTTGTAGAGAGGGCTCGCCAGAAGCGTCTGTCCATTCCGACATCTTGGCTCCACCTCCCCACCTGAACTCTGAATCACTGTGCAACCAGGGCTCCAGATGGAGTCAACCTTAATGACAGTGGATGGGGTCAAGTTTTTAGGACCTCCATTTGCTGATGTGGCATGACTCAAAATGAGAAGAAACAGCTGCAAATATCCATTAATAACTGGAATGTGGAATGTATGAATTATGAATCGAAGAAAATTGGAATTAGTCAAAAATAAAATGGAACACATAGAGCTTGATATCCTAGGCATTAGTGAGCTGAAATGCATTGGTATTGGCCATTTAAATCAGGCAATCATATGGTCTGTTATGCTGGGAATAACAAATTGAAGAGGAATGACATTGCATTTGTTGTCAAAAAGGACATTTCGAGATCTGTCCTGAAGTACAGTTCTGTCAGTGATAGGTAATATACATATGCCTACAAGGAAGGCCAGTTAATATGCCTTTTATTTAAATTTACATGCCAACCACTAATGCCAGAGTTGATGAAATTGAAGATTTTTACCAACTTTTGTAGTCTGAAATTGATCAAGTATACAATCAGGATTCATTGATAACTGGTGATTGGAATGTGGAAGTTTTAAACAAAGAAGAGGGATTGGTTTTTGAAAAATATGGCCTTGGTGATAGAACCAACACCAAAGATTGCATGATGGAATTTTTCAAGGCAACAACTTCCTCATTGCAAGTACCTTTTTCAACAACGTAAATGGAGACTATACGCGTGGATCTCACTGGGTGGAAAACGACTACATCTGTGGAAAGAGACAGTGGAAAAGCTCAGTATCATCATTCAGAACAAGGCCAGGGCCCCACTGCGGATCAGACTTACTCATATGGAAGTTTAAATTGAAGCTGAACAAAATTAGAACAAGTCTGTGAGAGTCAAAGTACAATTTTGAGTGTATCCCACCCGAATTTGGAGACCATCTCCAGAATAGATTTGACACATTGAACACTAATGACCAAAGACCGGATGAATTGTGTGATGACATCATACATGAAGAAAGCAAGAGGTCATTAAAATGACAGAAAAGAAAGAAAAGCCAAAATGGAGGTCAGAAGACTCTGAAACTTGCTTTTTGAATGTAGAGTTGTTGTTGCTGTTAGGTGCCGACGAGTCGGTTCCAACTTACAGTGACCCTGTGCACAACAGAATGAAACACTGCCCAGTCCTGCACCATCCTTACAATTGTTGTTATGTTTGAGCTCATTGTTGCAGCCACTGTGTCAATCCACCTCGTTGAAGGTCTTCCTCTTTTCCGCCGACCCTGTACTTTGCCAAGCGTGATGTCCTTCTCTAGGGACTGACCCCTCCTGACAACATGTCCAAAGTATGTAAGACACAGTCTCACCATCCTTCTAAGGAGCATTCTGGTTGTACTTCTTCCAAGACAGATTTGTTCGTTCTTTTGACAGTCCATGGTATATTCAATATTCTTCACCAACACCACAATTCAAAGGTGTCAGTTCTTCTTTGGTCTTCCTTATTAATTGTCCAGCTTCCACATGCATGTGATGCAATTGAAAATACCATGGCTTGGGTCAGGCACACCTTAGTCTTCAAGGTGATACCTTTGCTTTTCAACACTTGAAGAAGTCATCTGCAGCAAGTTTACCCAATGCAATGTGTCGTTTGATTTGACTGATGCTTCCATGGCTGTTGATTGTGGATCCAAGTAAAATGAAATCCTTGACAACGTCAGTCTTTTCTCCATTTATCATGGTGTTTCTTGTTGGTCCAGTTGTGAGGATTTTTATTTTCTTTATGTTGAGGTATAAGCCATACTGAAGACTGTGGTCTTCGATCTTCATTAGTAAGTGCTTCAAGTCCTTTTCACTTTCAGCAAGCAAGGTTTTGTCATCTGCATAACACAGGTTGTTAATGATTCTTCCTCCAATATTGATGCCCCATTTTTCATATAGTCCAGCTTCTTGGATTATTTGGTCAGTATACAGATTGAATAGGTATGATGAAAGGATACACCCCTGATGCACACCTTTCCTGACTTTATACCATTGAGTACCCCCTTGTTCTGTCCAAACAGCTGCCTCTTGATCTATGTAAAGATCCCTCATGAGCACAATTAAGTGTTCTGGAATTCCCATTCTTCGCAATGTTATCCATAATTTGTTATGATCCACACAGTTGAATGCCTTTGCATAGTCAATAAATGAATTTAGAGTAGCTAAAGTGAATGGCAGAAATGATGACGTAAAACAGCTGAACAGATTTCAAAGGGAGGCTCGGGAAGATAAAGTATTATGATGAAATGTGCAAAGTCCTGCATTTAGAAAAGCAAAAGAGAAGAACACACTCAGTATATTTTCAGTTGCCTCACAGGAATGGGAAAGCTGGACAGTGAATAAAGAAGACTGAAGAATTGAGACCTTTGAATTATGGCGTTGGCAAAGAATTGAGTATAGCATGGAGTGCCAGAAGAACGAACAAGCGTGTCTTGAAGAAATACAGCCAGAGTGCTCCTTGGAAGCGAGGATGGCAATACTTGTCTCTCGTGCTTTGGACATGTTATCGGGAGGGACCAGTCCCTGGAGAAGGACATCAGGCTTGGTAAAGTAGAGGGTCAGTGAAAAAGAGGAAGACTCTCAATGAAATGGATTGACACAGTGGCTCTAACAGTGGGCTCAAGCATAACAATTGTGAGGATGGCACAGGATGGGGCAGTGTTTTGTTCTGTTGTACATAAGGTCACTATGAATCAGAACTGACTCCATGGTACCTACTCACAACGGCAGCGTTGTTAAATGAGATAACATGTATGTTTATACCGGTGTGACTATTTCATAAATGGTAGTAATTGTTATCAACTGAACTAGGTGTTTGAAAATTTGGCGCTACTATTTATGAATCATATGATTCTGGAAATGTCTACTTACTCATTTAGGAAAACTGGGGAAAGTACCCACACTGAAAAAGATTGTGGTGAAAAGAATATGAATTAAGGTTTTGTGAAAGAGTTTTGTAGGTCTAAAGTTACATGCAAATATGAGAGTTTATTATTATTTCAACTTTTCCCTTAAATTTATCCTTATCTTTAACTACATTTTTAATACTGTACTAACCACGGTTTAAAAGTGTTGAGAAAAAGTAGTTGCTGCCTCATATTCCTATAATTTAACGGGCGAAAGAGAAAGAGTACAAAACCCCCTATGATTAAAAAAAAAAAATAGAACTATTTAAATACAAACAATCCTTGTGATACATGAACACGCTAGAGGGTTTTGCAACTATAGGAACCAGGCTAAATTGCTTTGGGAAACTTTCTTGAAAATATAGCGGTTTGCTCCTTTAAGGAAACTCTTCCTCCTGGAAGCTTTTTATAAGGTCCAGATTTAGTAAAATGCCTTCTTGGGTCTTCTACTTACTGTACTTTATGGACATTATTTGTTTATATTTCTACCTTCTTCAGTAAGAGTGATCACACAGGTATAAATCATGGATTTCCAGTTACAGCTCCAGTTACAGTGCTTGGCACATAATCACTGAGTAAGTGTAAATGCTGCTGTAGCATATGTAGTTCCAGCCTTGAAGGGGCACATAAGCTCGTCACCATTATGTGAACAAATAGTCGCTGAACCTGTTGATGCAGGTCATAATAGCGACACGAAACAAGTATAATGTCAGCACAAAGGAGGGAGTAATCTGGCCATTTTAGGGAACAGAGGATCATAGGAGGGTTCACACACACATATTTGCCTACCAGAGAGGGCAATAGACATATTCTAGACAAAGACAATAGTAGACACAAAAGCATGAAACATTCTGATATATGTAGGTAACTTCAAGTAGTTTGAGATGGGTAGAGAGTTAGGTTTAAGTGGAAATGCAGTGAAACTTTGGAAAAGCCAGCAGGGGCAGGATCGTGGAGAGCCTAGTAAAAGAGTGTGGTAGCTGAATTTTTCCTGCAGGCATGGGGAGGCATGGAAGAGTTTTAATATAGGAAAGTAATATATGGAGATTAGTTTTAGAAATGTTCATTCTATATTTGTTTGAGTTTCCTAGTGCTGCTGTAACTGAAATATCACAAGTGAAATATCACAAGTGGGCACCGTTCTGGAGGCTAAAAGTCCAACTCAGGTCAATCCCATCCTCATAGTTAATCCCAGGCATGCCTTGGTTCTTGGCTTGTCACATGGCAACTTACCCTTTACCCCTGCCTTCCCCCGCTGTGTGCATATCTGTTTCTAATCTGATCTTTTTCTTTTTAACTCAGAAACGATTAGATTTAGAATTCACTAGGGTATGGAAACCCTGGTGGTGTAGTGGTTAAGTGCAGTGGCTGCTAATCAAAAGGTCAGCTGTTCGAATCCACCAGGTGCTCCTTGGAAACTCTATGGGGCAGTTCTAGTCTATCCTACAGGGTCGCTATGAGTCGGAATCGACTCGATGGCAACTGATTTTACTAGGGTATGATCTAATTAACATAGCAAAGTGCCAATTACTAAACAAGATTACATCCACAGATATAGGGTTTAGTATTACAACACTTATTTTAGGGGGAGAATACAATTTAATCCATAACAATATTTTATCCACGCAGAAATGGAGAACAGAGTATAAGAATTACATATTTTATCCTCCAAATACATTGCTTTCAAATTTCAAACTTGATTTGCTGCAGGAGCCCATAGGAGAATCTTCTCTTACCTTGTGACTGCCTTTGGGATATCATCAAATGGCCATTGTGGTCCAAAGAGCCCTCCACTGGCTATTAATGCAGTCATCTTCCCACTTTTCAAATTAACTTGAGCTTGCGCTGCACATCTTAATGCAAAGGAGACTTCAGTTAAAAGGGCTTTTTGAAAGACATCCTCTTCTTGATAGTAATAACCCCTGTTTTCAACTAGTATGACATAAGACAACAACTATGACATCACTGGGTTGTCCCAAGATTCAATATGAGGAGGGTGGCAGCCCACTAGGACAATGAATAGTGAGTCCTTGTGCTTCTCTCTTTTCCCAGATTCTCTCACAGCCTGAACCATACTTCAGAAAAAGAGCTGTGTGGTATGTCAACCTGATGATCCGTAAGGGTACGTAGTCAAATGTGTGTATTATCCAGCATATATAGAGGCTGTATTGAGTCTCTGGTTTTTCTCTCTCTCACACACATGCATACATCTGTCCTTGTGAATTGTATAGGTGTATATACATGTTCAAGTGGAAGTTCTCTGCAAGAGAACATAGCTGTTGTTATGTTTTCACGTATGTGCTTTTGGGGAGATGCACGTGGAATGGAGAGGGAGGAAGAGAATTTGAGTGAATTTAGCCAAATCAACTGTATTTATTAATTTAGCCAAACTTTATGGGCAGGCATTACTCTAGACTTGGGTGTGCAAAGATGAACAGACATGGTTCCTGACTTTAAGAATTGCATCTGAACCCCATGAGGATTTACACAAAATGAACAAATAAAATTCAAGGTAATACATTCTGTGGTAGAGCCATAATGCGTCTCTGTGAGGAGGGGACTGTGAAATCACTAACTGGACACCTAATGCCTATTCAGTGCAAGTCACTTTCCTAATGGTGAAGGCGATAAGGGCAATACGATACGGGCATTACCCTAAAGGAGTTCAAAGTCTGTGACCAGGCAACCAGGGAACGAGTGATGGGTGTCTCACCCAGATTTCCCACATACCTACATCCCAATCCAGGTTTTATTTTTCCTTCCCTGAATCTTATTATAGACTACTCTTACCTTTAATTTTGTTCTTATGAAGATGACACACCATCCCTTTTCAATTTATTGCTTCAATTCCATAATCTCTCACAATAATGGGTAATTTCGTTTGAGTTAGTGATATTAACTGAATCCAATCTCTCATTCAATACACGTTTGATTAGTATATGTTACGTGTTTGAGGTACAATTCAGAACTAAAGTAATAGCCAAAAATCATCTGACAGGATGGGTTAAATTCAGACAAAGACTACATTTGCATGCAGATATTTCTTCTGAAGCCTTAGTAGCTGAATTAGGGAATTTTTAGAGCTGAGAGTACATAGCAACTACCTGCCGCACACCTCTGCTGGAATGAGTTGAAAGCTATTGGTCACCAAGGAGTGCTTCCTCCTCTTCACCTCTTTAAGTATCAGCATAATGTAAGTGTTTGTGACATACACTCTGGGTCGTTAAGAACAGAACCAGAACTGCCAGTTCATTCTAGATCAGTTCCTAGCAACTGCCGATTGCCAATAATAACATTTTTAGTTGGATGAGAAATGAATTTGTGCTTCCAGAGTTGAAATATATTATGTTCCAATGGGTGACACAATCCCAGTCTTTAAGTATAGGTCTCAAATTATATCACACATTATTTTTTATTTGGTCTTAAATCTCAGCTTTTAACTTTTCCTTCCCTTTTCACTTCTCCCTCCCACTTTCCCTTTTCTTTTCATCCTCTTTCCTTCCCTCACTCCCCTTTCCCTCCATACCTCCTGAACCCATCCTATAGAGATTTCCCCAGTTGCAGAATGAATAATTGGAGTAGATATACTCAGCAACTGGCAGAACGCCCACATTCGATCCCTGACAAGTGCGGTAAGGGATATTGTGGTAGGACAAGCCAAATGGAAGCTGTTAGAACTGCTCCTACCTAGGAAAACAGTAAACCAAAAGCAATACCACATTTCTGGAGGAATTGCAGAGATTACTACTACCATCAAGTACTTGAAGGATGCAGGGGTGGTGATTACCACCACATTCCATTTAATTTGCCTGTTCGGCCAGTGCAAAAACAGATCTTGGAGAATGACATTGGATTATAGTAAAGTTAACCAGGTGGTGACCCCAATTGTAGCTGCTATTCCAGATGAAGGTTCATGGGTTGAGCTAATTAATACATCTCCTGGTACCTGGTATGCAGCTATTGATCTGGCTATGCCTTTTTCTCCATAGCTTTTCTGAAGGACCACCAGAAGCAGTTTGCCATCAGCTTACAAGGCCAGCAATACACCTTTAGTTGCCTACCTCAGGGCTACATCTACTTTCCAGCCCTATGTCATAATTTAACCCACAGGGAACTTGATCGCCTTTCCATTCCCCAAGACATCACACTGGTCCATTACATTATGACATTATGCTGATTGGACCTAGTAAGGAAGAAGTATCAATGATTCTGGACTTATTGGTAAAACATGTGTGCTAGAGAATGGGAAATTTGACAAAAACTTGGGCACCTTTCACCTCAGTGAAATTTCTAGGAGTCCAGTGGTGTGGGCCATGTCGAGATATTCCTTCTAAAGTGAAGGATAAATTATTGTATCTGGCCCCTCCCACAACTGAAAAGGAGGCACAACGCCTAGTGGGTCTCTTTGGATTTTGAAGGTGACATATCTCTCATTTGGGTGTGCTACTCCAGTCTCTTTATCAGGTGACTCAAAAAGCTGCTAGTTTTGAATGGAGCCCAGACCAAGAGGAGGCTCTGCAACAGTTTCAGGTTGCCATGGAAGTGGCTCTGCTACTTGGGCCGTATGATCCAGCTGATCTAGTGGTGCTTGAGTGTCAGTGGCAGATAGCGATGCTGTTTGAAGTCTTTGGCAAGCCCCTGTTGTTGAATCACAGCGCAGGCCCTTAGGATTTGGGGGCAAAGCCAGCCATCCTCTGCAGATAACTGCTTTCTTTTTGAGAAACAGTTTTCAGCTTGTTTATGGGCCACAGTAGACTGAACGCTTAACCATGGACCACCAAGTTACCATGCAGACTGAGCTGTCCATATTGAACTGGGTGTCGTCTGACCCACAGAGCCATAAAGTTGGACATGCACAGCAGCACTCCATCATTAAATAGAAGTGGTATATATGAGATCAGGTCCCAGCAGGACCTAAAGGCACAAGTAAGTTGCATGAGGAAGTGGCCAAAATGCCCATGATCTCCACTCCTGTCACATTACTTTCCATCTTCTGGTCTGCACTCTTGTTCTCATGGGGAATTACTTATGATCAGTTGACTGAGGGAGAGAAAAGTTGGGCCTTGTTTACAGAGGGTTCTACGTGATATGCAGGCACCACTCAAGAGTTGACAGCAGCTGAAGTGCAGCCCCTCTCTGGGACTACTCTGAAGGACAGTGGCAAAGGGAAAGCCTCCCAGTTGGCTGAACTTTGAGCAGGGCAGTGGTTGTTTACATTGCTTGGAAGGAGAAATGGCCAGATGTGTGATTGTATCCTGATTCATGGGCTGTGGCCAATGGTTTGGCTGGATGGTCAGGGAACTGGAAGGAACATGATTGGGACATTAGCGTTAAGGAGATATGGGAAAGAGGTATGTGGATAGACCTCTCAGAATGGGCCAAAGAAGTAAAGATATTCATGTCTCATGTGAATGCTCATCAAAGGGTGACCTCTACAGAGGAAGATTTTAACATTCAAGTGGATAGGATGACACGTTCTATCCAAACTAGTCATCCTCTCTCCCTAGCCACAACCGTCATTGCCCAGTGGGCTCATGAGCAAAGTGACAATGGTGGCAGGATGGAGGTATGCATGGGCTCAGCAACATGAACTTCCACTTACTAAGGCTGACTTGGCTATAGCCACTGTTGACTATCCGGTCTGTCAGTAGCAGCGACCAACACTGAGTCCCCAACATGGCATCATTCCTCAAGGTGATCAGTCAGCAACCTGGTAGTAGGTTGATTATGTTGGACCACTTCCATCATGGAAAGGGCATTGTTTGTTCTTAGTGTAATAAACGCTTACTCTGGATATGGATTTACTTTCCCTGCATGCAATGCTTCTACCAAAACTACCATCCGTGGACTTACAGAATGTCTTATCCGCCATTATAGTATTCCACACACCATCGCCTCAGATCAAAGGATTCACTTCACAGCAAATGTATTGCAGCGGGGGGCCCATGCTCGTGGAATTCACTGGTCTCACCATGTTCCCCTTCATCCTGAAGCAGCTGGCTTGATAGAGGGATGAAATGGCCTTTTAAAAACACAATTATGGCACCAGCTAGGTGGAAATACCTTGCAGAGCTGGGGCAGGTATTTCTCCAGGAGGCTGTATATGCTCTAAACCAGTGTCCAGTGTATGGTGCTGTATCTCCCACAGCCAGGATTCATGGGTCCAAGAATCAAGGGGTAGAAGTGGGTGTGGCATCACTCACCATTACCCCTAGTGACCCACTTACAGGATTTTTGTTTTCTGACCCCATGACCTAATGCTCTGCAAGTCTAGAGGTCTTAGTTCCAAAGGGAGGAATGCTCCCACCTGGAGACACATCACTAATTCCATTGAACTGGAAGCTAAGAATACCACCTGGCCACTTTAAGGTCCTTATGCCTCCAGATCAACAGGCAAAGAAGGGAGTTACCATATTGGCTAGTGTGATTACTGAGAGGAAATTGGAATGATACTGCATAATGGAGGCAAAGAAGAAGAGATCCCTTAGGGTGTCTCCTAGTACTACCAGGCCCTGCGATTAAAATCAATGGAAAACTACTGCAGCTCAATTCCAACATGACTACTAATGACTTATACTCTTCGGGAATGAAGGTATGGGTCACCCACCAGGCAAAGAACCACAACCAGCTGAGGTGCTTGCTGAGGGGAAAGGAAATACGGAATAGGTGGTAGAAGAAGGTAGTTCTAAATACCAGTTAAAACCACGTGACCAGTTGCAGAAACAAGGATTGTAATTGTTATAAGTATTCTGTATATGTTTGCATCAAGTATTTTTGTTTTCTTCACTTATAAAACATAAACCAAAAAACCAAACCTGTTGCCCTTGGGTCGATTCCAACTCATAGCGACCCTATACGACAGAGTAAAACTGTCCCATAGAGTTTCGAAGGAGCACCTGGTGGATTTGAACTGCTGACTTTTTCGTTAGCAGCTGTATCACTTAACCACTATGCCACCGGGGTTTCCAATAAAATAGAAGATGTAACAAAGTTAGTGTATTCTCGGTTGTATGCCATGTTAGTCGTATCATGTTAGGCGCAAGTATGACTTTAAAATTGTCTTTATTCAGAGATTACGTATGGTTTAAGGAGATGTATACAGATACCAAATTGACAAAGGGTGGACCACGATCTTTAAGGTTGTGTGTCAACTTGGCTGGGCCATGATTCTCAGTGGTGTGGCAGTTATGATATAGTTTGGCAATAGTATAATGATGTAATCACTTCCATGATGAAATCTGATATAATGTGGTCACCTCCGTGATGGGATCTGCTGTAAGTAGCCAGTCAGCTGAAAGGGAATTTCCTTGGGGATGTGGTCTGCATCCAATATAGGTGAACTTTCTGGCAAGGCTGTGACCTTTTGCTTGCTCTGGATCCTGCAGCTGGCTCCTGTTCATCTAACCTCCAGTTCTTGGGACTTGAGCTAGCAACTTACCTGCCATTTTGCCTCTCAGTCTTGGGATTTGTTGTTCTCCGCAGCCTGTGAGCCAGAGCTCTGCTGCCTGACCTGCCAATCTTGGGTTCGCCAGTCCCTGCAGCTATGTGAATCCGGAGAAGCCTCCAGCCTGACTCAGGGACTTGGGACGTTCCAACCTGTACAAATGCACGAGCCATTTCCTTGATATAAATCTCTCTGTATATATTTATGCACTTTACTGGTTTTGCTTCTCTAGAGAACCCAACGTAAGATATCAACATTGTTCTGAATAAAATGTGCTAGGGTGCTGTCAGAAAAACAAAACAAAAAACAGACAAAATGCTGCTTGTCCACTTATATTTGTTCTCCTCAGGGCATGGTGATGTGTATTTCTCTTTAAATGGTCTCTTGACTGAGCTTTACTAAAGGATTTCCACCATAACCAAGTGGACTTGCTGATGAGAATTCTTCCATCTGAATTAAGGAAGCATTAACAGCGTAAACATTTTTTAGCAAGGTTAGTTTTATTTTACTTTGTTAAAATATTTTCCTGACTCCTAGAATACCTTTTGTTTTTAGACCTTGAGATGTTGTGCTAGGATTGATTCCAAGGTGTTCTGTCTCCAGAACGTTTGCTTTTATAATAATATTAAAATTGAACAAATATGAAAATTCTGAACTGGAAAGTCAAATATAAACTAAAGGGACACACACTCTACTCTTTGATTTTTCTGGTCGGTTTACCCAGAGCAAAGAAAAACAAAATGGGCTGTAGAAAGTGATCAGTACATAAGTTTTGAATGAATATTTATAAACAAAGGAGAGAAATCACCAAATAAATTGAAACTTCCTGGTACTTTGTCATAAAGTAGTAGACTCTGCATTTTTTACATGTAGACCGTTAGTGTGAAAATTACATAGAAATTGGGGCTTTTGCATTTATGCTCTTAAAGAACAATGTCTCCCATGGAGAGGGAAACCCTGGTGGCGTAGTGGTTAAATGCTACGGCTGCTAACCAAAAGGTCAGCAGTTCGAATCCACCAGCCTCTCCTTGAAACTCTGTGGGGGAGTTCTGCTCTGTCCTATAGGGTCGCTATGAGTTGGAATCGACTAGATGGCACGGTTTTTTTTTTTTTTTTTTTGGCCCATGGAGAGAATAGTTGACTAGAGAAAAGATTGGAAGATTGCCCTTTATTGACTTCTATAAAAAAAAAAAAAAAAAAAAAAATTTTTTTTTTTTTTTTTAATCTTAGTATACGTTTACTTTGTTTCTATTCTTTTTTTTTTTTTTTCCTGGCTTGAGAGTCATCTGTTTTATTTCATTAAAAAGCTCTATATAGTCCTCTGGAGGGAAGGCATACTATGGGCCAGATACTAACAGAAACAAAATTATAAGAAGTAAAAATTGTCCACATTCTTTAGAGGACAAAACAGATAGAGCGGCTGTACGAATTAGCAGAACCCAGATTATTTTTGTAAACATTTCCTCTATTTCCTTGTCAACTCTTTACTCCAAAATAAAACCCAGATATAACAAACCATACAAATCAAACGCAAAGCTTACTGAACTATTATGAGGCAAACGCCCTTGTAACCAGGTCCAGAAACAGAACTTTGCCGAGTCCTCAGAAGCTGTTTGGTGTACCCATCCCAATCACAGCCCCTTTCCTGTCTCCAGAAATAATACTATCCTGACACATCTTGTTTTCCTATATGTTCAAACCTATGTGTGTATCTCTAGACACTAGTTTAATTTTTCCCATTTTAAATAACTCAGTATGCCTCTTGAGTTTCTTTTAATCTACAGATTCTTCTTCTATTAATTTCTTTTCCTTACAGTATACCTGTAGAAGAATCAGTGCTATTTGACCTGTAGAGTTTCCACAATCTGCATTTGTCAATTATACACTTACGATGCCGTTAATTCATTTCCCCTGCAGATATGTATTTTGTGCTAATTGCAACTAGACCCAGAAGCTTGATCAGACTCAAGTTTGATCCCTTTGGTGAGATACTAGCTGATGTTGCATTATTTGCTCAGGGAACATATAATATCCAGTGTTCGCTTCCCTTTGATGTTAGTAGCCACTGATGCTCCATACCATTAGTCTTCATTCCATGTTTCTGGATTTACTTAGATTATCTGAAGCTCATTTCCTAGTGTGTTCCTTAGGAAATGTTCATGGAAACAATATTCCTTGAAGTTTTGCATGTTGGTAACAGTTGTCTATGCCTTTCATACTTGAAGGTCAGCATTACTGGGTATAAAATCCTTGGCTCACAGTTTCTTCCCCAGCTCACATTTTTATTTCCTTAAGTATTTTACTCCATTTTTGCTGGTATAAACTGTTGCTGTTGAAAAGTCTGTTCGTAATCTAATTTTCTTTCCCTTGTAAGTCACATGATTTTTGCCTAGATGGCCAATTTTGTTTTTCTTTTTTTAAAAGTCCAGTAATTTTACTAGGACATCTTTTGGTGTATTACGCCATATGAGTAGTATCTGCCACATGATGTGTCCTTTCAATATGTAGTTTGAAATCCTTTTTTATTTCAGAAAAATGTTCTTGAATTACAGTTTTTAGTATTTGTTCTCTTGCTTTGGTTTTCATCTTCAGGGACTCATTCACATATTGGATCTTCCTCACCTTTCTTCAGTATTTGTCATTTTCTCTTAAATTCTTTTTATCCTTTTTTTATTTATAATTTATTTTTTTCTTGTTTTGACCTTCTATGTCTTTTAATACATTATTTGTTCCATTTATTTACTTTTGTGTTATAGTCGAATACCAAACCCGGTGCCGTTGAGTCAATTTTGACTTGTAGCAACCCTATAGGATACGGTAGAACTGTCCCATAGGGTTTCCCAGAAGCAGCTGGTGGATTCAAACTGCCAACCTTTTGGTTAGCAGCTGAGCTCTTAACCTCTGCACCACCATTTTAAATGATTAAAAAAATTTCCAATTCTTTCTTGAGTTATCTCATTTCTGAGTTTTCTAATTTTTATTTATCTTATTCTTTCATGTTTTATATAGTTTTTTTAGTATAGTGTGGGTCTTTTGAAATAGTAGAGTATAATCTCTCTCTCTCTCTCTGCCTTTCTCTTATGTCTTTCAAGTGTGTTTTTATTGTTGTATGTGATTTAACCTCAGCACATATGGTTGTTCATTTCTGTGTGAGATTAATTTTCCTGAAATTTTATAAAATAATGGCTTTTCTAACTTCGCATATCTTCTGCTGCTTGCATATAGTGTTGAAAGGCATATAGTCTCTTGCTTTCTGAGATTTACTGTCTGTTCCCTTTCCCCACTTTATATATATATATATATATATATATATATATATATATATATTTTCTTTATCTCTATCGTCTCTTGCAAAATTCTGACTTCAGTACAAGTAAATTTTCCACAGTTTGGATCCTTATCCTGAAACAAAGTCCTGGTGCGTCAGGTTTGAGAGTTCCTAAAGAGTGAATTGCAGAGTGAATTGCTCTAACCTGAAAGGGTGTGGTTCACACCACAGTCTGCTGGAGTGAACAACACCCCTCTCAGTTTTAGCAACTCTTCTCAATTTGGCATGTTGCACTTTGCAGGGAGGTAAAGTTATTTGCCCAAGATCACGCAGCTAGCAGCAGAAAATAAATGTACATGAAAGCACCTTGATTAGTGCCTAGTGTAGAGAGACTGTTTAATGCATGCCTTCTTTCCTTCTTCCCTTCTTCCCTCTCTCCTGCCCTTCCTCTGTTTCTTCCTTTCCTCCAAGATCCCAGATTTACACCCAGTGATTTCTGAATTCAGAGCCTCTGCAAGCTCATTTAATATGCTGTGCTTCTACCACATAGTGTGAAGTCACTGGAGCTTTTAATTCAGCGAGACCATTTAAACAAAATTCTCTAAAACATATGCCCATCTTGTGCTACAAACCTTTCCTGTTTTTAAGCTCATGTACTTTTCACGTGGTATCTACACATGTCAGATTCTTTGACACCTACCTCGTCAAAATATGGTTTATTAGAAGTAAATGTATGGGCTCAGTTTAATAAATCTATTTATAGACATTTTATATAATTCTTTGAAAGCTTCTTTTTCATCTCCCCCGACCACCCCAGGAGACCATATTTGATAGAGTAAATATCTGTGAACGTTAAGAACCTTGATTTCACTTCCAATCTTAAAATCCACAGAATTTAAAGAGATCTTAAGCTCAGCCAAAGCCAAATACCCTTCTTTTTGAAAAATCTTATAAAAACCATTAGTTTGATTAGGAAGCTATTCAGCTCTTAGACACAAGTCCATAAAATCCTAAGCTCCACTGGTTAACATGCTTTCTTCCTGATAATAATGGCTAAAACTAGATGCATTCAAAAACTGAAGGTATCATGAAAGCTCCCAAGGAATATGTACTGTACAATCTGTAATATAAAAACTCCGATTTACTAATTCTCCGTAATTCTCTACAGAAGACTGATTGGTAATCAGATCTGGGGTTTCAGAGTTTTGCTTAAGGTATGAAGTCACCACACAAGTCCTGGGGGAGTCACTGCTATATTTCAAGCCAGCCCCTTTATAAAATCTTATTCTAGTTTTTGCCTCTAACAGATTTCCCAGGTTGGTGATACACCACACAGAAAATGCCGTTTCCTCGTTTCTCCCCAGCTGAACTTCCTGTTCTTACTGTGCAGGCTCAGTTCACACTGTTTGAATTTACTTATTGTGGTTTGCATAAAATTATCCTTCATTCATCTACGCATAGTAGATAACGATTATTTGCCTGTAAATCTAACAGGTACCGAGCTTGGTTTACCCTTCCGTTCTGTGGGCACTCTCTGAACAAATGCCAAGTTGTTCTTGAAACATTTTCCAGCACATTTAGAGCTGTGTTTTTCCTCTTGCTTTCTCTTCGTCTTTTAGCAGCCTGAGGCTCCTTCTTTCGTGGTGTTTACTCTGTAGCTGGTGTGAACAGAGGCTCTTGGAAAGGGTAGAGTGTTAATATCCTGAAGTGTGTCTTGGTACGTGTAAAAGACTGCTTCTCTAGGCTGCTGGGAGCTACAGCAAAGACAGGCCTTTCACAAACACACACAGCCATGAACAAGTGAACACGCCTACCCTTAGCCTCTCAGGCTCTCTGATTTCACATGTGTAGAAACAGCCCAGGAAACCTGACCCCATCTTGATTGGGACATTGCTTTGCATTCATTTCCAGAATATTTGGAACCGCACATATGTTTCTCATCAACGCTCATGCTTGATTGTTCTAAGTAATTTTTAAAAATGAAATAAACCTGTATTAAAAATTGTCACTTTGCTTTAAAGAAGCACAATTAGCTCCCTTTGGGGGAGCAAACAGAAAAGAAAGAATGAGATGAAATATTTCTGATTCTTTACATGTATTTCCATAAATGAGAATGGCATTAAGACGTAGTAATACATTTGATGTTTGAGGGATTTTAAATAGCTTTTGAACAAATCAAGTACAAAATACTGTTACTCATACGAAGAACTCATTTCAAACAGAACCCATTAATGAAACATGGCTTAAAACCATGTCTGTTTTAAATATATGTTCAGGATTAAAAGTTACTGGGCCAGAAACAGAAAGTTAAGTAAGCTGATACCTGAATATAATAACTAACTTTGCAGGTACATTAGTTGCTTCAACCCATGAAGGCATGATTTGGTAAATTGCCACACCGTGTATAATATACTTAAGCCTAAAAGACTTCATGCATTTCTGAAAGTGCAGTAATTTGAATTCATCTCTATTTTACCTGACAACCTAAGGGCTATCCCCAAACTCAGTCCGTTAATGCTGTGGCCCTTTTAAGACAGAAGGGTGGAAGAAAACCTCTCTCTCTTCCAAGAAGCGAAGTGAAGTGCTTTGAGACCCAGTTATCAGTTTCACATTGCCTCCTGATACCTACCTATTCTTTCGGTTCACTCTTCATCCTACGCATTTTGTGATGCTTTGTCATCCTTTCCCTATTGTAGACTCCTGGCTTCTTGGTAGCCCTTTTTGTCACCTGTTCCTAAGATCTTTCTGACTCGGACCTTGACTCCTAGACACTCGTTTTTGGTGATGTGTCCTCCAGAAGACTCCAGTCCCACAGGAGCCCCAGATTAGGAGTGGTCAGGCATCAGCCTAGCCACTGTTCATTGGGATGATGGTACTCCATCCTGCCAGGTCCAACCCAGTCTCCACTGTGCCTCAGGGGTAGAAATGATTTAAACTGTGCCGTGCCTTTCCTGCTGGACCTTCCCCAGGCTCCACTACCATCTCAAAAACAAAACTAGTCATGCATCGCTAATCATGCTTCAGACCCCCGTTCCCCCATGAAATAAGAAACGTTTGTCCATTCTGCAGGGATCATTTTTGTCCTTGCTATATATTCTTTCCAGAGCCCTGGTGGTGCAGTGCTTAAGTGTTCAGCTGCTAACCAAAACATCAGGAGTTCAAATCCACCAGCCCCTCCTTGGAAACCCTGTGGAGTAGTTCTACTCTGTCCTATAGGGTCCCTATGTAGTAGAATCAACTCGATGGGCTTGGTTTGGTTTTTGCTATATATTGTTTCTACCATAAGTGCCTAACCACATCTTTGCCATGCAGCCAAAGTCCTACCAACCCTTAAATTATATTCTCCAATAATACCCTCTTTCTGCCGTTCAATTATATTTAATTGAATATTTTATTATTAGTTTTTCTTCTGCATTTCATATTTGTTTTTCTTATATAGATGAATTAATCAATTTTAAAATACATGAACACATGTACTAATTCTGTTACTTATAAGCCAAGTGACTATGGCATGGTTTTTACATCTGAAAATGAGGATAATACTGCTATCTACTTCTCCGAAAAGTGTACCAAAGGCCTGAACTCATGTCCGATACTCATACATAATCTTTGAATTGAATTTTAAGTAAAGAACTTTATTATATTTTTGTTGTTGTTAGGTGCCGTTGGGTTGGTTACGATTCATAGTGACCCTGTGTACAACAGAACGAAACATAGCCCAGTCCTGCACTATTCTCACAATTGTTTGAGCCCATTGTTGCAGCTACTGTATCTATCAATCCATTTCATTGAGGGTCTTCCTCTTTTTTGCTGACCCTCTACCAAACATGATGTCCTTCTCCAGGGACATGATAATATATCAAAGGACGTGAGATCAAGTCTCACCATCCTTGCTTCCAAGGAGCACCCTGGCTGTATAACTTCCAAGACAGACTTGTTCATTCTTCTGGCAGTCCACGGTATATTCAATATTCTTTGCAACACTGTAATTCAAAGGCATCAATTTTTCTTCAGTCTTCCGTATTCATTTCCAGCTTTCACATGCATATGAGGTGATCGAAAATATCGTGGCTTGGGTCAGGTTCATCTTAGTCCTCAAAGTGACGTTTTTGCTTTTTAACACTTTAAAGAGGTCTTTTGCAGCATATTTGTCCAATGCAATAACCTCATTTGATTTCCTGACTGCTGCTTTCATGGACACTGATCGTGAATCCAAGTAACATGAAATCCTTAACAATGTCAGTCTTTTCTCCACTTACCATGATGTTGCTTATTGGTCTAGTTATGAGGATTTTTGTTTTCTTTATGTTGAGGTGTAATCCATATTGAAGGCTGTGGTCTTCGATCTTCATCAGTAAGTGCTTCAAGTCCTCTTCACTTTGAGCAAGCAAGGCTGTGTCATCTGCATATCACAGGTTGCATCTGCATATCATATCATTGGTGGTAGTCTTCCACCAATCCTGATGTCACATTCTTCATATACTCCAGTTTCTCAGATTATTTGCTCAGTATACAGATTGAATAAGTATAGTGAGAGGATACAACCCTGACACACACCTTTCCTGACTTTAAACCATGCAGTATCTACTTATTCCATTCGGACAACTGTCTCTTGGTCTAAGTAGAGGTTCCTCATAAGCACAATTAAGTGTTCTGGAATTCCCATTCTTTGCAGTGTTACCGAGAAGTTGTTACGATCCACACCGTCAAATGCTTTTGCATGGTCAATAAAACACATGATCCATCTGACATCAGCAATGATATCCTATCCCTCGTTCCACATCCTCTTCTGAATCCAGCTTGAATTTCTGGCAGTTCCATATCAGTGTACTGCTGCAACAACTTTTGAATGATCTGCAACAGAATTTTACTTGCATGTTGTATTAATGATATTGTTTGATAATTTCTGCGTCTTGTTGGATTACCTTTCTTAGGATCTCTTCCAGTCATTTGACCAGGTAGCTGTCTTCCAAATTTCTTGGCATAGATGAGCAAGCACCTCCAGCACTGCATTCGTTCACTAAAACATCTCAGCTGGTATTCCATCAATTCCTGGAGCCTTGTTTTTTTGCCAGTACCTCCAGTGCAGCTTGAACTTCTTCCTTCAGTATCATTGGTTCTTGATCGTGTGCTACCTCCTGAAATGGTTGAACATTGACCAGTTTTTTTGGTGCAGTGACTCTGTATTTTCCTTCCATCTGCTTTTGATGCTTCTTGCATTATTCATTATTTTGCCTATAGAATCCTCCAGTGTTGGCAACTCGAGGCTTGAATGTTTTCTTCATTTCTTTCAGCTTGAGAAATACCAAGTGTGTCCTTCCCTTTCATTTGTCTCTTTCCAAGTCTTTGCACATTTCATTATAATATTTGACTTTGTTTTCTTGAGGCGCCCTTTGAAATCTTCCACTCAGCTCTTTTACTTCATCATTTCTTCTATTTTCTTTAGCTACTCAACATTCAAGAGTAAGTTTCAGAGTCTCTTCTGACATCCATTTTGATCTTTTCTTTCTTTCCTGTCTTTTTAATCACCTTTTGCTTTCTTCATGTATGATGCCCATGATGTCTTCCCACAACTTGTCTTCAGTCATTAGTGTTCAGTGCATCAAATCTATTCTTGAGATGGTCTCCAAATTCAGTTGGGATATACTCAAGGTCATATCTTGGCTCTTGTGGACTCTTGTAATTTTCTTCAACTTCATCTTGAACTGGTACATGAGCAATTCATGGTCTGTTCTGCAGTCTGCTCCAGGACTTGCTTTGACTGATGATATCGAGATTTTCTGTCATCTCTTTCTATAGATGTAGTCGATTTGATTCCTGGGTTTTCCATCCAGTATAGTCGCCATTTATGTTGTTGAAAAAAGTTATTTGTGATGAAGTCGTAGGTCTTGCAAAACTCTATCGTGCGAATTCCAGCATTTTTTATATCATCAAGGCTGTATTTCCAACTACTAATCCTTCTTCTGTGTTTCCAATTTTTGTATTCCAATCACCGGTAATTATCAGTGCATCTTGATTGCATGTTTGATCAGAAGTTGTTAAAAATCTTCAATTTCTTCATCTTTAGCCTTAGTGGTTGGTGTGTAAATTTGAATAATAGTCATATTAAATGATCTTTCTTGTAGGCATATGGATGTTATAGTATCACTGAGAGCGTTGTACTTCAGAATAGTCTTGAAATGTTCTTTTTGACGATGAATGCAATGTCATTCCTCTTCAATTTGTCATTGCTGACATAGTAGACCATATGATTATCTGATTCAGAATGGCCAATACCAGTCCATTTCAGCTCCCTAATGCCTAGGTCCATTTTTGACTATTTTCAATTCTCCCAGATTCATACTTCATACATTCCACATTCCAATTATTAATGGATGTTTGCAGCTGTTTCTTCTCATTTTGAGTCGTGCCATATCAGCAAGTGAATGTCCCAAAAGCTTGACTCCATCCACATCTGTCATGGATTGAATTGTGTCCCCCCAAAATATCTGTCTATATGGCTAGGTCATGATTCCCTTGTATGATTGTCTACTGTTTTATCTTCTGACATAATTTCCCTGTATGTTTCAAATCCTATCACTATGACTTAATAAGGTGGATTAGTAGCAATTATGCTGATGAGATCTACAAGATTAGGTAGTGTCTTAAGCCAATCTCTTTTGAGATATAAAGGAGAGAAGCAAGCAGAGAGACATGGGGACCTCATACCACCAAGAAAGCAGCACCAGGTGGAGAGTGTGTCATTTGGACCTGAGCTTCCTGCACTGAGATGCTTCCAGACCAAGGGAAGACTGATGACAAGGACCTTCCTTCAGAGCTGACAGGGAGAGAAAACCTTCCCCTGGAGCCAGAGCCCTGAATTCGGACTTCTAGCCTACTGGACTGTGAGAGAATAAATTTCTCTTTGTTAAAGCCATCCACTTGGGGTATTTCTGTTCTAGCAGCACTAGGTGACTAAGACAACGTCATTAAGGTCAGCTCTACTTTGATGAGGCAGCTCTTCCCAATAGTATTTTGAGTGCCTTTCAACCTGAGAGTCTCATCTTCCAGCACTATATCAGACGATGTTCTACTATTATTCATGAGGTTTTCACTGGCCAAATTTTTCAGAAGTAGACTCCCAAGTACTTCTTAATCTTAGTCTGGAAGCGCCACTGAAACCTGTCCACCATGGGTTATCCTGCTGGTATTTGTAATACTGCTGGCAGAGCTTCCAGCATAACAGCAACGTGCAAGCCACTACAGTAAGGCAAACTGACAGGCGCGTAGTGGGAGCTTTATTAGACTGTGCATTTATCAAATGATGTAGCAGGACAATAAGCAAATTTATATCACCTGAGACTGTGGAGTTATTTTTCAAGTTGGAAGGCATCAAGTGTTGGATATTGGCTCTTCGAAAGGTTTCTCAGTTTTTCAGTGGAAAATTGCCAGCGTCACTAAAAGCAAGATGAAAGAGCCTATAGCATTGAAGTCTTTTCTCTCTAGAAAGGAGAAATCTTTTTAATCTCTCCAGAAGGAATTATCCTATTCATTATACTATTAACATAACTACACAGTGTGAAAATTTCAGAGTCCTAACTGAAGTATGGAGAGACAATATACAAATACACATCATAGTTATGGAGGCTAGTTTTGTCCACCTGGCATTTAGGTACTTCGTTTATTATTAAGTTCTATCTTGTCCATTTCCAGCTGTCTTAGACACTGTTTCTTAGACTTATTTCTCAAGGAACACAAACTCCTTTCTGGTGGGTATTAGGTAAAATTTCAACTCAAGTAAAAATTGCCTTCCCAAGCTACCCCTTAGAATTAAAACTAGTCATTCTTTCCTTCCTGGTTTCTACACTATGAATCTTTTGGAATAATACCTCCTAGAGCTGTCATCAGTTATTGCCACCCTTCGTTGGGTTTATTCCCAATTTTTTTTTCCTCTGTTTACACTTTTCTTTTTGCTTCATTAAAGTTCTCATGGTGCCACCAAGCAAATGCACTATTTTCTTCTCTAAACATTCTCTGTCATCAGAATTCTTGTTTTTAGTTAATGTTTTTAGTTTAACTACCTACCTAGAAAATTCTTACCTTGTTGGCCAAATTAGAAACTTTGAAATTTTTTGATTCCTTCCTTTTTCACATCCCTCACATGGAATTGATCACTGAGTCATTAGAGTTCTTTCTCTTAATTCATGCTACAATCATTGTAGACAGCTTTTTATATGCCAGCCACTAGGAATTCAATGGTGAATGAGATTGACCCAGTTCCTGCCCTCATTGGTTTTATAGTCTGGCAGGCAGTAAGTTTTCTTTTACTGGTAAAGTGTTAGCCAGTTTAATTTCCCAGTAGTGAGTGGTTGTAGCGGCAAAGGGAATACAGAGGGTACAGCAGGTGCAAAGTCCTGGGCCCAAAAGAAACATAATGACTGCTGGTAAACTGGACCCAAGCTCAACAATTACAGCTGCCTTCTAAGTAAGTAGGCTTCTCACCTCTCTCCTCTCTAATTACTCTGCTATCTGCTGATAGACCTTCCTTTCTACAACACAGATTTGATTATTATACCCTGTTTAAAAACTATTGATGGATCCCCGTTACCTACAGAGTAAAATCTAAATCAGCTTGTCAAAATGTCTTACCTTATAACCCTGTGTGCAAAACCCTCTGGCCACCCCAAATTACTTGCAATTTTCCAAACAAAAAATGCACTTTCTTGCTTCTTCCTTCTACAGTTGCTCACCTGGTGAACTTCTAGATCAGCTTAAATTGCTCTGAAGACTTCCCTGAACTTGCAGCAATAAAATGAATTGCTTTTTGGTCGTGGTTTTATTTTTTTAGCTTCTTATAAGCTCATATTCTTTCCTTGACCGCCTTGCAGGCTAGACTATGCTTCTCTAGCCCTTGGACAGTTTTATTTTTATAATTTTTCTAGCTCTGATAACAGTGCCTAGAATATCATAGGTGCTAAGTAAATATATACTAAATTAAATTGAATTTCCCTTTCACAAATACCCCTTTCTTTCCTCTCTGAGACTGATACGCTATTGTTCTTTGCTTGGTTGCTCTTTTTTTTTTTTTCCCCTTGCCCATTTCTGGATAATCATTTATCAAATACTCAGACCCTGCATTTAACAAAGAAAGCTCTTTTTTGAAGGTATAATTGTGGGGCGCATTTATCATAGTGGCTTGTGGCTTACAAAATCATTTCTCTGAATAATCAGTCAGTAGGAGAATAAATCAATCTTCAGTAAAGCTGGAATTACAATGATATATTTTTTTATACTTACCTAGGCAGACACTGCCATCCTGTTACTGACTCCCTTTTTTTCTTGGAAGATTAGAAGAGAAGTTTATTGGAAATCAACCATTGTTCAAAAAGCAGGTTTAGTAACAAGGGGTGTAGAGTATATACAGAATGATTTAAAGTACCATGCCTCCAGAAAGTCTGAGTGGCAGCTTGAATTTAAATACAACCCAAGAGAGCAGACAGAAAGAGAGTGAGCTAATCTCCACTTTGTTCTCTACCTCGTTTTCTTTTCTTTTTTTTTCTGAATATTTTATTGCATTTTAGGTGAAAGTTTAAACAGCAGATTAGACTCCCATTCAACAATTCAACACAAATTGTTCTGTGACATTGGTTACAATCCCCATAATGTGTTAGCACTCACCATTTCTACCTGTCTGGCCTGTTTCCATCCATCCAGTTTCCCTGCCCCTTCTTGCCTTCTCATCTTTAGTGTTTTGTAAATGTTGACCATTTGGTCAACATTTGTATAGTTGATTGTTTAAAGGAGCACATTCCTCATGGGTGTTATTGTTTATTTTCTAGGCCAATCTATTATTTGGCTAAAAGGTGACCCCTGGGAGTGGCTTCAGTACCTGGTTAAAAGGATAGTAGTCTCGTGGGTTTCTCTAGTCTCTTTCAGTCCAGTAAGTCTGGTCTTGTTTTACGAATTTGGGTTTTGTTCTACATTTTTTCCTATTGTAACCAGGACCTTCTATTGTGTCCTTGGTCAGAATGGTTGGTAGTGGTTGCTGAGCACTGTGTAGTTCTTCTGGTCTCAGGCTGAAGAGGCTGTAGCTTGTGTGGGCCGTTAGTCCTGTGGACTGGTTTCTTCCTTGAGTCTTTGGATTCCTTCACTCTCCTTTGCTCCAGAGGGGAAGAGACCAACAGCTGTATCTTAGATAGCCACTCGCAAGCTTTTAAGACCCCAGACGCTCCTCACCAAGCCAGGATGTAGAACACTATGAGGTAAGCTATGACAATTGACCTAGTTGTCCCCACAAGACTATGGTCCTGAGCCTTCAAACCCAGTAAATCAGTTCCCATGAGGTGTTTGAGTATGCCTAGGAAGTGTCCAGTACTGTGCCCCCCTAGGTGTTTTATTGTATATAGGAATATGTATATATGCATGACATACAAACATGTATATACATATGCCCACAATATACCTGTATACATGCACACACAGGTGCTTCCACATGGCTTCCCACACCCTTACAGCATGCACATCTACCTGTGTTACCACTCATGTATTGTTTGTTTGTTACTACTGTTGTTGCAAAGTTGTATAACATTCTGTTATCGATTCTTGAAATTTAAAATAATTATGTCAGTTGACCTCTCCAATTACTACTTTTTCTGTGTTTTCCTACTAACTAGCTTAATAAATACTTATTGAATTAATTGAATAAATGAATATGATGTTTGGTTTGATTCAGTAGCAGCATTTACCAACAAAATTGCAGGCTGAAACAACAAGATTACCAAACAAAGCAATTATTATTGGCAGTAAACAGTATCCTGAATTTCTCCATGTCTGGGGATCCCCCGCATCCAAACTACTTACCTAGAAATTCATTATATAGATTAAAAAAATAATAATAAAAAATAAAACAACGCTATTTTCATTGTTCTCCATACAGCTCTGTGTGTTTGTCTGTTTCCTCTGCCTAGAATATGCTTCTCACCTTTGTCCAATCTGATAACAACTGACCCTTTAAGAACCATCTCTATTATTATCTCCTCCATGAAGCATTCCCCAAGCCTTCTGGCAGGTTCAGACTTAGAAACCCCAGAACACTGTTTATATCTTTATCAGAGCACATCCCACCTTTTTTTTTTTTTTCCATCTGCCTTCCCCAGTTGAGTGTCAGCCCCTCAAGCCTAGGATCTATGCTTTATTAATGTGTTTTGTTCCAGAGTTTCTCGTATACTAAATACTCAGTACATGTTTATTGATGATTAATATATTTTATCTACTAAGCATATTTTCAGAACTGGCCTTAGACAAAAATGTCGTTTGTCCCTGGTATTCTTCTGCCACAATCTCCTTTTCCAGCATTTGGTGACTACTTCATTGTTCTTATGCCTTTCCAGTACTCTCTTTTCATGGTTAAAAATATGTTGTTAGTGAGGGGTATACCAGAGGAATGAATTGCATAATTTTACGCTAAGACACCTGAGTAAGAGAAATTTATTTTTGGTGGGGATAGGGCTTCCCAGTTCTGGTTAAATTATGCTAAATATGCTATTGTCTGCTATTACTCCTTGCTGTGATCATTAAGCAACTTTGGGAACTCCATAGATCTACTATTCACTGTGAGTTACTTGAAATTTCCCACATGACAAAGCCTAATTTGGAGAAAAGCTGCCTGAAAATAACCCAAAGCTCTAATGTATCCAGCAGCAATCTGACATATTGATTTCTTGATCCATTCAGTGTTTACTGTTTAAGAAACCAATAAATTACAACAACACAGATTTCTTTCCCAGCTCTGCATGCGGAACTACCAGAATAATACTTAGCTTTCCAAATAATAGAATTCCTTTAAACAAAAAACGACTCATTGAAAATAACTGCCATCTTATTCTGGCTATATTATTGTACTGGTGAAAATCCCTCTGTGGCTTTCTGTTCATTAGTGTGCCATCTGACAACACTGTCCGTCTGGCTCCTCATTACCTTCTCAGTCTCCCCACCAAATACTAATCTTTTCAAGCCGTACATGACTGCATCTCAAACGCTGAAACATGTACACTCATTTTCTAACTTAGCTCATGTAGTTTCCTCTCTCTGGCTTGTCCTGCTATTGCTTATTATCCTTTAAAATTCAGACTTGTCTTTCAGGCTTATCTCTTTTGGAAAAATACTTCATGACTCTCAGAATAATTTCTCCCTTTTCTATGATCCCGCAACACTTTTGTCTCAATTATGTTACTTATTACAGTGCTAAATTGTTGGATAATTGTCTATCTTTCACACTGTGGAATTCTATGAAATAAAAGACTATGTCTACCTTAACTGTATCTCCCTTCTTACCCTACTTCAGTTCCTAGAAACTTAGAGCAGTTTGCCTTATGCTCAATGGAGGTTTGTTGTAGTAAATAAAATCAGTAAATCCAGTAAACCAGGAACTCAGATAAAGTTGTAGATCCAGAATTCACATTTTTCTTTGAGCTCTAAGACTGCATTAGCTTTTGTGTTTCATTTATTTTATGGCATCGACAAAGTAAGTGAGCCGTGCATATTAATATCAGCGTAGGATGATGCCGATCACCCAAGCCAGTCTCACTGATCGTTTGTGCAGAGATGGTAGTAAGAAAATTCGAGAGGGAAATAGGTGGTTGACTTTAAAACTCCTCAACCTCGGAAGGCCAATGATGTGTGTGATATACATGACTAGCCCACGCAGAAGCTTGTAGAAAAAATGGATGCTGACCATGGTGCTGAAGATTTAAATTGCATGTGAGAAACTGTTAAGTGCACAATGTTACACAGTATCAGTCTAGCCAGTCTAGCACAAGTATATATTATATATATTACATAGTTTGATGTATTATGTACAGTTATATGTTTCAACATGTGCCTACGTAAAATACTGTCAGATGTTGCCCACAACTCTTATGGCCCATTCTCATGAATATTTCTCAATACAAAGTGGATCAAAATAGATCATTGTTCAATCATTTAATTTTTTTCAGAGACTGAAAAAGTGGGTGTAGTTAACTATCATACTCCTTTTAGTAGTCCTTGTGGAAATACTGTGATGGCTTCATAAAATTTAGGAAATGTCAACCAAATCAATATATGAGCACAAATAGGCATTCATAAGAGAGAGTTCTCTTCACTGAGAAAACTGAATTTACTGTGTGTACATTCACGAATGTCAGAGAGACTTTGAAACTTGCACTTGAAAGTAGAATAGCTAAAATAAATGGAAGAAATGATGAAGAAAAAGAGCTGAACAAAAGATTTCAAAGGGTGGCTTGAGAAAACAAAGCAAATCAGTTATTATGAAATATGCAAAGGACTGGAGTTAGAAACCCAAATGGGAAGAACATGCTCGGCGTTTCTCAAGTTGTGAGAACTGAACTGTTTCTTCTCATTTTGAGTCATGCCACATCAGCAAATGAAGGTCACGAAAGCTTTACTCCATCCATGTCATTAAGGTCGACTCTAAGGAGGCAGCTCTTCTCCAGTCGCCTTCCAACCTGAGGGGCTCATCTTCAGGCACTATATCAAACACTGTTCCGCTGCTATTCATTATGTTTCCACTGGCTAATTCTTTTCAGAAGTAGACTGTCGGGTCCCTCTTCCTATTCTGTCTTTCTGGAAGCTCAACTGAAACCTGTCCGCCATGGGTGACCCTGATGATATCTGAATACTGGTGGCATAGCTTTCAGCGGTACAGCACCACACAAGCCCTTGCAGTACAAAAAACTGACATTTTCAAGAGGTACCATATGATCAGGAACCAAAGATACTGAAGGAAGAGGTCCAAGCTGCACTGAAGGCATTGGTGAAAAACAAGGCTCCAGGAATTGACAGAATATCAACTGAGATGTTTCAATAACGTGATGCAGCACTGGAAGTGCTTATTCGTCTACGCCAAGAAATTTGGAAGAGAGTTACCTAGCCAAGCGACTGCAAGAGATCCATATTTATGCCTATTTCCAAGAAAGGTGATCCTACTGAATGTGGAAATTATTGAACAATATCGTTAATATCACATGCAAGTAAAATTTCGCTGAAGATCATTCAAAAGCACCTGCAGCAGTATATCAACAGGGAACTGCCAGAAATTCAGGTTGAATTCAGAAGAGGATGTGGAACCAGAGATATAATTGCTGATGTCAGATGAACCTTGACTGAAAGCAGAGAATACCAGAAAGATGTTCACCTGTGTTCTATTGACTATGCAAAGGCAGTTGACTGTGTGGATCATAACAAATTATGGATAACATTGTGAAGAATGGAAATTCCAGAACACTTAACTGTGCTCATGAGGAAGCTGTACATAGATCAAGAGGCAGTTGTTTGGACAGAACAAGGGGATACTGATTGCTTTAAAGTAAGGAAAGGTGTGCACCAGGGTTGTATTTCACCATACCCATCAGTCTGTACGCTGAGCAAATAACCCAAGAAGCTGGACTAGATGAAGAAGAACAGGGTATCAGCATTGGTGGAAGATTCAATAACAATCTGCATTATGCAGATGACAACCTTCCTTGCTGAAAGTGAATGGGACACGAAGCCCTTACTGATGAAGATCAAAAGACCACAGCCTTCAGTATGGATTGCACCTCAACATAAAGAAAACAAAAACCCTCACAACTGGACCAATAAGCAACATCGTGATGAATGGAAAAAAGATTGATGTTGTCAAGGATTTCATTTTACTTAGATCCACAATCAACACCCATGGAAGCAGCAGTCAAGAAATTAAAAGATGCATTGCATTGGGCAAATCTGCTGTAAAAGACCTTTTTAAAATGTTCAAAAGCAAAGATGTCGCCTTGAAGACTAAGGTGCACCTGACCCAAACCATGGTATTTTCAGTTGCATAATATGCATATGAAAGCTGGACAAAGAATAAGGAAGACAGAAGAATTGATGCCTTTGAATTATGGTGTTGGCAAAGAATATTGAATATACCATGGACTGCCAAAAGAACAAACAAGTCTGTCTTGGAAGAATTACAACCAGGATACTCCTTAGAAGCCAGGATGGCAAAACTATGTCTTTCATACTTTGGACACATTGTCAGGAGAGATAAGTCCCTGGAGAAGAACGTCATGCTTGGTAAAGTACAAGGCCACCAAAGGAGAGGAAGACCCTCAAGGAGATGGATTGACACAGTGGCTGCAACAATGGGCTCAAACATAACAATGATTGTGGGCATGGCACAGGACTGGGCAGTGTTTCATTTTTTTGTACATGGGGTCACTGTGAGTCACAGCCAACTTGACGGCACCTAACAACAGCAAAAACTGAAGAAAAAACTCAAGCCTAAGTTGCAATTTTGAAGGATTCTATGAGCAAAATATTGAACAACTCAGGAAGCATCAAAAGAAGATGGACAAAATGCACAGAGTCACTGTACCAAAAAGAATTGGTCAATGTTTAACCATTTCAGAAGGTAGCATATGATCAAGAACTGATGGTAGTAAAAGAAGTCCAAGCTGCACTGAAGGCATTGGCAAAAAACAAGGCTCCAGGAATTGATGAAATACTAATTAAGATGTTTCAAAAGAAGTGGATGCAGCACTGGAGGTACTCACTTGTCTATGCCAAGAAATTTGGAAGACAAGTATCTTAGGCTGGGTTCTCTAGAGAAGCAAAACCAGTAAAGTGTATAAATATCTATATAAACAGATTTATATCAAGGAGATGGCTCACGCAGTTGTAGAGGCTGAAATGTCCCAAAACACTAGGTCAGGCTGGAGGCTACTCCTGATTAACATAGCTGCAGCTGTCAAACCTAAGATTGGTAGGTCAGAGAGCAGGGCTCTTGGTCATAGGCTGTGAAAACTGATGAATCGCAAGATTGACAGGCAAGACCACAGGTAAGCTGCTAGCTCAAGTCCCAGGAACTGGAGGTCAGATGAACAGGACTCAGCTGCAGGATTCAGAGTGAGAAAACACCCCTGAGCCTTGTCATAGAGTTCACTTATATTCAATGCAGGCCACACCCCCAAGGAAACTCCCTTTCAAGTGATTGGCTACTCATAGCAGAGCCCATCATGGAACTGTTCACATTATATCAAATCTTATCATGGAAGTGATCACATCATCACACAACCGCAAACTACATCATTACTGCCAAATCACTGAGAATCACTGCTCAGCCAAGTTGACACACAACCTTAACAATCACAGACAGCTACCTGGTCAATGACTGGAAGAGACCTATGTCTGTGTCCATTCCAGAGAACAGTGATCCAACGGAATGCTGAAATTATGGAATAATACCACTAATATCACACATAAGTAAAATTTTGCTGAAGATAATTCAAAAATGGTTACAGCAGTACATTTACAAGGAACAGCCAGAAATTCAAGCCAGATTCAGAAGATGTGGAACAAGGGATGTTGCTGGTATCAGAACGATATATCTTGGGTGAAAGCAGAGAATACCAAAAAGATGTTTACCTGTGTTGTATTAACTCTGCAAAAGGATTTGACTGTGTGGATCATAACAAATTTTGGATAACATTGCAAAGAATGGGAATTCCAGAACACTTAATTGTGCTCATGTGGAATCTATACATAGATCAAGAGGCAGTCATTCAAACAGAACAAGGGGACACTGTGTGTTTTAAAGTCAGGAAAGGTGTGCATCAGGGTTGTATCCTTTCGTCATACTTATTCCATGTGTATGATGAGCAAATAATCTGAGAAGCTGGACTATATGAAGAGGAACATGGCATCAGGATTGGAGGAAAACATCCTCTGATATGCAGATGATACAACCTTGCTTGCTGAAAGTGAAGAAGACTTGAAGCACTTACTGATGATCAGATACTACAGCCTTCAGTATGGATTATGCCTCAACATAAAGAAAACAAAAATCCTCCCAACTGAACCAATAGGCAACATCATGATAAACAGAGAAAAGACTCTGACTCATAGTGACCCCATAGGACAGGTTAGAATGCCCCATAGGGTTTCCAAGGAATGCCTGGTGGGTTTGAACTGTTGACCCTTTGTTTCACAGCCATAGCTCTTAACCATTATGCTACCAGGGTTTCCTAATATATAAATATAGAAGAGAATAAACAAAAGAATGTACCTTTCAACCCCCCCCCCCAGGTGTCTGTCAGTTTGTCATACTGTAGGGGCTTGCGTGTTACTGTGATCCTGGAAGCTATGCCACCAGTATTCAGATATCAGCAGGGTCACCATGGAGGACAGGTTTCAGCTGACCTTCCAGACTAAGATAGACTGGGAAGAAGGACCCGGCAGTCTACTTCTGAAAAGCACTATCCAGTGAAAACCTTATGAATAGCAGTGGAACATTATCTGATACAGTGATGGAAGATGAGCCCCCCAGGTTGGAAGGCACTCAAAAGATGACTGAGGAAGAGCTGCCTCCTCAAAGTAGAGTCGACCTTAATGACATGGATGGAGTAAAGCTTTTGGGACCTTCATTTGGTGATGTGGCATGACTCAAAATGAGAAGAAACAGCTGCAAACATCCATTAATAATTGGAACCTGGAATGTACGAAGTATGAATCTAGGAAAATTGGAAATCGTCAAAAATGAAATGGAACACATACACATCGATATCCTAGGGATTAGTGAGCTAAAATGGACTGGTATTGGCCACTTTGAATCAGACAATCATGTAGTCTACTATTTTGGGAATGACAACTCAAAAGGAATGGTGTTGCATTCATCGTCAAAAACAATGTTTCAAGGTCTATCCTGAAGTACAACACTGTCAGTGACAGGATAATATCCATACAGCTACAAGAAAGAGCAGTTAATACGACTGTTATTCAAATTTATGCACCAACCACTAGAGCCAAAGATGAAGAAATAGAGGATTTTTATCAGCTGCTACAGCCTGAAATTGATCAAACATGCAATCAAGATGCATTGATAATTACTGGGGATTGGAATGTGAAAGTTGGAAACAAAGAAGAAGGATCAGTAGTTGGAAAATATGGCCTTGGTGATAGAAAAAATGCTGGAGATCGAATAATAGAATTTTGCAAGACCAACTTCTTCATTGCAGATACCTTCTTTCACAAACATAAATGGTGACTATACACATGGACCTCACCAGATGGAACACACAGAAATCAAACTGACTACATCTGTGGAAAGAGACGGTGGAAAAGCTCAGTATCATCAGAACAAGGCCAGGGGCCGACTGTGGAACAGACCATCAATTGTTCCTATCTAAGTTCAAGCTGAAACTGAAGAAAATCAGAGCAAGTCCATGAGAGCCAAAATATGACTTTGACTATATCCCACCTGCATTTAGAGACCATCTGAAGAATAGATTTGACGCATTGAACACTAGTGACCGAAGACAAGATGAGTTGTGTAATGACATCAAGGACATCATCCATGAAGAAAGCAAGAGGTCATTGAAAAGACAGAAAAGAAAGAAAAGACCAAGATGGATGTCAGAGGAGACTCTGAAACTTGCCCTTGAACATCGAGCAGCTAAAGCAAAAGGAAGAATTGATGAAGTAAAAGAAATGAACAGAAGATTTCAAAAGGTGGCTCGAGAAGACAAAGTAAAGTATTATAATGACATGTGCAAAGAGCTGGAGATGGAAAAGCAAAAGAACATGTTTGCATTTTTCAAGCTGAAAGAACTGAAGAAAAAATTCAAGCCTCAAGTTGCAATAGTGAACGATTCCATTTGGAAAATATTAAACGATGCAGGAAGCATCAAAAGAAGATGGAAGGAATACACAGAGTCATTATACCAAAAAGAATTAGTCGATGTTCAACCATTTCAAAAGATGGCATATGATCAGGACCTGATGGTATCGAAGGAAGAAGTCCAAGCTGCCCTGAAGGCATTGGTGAAAAACAAGGCTCCCGGAATTGATGGAATATCAAACAGATGCAGTGCTGGAGGTACTCACTCGTCTATGTGAGGAAATATGGAAGACAGCTTCCTAGCCAACTGACTGGAAGAGATCCATATTTATGCCTATTCCCAAGAAAGGTGATCCAACCGAATACAGAAATTATAGAACAATATCATTAATATCACATGCAAGCAAAATTTTGCTGAAGATCATTCCAGAACGGCTGCAGCAGTATATTGACAGGGATCTGCCAGAAATTCAGGCCAGTTTCAGAAGAGGACGTGGAACCAGGGATATCATTTTTGATGTCAGATGGATCCTGGCTAAAGGCAGAGAATACCAGAAGGATGTTTACCTGTGTTTTATTGACTATGCAAAGGCATTCAACTGTGTGGATCATAACAAACTATGGATAACATTGGGAAGAATGGGAATTCCAGAACTCTTAATTGTGCTCATGAGGAGCCTTTACGTAGATCAAGAGGCGGTTGTTCGGACAGAACAAGCGGATACTGATTGGTTTAAAGTCAGGAAAGGTGTGCGTCAGGGTTGTATTCTTTCACCATACCTATTCAACCTCTATGCTGAACAAATAATCCGAGAACCTGGACTATATGAAGAAGAATGGGGCATCAGGATTGGAGGAAGACTCATTAACAACCTGTGTTATGCAGATGCCACAACCTTGCTTGCTGAAGGTGAAGAGGACTTGAAGCACTTACTGATGAACATCAAAGACCACAGCCTTCAGTATGGATTACACCTCAACATAAAGAAAACAAGAATCCTCACAAGTGGACCAATGAGCAACATCATGATAAACGGAGAAAAGATTGAAGTTGTCAAGGATTTCATTCTACTTGAATCCACAGTCAACAGCCATGGAAGCAGCAGTCAAGAAATCAAAAGATGCATCACATTGGGTAAATCTGCTGCAGAGGGCCTCTTCAAAGTGTTGAAGAGCAAAGATGTCATCCTGAAGACTAAGGCGCGCCTGACCCAAGCCATGGTATTTTCAATCACATCATATGCATGTGAAAGCTGGACAATGAATAAGGAAGATCAAAGAAGAATTGACGCCTTTGAATTGTGGTGTTGGCAGAGAATATTGAATATGCCATGGACTGCCAAAAGAACGAACAAATCTGTCTTAGAAGAAGTACAGCCAGAATGCTCCTTAGAGGCAAGGATGACGAGACTGCGTCTTACATACTTTGGACATGTTATCAGGAGGGATCAGTCCTTGGAGAAAGACATCATGCTTGGCAGAGTACAGGGTCAGTGGAAAAGAGGAAGACCCTTAATGAGGCGGATTGACACAGTGGCTGCAGCAATGAGCTCAAGCATAACGATTGGATTGGAAGGATGGCTCAGGACAGGGCAGCATTTCATTCTGTTGTGCATATGGTCGCTATGAGTCGGAACCGACTTGACGGCACCTAACAACAACAACAACATCTCTCAAACACAGTTGTTGAAAGTTTTCTAGACAATATCTTTTCACACTGTGAGAAATTTTGTTTCATACTTCTGCTTTACCTATTATTTTTCTAGTGATGCTATTACGGGAATGCCACAAGTAGATGGTTTTAACAAAGAGAAATTTATTCTCTCACAGTCTAGGAGGGAGACTAGAAGTCTGTATTCAGAGTGCCTGCTCCAGTGGAAGGCTGTCTCTTTCTGTTGGCTCTGGGGAAGGTCTTTGTCATCAATTTTCCCCTGGTCTAGGAGCTTCTTGGTGCAGGAACCCCAGGGTCCAAAGGACGTGGTCTGCTCCCAGCGCTGCTTTCTTGATAGTATGAGGTCCTCATGTGTCTCTCCTCCCTTCTCTCTTTTATATCTCAAAAGAAATTGGCTTAAGGCACAACCTAATCTTGTAGATTGAGCCCTACCGCATTAACATAACTGCTTCTAACCCTGTCTCATTAACATCATAGAGGTAGGATTTACAATACATTGGAAAATCACATCAGGTGACCAAATGGTGGAAATCACACAAGACTGGGAATCATGGCCTAGCAAAGCTGACACTTTTGGGGGACACAATTCAATCCATGACATTCTGTAACTGAATGCCTCTCAGGTTCTTTTCATGTCCTATTAGCCAATTGAAATAAGATGGATTCCAGTTGCAAGAGAAATGGAAAGTAGCAAGTTTATTATCTGTGCAGATAAGGAGCAACATGGGGTCTAGTGACCAGAAGACTGCAAGCCCCCCAAGCTGGGAACTTGGTGGTCTTTTATGGGGAGACTGGTTCCGAGTCTTACACCTCAGTCCCCCTTGATCTGCTGTTCTCCTGTCCAAGTTTGGGAGTCCGGTTGCCGAGTCATCATGGATCGAATGTACTGGTGGAAGGGCCTCTCAATCCAGAATAGGCTCTGGGTACAATGCAGCGATAGTAAATGTACTCCCTTCCAAAGGAGGGAGATTTCCAGGTCAGGTTCTGTGCTCGCGTGGGTAGCCAGTTGGAGATGGTTCTCAAGGTGCAGCCTTGTGGCCTAAAAAATGTTACTGAAAAAAGGTTCCCTAGAGCATATCCGTTTTTAGTCATGAAGAAAAAGGAGTTAATGGATCTTGCCCAGCAACTCTATCTTATCTTGGGGTCCCTCTCAGGAGCCTTTAGCCTGGGGGAACCCCCCAGGAGCTTCTAGCTAGTGTTTCAGTTCCACCTTTTGGCCCCCCAAAATTCATGTCCTTGACACATGTAAAACATACCCCATCATATCATATCAAGAGTCTTAACTCGAACTGCAAAATCCAAAATTCTTCTTCATGTGTGAAATCTAGAATACAAGTTATCTGCTTCCAAAATACAGTGGTGGAACAGGCACAACCTAGACATTTCAAGTACAAATGGGAGAAATTGGAGGTAAAGAAGGGATAACAGGCACCAAGCAAGTCAGCAGAACACATTACATTAGCTCTCAATGCTTTAAAATAATCCTCAGTTCTCTGAGACCATTTATACAATGGCCCTGCCCTCCAGAGTGTGGGTGTTGGCCATACTCTCCTGATTCTGAGTGAAGACCCCTCAGCCCTGAGCTTCAGCTCTGCCTTCCAGGCCCACTGGAAGCACAACTCTGCCCCCTTGGCTTTGGATGCTCCTAGCCCATCTGGGTGGTGACTCCACCCTTTGAGACCGAGGCAGCCCTGCTTCCTGTGTTCCTTGTCTCTTCAGCTTCTGCTTTCTGGTTCCTTGGCCTCTTGGTGCCTTGGACCCCACCGCCTGCATCTGCCCTGCTGAGGAAAGTGTTCTAAAGCTCTTTAGCTCCACCAGTAAGTGCCTGGAGGCACCCCACTCTGCCAGTAAACTTTGGCCAGAAGACACCTCTCTTGCTCCATGGGTCAGCTCCAGTCCTGTTTCCCACTGCTCTCCTGGTTCTGCTGCTGCCATTTTTCTGCTGCTGCCATTTCCCTGTTGCTGCTTCTCACTCTCTGCGGCATCTCCAGCGTAACAGCTCTCCTCCCTTCCTTCTGAGCCTTCACCAGAATTGTCTTAGATGTGCATAATTCCACCAACAGTATCTTCAAGGCAACCTAAGCTTTTAGGCACTGTAAAATTCTTCCAAACTCTATCCATTCAGTTTCAAAACAGCTTCCACGTTTTAGGTATCTGTTAGAGCAGCACCCCACTCTCGGTACCAAATTCTTAGTTCTCTAGTGCTGCTGTAGCAGAAATACCACAAGTGGATGGCTTTAACTAAGAGAAATTAACTTTCTTACAGTCTAGGAGGGAGGTTATAAGTCCATATTCAAGGTGCCTTCTCCAGGGGAAGGCTCTCTTTCTCTGTTCACTCTGGTGGAATATCCTTGTCATCACTCTTCCCCTGGTCTAGGAGTTTCTCAGTGCAGGAACCCTGGGTCCAAAGGACCTGTTTTGCTCCGGGCAGTGCTTTCTTGGTGGTATGATGTCTCTCTGCTCCCATTTCTCTTTTATACCTCAAAAGAGATTGGCTTAGGACACAACCTAGTGCTGTAGATTGAGTCCTGCCTCATTAACATAACTGCCTCTAATCCTGCCTCATTAACACCGTAGTAGTAGCATTTACAACACATAGGAGAATCACATCAGATGGCAAAATGGTGGAAAATCACACAATACTGGGAATCATGGCTAGCCAAGTTGACATGCATGATGCCTATCCCACATGATTTTTGAGGGAGTGAATTTCTGTAATGAATAGGAACACAATTTATCAACTAAAACTTGTCATGTAATTACAGGATTTTTTTTATTATTATTTTTAATTGAATCTTATTTTTTAAAGCCTTTCCACCTTTTATCAAAGTAGGATACACATATCTTTGGTGGTATTTAAAGACATTCTTGGGGATACAATTCTTCAAATATATTAAAGGGAAAAATTTCCAGGTGCTTGACTTTGCTATATATTTGTTCCCAAAATCAGTCTGCCAGAAAACTTTCTGGTTTTGGAGGAGGAGATTTTACTTTATCACCTCCCCTTTTACACGTGTCCTTTCCTTGCTTTCCAGAATAAAAGCATCTATGATGCTTTTTTTTCTGGGTTGTAAAAACCTCTATGACTCCGAACAATAAGACAGATTGAAATATTAATGTAGACATTGAGAAAGCAACTGCTTTTGGGTCAAAAATCCTCTGGCAAAAAAATTTCCATTCTGCTGCCAACAAAACTGAAGGAACATGTAATCAAAACTGTTAGCTGGTCTATCGTTAAAAACAAATTCTGATAATAATCCCATTATTTTTGGCATATACAATTTGTGACTGCTTTAATTATGTGCAGGACAACATAGTATTGGTTCCCAGTGGTGGACTGTTGCTGTCTTGTACTTATTGTAAGACCTGTATTTAAATATGTAAGTGTACTAAATAAAACCTTCATTCCCTCGCTGTGAGGATGATTTCTTAGTACCTATATCTATTAAAATAAATTGGAATCGAATTTATGATAAACCCTGTCTCAGGAATGAGTAATTATCTCCAGATGCATGAAGTTTTTGAAAGTATAAAGCCCTGTTGTCTCATTAAAATACATTTTGAGTTAATTTTATTTAATAATTATTTATAAAATAAGAACAATGTATTCTTAAAGTATGCCATTGGCATTATTCTTTAAATGTTTGACATTTCCTTTTCTGGGTTATTCACTAATTGTTTTCTCTGCTGCATTCCATTTGTTGATAAACTTATTAAAAATATTCTCTATCCCACTGTCATGGATTGAATTGTGTCCCCCCAAAATATCTGTCAGCTTAGCTAGGCCATGAGTCCCGTTATTGTGTGATTGTCCACCATTTTATGTGATTTTCCTATAGGTTGTAAATCTCATCACTATAATGTAATAAGATGGATTAGTAGTAATTATATTGATGAGATCTACAAGATTAGGTAGACTCTTAAGCAAATTTCTTCTTTTTTTAGTAATTTTTATTATGCTTTAAGTGAAAGTTTACAAATCAAGTCAGCCTGTCACATATAAACTTATATACACCTTACTACATACTCCCATTTACTCTCCCCCTAATGAGTCAACCCGATCCCTCCTTCCAATTTGTCCTTTCGTGACTGTTTTGCCAGTTTCTAACCCTCTCTACACTCCCATCTCCCCTCCAGACAGGAGAGGCCAACACAGTCTCAAGTGTCTACCTGATACAAGTAGCTCAATCTTCATCAGCATCTCTCTCCAACCCGTTGTCCAGTCCCTTCCATGTCTGATGAGTTGTCTTTGGGAATGGTTCCTGTCCTGGGCCAACAGAAGGTGTGGGGACCGTGACCGCCGGGATTCTTCTAGTCTCAGTCAGACCATTAAGTCTGGTCTTTTTATGAGAATTTGGGGACTGCATTCCACTGATCTCCTGCTCCCTGAGGGGTTCTCTGTTGTGCTTCCTGTCAGGGCAGTCATCCGTTATGGGCCAGGCACCATCTAGTTTTTCTGGTCTCAGGATGATGTAAGTCTCTAGTTCATGTGGCCCTTTCTCTCTCTTGGGCTCATAGTTACTGTGTGTCCTTGGTGTTCTTCATTCTCCTTTGCTCCAGGTGGGTTGAGACCAATTGATGCATTTTAGATGGCCACTTGTTAGCATTTAAGACCCCAGACGCCACACTTCAAACTGGGATGCAGAATATTTTCTTAATAGAATTTTTTTGCCAATTGAATTAGAAGTCCACTTAAGCCGTAGTCCCCAAACCCCCGCCCTTGCTCCACTGACCTTTGAAGCATTCAGTTTATCCCAGAAACTTCTTTGCTTTTGGTCCAGTCCAGTTGAGCTGACCTTCTGTGTATTGAGTATTGTCCTTCCCTTCACCTAAAGTAGTTCTTATCTACTAACTAATCAGTAAATAACCCTCTCCCACCCTCCCTCCCTCCCCCTTCTCCTAACCACAAAAGAATGTGTTCTTTTCAGTTTATACTATTTCTCAAGATCTTATAATAGTGGTCTTATACAATATTTGTCCTTTTGCCTCTGACTAATTTCGCTCAGCGTAATGCCTTCCAGGTTCCTCCACATTATGAAATGTTTCACAGATTCGTCACTGTTCTTTATCAATGTGTAGTATTCCATTGTGTGAATATACCATAATTTATTTAACCATTCATCCGTTGATGGACACCTTGGTTGCTTCCAGCTTTTTGCTATTGTTAACAGTGCTGCAATAAACATGGGTGTGCATATATCTGTTCGTGTGAAGGCTCTTATTTCTCTAGGGTATACTCCGAGGAGTGGGATTTCTGGGTTGTATGGTAGTTCTATTTCTAGCTTTTTAAGAAAACGCCAGATAGATTTCCAAACTGGTTGTAACATTTTACATTCCCACCAGCAGTGTATAAGAGTTCCAGTCTCTCCGCAGCCTCTCCAACATTTATTATTTTGTGTTTTTTGGATTAATGCCAGCCTTGTTGGAGTGAGATGGAATCTCATCGTAGTTTTAATTAGCATTTCTCTAATGGCTAATGATCGAGAGCATTTTCTCATGTATCTGTTAGCTGCCTGAGTATCTTCTTTAGTGAAGTGCGTGTTCATATCCTTTGCCCACTTTTTGATTGAGTTGTTTGTCTTTTTGTGGTCAAGTTTTAACAGAATCATGTAGATTTTAGAGATCAGGCGCTGGTCGGAGATGTCATAGCTGAAAATTCTTTCCCAATCTGTAGGTGGTCTTTTTACTGTTTTGGTGAAGTCTTTAGATGAGCATAGGTGTTTGATTTTTAGGAGCTCCCAGTTATCTGGTTTCTCTTCGTCATTTTTGGTAATGTTTTGTATTCTGTTTATGCCTTGTATTAGAGCTCCTATGGTTGTCCCTATTTTTTCTTCCATGATCTTTATCGTTTTAGTCTTTATGTTTAGGTCTTTGATCCACTTGGAGTTAGTTTTTGTGCATGGTGTGGGGTATGGGTCCTGTTTCATTTTTTTGCAGGTGGATATCCAGTTATGCCAGCACCATTTGTTAAAAAGACTATCTTTTCCCCAATTAACTGACACTGGTCCTTTGTCAAATATCAGCTGCTCATATGTGGATGGATTTATATCTGGGTTCTCAATTCTGTTCCATTGGTCTATGTGCCTGTTGTTGTACCAATACCAGGCTGTTTTGACTACTGTGGTTGTATAATATGTTCTAAAATCAGGTAGAGTGAGGCCTCCCACTTTCTTCTTCTTTTTCAGTAATGCTTTACTTATCTGGGGCTTTTTTCCCATCCATATGAAGTTGGTAATTTGTTTCTCCATCACATTAAAAAATGTCATTGGAATTTGGATCAGAAGTGCGTTGTATGTATAGATGGCTTTTGGTAGAATAGACATTTTTATAATGTTAACTCTTCCTATCCATGAGCAAGGTATGTTTTTCCACTTTTTTTTTTGGTCCCTTTTAGTTTCTTGCACTAGTACTTTGCAGTTTTCTTTGTATAGGTCTTTTACATCTGTGGTAAGATTTATTCCCAAGTATTTTATCTTCTTGGTATTGATTTGGTGATTTCCTCTTAGATGTTCTTTTTGTTGATGTAGCGGAATCCAAGTGATTTTTGTATGTTTATCTTGTAAACTGAGACTCTGCCGAACTCTCCTATTAGTTTCAGTAGTTTTCTGGAGGATTCCTTAGGGTTTTCTGTGTATAAGATCACGTCATCTGCAAATAGAGATAATTTTACTTCTTCCTGGCCAATCCGAATGCCCTTTATTTCTTTGTCTAGCCTAATTGCTTTGGCTAGGACCTCTAGCACAATGTTGATTGAGAGCAGTGAGAAAGGGCATCCTTGTCTGGTTCCCATTCTCAAGGGAAATGCTTTCAGGCTCTCTACATTTGGAATGATATTGGCTTTGGCTTCGTATAGATGCCCTTTATTATGCTGAGGAATTTTCCTTCAATTCCTATTTTGCTGAGAGTTTTTATCATGAATGGGTGTTGGACTTCGTCACATGCCTTTTCTGCATCGATTGATAAGATCATGTGGTTTTTGTCTTTTGTTTTATTTATATGGTAGATTACATTGGTTTTTCTAATATTAAACAAACCTTGCTAACCTGGTATAAATCCCACTTGGTCGTGGTGAATAATTTTTTTTGATATGTTGTTGAATTCTATTGGCTAGAATTTTGTTGAGGATTTTTGCTTCTATGTTCATGAGGGATATAGGTCTGTAATTTTCTTTTTTTGTGGTGCCTTTACCTGGTTTTGGTATCAGGGATATTGTGGCTTCATATAATGAGTTAGGTGGTATTCCATCATTTTCTATGCTTTGAAATACCTTTAGTAGTAGTGGTGTTAACTTTTTCTGAAAGTTTGGTAGGACGCTGCAGTGAAGCAGTCTGGGCCAGGGCTTTTTTTTGTTGGGAGTTTTTTGATTACCTTTTCAATGTCTTTTTTTGTTATAGGTCTATTTAGTTGTTCTACTTCTGACTGTGTTAGTTTAGGTAGTGTTTTTCTAGGCATTCATCCATTTCTTCTAGGTTTACAAATTTGTTAGAATACAATTTTTTGTAATAATCTGGTATGATTCTTTTAATTTCAGTTGGGTCTGTTGTGACATGGCCCATCTCTTTTCTTATTCAGGTTATTTGTTTCCTTTCCTGTATTTCTTTAGTCAGTCTGGCCAATGGCTTATCAATTTTGTTAATTTTTTCAAAGAGCCAGCTTTTGGCTTTGTTAATTCTTTCAATTGTTTTTCTGTTCTCTAATTCATTTAGTTCAGCTCTAATTTTTATTATTTGTTTTCTTCTGGTGCCTGATGGATTCTTTTGTTGCTCACTTTCTATTTGTTCAAGTTGTAGGGACAGTTCTCTGATTTTGGCTCTTTCTTCTTTATGTATGTGTGCATTTATCGATATAAATTGACCTCTGAGGTCTGCTTTTGTTGTGTCCCAGAGGTTTTGATAGGAAGTGTTTTCATTCTCGTTGCATTCTATGAATTTCTTTATTCCCTCCTTAATGTCTTCTATAACCCAGTCTTTTTTCAGGAGGGTATTGTTCAGTTTCCAAATATTTGATTTCTTTTCCCTGATTTTTCTGTTATTGATTTCTAGTTTTATTGCCTTGTGGTCTGAGAAGATGCTTTGTAGTATTTCGATGTTTTGGATTCTGCAAAGGTTTGTTTTTGACCTAATATGGGAAATTAGAGAATCTTCCATGTGCACTAGAAAAAAAAAAGTATACTTTGCAGCTGTTGGTTGGATTGTTCTGTATAAGTCTATGAGGTCTAGTTGGTTGATTGTAGCAATTAGGTCTTCTGTGTCTCTACTGAGCATCTTACTGGAAGTCCTATCCTTCTCCGAAAGTGGTGTGTTGAAGTCTCCTACTATAATTGTGAAGGTGTCTATCTCACTTTTCAGTTCTGTTAAAGTTTGTTTTATGTATCTTGCAGCCCTGTCATTGGGTGCATAAATATTTAATATGATTATATCTTCCTGGTCAATTGTCCCTTTAATCATTATGTAGTGTCCTTCTTTATCCTTTGTGGTGGATTTAACTTTAAAGCCTATTTTGTCAGAAATTAATATTATTACTCCTCTTCTTTTTTGCTTATTGTTTGCTTGATATATTTTTTTCCATCCTTTGAGTTTTAATTTGTTTGTGCCTCTAAGTCTAAGAATTATCTCTTGTAGGCAGCATATAGATGGATCGTGTTTCTTTATCCAGTCTGAGACTGTCTCTTTATTGGTGCATTTAGTCCATTTACATTCAGCGTAATTATAGATACGTGTTTAGTGCTGTCATTTTTATGTCCTTTTTGTGTGTGTTTTTGACAATTTCATTTTTCCACTTACTTTTTTGTGCTGAGAAGTTTTTCTTTGTAAATTATATGTTCCTCATTTTCATAGTAGTTGGATTTATGTTTGCTGAGTCGTTATGTTTTTCTTGGTTTTTGTTCTGAGTTATGGAATTGTTAGACCTCTTTGTGGTTACCTTAATATTTACCCCTATTTTTCTAAGTAAAAACCAAACTTGTATCGTGCTATATTGCCTTGTGTTCCTCTCCATATGGCAGTTCTATACCTCCTGTATTTTGTCCCTCTTATTGATTATTGTGATCTTTTACATAATGACTTCAATGATTTCTTGTTTTGAGCATTTTTTTCTTTTTAAAATTAATCTTAATATGTTTTTGTGATTTCCCTGTTTGAGTTGATATCAGGATGTTTTGTTCTGTGACCTTGTGTTGTGTTGGTATCTGATATTTTGATTTTCTGACCAAACAATTTCCTTTAGTATTTCTTGTAGCTTTGGTTTGGTTTTTGCAAATTCTCTAAGCTTGTGTTTATCTGTAAATGTTTTAATTTCATCTTCATATTTGAGAGAGAGTTTTGCTGGATATATGATCCTTGGCTGGCAGTTTTCCTCCTTCAGTGCCCTCTATATGTCATCCCATTGCCTTCTTGACTGCATGGTTCCTGCTGAGTAGTCTGAACTTATTCTTATTGATTCTCCTTTGTAGGAGACCTTTCTTTAATCCCTGGCTGCTTTTAAAATTTTCTCTTTATCTTTGGTTTTGGCAAGTTTGATGGTAATATGTCTTGGTGATTTTCTTTTTGGATCGATCTTATATGGGGTTCGATGAGCATCTGGGATTGATATCCTTTCGTCTTTCATGATGTCAGGGAAGTTTCCTGCGAACAGATCTTCAACTATTCTCTCTGTATTTTCTGTTATCCCTCCCTGTTATGGAACTCCAATCACATGCAAGTTATTCTTCTTGATAGAGTCCCACATGATTCTTAGGGTTTCTTCATTTTTTTTAATTCTTTTATCTGATTTTTCTTTAACTATATTCGTGTCAATTGCCTTATCCTCCAGCTCCCCCACTCTGCATTGCAATTGCATGATTCTGCTCCTCTGACCTCCTATTGAGTTGTCTAATTCTGTAATTTTACTGTAATCTTTTGGTTACTGAATGCTGTGTCTCTATGGATCCTTGCAGCTTATTAATTTTTCTACTATGTTCTTGAATAATCTTTTTGATTTCTTCAACTGCTTTATCAGTGTGTTCCTTGGCTTTTTCTGTAGATTGCCTTATTTCATTTCTGAAGTCATCCCTGGTGTCTTGAAGCATTCTGTAAATTAGTTTTTTATATTCTGCATCTGGCAATTCCAGGATTGTATCTTCATTTAGTAAAGATTTTGATTCTTTAATTTGAGGAGTTGTAGAAGCAATCCTGGTCTGCATCTTTATGTGGTTTGATATCGGCTGCTGTCTCTGAGCCATCTAAAAGATATTGTAATAATTTATTTTATATTTGCTCACTGAGTCTTATCTTGTTTTGTTTTGTTTCAACATACGTAGATGCGCTACTAGATTGCGCTGCCTTGATTGTTGTTGCCTTTGAATCACTTATGTCCTATTACCAGCTGGTTTGGGCTGTTACCAGATATATAAGCCTAAGAGTCCATTCACTATTCTTGAGTAGAATCTGATTTTGGGTCACCAAGTGTGTGGTGTAGACTGTCACCTATTCACTTAGAGGAGTAGTGGTGATAGTTGTGTGCACCAGATTTTAGTAGCAGCAGGTGGTCACACTCTGGGGGGGCAGGATGCTGACAGGCTTCCCCCAAGTGCCAGTGAGGTAGGTGTGTCTCTATTCCATAAGCACTTTGGTAGGTGGGCTCTGCAGCTGTACCTTAGGCACCCAATGCATGTCCCTCTACAGATTGGTAGGTGTCACTATCCTCAGACCCCTATGGCAGGAGGCTAGGTGGTTTGGGTGGAGCTTCAGCCCTCAGTTCCCCATTGTGGGTCAGTGAGGGCTGTGTTTAATAGGTAGAGATATCAGACCTAGAAAACTTGTGTTTCCAGTAATCCGCTAAAACAATTACAGTCAGATCACCATCAGAATTGCCTTTGCATTATAATAGCCACCTTGTTCCCTGTAGGGATGAAAGTCCAAGACTGTGGATCTCATATGATTGGCTGGAGCTGGTTCTGTATTTTTATTCCAATTTGGGGGAGTCAGGGAAGGATTTTTGGTCCCTGGGTTTTTTTGTAGCTGCTTCTCTCAGGCCAGGAGAATGGGTTAGGAGAAGAGAAAAAAAAAAAAAAAAACCCAGAGCACTTCACTTTCTGGCCCAGGTAATTCCAATGTTAATGAAGCTGCCTGGGAAGGGGGGGGAGGGATCAGATAGATAGAGCATAGCACCCAGGAATATAGACAAAGTTACTTATTTTGCTTGGTGATGACTGTTTTATCTGAGATTCCCGAGGGACCTGTAGCCTGTGTGCGCTGACTGGGTCCAGATTGCCCTTGAGGGTCAGGCCCGTGTCCTGTGCTCATGCTGTCTCAGAAGCTGTGGTCAGTTCCTCTGCTCCCAGTCCAAAGCCCAGTGCCAATGTTCTCTGACTGGGACGCAGCACTCCAGGCTCCAATACCAGTCGCTGCCCCCCAGTGGCTTCTCCTCCTGTCAGCCGTGTCGCTGCGCTGCCTGCATGTGCTGGCTGGGCTTCCCCCGAGGTCACTCCTGGGGGCTAGGGCTGCATCCCATGTTTGCGCCGTCTCAGGATGCTGTGCTTAACTCCCCTGTGCCCAGTTGAAAGCCCAGCGCCAAGGTTTTCTGACTGGGAAGCTGTCTCCAGGCTCCGAAAACAGTTACTGCTTTCCCGTGGTTGCTCGTCCTCTTGTGAGCCGCGTCAGTGTGCAGCCTGCTTGCACTGGTTGAGTCTCTGCGGAGGTTACCCGAGGGGGCTAGGGGTTAGAAGCCAATTTCTTTTGAGATATAAAAGGGAGAAGTGAGCAGAAGGACATGGGGACCTCATACCACCAAGAAAGCATTACTTGGAGCAGAGCCTGTCCTTTGGACCTTAGATTCCTGTGCTGAGATTCTTCTAGACCAAGGGAAGACTGATGCATCAGAAGGACATTCCTCCATTGCTGACAGAAGACAGAAAGCCTTCTCATGGAGCTGGCCCCAAAATTCAGTCTTCTAGCCTACTCAACTCTGAGAGAATAAACATCTGTATTAAGGCCATCACTTGTGGTATTTCTGTTATAGCAGCACTAGATGACTAAGATACCTACTATCATTTTGTTTTTAATTTTATTTTTAGAATTCTCTTTTGACTTTTTTATATAAAATGGTTCAGAACATTTTATATAATATCTATCTGTCTGCTATGATCAGGAACCAATGGTACTAAAGAAGTCTAAGCTGCTCTGAAGGCACTGGTGAAAAACAAAGCTCCAGGAATTGACGGAATATAAATTGAGATGTTTCAACAAATGGATGCAGCGCTGGAGGTGCCCACTCGTCTATGCCAAGAAATTTGGAAGACAGCTTCCTGGCCAACTCACTGGAAGAGATCCATATTTGTGCCTATTCCCAAGAAAGGTGATCCAACCAAATGTGGAAATTATAGAACAATATCATTAATATCACACGCAAGGAAAATTTTGCTGAAGATCATTCAAAAACTGCTGTAGCAGTATATCGACAGGGAACTGCCAGAAATTCAGGCCGGTTTCAGAAGAGCACATGGAACCAGGGATATCACTGCTGATGTCAGATGGATCCTGGCTGAAAGCAGAGAATACCAGAAGGATGTTTACCAGTGTTTTATTGACTACGCAAAGGCATTCGACTGTGTGGATCATAACAAATTATGGATAACGTTGCGAAGAGTGGGAATTCCAGAACCCTTAATTGTGCTCATGAGGAACCTTTGCATAGATCAAGAGGCAGTTGTTGGGACAGAAAAAGGGAATACTGATTGATTTAAAGTCAGGAAAGGTGTGCGTCAGGGTTGTATTCTTTCACCATACCTATTCAATCTTTTTTATATTCAATCTGTATGCTGAGCAAATAATCCAAGAAGCTAGACTATATGAAGAATGGAGCATTAGTAATGGAGGAAGAATGATTAACAACCTGCGTTATGCAGATGACACAACTGTGCTTGCTGAAAGTGAAAAGGACGTGAAGCACTTACTAATGAAGATCAGAGACCACAGCCTTCAGTATGGATTGCACCTGAACATAAAACAAAAATCCTCACAACTGGACCAATAAGCAACATCATGACAAATGGAGAAAAGATTGAAGGTGTCAAGGATTTCATTTTACTTGGATCCACAATCAACAGCCATGGAAGCAGCAGTCAGAAAACCAAACGACGCATTAAATTGGGTGAATCTGCTGCAAAGGACCTCTTTAAAGTGTTAAAAAACAAAGATGTCACCCTGAACACTAAGGTGTGCCTGGCCCAAGTCATGGTATTTTCAATCACATCATATGCATGTGAAAGCTGGACAATAAATAAAGAAGACTGAAGAATTGACACCTTTGAATTGTGGTGTTAGCAAAGAATATTGAATACACCTTGGACTGCCAAAAGAACAAACAATTCTGCCTCAGAAGAAGTGCAACCAGAATGCTCCTTAGAAGCAAGGATGGCGAGACTGCATCTTACATACTTTGGACATGTTGTCAGGAGGGATCAGTTCCAGAAGAAGGACATCATGCTTGGCAAAGTACAGGGTCAGTGGAAAAGAAGACCCTCACTGAGATGGATTGACAGAGGGCTGCAACAATGGGCTCAAGCATAAGAACAGTTTTAAGGATTTTAAGGGCAGTGTTTCGTTCTGTTGTGCATACGGTCGCTATGAGTCAGAACTGACTCGACAGCACCGAATAACAACAACGTCTTTCTGTTGAACTTATACATTTGTTTATATAGGTTTTTCTTTTTATTCCTTGGATTTTTTTTACAGGTATTTACTAGAATTATTTTAGTTGCTGTCTGGTAATTTCAACATCTGGGCCATCTCTGGGTTTCTTCCATTTTATCATTTTGTGATGGATGGTATTTTATTGAGTGTATGTCATAATTTTTGATTGAATTCAGAACACTGTGAGCAAAAGTATAGTGGAAAATTAGGTAAACAATATTTATTTTCCAAAAAGGGAATTCCTCTTCTTTTTTGAGGTTTGTAGTTACAGAATTGAGTCAAACTGGTCTGTTTTTGAGCTGGGTCTGGGTTTTGTGACTGCTTTTTTTTTTTTTTTTTTAGTTATGTTCAGGGCAACATAGCCTTGGTTCCAAGTGGTGGACTCTTTCTGTCTTGTACTTATTGTAAGGCCCGAAGTTTCAGACCTATATCTCAGTTCTGCTGCTCTGGCCTCAGAATTTATCAGGCCTGTGAATCTGCGCCAAAGGGTGGTCCTCTCTCAGTGCTCCTTTTTCTCTCCGTAATTAGTCTGTTGTTGCCTTGTTTTGGGGAGCCCTGGTGGTGCAGTGTTTAAAAGCTCAGCTGCTAACCAAAGGGTCCGCAGTTCAAATCTACCAGCTGCTCCTTGGAAATTCTATGGGGCAGTTCTACTCTGTCCTACAGGGAGGCTATGAGTCGGCATCGGTCCTCAATGAGATAGATTTATGCAGTGGCTACAGCAGTGGGCTCAATCATAACAATGATTGTAAGGATGGCACAGGACCGGAAAGTATTTCATTCTGTTGTACATAAGGTCACTGTGAGTTGAAACTGACTCCGAGGCACCTAACAACGTAACAATATTTCTGCAGTCAACATTACCATCATCTGTCCCTTATACTGGCTTATTTCTAACCTCCCTGGTTCCTGAAAATTCATGGAAAATTAATAGAGGTAAGACCATCACCTCCCCCCCCCCAAAAAAGACCCCTTTGTTGAGTGGATTCCAACTCATAGCAACCCTATAGGACAGAGTAGAACTACTCCCTTAGAGTTTCTGAGGAGCACCTGGTGGATTCAAACTGCCAGCCTTTTGGTTAGCAGATGTAGCTCTTAACCTTATACCACCAGGGTTTCCAAGGCCATCAAATACCTTGAAATTCAATCAGGCAAGAACTATTTCATTCACTTTGAGGTGGTGGAAACAGTGAACTATTCAGAGACCTAAATGTTCTTTGTTTTTAACTTACAGCACGAAGTTTGGCATACAGACATTGTGGAAGCCCTGAGAGCTAATTAAACCTTTTACCCCTAAAGTCAACACAGATTTCACTGTGATATGAAGTCCTCACAGGAGCTTTTCAACTCTTTCTTTGGGCTCCTTTCTTTCCCTGAAAACCTCTCCACTGTTGGGTAAGGGTGGGGGAGGCCCAAAGAGTGACTTTCTGGGTCCAAGGCTCTCCTGATGTGATTTTCTTACCCCAGGAGCACATTTTAATTTCATTGCCAGCACCTGATCTAACCTGTCAAGTTGTCTTGTTTAGCTGCATAGACATGGTTTGACTGCCACTATTTTAAGCAGTAGCAAACCAATACTGGTACAGTAACACTACTGTCAGGAGAAAAGGTTTGGGCCATATCAGCATTAATCAGAACTAGTCTCATGAGTAATAAACCAAATCCTCAGTCAAACGGACCAACCAAAGATCAAGGTTGGGTAACCAGGCTGGCCTGAGAAACAGATTAACATCCGGGAAATAATAGATGAAGCAAGCTGGAAGAAAATCAGGAATGCAGAGAAACAAATCAGGTCTCCAGGCCAAAGGTAGGAACATCAAAGATAAGAGTCAGGTCGATTAGACAAGGAGGACCGCAGAAAATCAGAGAGCAGGACACCTGAGGTGGATTGCTAAATCAAGGTCAGGGATTCCAGAGGTTAGCATCAGGGAGGATGAAAAAGTCAATTGGTTCAGATTTGAGCCAAGGACTGTGTAGAATCAAAGAGGCAGGTCACCAGAAAGACCAAGAATGTCTCAAAGCCTTGAATTCTTGGCTGTATCTGGAAGTAGCATTGTCTGTCCCGTATCCTGGCTTATTTCCAACCTACCTATTTCCCTGAAGCTCCATAGAAAAAAAAAAAAATCTTTTTTTTTTTTTTACCATAGAAAAGTAATAGCGGTCAGGCCATCAAGTCGTGCCTATCCTACTCCACTAATTTCATCCCTGATCTTAAGTCTCTTTGTTACATTGGTGAACCACATAGCTTCCTAACACAGTCCTTAAGTTGCTTCCACCGTCTTAGACCCTGAGAGGAGACTTACGATGGTAGAGGTAATGGTGCTGATCAGTTCCCATTGGTTCCCTGACCCATTCCACTCTGGATTCCTGCTCCCCAGAGGCAACTCTTTTAGCTGTTTCTTCTGCATTTACCAATTTTTGTTAAACTCATATTCAATATGTGTAATATTATGATTATATGAATAATATTCATAGCTAAGTCATGTAATTATGATACATTCTTATTCTCTTACAACTTTTGATTTTCTTAGGAATCAATAAATATTTCCTTTTTAATTCCTTAGTTTTCTAGCTACTTCTCATAATATCCTCTCACTATGTTCAAACACATCAGGTAATCTTTTTTTTTTTTTTTTTTTCTGGACACATCCATTCTATTGCTTCAAACAGGACTGGCAATTTCCTAGAATTGTGATATGCCTGCCATTATGGAGTTTTCTGTATACTGGAATGCTGGAATTTTTTTTTCTTCTTTTATAATTAATTTCCTGGATCCTGTAGATTCAAAACACTGCATGACCCATTCTCCATTTTTAAGTAACTGTGTTCAGTCTTTTAATTTTCACAGTGCAAGCTTTGAGCTTGAAGGGCCTGTTTCCCCCCGCCCCTCAGTGCTAAGAAATTCCAATTCTTAACCTTAAATACTGTAGGCTTTCCTACCAGTTAGATTTCTTTATCTGAGAAAAGTCAAAAAGGAAAATGTTTCTCATTTCCTATGGTTTCAGAAAGCAGACAGTATTCTGCATCGTAAAGCCTATCTTGATAGAATGGTGATTTGAAAATGTTTACAAAGGTATCAGTCTTACTGTCCTATCCAGTCTCAAGTCTTGTTTAAAAATGCAGTTGCCTATTATCTTATTCATTTAAAACTGTTCTTAGAAATCGTAGTTGTATGAAGGAATCTTTTAGATACCTACACATTAGAATTTTTTGCTATGTTCTATGAAATGTAATATATAACTTCTAAATCTGCAAACCTGATTGATTTCCTTATATAATAATTTGCTCTGATGATAACATTCAAATGGACATATACTTTCCTGTGAAAAATTATGACTACTGATATCTATTTGTTGAGCTAGAAAAAGATTGTGAATGGAAAAATATTCCATGCTTCTGTTATGTTCTTTATAAAAACAAAATTATAAGCTACCTTAGGCTGCGTTCTCTAGAGAAGCAAAACCAATGGAGCGTATATATACATTATATACATATGTATATATACATATAAAAACAAAAAAAAACCAAACTCGCTGCCGTTGAGTCGAGTCCGACTCATAGCAACCCCATAGGACAGAGTAGAACTGCTGCATAAAGTTTCCAAGGAGCGCCTGGTGGATTCAAACCGCTGACCTTTTGATTAGCAGCCATAGCGCTTAACCACTACGCCACACACACACACACACACATAGAGAGATTTTTATCAAGGAAATGGCTCATGTGGTTGTAGAGGCTAGAAAGTCCCAAGTCTGTGGGTCAAGCTGGAGGCTTCTCCTACTCACGTATCTGCAGGGGCTGGCAAATCCAAGATTGGCCAGACACCAGGTCTCTGCCTCATAGGCTGCAGAGGCTGATGAATCCCAAGATTGGCAAGTAAAATGGCAGGCCGCTGGCTCACAGGCTGCAGAGGCAGACAAATCCCAAGATCGGCAGGTAAGCTGCTAGTGAGCTACCTAGAGCCAGAGTTCAGATGAACAGGATCCAGAGCAAGCAAAAGACAGTGTGCTATGCCAGAAAGTCCACATATATTGTATGCAGGCCACACACACCCGAGGAAACTCCTTTTCAACTGATTGGCTGCTCATACCATATCTCATCATGGAGATGATTTTATTAAATCAGATCTCATCGTGGAGGTGATTACATTAAATCAAATCTCATCATGGAGGTGATTACATAATTACAGAGCTGCCAAATTGCAGCATAACTATCAAACCACTGAGAATCATGGCCCAGCCAAGGTGAATCACAACCTTAACCATCACATAAAGGTTTTGTCTCATTTGATTTTAACAATCCCATGTCTTTCTCTTGGTTTGCACTCTCGTTTTGGTGTAGCACTTTCTTCAGTAGCTTCCTGTGAAATGGTGCACAGGAAGTAATTTTTCGTATCTTTTTTCATGTTAAAAAAATGTCATTATTCTTCTCCCCACTCCTCATTTTGTACTTTGTCTAGGTGTAAGCATTTTGGTATTGTAATAACCTTTTCCCGGAATTTTGAATATCTCTATTGTCTTCTAGATGGCACTGCTGCTGTTGACAAATCCAGTGATGATGGCCTAGACTAGCATCATCTCTCTGCTGGATTACTGCTGAAACCTCCTGACTGGTTTCCCTACTTCTACCGTTGCCTTTCTGTAGCCTGTTCTCAACACAGCAGCAGGGTGATCCTCTGAAAACAGATGTTGGACCAGCCACTCCCCTGCTTACACCTCACTCAGAGTACAGCCAGCGTCCTTACAATGGCCTTCAAGAACCTACATGTTCTGGGCCCTATTACTTCTCTGGCTTCATCTCCACTCTCCTCCCCCAGGTACCCCAGGCACCCTGGCCTCCCAGCTGTTCCTAAGACATGCCAGATATGCTTCCACCTTAGGGACTTTGCACTGGCTGCTTCTTGGCCTGGGACACTCTTCCACCAAACATCTGCAAAGCTGACTGATGCCTTCATTTCTTTCATGTCTTTGCTTAAAACACCTTAGAGAGGACTATTCTGATTACCTTGTTAAAACTGCACTCTGTCTGTCTTTCATCTCACTCCCAACCTTTCTGATGCTACTCTAATTTGTTCCTTTCCATGGTACTTATCAATTTCTAAGATACTGTATTATTTATTATGCAAACCCCAGGAGGGCAGAGATTTCTATTTCATCACTGATATAGCCCGGTACCTAAAGCGGCACATAGTATCTTTTAGATGACTACATTGAGAAGTGTTTACTAGCTCTTTATATATATGTGACAGGAGCTCTTTATTTTAGTGGTCTGTCTGATGCAAAGATTTCTTGCACATCCAAACTTCTAGTCCATTCTACTTTATCTGTTTTCCATTGTAGCTAAAATAATCTTTCCAAAATAAAAACCTGGTGATGGCGGCCCCATCTCCACCCTGTTTGACTTTCTATGTTTTTATGTGTTTTAAGAATTAAGACAGAATTCTTTGACATTTTCTATAAAGCTTTGCATGGATTGCTTCTTGCCTAAACCACAGGGCCTTTGCATAAGCTAGTGCCACTTCCTGAATGTTCTTCCCTCCTTTATTGCCTAATTAGCTTCAGAGGCAGAGCCACATTCACATAGTAGGGGAGAGAGCCTGGAAATAGAACTAGGTACTAAGACAGGTTTTGTTCATCATTTAATTGTTAATGCATAGCAGTGTCTAGATAATGGTAGATGATCAATATAAACTATTTTTTAATGAATGCATATGTTTAGGCATCAATTCTCACCATATAACAGATCTAATCCAACCCCCAACACCCCACGATTCCCCCAAACTGTTAGTGTTGTAAGCTTCAGGGCTCGCTCCTTCTCCATCTGATGATACGCACTAAACCCTATAAAGCCATAGCTGTATGAACACTTGCCCTTCTGGTGGTCTTACTCTTGTTCTTAACAACTGCCTCATGTGGCCGTGCAAATCTGGGATTTTGATTTTAATCTCCATATCAGAGTATCCGTCTCATATTTTTATGGTGTCTCTTTGGTTAATGCCAATTTGAAATGTGGTTCCAGAGTCTCCTAACTCTGAGAACCACTGATTTGCACTGTTTTCTAAAAACATGTATATCTAAAATTTTTGTAAAATTTGCTAAAACTGCCCTGAGTGTTGCAGAACTTTCACAACTCAAGAATTGACTGTGACTTTCAAGTCTCAGTAAAAATGTTCAGGATCAGATACAAGAAGTGTGGGAGGTGAGAGTGGGGACAGGGAATGAGCGATGAACGAAAGGAACAGCGAGGTGAGGAAGGGGTGGATAAGTGAACTGAGCCAGGGATTCTTCCATGCTGGGTTTCTCGTTCTTATTCTGCAGAATATGTGGGAGTGTAAAAAACTAATTGTCTTGTGATACTTTGGTTATGACATTTGGCTTAAGGATTCATTTCTGTTTTGAGAGTAAAAAATCATCTGTATAAAGATCATTCTAGTGACCTAGTCAGTAAATGTATGAGTTATTTTTCTACCAGAAGTGATGGATTTGCTGTGATCCAACCTCAGTTTGTTACCCGGCTCCAGTACTACAGGTTTCACAGATTTTTAAAAGATCTGAGTCAGTTAGGAATCCCGTCTGCAGCTATGAATTGGAACAAAAGTTAATAGATTCATTTAGCTTCAAACGAAAGTCTGTTTTGCTTATTCTCCAGACACTCTGGGTGTATGCTTACAAATACAAAGCCACATTATTTTATGTCCCAAAGCCAGCCAGTGTTCACAACTGCACCAAACACACATGCCTGCCAAAGTACTATTAAAATCAGCATGGAAAAATAACCAAAGAGGCAAGTAGTTTATGACTTTGGCTGTCACTAGATATTTAATTCTTTCTATGTACCCATTGTAACTGAAATGATAGGAGATTTGCAGTGATCCCAGAGATCTTGATAGATGTACCAAGAGGAAACAGAGGATGGCTTTCAACCCACTTCATTATTGTCTGGCTTTATCAGAGAGCCAGAGTTGTTTGAGAGCAGTCCATCGAGGCCATGCAGAGAAGGACCAGCCAGTAAACCTGCAGATGTTACTCTGGTCTAACGTTTGCATCTCATAGTAACGTTTCTGTGCTACAAGTACAACTTAATTGCTAACGTCACCAGCCACTAGGATTAATACAATCATTCTTTTGGACATGATAGAACTGGAAAAAGAAAAACACACTAAAACAAATATGTTGTACTCGTAATATCAATCAAAAGACGTCTGTGGGTGAAAACAAAAGAAAAAGCAAAATATACGTGGTCTAATAAGTTATTCTGTGTGGAAAAGGAAGATTGTCCAAAACATATAAATCATGCAACTTCCCTCTGCAGTAAGCGCTTTTTCCCCCTTAGCATTATCATTTTATAATCAGAAAAGCCCTAGAGTTTAAAGTGTGCCTCATACAAATGTCACTTCCAAGCTTCAGTGCTAATCCAGAGGAAATATTATCCTAGTGGTCTCCAAGGCCCAATGTCTAGGTGTCGGGTACATGATAAACTCACACGGAGCTTTCTTAGTGAGATATAGACCTCCAGAGGATTGAATTTCTCAAGGCTTAGTACAACCCAACCCTTTAAAATAAGATTTAAGCTTCCCTTGTCAGGTTCTTTTAAGAGCTTTTTAAATTTTTTTTATTTGCTGCTTTGACCAGGTTCTAATCCCTAGTCCCCAGGGACAGCTTTTGGCTATCTCTACCATTTCATGCCTGGTTTCCCAGGGCCCAGAATAGCTTACACAATTGATGGTATATTTTACTCCTCTCCCACAGAGGAGCCTCATAGAAATAATTTGAAATAAAAATTGCAACATTTTTTATTAGTTAAAATTTCCTTGTTACTTTAATGATAATATTTTGGTTTTTCTAAACCATTTTCTCATTCCTTAGCTCTCTCTCAAATAGATTAAATAATGACAGACTACCAGCTAGTGGAAATAATGAGTGGTTCTATCAGTTTGAACACTCCCAAGTAGAGCTAAAATATTTTACTGAGCACAGTAAATGACTTCCAAAGATTTCCAAGTCCAGACAGGGATGGTAGATAATTGTCTAAAGCGGTCATTGATTCAAATAATCACATTGGGTGTCTCATACATGAGCAAAACTATTTTAGGCCCTAAAGGTGATATGGGATGAATTAAACTGCCCTAAATTTCTTTTTTTTTTTTATACTTGAGAAAATGGTGTGGCATAGTGACTCTTTCTTTAACTGAGAGAGGTTCCTTCATACTTCCTATATATGATAACTCTATAAGGTGAGGGCAGAAACTGGGCTTCCTTAATACATCTCAGGGGCATCAGTCTCTCTGTGGCCCTGGAATCAATTGTCAAGCCTGTGAATCTCCTTCGAAAAAGCGATCCAGTAACTATACCCATGGACAAGCACTGCCCAGTGGAACTTTCTGAGATGAAGGAAACGTTCTCTGTGCTGTTCAGTATGGTAGCCACTAGAGACCTGTGGCTACAGAGCATTCGTAATGTGGCTAATGTGACCGTGGAACTGAGTTTTTGACTTTAGTCCATTTTAATTCGTTTAAATTTAAATAGGCAAAGTAAGTTTGGAAACAAGGACACTGTTCTCACATTCTAAAAGATTTTCAGAATCCTGACTGCCTCTAGGGATGGGCTGAATACATCACTCCTACTTCACAGGCCACCCACACATTGCTACCTGACACATCTCATGGACTAGTCTGAGTGCACATTGAGCAGCTGCCTGTGTCCTCTATCGCCTCCTTCTTCTCATTCAATCTCATGTCCTGCAGGTGAGGTGGGCTTGTGGTGTTGTCCCACTCTTGCCAGATATTAGAACCAAATCATGTCCTATTGTAATAATCACATAAGTTCTTGCATTTAGATAAAAAGTAAGAGCCAAAAGAGGAGTTAAACTGCAAGCATCAATTTCTTCTTCCTTTGTAGACTGAACTAAATCAGGAGCATACCTCTCTGCCCCAGCCACCACCTCTACTACAAACTTAATTGCTGGATAAAATGTAAATAAAAATAACATTAAAAATTTTAAATACAGTCTTGTGCTTGAGAGAAATATATGGAAATGTCCATGTTCCAGAAACAAAAAGGGAACTCAAGCCAGAATGAAAAACTGGAGCTGACATTATGGCATCACAAAGGATTAGCAGATGAATACACATACTCTACTGTGATTGTTGGAGGCCTGGTGGTGCAGTGATTAAGATCTTGGCTGCTGGCTGAAAGGTTGACAGTTCAAAAGCACAAGCTGCTCCTTGGGAACCCTATGGAGCAGTTCTACTCCATCCTATAGGGTTGCTATGAGTCGAAATCGACTCAATGGCAATGGGTTACTGTGACGGTTAAGGCGGTGTGTCAACTTGAGTGAACCATGATTCTCGGTGATTTGGCAGTTAAGTAATGATGTAGTTTGTTATTTATGTAATGATGTAGTTTGGCAGTTATTATGTAATGATGTAGCTGTCATCCATTTTGTGATATAATCAACTCTATGATGTGACCTGATATGATCAGCCAATCAGTTGTAAGGGGAGTTTCCTAGGGGGTGTGAACTCTATCCAATATATGTGGACATTCAGGGAAAGCTCTCTGGCTTTTGCTGGCCCTGAATCCTGCATCTGGCTTGTCATCATCTGACTTCTGGTTTGTGGGACTTGAGCCAGCAACCTGCCGTATTGTCTGCCAATCTTGGAATTCACCTGACCACAGACTTGGGACTTGCTAGCCTCTACAACCACTGAGCCATTTTATTGAAATAAATCTCTCTCTCTCTAGAGAACCCAACCTAAGACATTTGGTAGCAATAGTGGTTCTACAGAGACAAATTTGTAAGAATAAGTTTTCTTTTTTTGCTGCAAAAGACCCCTTTGTTTTTTCAGTCATTTTTTTAATCGTACTTTAGATGAAGGTTTACAGAGCAAACTAGTTTCTCATTAAACAATTAATACACATATTGTTTGTAACCTTGGTTGCCAACCCCACAACATGTCAACCCTTTCCCCTTCTCCTTCCTAGGTGCCCCATTACCAGCTTTCCTGTCCCCTCCTGCCTTATCATCTTTGCCCCTGGACTGGTGTGCCCATTTAGTCTCATTTTGTTTTATGGGCCTGTCTAATCTTTGACAGAAGGGTGAACCTCAGGAGTGACTTCATTACTGAGCAAAAAGGGTGTCCAGGGGTCATACTCTCAGGGTTTCTCCAATCTCTGTCAGACCAGTAAGTCTTTTTTTTTTTTTTTTTGAGTTAGAATTTTGTTCTACATTTATCTCCAGCTCTGTCTGGGACCTTCTATTGTGATCCCTGTCAGAGCAGTCAGTGGTGGTAGCTGGGCACCATCTAGTGCTGGACTTATTTTGGTGGAGATCGCGGTAGTTGTGGCCCATTAGTCCTTTGTACTAACCTTTCCCTTGTGCCTTTGGTGTTCTTCATTCTTCCCCACTCCAGATGGGGTGACACCAGTGGAGTATCTTAAATGGCCACTCACAAGCTTTTAAGACCCCAGACGCTACTCACCTTGCATAAAACCCCACTGCTGTCGAGTCAGTTCTGACTCAGAGTGAGTGACCCTATAGGACAGAGTAAAACTGCCCCATAGAGTTTCCAAGGAGCACCTGATGGATTCAAACTGTCAACCTTTTGGTTAGCAGTCATAGCTCAACGGCAATGGATTTATCCTTGCATACCTGTATGAATTCCACTTGGTTGTGGTATACTATTTTTTTTATATATATATATCATGCTGAATTCTATTGGCTAGAATTTTGTTCAGAATTTTTGCATCTATAGTCATGAGAGATATTGGTCTGTAATTTTCTTTTTTTGTGGTGTCTTTGCCTGGTTTTGGTATCAGAGTTATGCTGGTTTCGTAGAATGAATTTGGAAGTATCCCTTCCTTTTGTATGTTCCAAATAATTTGAGTAGTTTGAGTAGGTGTAAGCTCTTCTCTGAATGTTTGGTAGAATTCTCCAGTGAAGCCATCTGGGCTAGGGCTTTTTTTCTCTGTATTACCTTTTCAATCTCTTCTCTTGTTATGGGTCTGTTCAAATTTTCAGCATCAGTTTGTGTTAGTTTGGGTAGGTAGCGTGTTTCTAGTAATTTGTCCGTTTCCTCTAGAGGATAAGTTTTCTAATTGGTTCTCAAGTATGGTTAGTCTTAAAGATATTGATGATTCTGCTTTTAGTAGCAAAGAGGGCACTGCTAATCCATGTCATGAGGCAGCCGTAGAAATACGCAAAATATCATCACCAGTAGATCAACTATTGGTGAGAGGCGAGGCTCTGGGTGATCACATATTTGATACTTTGCTACAAATTTGTCGGGATGAGAAGTTAAGGAAGCTGGTTGGTTTGTCCTTCTTTTGCTAGACAAGTGGTGAAAGAAAGAGATGATCTCAGGGCTTCAAAGTCAGGGCTTAAGTGCTGCATTAATGATCTCGAAATTGCCATTTGTGCCCTGAAAGAGAGCCTTATTTCTTGTAATAACAGTGCTGATATTGCTGAAAACCAAATCCAGACACTTATTGTAAGAGTGGCTGAACTGCAACGCCAATTGAATTCTCAGCCTTGAATGGTGTTTGAAGTTAAAGTGAGAGCAATTGATTGGGAGAAATCAGATCTTGGGGACATATGGGCAGATAATTAGGAAAGAGGGAACACTGAACCCCTAAATTACATTGAATCACTACTGCCAAGAGAACCAATATTCTCACTTCCATATGAAGAGATTAGTCCATCTTTCTCTGCTAAGCCACCCTCCCCAGTAAAATCACTAGCTGCTCCTCCTTCATCTGCTGAGATTAACCCAGCTGTGTCTGATGTCATTGCCTAGAGCATTGCCTGAGGCACATGCCTTACAAGACGTTACTGAATGTTCTCAGAACACAACCCACCGCTCATTTTTTATTCTAGACCTATAACTAGGCTTAAGGCCCCCAAAAAGCCCCAAAGTGTGAGCCAGGAGGAGAAACGCTACATTCCAAAAGAACTGCTTGACTCTTCTAATATATACAGACAGAAAACTGGGCTTGACTTTTCTAACATATACAAACAGAAACCTGGTAATATGTGTGAGAATGGCTTCTAAGGGCCTGGGATAATTGTGCAAGGAACATAAAGTTGGATCAACCTGAGCTTATTGACACGGCCCCACTAAGCACAGTTTTCTCATTCAGTGTTTGTGCTCAAGAGATTAGGAAATAGTTTATTTGGTTGGTTCACTGAAGCATAGATTATGTGGTGGCCTACACCAAATTGAGTTGAAGTACCACACCTGCCTCAGTAAATTGTAGAAGAAGGTATCCAAAGGCTTAGGGGAAATTATTTATCAGGTTAGACCCAAAGACTCATGCATGAAATATCCAGAGGACACACCTTTCACCACAATGGTGAGGAACACATTCGTGAAGGGAGCCCCAAACCCAAGATTGGCAGGTCGGAGAGCAGGGCTCTTGTTCATAGTCTGTGAAGGTTGATGAATCCCGAGATTGGCAGGTAAGCTGCTACCTCAAGTCCCAAGAACCAGAGGTCAGACAAACAAGAGGCAGCTGCAGGTTCCAGAACAAGCCAAAAGCCTTGGCAAGGTGAGCAGGAAGGAAGTAGGCGGCTGAGGGTGGAGAGATGAAGGCTGAGGGGGTGGGAGCTGCCACAGGCCCCTCCCTTGCCAGTACTGCTCTGCAGATTCAATCATGGGGGTGATCACATATCAGATTTCAACAGGGACGTGATTACAACATTATATAACTGCCAACCCACTGAGAATCATGGCCCAGTCAAGTTGACACACAGTCTTAACCATCACCGTAAATATCTTTTGGTTTCTTGAAATTGTGTTTTATAGTTTTCTTTATATAGGCCTTTTACATCCCTGTTTAGATTTATTCCTAAGTATTTTATCTTTTTAGGGGCTATTATAAACAGTATTGTTCTCCCCATTTTCTTTTTGAAGCTCTCTTTGTTGGTATGGAGGAATCCAACTGATTTTTGTATGTTGATATTGTATCCTGATTCTCCACTGAAATTTTTAAAATTAGTTTCATTAGATTTCTTGTGGAATCTTTGGGGTTCTGTATGTATAGGATCATATCATCTGTGAATAGGGATAGTTTTACTTCTTCCTTTCTAATTTGGATGTCCTTCATGTCTTTTTCTTGTCTTTTTGCTCTGGGTAGGATTTCCAGCACCATGTTAAAGTGGTGATAAAGGGCATCCTTGTCTTGTTCCTGTTCTCAGGGAGAATGTTTTTAGCCTCTCTCTGTTGAGAACGATGTTGGGTGTTAGTTTTGTATAACTAGATGCCCTTTATTATATTGAAGAATTTCCCTGCTTTTCCTATTTTACTGAGAGTTTTTTTATAAGGAATGGGTGTTTTCTGTGTTGATTGATATGATCATGTGATTCTTTTTTGTTCTACTTATTGGTGGATTACACTGTTTGATTTTCTAATGTTGAACCATTCTTGCATACCTGGTATGAATACCACTTTGTCATGGTGCCTTTTTTTTTTTTTTATTGCATCGAATTCCATTGACTAGAAGTTTGTTGCAAATTTTTACATCTATTCTCACGAGAGATATTGTTATGTAATTTTCTTTTTTTGTGATGTCTTTGGCTTTGGTATCAGCGTTATGCTGGCTTCATGGAGTGAATTCAGAAGTATCCCTTCCTTTTCTGTGCTCTGAAATAGTTTGATTAGTACTGGTGTGAGCTCTTCTCTGAATGTTTGGTAGAATTCTCCAGTGAAGCCGTCCAGGCCAGGGCTTTTTTTTAAGTTGGGAGTATTTTATTTCTTCTTCAATTTTTTTCTCTTCTTATGGGTCTGCTCAGATTTTCAGCCTCAGTTTGTGTTAGTTTAGGTAGGTAGTGTGTTTCTGGAAATTTATTCTTTTTCTCTAGATTTTCAAATTTGTTGTAGTACAATTTTTTGTAGTATTCTGTTATGATCCTTTTTTATTTCAGTTGGGTCTGTGCTAATGTTCCCCATCTCATTTCTTTTTTTGGGTTATTTGCTTCCTCTCCTGCCTTTCTTTTGTCAGTTTGGCCTATGGTATTTTTATTTTGTTGATCTTTTCAAAGAATCAGCTTTTGGTCTTGCTGATTCTTTCTATAGTCTTCCTGTTCTCTATTTCATTTATTTCTGCTCTAATCTTTATTATTTCCTTTCTTCCAGTGCCTGTGAGCTTCTTTTCCTGTTCTCTTTCTATTTATTCAAGTTGTAGGTTAATATTTTGATTTTGGCCCATTATTCTTTTTTGATGTGTGCATTTACTGCTATAAATTGACCTCTGAACACTGCCTGTGCTGTGTCCCAAAGGCTCTGGTATGATGTGTTTTCATTCTCATTTGATTATAGGAATTTTTTTATTCCCTCTTTGATTTCTTGTATTATCCAATTTTTAAATTTTAAGCAAGGTGTTATTCAGTTTTCATGTGTTTGATTTTTTTCCTTGCTCTTCCTGTTATTGACTTCTACTTTTATTATGTTGTGATCAGAGAGAATGCTTTGTATTATTTCTGTTTTATTGAGGGTTGCTTTATTGCCTAAAATGTGGTCTATTCTGGGAAATGTTCCATGGGTGTTGGAAAAGAATATATATTTTTCTGCTGTTGTGTAAAAAAAGAGTAGAGTGTCCTATATATGCCTGTGAGGTCCAGTTGTTTGATTTTTGCCTTTGTATCATCTATATCTCTGCTGAGATTCTTTTTAGGTGTTCTGGCTTTTGCTGAGAGTGGTATGTGGAAGCCTCCTACTATTATTGTGGAACTCTCTATTTCTCTTTTCAGTGCTGTTAGAGCTTGTTTTCTGTATTTTGGAGCCCTGTCGTTGGGTGCATAGATATTTATTAAGAATATGTCTTCATGGTGGATTGTCCCTTTAGTCAGCATAATGTCCTTCCTTGTCTTTTATGGTTGATTGTACCTTAACATCTATTTTATCTCTGATTAGTATTGCCACTCCTGCACTTTTTTGGTTGCTGTTTGCTTGTTATTTTTTTTTTCCATCCTTTGATTTTTAATATGTTTATGTCTTCACGTCCAAGGCATTTCTCTTGTAGACAGCATATAGATGGTTGTGCTTTTTTAACCCATTCTACCACTCTCTGTCTCTTTACATGTGCATTTAAGCCATTTACATTCATTGCGATTATTGACAGGTATGAGTTTATTGCTGTCATAGTGTTGTGCTTTTTTGTTGTGCTTACCTTTTCTTTGTTCCTCTTAGTTTCCTATGCTGAATTCCTTATGTTTGTGGATTTTCTTTTCTTTCATTATTATAGACTTTGTGTTTACTGAGACTATGTTTTTCTTGTTTTTTATTCTGATGAGTAGGTTTGTTAACTTTCTTTGTGGTTACATTGAAATTTACCCTTGTCTTCCTGATTTTGAACCAGCCTTTTATTGCTTGATATTGCCTTGACTTCCTCTTCATTTGAGAGTTCTCTACCTACAAACAACCTTGCTTGCTGAAAGTGAAGAGGACTTGAAGCACTTACTAATGAAGAGCAAAGACCACAGCCTTCAGTATGGATTACACTTCAACATAAAGAAAACAAATATCCTCACAGCTGGACCAATAAGTAACATCATGATAAATGGAGAAAAGATTGAAGTTGTCAAGAATTTCATTTTACTTCGATCCACAGTCAATATCCACGGAAGCAGCAGTCAAGAAATCAAAAGGCACATTGCATTGGCAAATCTGCTGCAAAGGACCTCTTTAAAGTGTTGAAAAGCAAAGATGTTACCTTGAAGACTAAGGTGCACCTGACCCAAGCCATGGTGTTTCCATCGCCTCATATGCATGTGGAAGCTGGGCAATGAATAAGGAAGACCAAAGAAGAATTGACGCCTTTGAATTGTGGTGTTGGAGAAGAATATCAAATATGCCATGGACTGCCAAAAGAACGAACAAATCTGTCTTGGAAGAAGTACAATCAGAGTGCTCCTTGGAAGCAAGGATGGCGAGACTATATCTCACATATTTTGGACATGTTGCCAGGGGGGATCAGTCCCTGGAGAAGTACATTAAGCTTGGTAAAGTAGAGGGTCAGCAAAAAAGAGGAAGATCCTCCATGAGGTGGATTGACACAATGGCTGCAGCAATGGGCTTAAGCACAACAACAATTGTGAGGATGGCGCAGGACCAGGCAGTGTTTTGTTCTGTTGTACACAGGGTTGCTATGAGCCAGAACTGACTTGACGGCACCTAACAACAACAATAATATATCTGCAGTGTTTTTTCTCCCTTTTATTGTTGACATTTACAGGTTGATGTCTCCATTTCCCTGTTTTAAGTCTTTTCAGTTTCAATTATTATTGAGAGTTCTTTACCTAGTTTGGTATCTGGCTGATATTGTCTTGTGTCCTAGATTTCAGTTGTTGTCTGATGTTGTTTGTTCTCTAACTGAAGGACTCCTTTTAATATTTCTTGTAAATTTAATTTGGTTTTTATGAATTCCCTTAATTTATGTTTATCTGGAAATGTCCTATTTTCCCTACCATATTTGACAGAGTTTTGCAAGATTTTTTTCTTTCAATGTTTTATATACTGGCATGCCTTAGAGGTATTGTAGTTTTGAGTCCAGATCAGTGCAGTAAGGCAAATATTGCAATAAAATGAGTCACACAATTTTTTTGGTCTCCTAGGGTATATAAAAGTTATGTTTATAGTATTCTGTAGTCTGCTAAGTGTGCAATAGCATTATGTCTAAAAAAAACAATGTACATATCTTAATTAAAAATAATTTTTTGCTGAAAAATGCTAACCATCATCTGGGTCTTCAGCAAGTCATAATCATTTTTTTGGTGGAGGTTATTTCCTCAATGTTGATGGCTGCTGACAGATCAGAGTTGTGATTGCTGAAGGTTGGGGTGGCTGTGACAATTTCTTAAGATAACAATGAAGTTTGCCACATGGATTGACTCTTCCTTTCATGAAAGATTTCTCTGCAACTTGTGATGCTATTTTGTAGTATTTTACCCACAGTAGACCTTCTTTAAAAATTAGAGTCAATCCTGTCAAATCCTGCCACTGTTTTATCAACTAAGCTTATGTAATATTCTAAACTCTTTGTTGTCATTTCAACAGTATTCACAGCCTCTGTACCAGGAGTAGATTCCATCTCAAAGAGCCACTTTCTTTGCTCATCCATAAGAAGCAACTCTTCATCCATTAAAGTTTTATCATGAGATTGCAGCATTTCAGTCACATCTTCTGGCTCTGCTTCTAATCCTAGTTCTTTTGCTATGTCTAGCATATCTGCAGATACTTCCTCCATTAAAGTGTTGAACCCCGCAAAGTCATCCATGAGGGTTGGAATCATCTTCTTCCAAACTCTTGTTAATGTTGCTATTTTGACCTCCTCCATGAATCATGAATGTTCTTAATGGCATCTAGAATGATGAATCCTTTCCAGAATGTTTTCAATTTACTTTGCCCAGATCCATCAGAAGAATCACTATCTATGGCAGCTATAGCCTTATGAAACGTATTTCTTAAATAATAAGAGTGGAAAGTCAAAATTACTTCCTGGTCCTTGGGCAGGAGAATGGATGTTGTGTTAGCAGGCATGAAAACAACATTAACCTCCTTGTGCATCTCCATCAGAGTTCTTGGGTGTGTGTTGTCAATGAGCAGTAATATTTTTAAAGGTATCTTTTTTTTTTATCAGCATGTCTCAACAGTGGGCTTAAAATATTCATTAAACCATGTTGTAAACAGATGTGCTGTCATCTAGGCTTTGTTGTTCCATTTATAGAGCACAGGCAGAGTAGGTTTAGCATATTTCTTAAGGGCCCTAGGATTTTCAGAATGGTAAATGATGGTTGGCTTCAACTTCAAGTCACCAGTTGCATTAGCCCGTAACAAGAGAGTCAGCCTGTCCTTGGAAGCTTTGAACCGAGGCGTCGACTTTTCCTCTCTAGCTAGCTTGGTCATCTAGTGCTGCTATAACAGAAATACCACAAGTGGATGGCTTTAACAAAGAGAAGTTTATTCTATAACAATCCAGCAGGCTAGAAGTCTGAATTCAGGGTGCAGTCTCCAAGGGAAGGCTTTCTCTCTCTGTCAGCTCTGGAGGAAGCTTCTTGTCTTCAGTCTTCCCTTGGTCTAGGAGCATCTCAGCACAGGAACCTCAGTTTGAAAAGATACACTCTGTTCCTGGTGCTGCTTTATTGGTGGTATTATGTTCTCATGTCTTCCTGCTTGATTCTCTCTTTTATATCTCAAAATATTGGCTTCAGATTGACATGTACCTAATCTTGTATATGTCATCAATATAATTGCCACTAATCCATCTTATTACATCATAGCGATAGGATTTACAACACACAGGGAAATCACATCAGATTATAAAATGGTAGACAATCATATAATCTTAAAAGGGAATCATGACCTAGCCAAACTGACAGATATTTTGGGGGTACACAGTTCAATCCATGACACTAACTGTGAAAGTCCTACATGGCGTCTTCTTCCAGTATGAGACTCTTTCATCTACACTGGAAATCTGCTGTTTACTGGAGCCACGCTCCTCAGTTATCTTGGCGGAATCTCCTGGGTAACTGTTGCAGCTTTTACATCAGCACTTGCTGTTTCGCCTTGCACTAATATGTTACGGAGATGACTTCTTTCCTTCAACCTCATGAACCAACCTCTTCTAGCTTCAAACTTTCCTTCTGAAGCTTCCTCACCTCTCCCAGATTTCATAGACTTGAAGAGAGTTACGGCCTTGTTCTGGGTTAAGCTTTGGCTTAAGGGAATGTTGTGGCTAGTTTTATCTTCTATCCAGACCACTAGAACTTTCTCCACATCGACAATAATGCCCGTTTTCTTTCTGATTATTCATATCTTCACTGGAGTAGCACTTCTAATTTCTTTCAAGAACTTTTCCTTTGCATTCACAGCTTGGCTAACTGGTTGGCACAAGAGGGCTAGCTCTTGTCGTATCTTGGCTTTCACCATGCCATCCTCACTAAATCTAATTATTTCTAGCCTTTGATTTAAAGTGAGAGACGAGTGACTGTTCCCTTCACTTGAACACTTAGAGGCCACTGTAGGGTTATTAATTGGCCTAATTTCAATATTTTTTTGTATTAGGGAATAGAGAGCCTTGAGGAGAGGGAGACAGATGGGGGAACAGCTGGTCAGTGGAGCAATCAGAACACATACAACATTTATCGAGTAAGTTTGCTGTCTTATATGGGCATGGTTTTGTTGCCCCAAAACAATTACAATAGTAATATCAAAGATCACTGATCAGAGATCACCATAACAGATATAATAATAATGAAGGAGTCTGAAATATTGTGAGAATTACCAAAATTTGACGCAGAGACATGAATGGGCACATGTTGTTGAAAAAATGGCACTGATAGATTTGCGTGAAGCAGGGTTGCCACAAATCTTCAATACATAAAAAATGCAATATCTGTTTAGTGCAATAAAGCGAAGTACAGTAAGACACGGTATGCTTGTATGTCATCCCATTGTCTTTTTGCCTGCATAGTTTCTGCCAAGTAATCAGAGTTTAGTCTTATTTTTTCCGCTTTTTAAGTGACTTTGTTTTTCTCATGCTCCTTTCAGGATTCTTTCTTTGTCTTTGGTTTTGGCAAGTGTGATTATGATATGTCTTAGTGACTTTCTTTTGGGGTGTATCCTAATGGCGTTCATTGACCTTCTTGGATGGTCAGCTTTTCGTCTTTCATGATCTTTGGTAAGTTTTGTGCTAGCAAATCTTCAAAAATATTCTGTGTTTTCCATTTTCTCTCCCTGTTTTGGAACTCTGATCATGCACAAATTTTTGCTCTTGATTGTGTCCCACATAATTCTTAGGTTTTCTTCATTCTTTTCTCTGAATTTTCTTCAACACAAATTGGTGTCCATGGATTTGTCTTCAATCTCGCTGATTCTGTCTTCCATTGGTTTTGTCTGTGTTTTCCATGATTTTCCTATTTTTTCCTTGGCTTTGTCTTTTTTTTTTTTTTTCTTTGATCTCTTTCCTAATCTCTTGGAGGGCCCTAAATATTTGTCTTTTGAATTCCATATCAGGTAGTTCCACTGCTTTTTCTTCTATAGAAAGTCATCTGATTCTTTACTTTGGACACTTGCTGGAGCCATCTTGTCCTGCTTTTTTAAAATATGTTTTTATATTGTCTTCTGTCTCTGAAAAATTAAGGTATTAGCAGGAGAGCAGTGGGAGGCAGACCTCAAATTCTTGTAAAAGGATCAGACTTAATGGTCTGACTGAGACTAGAAGGACCCCGGAGGTCATGGTTCCCAGACCTTCTGTTAGCCCAAGAAGGGAACCATTCTAAAGCCAACTCTTCAGACAGGGACTGGACTGGACTATGGGACAGAAAATGATACTGGTGAGGAATGAGCTTCTTGGATCAAGTAGACACATGAGACTATGTGGGCAGCTTCTGTCTGGATGGGAGATGAGAGGTCAGTGGGGGTCAGAAGCTGGCTGAATGGACACAAAAAGAGAGTGGAGGGAAAAAGTGTGCTGTCTGATTAGGGGGAGAGCAACTAGGAGTATATAGAGAAGTGTATATAAATTTTTATATGAGAGACTGACTTGATTGGTAAACTTTCACTTAAAGCACAATAAATTTTTTTTTTTTAATTTAAGGTATTATTTATTTTATTTTTTATCATGTGTTCATTTATTTTTTCCTTCTTCACTGTTTTGTTTTGATATGTCAGGGCGAGTGGGCCTGGCATGCTTTGCTGCTTGCTTTTCTGTGGGCAGAATAGCTCTCACCACCTTGTCTGGGTGGGCCAGGCAGCAGCAAGCAGGGTGAGCCCACTTCACTGTCCTCTGGTTTGGTGAGTGGCTGAGTGCTGACTGGGCCAGTGCTGTCTGCCTCCTGATGTTCTTCCAGCACTTTGGGACTGTTCACACCCCTTTGCTAGACAGATGGGGTACTGGATGAGGAGTGGTACAGTCTTGCTTCCCACCATTCAGCAGCTGGTCTAGATGCAGGATTGAAGGGGCAGTGCTGGCCTGGTGTGGCAATGGGATGATAGGAAGATGCGGTGGCATACAAGGTGAGGTAGTAGGAGAGAAAGAAAAGAGAAGAGAGAGAACGAAAAAAAGGGTAGCCAATGGGTGTGGGTGGGGCAGACCTGTTGGCTGGCAAGAAGCAGGGAAGGTGGCATATGGGGCTAGGTGGGAGGTAGAAAGAAAAAAATAAATAAATGGTGGTGTGGTGGAGGCCAGCACGTAGGGGTGGGGTGTACCAAGAGCAACAGCAGGCTGGTGCTCCAATGGCACTCTGTGTGGCAGTGCAGTGGGGGTCAGCAGGAAGGGGGGGAGGTGACATACATGGTTAGGTGGGAGGGAGAAAGAAAAGGAAGAAAGGTTAAAAAAAGAAAAAAATGACATGGGAAGAGCTGATGAGTGGGGGTGGGGTGGACCCAGGGCGGTGGTGCGCTGGTGGCTCTGTACCTGCAGTGGTGAGGTGTGTCCCAGTGCGAAGGGGTAGAGGTGGGGTATGGAGCTAGGTGGGAGGGAGAAAGAAAAGGAAGAAAGGGGAAAAAGAAAAAAAAATGCATGGCTGGAGCTGGCTGTTGGGGTTGGGGTGGACCTGGGGAAGTCGTGGGCCAGTGGTTCTCTAGCCAAAGTGGTGCAGTGTGGCCTGGCAGGAAGGGGTATATGTGCGGTATGGGCCTAGGTTGGAGAGAGAAAGAAAAGGAAAAAAATGCCACCGTGAGAGGCAACCAGTAGGGGTGGGGTGGACTTGGGGTGGCGGCAGGTCGGTGGCTCTCTAGCCGAGCAGAGCAGCGCGGCCCTTCTGGAAGGGGTAGAGTTGCTGTATGGGGCAGAAGGATGAGGGGTGGGAAAGCATGTTTCTCTGGTTACCAGGTGATTCATCTCCTGTTGGGAACTCTATGAAGTTGCCTTCCCATACTCCCTGTCTAGGGTCATTGCTGGCTGTGTCCCAAGATGGCGATGCTGTGCCATGTTAGTTGGCAAGGGACCTTGTTGTCTGTTTTCCTTCAGTTTCTCCTTCCATTTGGTGTTTAATCTAGTTCTATATCCCTTCATTTGATGCTTAGGATTCCAGGATTGACATTTGTATCTGTTTCAACTTAGTTTTTTGGGTCTTTGCTACAAAGGGATTACATGATGCGTCTGTCTAGGGTGCTAGGTTGGCTCCACCTATAAAAATTTTTGTGCCTCAGTATCTTCAATAAGTTAAAAAGTAACTTATTGAAGAGGTGCTATGAATTGAATTATTATATACAAAGTACAAATAATTGTTGCTGGCAAAATTTAAGTACAATAAAAATACTTATTTTTATCAGTGAAATAACCATAAAATGGATTACAAAAAGTCAAAAAAAAAAAAAATGACTGTACCAAGTCTTAGCAAGAATACAGGGGAAATGAAACTCTCACACTGCTGGTGGGAGACAAATTTTTGCATCCATGTTGAAAGCAGTTTTGCAGTGTGTAGCAGAGCTAAAGATGTGCATCGTCTGTTGTTGCTAGTTACCAACGAATTGATTCTGACTCATGTGACCCCATGTGGGCAGAGTAGAACTCCTCCATTAGGGTTTTCAAGACTGTGATCTTTTGGAAGCCAATCACCAGGCCTGTCTTCTGAGAGGCCTCTGGTTGCGTTTGAACTGCCAACCTTTCGATTAGTACTCAAGCACTTAAGCATTTGTATCACCCAGGTACTCTGTGAGTAGTCTACAACTCACCAATACCATTTCTGGGTATGCACTCTAGAGCAACTCTCACACACGCACTAGGAGGCTTTCATAAGGATGTTTGTAAAAGATTGGAAACAACCTAAATACCTATCAGTAGGGAAAGAGAAAATGTAATATAGTTACTCAATGGAACACTGTACTTGAGTTAACATGAATGGGTGTGTGTGTTTTGTGAGCACCCAGCCTCTCCTCATTCATTGTGCACTGATACATCTAACAATATGGATAAAATATGAAGAACATATTGTTGACTGAGTAAAGAAAATTTTATATTACCAGCTTGTGTGCATTGAAAAAAATTTACAGGACAATTTGAATCTTGTTTATGAATATATATATATATATATATAAATATATATATATAAATATGTATGTATAAATATGTATGTATATATATAAAATACAGTGCCTAGATGGGAATGATATATACTTCAAATTGGTATGTATCTTCCAAGGAAGGCAGGAGAGCAGTGGAGTAGAGGAGGATTTCCAACTGTATTTATTTAGCTGTTTAATTCTAAAAATGAAAAAAAAAAATTCAAGCTTATATAGCATAATGTTAACATTTGTTAACATTGGATGTTCACATGGATTCTTGTTTTATAATACTCTGTAAGCTTAAAGTATTTCATAATTTTCAAAACCCAGTCAACTAAAAAATATAAGTTTGGCAGAGAGGAATGTCTCCATTTTTCCAGGCATTGCTTGGGACAAACATCCCAGAAAGATTTTGATACAGGTTACATGACGTTCATACTTTCAGAAGTACTGTTCTCAATGCTGGATTATCCAAAGGACACCCCGAGTCCACATTTATAGCCCTAGTCAGGGTGGGGAAGAGATAAATATATAGAGAGAGACAGAGACACAAAGAATGAGAATATTTGGCACACATTTCAACCAATAAAATATTTTTATTTTGTATTACATATTGTGGATGGGGCAGTGTATTCTTTTCAGTCTTTAGGATTCTAAAGATGTATATCTGATCTTAGTATAACTTCACTTTCTTTTATTAATAATTATCTAACATCGTTTTTCTGTTAGGAAAAATGTGCAAAGATTAATTTATCTAGATAGTGTTCTATGTACTTTTATTTGTCAAAAGTCAGATTAAAATATCAAATTCTGAATATTGTGTGAAATCAAGCATCACTATATTTTAAAGGAGACATTTGGTATGAACTTACATGTTTTATAATTTCTACAATAAATGCAAAACCTTAGGGAAATAAGAAAAATACGCACACCAAACAGATGTTTTAGGCAGGGACATTATTTTCCTTTGTAGATACATGAATGTATTGTTTTTTTTTTTAGCTAGATGCGTGGGGAATCAGCCTCCCTAATGAGAACGAAGCAGCCCAGTTGAACTCTTTTCCTCTCCCGGTAAGGCAGGAAGGAGTCCTTCATGGGCCCCTCCTGCCTTTCCGTCTCTTAAGTTGAATGAATTAACCTGAAAATAATGGGTTCAAATATTTCTTCAGCTGCAAAAGGTCACTTACCCCAGCCTAATTTTCATTTAATAATGATCATTAAGTTGAAATCTGACTGCTGACTTCAAATCTGATTAGTTCATATGCCCAATGGATTGCCTTTTTGTGTTCCACAAAGCAGTATGGTGAATGAACACGGTCCTCTAAACTTCCTCTTGTATCATATATTCCAAGAAGTACAGAATAATGGGCTTTGTTAATGGCTCCCAAGTTATAAAACCCGTTGCCGTCGAGTCGATTCTGACTCATAGCAACCCTATGGGACAGAGTAGAACCGCCCCATAGAGTTTCCAAGAAGTGCCTGTGAATTTGAACTGCTGTTCTTTTGGTTAGCAGCCATAGCACTTAACCACTATGCTACTAGGGTTTCCTCCCAAGTTATAGTCATGGGTAATCCTGATTGGATTCTTGTTTTTTAGACAAAATTGGATAAAGAAACAGGCAAACATTCCTTATGTGATTGGAGCAAGGCCTGGTGATGTGTATAAGTCTCTAAGTGAAGTCTGCTTGCACTATTTCTCACGCTACTCTCTCATTCTAAGCTTAAAGCCTACTTAAATAGCCCTTTTAAGACAAATACACAACAAGCTTATCAAGCAAAATTTCCCCATTCTGTGTTCTTACCATGAATTTCCACTAAAACCTATATATACAAGATTATACATTAATCTTCTCCTAGATTTAATTTTGCTGATTTGGGCCCATCCAGGAGACTGGGGGACATCATGATTCAGCTGTCAATATATTTTTATTTTCAGCCACCAATTTTAGAAGTATGTGATTGATGTCTTCTTAGGAGTCCCTGGGCAGTGCATATATATGGTTAAGTACTCAACTACTAATGAAAGGTTGGCAGTTCAAACCCATCCAGATTCACCTTGGAAGACAAGCTTGGTGATCTGCTTCTGAAAGTTCACAGCCTTGAAAACCCTATGGAGCACAGTTCTGCTATGGCATACATGAGGTTGCTATGAGTCAGAATTGACTAGATGACAACTAGTTGGTTTTGGCTATGTCTTCTTAAGGCAATTAACAAAAAGACTGAGTAGGTCTGAACTAAGGCAGAAGTACATTCCTGAAGATATTTGAGATAGATTATAGACCTAGTTATTTTCTTAAAATTCAAAGACCATGAAATCACAACACCTTTCAGCAATAAAACCTAAAAGTGGTCACTAACTGCTTCATATTCTTCTATTCATATTGTAGAATATATTGACTTTAGTTAATTCTATTTGCATATACACATGATATTAAGGTAGCTACATTTTTAGTGACGATTTTTAACAGTTTATTTAGACATAATTTACATACCATAAAATTGATCCATTTTAAGTGTACAATTTGATGATTTTCAGTAAATTTATAGAGTTATGTAACTATCACCACAATCTAGTTTGAGAACATTCCCATAAGCCCCAAAAGATGCCTCATGCACTAAACAATCATTTTTATAGTCATGTAATTTTTATTTTCAGAGGTGTATTTGAGAGTCTTCAAAATCTGCAATATAGATATAGTAGTTCTCTGGTATATAATGCAAGTGATAGAGATAAAGAATATGAGCATATAGGAAGTTAATAAGTTTTCTTGAGACCAGTCAATATATTCTACATGTTGCTTAGAACAGTTCCTGGTACATAATAGACATACAGATAGTTGTTAAATTGAGTTAAAAACAGGTTTTGGTGGTTGGAAATAAAATCTTTTCTATTAATCCAGGAATAGAAATAAAGTCTAGTTTGTAATCTTGTTGGCACAAGTTTTGTCAAAAAACTGACATCAACATTTAAGAACAAAGCATCTTAGTCCTCCCTTCTTTAAGTGACAGAACAGGTATTTTAAGTCAATTCTTTCTGATTTCAGAACTTATATTCCTCCCCCTGTAGCACAGAAAGAATTTAAGAGTATGAGCTTTAAAGTCAGACAAGACTAAGTTCAGGTTCTGATACTGTAATTTCTTTGCTGTGTGACACTGAGAGAATTACTTAACCTTTCTATGCCTCGCATTCTGCATCTGTAAAAAGGGGACATCCCTGACCTAGGATTATTTTAAGTATTAAATTGATAATATTGTCTAAAGCACTTAGCTATTATTATTGTACCAGTATCAGTAAGTTAATATCATGTGTCAGCAAGAAAATAGCATATGTTTTTTCCTCAAGAATCTAATACAATTCCATGTATGAAAGAGTGGCTTAATTGTTTGCAGAATTTAAAAACAGGAACACCGTATTACTTCAAAGAAAATGTTCTTTAGGGAGGAGCAAATTGCTTTGGATAATGTATTTTGTAGGTAAATGAGTTTGCCTAGAAAACTTCTTCACTTCACTCCCCAGTCTCAAATGATTCCTGCCATAGTTTTATCTCAGCCTAATCTTCAATACTCTGAAATTTGCTCTTGAATGTAGAGTAGTGAAAGTGAAGGGAAGAAATGATGAAGTAAAAGAGCTGAACAGAAGATTTCAAAGGGCAGCTCGAGAAGACAAAGTAAAGTATTACAATGAAATATGCGAAGACCTGGAAATAGAAAACGAAAAGGGAAAAACACACTTTGGATTTCTCAAGCTGAAAGAACTGAAGAAAAAATTCAAGCCCCAGGTTGCAATATTGAAGGATTCTATGGAGAAAATACTAAAGGATGCAGGAAGCATCCAAAGAAGATAGAAAGAATACATGAAGTCACTGTACCAAAAACAACTGGTCAACATTCAAGTATTTCAGGAGGTATCATATGATTGAGAACCAATGATATTGAAGGAAGTGGTCCAAGCTGCACTGAAAGCATTGGTGAAAAATAACACTCCAGGAACTGATAAAATACCAATTGAGATGTTTCAACAAATGGATGCAGTGCTGGAAGTACTCACTCGTTTATGCCAAGAAAGCTTTTTGGAAGACAGCTACCTGGCCAATTAGCTGGAAGAGATCCATATTTGTATCCATTCCAAAGAAAGGTGATCCAACAGAATGCAGAAATTACCAAACAATATCATTAATATCACAGAAAGTAATTTTGCTGAAGATCATTCAAAAGTAGTTACAGCAATATATTGACAGGGAACTGCCAGAAACTCAAGCTGGATTCAGAAGAGTACGTGGAACAAGGGATATCATTGCTGATGTCAGATGGATCGTGGCTGAAAGCAGAGAATACCAGAAAGATGTTTACCTGTGTTTTATTGACTATGCAAGGGCATTTGTCCCCCATGTGTCTGTCAGTTTATTGTATTGTGGGAGCTTGCGTGTCACTGTGATGCTGTAAGCTATGCCACCGGTATTCAGATACCAGCAGGGGCACCCACGAAGGACAGGTTTCAGCTCAGCGTTCAGACTAAGACAGACTAGAAAAAGGACCTGGCAGTCTACTTCTGAAAAGCATTAGCTAGTGAAAACCTTATGAATAGCAGCGGAACATTGTCTGATATAGTGCTGGAAGATGAGCCCCCAAGGTTGGAAGGCACTCAAAAGATGACTGGGGAGGAGCTGCCTTCTCAAAGTAGAATCGACCTTAATGACGTGGCTGGTATAAAGCTTTGGGGCCTTCATTTGCTGATATGGCACGACTCAAAATGAGAAGAAACAGCTGCAAACATCCATTACTAATCGGAATCTGGAATGTACAAAGTATGAATCTAGGAAAATTGGAAATTGTCCAAAATGAAATGGAACGCATAGACATCAATATCCTAGGCATTAGTGAGCTGAAACACACTGCTATTGGCCATCTTTAATCAGACAATCATATAGTATACTATGCTGGGAATGACAACTTGAAGAGGAATGGTGTTGCATTCATCGTCCAAAAGAACGTATCAAGATCTATCCTGAAGTCCAGCGCTGTCAGTGATAGGATAATATCCATATGCCTACAAGAAAGACTAGTTAATATGACTATTATTCAAATTTATGTCCCAACCACCAGGGCCAAAGATGAAGAAATAGAAGATTTTTATCAGCTGCTGCAGTCTGAAAATGAGTGAACATGCAATCAAGATGCATTGATAATTACTGGTGATTAGAATGCGAAAGTTGGAAACAAAGAAGGATCAGTAGTTGGAAAATATGGCCTTGGTGATAGAAACAGTGCCGGAGATCGAATGATAGAATTTTGCAAGACCAACGACTTCTTTATTGCAAATACCTTCTTTCACAAACATAAATGGTGACTAAACACATGGACCTCGCCAGATGGAACACACAGAAATCAGATTGACTACATCTGTTGAAAGAGACAATGGAAAAGCTCAATATCATCAGTCAAAACAAGGCCAGGGGCTGACCGTGGAACAGATCATCAACTGCTCATATGCAAGTTCAAGCTGAAACTGAAGAAAATCAGAGCAAGTCCATGAGAGCCAAAATATGATTTTGAGTATATCCCACCTGAATTTAGAGACCATCTCAAGAATAGATTTGACACATTGAACACTAGTGACTGCAGACCAGACGGGTTGTGGAATGACATCAAGGACATCATCCATGAAGAAAGCAAGAGGTCATTGAAAAGACAGAAAAGACCAAGATGGATGTCAGAGGAGACTCTGAAACTTGCCCTCGAACATCGAGCAGCTAAAGCAAAAGGAAGAATTGATGAAGTAAAAGAAATGAACAGAAGATTTCAAAGGGTAGCTCGAGAAGACAAAGTAAAGTATTATACTGATGTGCAAAGAGCTGGAGATGGAAAACATGGGAAGAACATGCTTGGTGTTTCTCAAGCTGAAAGAACTGAAGAAAAAATTCAAGCCTTGAGTTGCAATAGTGAAGAATTCTGTGGGGGAAAATATTATACGACGCGGGACGCATCTAAAGAAGATGGAAGGAATACACAGAGTCATTATACCAAAAAGAATTAGTCGATGTTCAACCATTTCAAGAGGTAGCATATGATAATGAATTGATGATACTGAAGGAAGAAGTCGAAGCTGCTCTAAAGTCATTGGCGAAAAACAAGGCTCCAGGAATTGATGGAATATCAATTGAGATGTTTCAACAGATGGCAGCGCTGGAGGCGCTCACTCATCTATGGGAAGAAATTTGGAAGACAGCTTCCTGGCCAGCTAACTGGAAGAGATCCATATTTATGCCTATTCCCAAGAAAGGTGATCCAACCGAATGTGAAAATTATAGAACAATGTCATTAATATCACATGCAAGCAAAATTTTGCTGAGGATTACTCAAGAACAGCTACAGCAGTGTGTCTACAGGGAACTTCCAGAAATTCAGGCAAGATTCAGAAGAGGATGTGGAACAGGGGATATCACTGCTGTTGTCAGATGGGTCCTGGCTGAAAGCAGGGAATAACAGAAGGATGTTTGTTGTTGTTGTTTTACGTACCGTTGAGTCGGTTCCGACTCAAAGCGACCCTGTGCACAACAGAACGAAACGCTGCCCAGTCCTGCATCATCCTCACAATTGTTGTTATGCTTGAGCCCATTGTTGCAGCCACTGTGTCAGTCCACCTCGTTGAGGGTCTTCCTCTTTTTCACTGACCCTGCACTTTGCCAAGCATGATGTCCTTGTCCAGAGACTGATCCCTCCTGACAACATGTCCAAAATATGTAAGACACAATCTTGCCATCCTTGCTTCTAAGCAGCGTTCTGGTTGTACTTCCTCTAAGACAGATTTATTCGTTCTTCTGGCAATCCATGGTATATTCAATATTCTTCGCCAACACCGCAATTCAAAGACGTCAGTTCTTCTTGGGTCCTACTTATTCATTGTCCAGCTTTCACATGCATATGATGCCATTGAAAATACCATGGTTTGGGTCAGGTGCACCTTAGTATTCAGGATGACATCTTTGCTCTTCAACACTTTAAAGAGGTCCTTTACAACAGATTTACCCAATGCAATGCATCTTTTGATTTCTTTTTTTAATAATTTTTATTGTGTTTTAAATGAAAGTTTACAAATCAAGTCATTCCCTCACACAAAAACTTATATACACCTTGCTACATACTCCCAATTACTCTCACCCTAATGAGACAGACTGCTCTCTCCCTCCACTCTTTTCGTGTCCATTTCGTCAGCTTCTAACCCTCTCCACCCTCTCACCTACCCTCCAGGCAGGAGATGCCAACATAGTCACCAGTGTCCACCTGATCCAAGAAGCTTGATCCTCACCAGCATCTCTCTCCAACCCGTAGTCCAGTCCAATCCATGTCTGAAGAGTTGGCTTCGGGAATGATTCATGTCCTGGACCAGCAGAAGATCTGGGGGCCATGACCACCGGGGTCCTTCCAGTCTCAGTCAGACCATTAAGTCTGGTCTTTTTATGAGAATTTGGGGTCTGCATCCCACCACTCTCCTGCTCTCTCAGGGGTTCTCTGTTGTGTTCCCTGTCAGGGCAGTCATCGGTTATAGCTAGGCACCATCTGGTTCTTCTTCTATCTCTTGGGCTCGTAATTACCTTGTGACCTTGGTATTCTTCATTCTCCTTTGATCCAAGTGGGCTGAAACCAATTGATGTATCTTAGATGGCTGCTTGCTAGCGTTTAAGACCCCAGATGCCACTCTTCAAAGTGGGATGCAGAATGTTTTCTTAATAGATTTTATTATGCCAGTTGACTTAGATGTCCCCTGAAATCATGGTCCCCAAACCCCTGCCTCTGCTACACTGGCCTTCAAAGCATTCAGTTTATTCAGGAAACTCCTTTGCTTTGGTTTAGTCCAGTTGTGCTGACCTCCCCGTATTGTGTATTGTCTTTCCCTTCACCTAAAGTAGTTCTTATCCACCATCTAATTAGTGAATACCCCCTCCCACCCTCCCTCCCTCCCTCCCTCCCCTCCTAACCACAAAAGAATGTTTTCTTCTCATGTTAAACTATTTCTCAAGTTCTTATAATAGTGGTCTTATACAATATTTGTCCTTTTACAACTAATTTCACCCAGCATAATGCCTTCCAGGTTCCTCCATGTTATGAAATGTTTCACAGATTCCTCACTGTTCTTTATCGATGCATAGTATTCCAATATGTGAATATACCATAATTTATTTATCCATTCATTCGTTAATGGGCACCTTGGTTGCTTACATCTTTTTGCTATTGTGAACAGTGCTGCAGTAAACATGGGTGTGCATATATCTGTTTGTGTAAAGGCTCTTATTTCTCTAGGATATATTCCAAGGAGTGGGGTTGCTGGATCGTATAGTAGTTCTATTTCTAGCTTTTTAAGGAAGCACCAAATCGATTTCCAAAGTGGTTGTACCATTTGATATTCCCACCAGCAGTGTAGAAGTGATCCAATCTCTCCACAGCCTCTCCAACATTTATTATTTTGTGTTTTTTGGATTAATGCCAGCCTTGTGGGAGGTTTTTTTTGTGTGTGTGGGAGTGAGATGAAATCTCATGGTAGTTTTGATCTGCATTTCTCTAATGGCTAATAATCGTGGACATTTCCTCATATATCTGTTAGCTACCTGAATGTCTTCTTTAGTGAAGTGTCTATTCATATCTTTTGCCCATTTTTCACTAGGGTCATTTGTCTTATTGCAGTTGAGTTTTTGCAGTATCATGTAGATTTTGGAGATCAGGTGCTGATCAGAAATGTCATAGCTAAAAACTTTTTCCCAGTCTGTAGGTGTCTTTTTACTCTTTTGGTGAAGTCGGATGAGCATAGGTGTTTGATTTTTTGGAGCTCCCAGTTATGTAGTTTTTCTTCTACATTCTTTATAAAGTTTCGTATATTGTTTATGCCATGTATTAGGGCTCCTAATATTGTCCCTATTTTTTCTTCCATGATGTTTATCATTTTAGATTTTATATTTAGGTCTTTGATCCATTTTGAGTTCTTTTTTGTGCATGGTGTGAGGTATGGGTCTTGTTTCATTTTTTTTGCACATGGATATCCAGTTATGCCAGCACCATTTGTTAAAAGACTGTCTTTCTCCCCATTTAACATTTTTGGGGCCTTTGTCAAGTATCAACTGCTCATATGTGGCTGGATTTATGTCTGGATTCTCAATTCTATTCCATTGGTCCATGTATCTGTTGTTGTACCAGTACCAGGCTGTTTTGACTACTGTGGCAGTGTAATAGCTTATAAAATCAGGGAAAGTAAGGCCTCCCACTTTGTTCTATTTTTTCAGTAATGCCTTATTTATCTGGAGCCTCTTTCCCTTCCATATGTAGTTGGTGATTTCTTTCTCCATCTCATTAAAGAATGTCGTTGAGATTTTGATCTGAATTGCATTAAATATATAGATTGCTTTTGGTAGAATAGGCATTTTTATAATGTTAAGTCTTCCTGTCCATGAACAAGGTATGTTCTTCTACTTATGTAAGTCTCTTTTGGTTTCTTGCAGAAGTGTACTGTAGTTTTCTTTGTGTAAGTCTTTTACATCTCTGGTAAGATTTATTCCTAAGTATTTTATCTTTTGGGGGGCTACTGTAAATGGCATTGATTTGGTGATTTCCTCTTCGATGTTCTTTTTGTTGGTGTGAAGGAATCTAACTGATTTTTGTATGTTTATCTTGTATCCCAATACTCTGCTGAACTCTTCTGTTTGTTTCAGTAGTTTTCTGGAGGATTCCTTAGGGTTTCCTGTGTATAAGATCATGTCATCTGCAAATAGAGATACTTTTACTTCTTCCTTGCCAATCTGGATGCCCTGTATTTCTTTATGTAGCCTAATTGCTCCGGCTAGGACTTCCTGTACAATGTTGAATAAGAGTGGTGATAAAGACATCCTTGTCTGGTTCCCAGTCTCAAGGGGAATGCTTTCAGGCTCTCTCCATTTAGGGTGATGTTGGCTGTTGGCTTTGTATAAAAGCCCTTTAGTATGTTGAAGAATTTTCCTTATATTCCTATTTTGCTGAGAGATTGTATCATGAATGCGTGTTGAACTTTGTCAAATGCCTTTTCTGCATCAGTTGATAAAATCATGTGATTCTTTTGTTTTATTGATGTGGTGGATTACATTAATTCTTTTTCTAATGTTGAACCATCCCTGCATACCTGGTATGAATCCCACTTGGTCATGGTGAATTATTTTTTTGATATGTTGTGGAATTCTCTTGGCTAGAATTTTGTTGAGGATTTTTGCATCTACGTTCATGAGGGATATAAGTCTGTAATTTTCTTTTCTTGTGGTGTCTTTGCCTGGTTTTGGTGTCAGTGATATGGTGGCTTCATAGAATGAGTTTGGTAATATTCCATCCTGCTCTATGCTCTGAAATACCTTTAGTAGTAGTGGTGTTAACTCTTCTCTGAAAGTTTGATAGAACTCTGCAGTGAAGGTGTCTGGACCAGGGCTTTTTTTTGTTGGGAGTTTTTTGATTACCTTTTCAATCTCTTCTTTTGTTATGGGTCTATTTAGTTGTTCTACCTCTGTTTGTGTTAGTTTAGGTAGGTAGTGTGTTTCTATGAATTCATCCATTTCTTCTATGTTTTCAAATTTGAGTACAATTTTTCATAGTAATCTGATATGATTCTTTTAATTTCAGTTGGGTCTCTTATAATATCACTCATCTCATTTCTTATTCGGGTTATTTGCTTCCTCTCCTGTTTTTCTTTTGTCAGTTTGACCAGTGGTTTATCAATTTTGTTGATTTTTTCAGAGAACCAGCTTTTGGTCTTGTTAATTCTTTCAGTTGTTTTTCTGTTTTCTATTTCGTTGAGTTCAGCTCTAATTTTTATTATTTGTTTTCTTCTGGTGCCTCTGGGTTTCTTTTGTTGCTCTCTTTCTTTTTGTTCAAGTTGTAGGGATAATTCTTTGATTTTGGCCCTTCTTTTTGGATGTGTGCATTTATTGACATAAATTGGCCTCTGAGCACCACTTTTGCTGTGTCCCAAAGGTTCTGATAAGAAGTGTTTTCATTCTCATTGGATTCTCTGAATTTCTTTATTCCATCCTTAATGTCTTCTATAATCCAGTCTTTTTTGAGCAGGGTATTGTTCAGTTTCCAAGTGTTTGATTTGTTTTCCCTGCTTTTCCTGTTATTGATTTCCACTTTTATGGCCTTATGGTCAGAGGAGATGCTTTGTCATATTTCAGTGTTTTGGATTCTGCTAAGGCTTGCTTTATGACCTAATATGTGGCCTATTCTAGAGAACATTCTATGTGCACTAGAAAAGAAACTGTACTTGGTTGCTGTTGGGTGGAGTGTTCTATATATGTCTATGAGGTCAATTTGGTTGATTGTGGCATTTAGATCTTCCGTTTCTTTATTGAGCTACTTTCTGGCCATCCTGTCCTTCACAGAAAGTAGTGTGTTGATGTCTCCTAGTTTTATTGTGGAGCTGTCTATCTCACTTTTCGATGCTGATAGAGTTTTTTTAATGTATCTTGCAGCCCTGTCATTGGGTGCATAAATATTTAATATGGTTATATCTTCTCGGTGTATTGTCCCTTTAATCATTTTATAGTGTCCTTCCTTATCCTTTCTGATGGATTTACCTTTAAAGTCTATTTTTTCAGAAATTAATATTTCAACTCCTGCTCTTTTTTTGGTTGTTATTTGCTTGATATATTTTTTTCCATCCTTTGAGTTTTAGTTTTTTTGTGTCTCTAATTCTAAGGTGTGTCTCTTGTAGACAGCATATAGACGGATCTTGTTTTTTAATCCGTTCTGCCACTCTCTGTCTCTTTATTGGTGCATTTTATCTATTTACATTCAGGGTAATTATGGATAGGTATGAATTTAGTTCTATCATTTTGATGTCTTTTTTTGTGTGTTGTTGACAGTTCCTTTTTCCTACTTAATTTTATGTGCCATGTGAATTATCTTTATATATTGTCCTTTCCTCATATTTGTTGTTGTTGATTTTGCTTCTGCCGAGTGTCTATTTTTTCCTCGTATTTTATTTTGATGAGTAGGATAGTTTGTCACCTTTGTGGTTACCTTATCATTTATCCCTATTTTTCTAAATTTAAACCTAACTTTTATTTCTTTATATCGCTGTATCTTCCCCTCCATATGGAAGGTGTATGATTACATTTCTTAGTCCCTCTTTATTATTCTAGTGTTGTCGTCTTTTATATAATAACATCGCTGTTACCCTGTTTTGAGGCTTTTTTTTTTTAATACCCTTGCTTTGTTTTTTTGGATTTCCCTGTCTGGGTTGACATCTGGTTGCTCTGCCCAGTGTTCTAGTCTTCAGTTGATACCTGATATTATTGATTTTCTAACCAAAGAACTCCCTTTAGTATTTCTTGTAGTTTTGGTTTGGTTTTTACGAATTCCCTAAACTTGTGTTTTTCTGGAAATGTCTTAATTTCACTTTCATATTTAAGGGACAGTTTTGCTGCATATATGATTCTTCGCAGGCAGTTTTTTTCTGTCAGTTTTTTAAATATGTCATCCCATTGCCCTCTTGCCTACTTGGTTTCTGCTGAGTAGTCCGAGCTTTTTCTTAATGGCAGTCCTTTGTAGGTGACTTTTTGTTTATCCCTCACTGCTCTTATAATTCTCCCCTTATCTTTGGTTTTGGCAAGTTTGATTGTAATATGTCTTCGTGACTTTCTTTTCAGATCTATCTTATGTGGAGTTCGATGAGCATCTTGGATAGATATCTTCTCATCTTTCATGATATCAGGGAAGTTTTGTGCCAACAAATCTTCAACATTTCTCTCTGTATTTTCTGTTATCTCTCTCTGTTCTGGTACCCCAGTCACTAGTAGGTTATTTCTCTTGATAGAGTCCCATATGGTTCTTAAGTTTTCTTCATTTTTTTAAATTCTTTTATCTGATGTTTCTTCAAATATATTAGTGCCAAGTGATTTATCTTCGAGTTCAGAAATTCTAGCTTCGACTGGCTCAATTCTGCTCCTCTGACTTTCTATTGAATTGTCTAATTCTGTAGTTTTATTGTTAATCTGAATTTCTGCTTGCTGTCTGTCTATGGATTTTTCCAGCTTATTAAACTGTTCATTATGTTCCTGAATAATCTTTCTAATTTCTTCAGTTGCTTTATCTGTGTGTTCCTTGGCTTGTTCTGCATATTGTCTCATTTGCTTCCTGATGTCTTGTAGGGTTCTGTATATTAAACTTTTGTATTCTGCATCTGGTAATTCGAGGAATGCACTTTCATCTAGAAGATCCCTGGATTCCTTGTTTTGAGAGCCTATTGAGATGATCTGTTGAGATGGTCTGTTTCTTTATGTGACTTGTTATCAACTGTTTCTGAGCCATCTATAAGTTATCGTATTAGTTTATGTTTGCTTATTGTGTCGTAGCTGCTTGCTTTCTTTTGTTTTGGTATACTCCTGTGGGTTGCTTGAGTGAGCTAGCTTGATTATTTTCACCTTTGGAGTTCTGGTGTCCTGTCCCCAGCTGGCTCAAGCTGTTATCAGGCATATCAGTCTAGGAGTCCATTCAGGTTTTTTGTATGAATTCAGCTCAGTTTCCAGGTAGCTGATCATCAAGAGTGTGGTACAGGCTCTGTCCTACAGTGTTAGAGGGGCAGGGGTGATTGGTGTATATACCGGTATCTGATTGCAGCAGGGGTCACGGTCTGAGTAAGGCAGGGTGCTGGGAATTGACCCCCGAGTGTCTCTGAGGAAAGCGCATTCTTGTTCCCTAGAGCATGCAGGTGGGTGGGTTCTGCAGAGGGACCGTGGGCACCCAAAGTTTTTGGTTGTAAGGACTGGGAGGTACCAGTTATCTTTGGACCCCTGTCATGTGTGGCTGGGTGATCTGAGTGGAGCTGCCAGTCCTTAGGTCCCTGATATGGGTAGGTGAGGACCTTGTTTAATAGGCAAAGCAATGTCAAACGTCAAACACCCACCTTTCCACCGCACAGCTGAAATGGTTGGAGTCTGCCAACAAGGACCTATTCTCCCCAAATAGGCCCACACAGTTCCATGCAGAAGGGAAAGGTGCTCAAAGTACACGGGCAGTTTATGCCTGGACAGGAGCTGCTTCTTTTCTGAGCGCCCCCGCTTAGTAGAGCTCGCAAATTATCTTTTCCCCCATATGGAAATTTTTCCTTCCCCAAGTGCGGGAGGATGGCTTTAGGTGCTCAACAGGTCCTATCTCTGGCCTAGGGAATTCATCCCCTGAAGCCAGTTTGTGGTGGGGGGGGGCACGTTAAAATATATGGAAGTACTTAGCTTTTGCCATGAGCACCGTTCTCCTCAGGTTCCGGAGGTGTGAGTGGCCTGTGTGGCTGGCTGCTTCTCCCTGAGCAAGCTGCAGCTGAACACTAGTACCAGTCCGGCACTGCCGTAATTCTGGGAATGGTGCCTGAGGGCTCCCCACTATTCAGGTCCAGTAACTCCTCTCCGCTTCTGAACGGTCTCTTCTTCCCCCACCCCTCAGTTCATTTTCTATGCTTGCCTTTGAAGCTCAGGGCTCCCAGCTTGTCACAAATATACTTGTTTCACTTGTTTTTTCAGGTCTTTGTTATAAAGAGGGCTCACCGGAAGCATCTGTCTATTCCGCCATCTTGGCTCTGCCCCCTTTTTTGATTTCTTGACTGCTGCTTCCATGGCTGTTGATTGTGGATCCAAGTAAAATGAAATCCCTGACATCTTCAGTCTTTTCTCCGTTTATCATGATGTTGCTCACTGGTCCAGCTGTGAAGATTTTTGTTTTCTTTATGTTCAGGTGCAATCCATACTGAAAGATATGGTCTTTGATCTTCATTAGTAAGTGGTTCAAGTCCTCTTCACTTTCAGCAAGCAAGGTTTTGTCATCTGCATAACATAGGTTGTTAATGAGTCTTCCTTCAATCCTGATGCCCCGTTCTTCATATAGTTCAGCTTCTCGGATTATTCACTCAGCATACAGATTGAATAGGTATGGTAAAAGAATACAACCCTGGTACACACCTTTCCCAACTTTAAACCATGCAGTATCCCCTTGTTCTGTCCGAACAACTGCCTCTTGGTCTACGTAAAGGTTCCTCATGGACACAATGAAGTGTTCTGGAATTCCCACTCTTTGCAGTGTTACCCATAATTTGTTATGATCTACACAGTCAAATGCCTTCGCATAGTCAATAAACACAGGTAAACTGACAGACGTGTTGGGGGGAAGGGTGTTTACCTGTGTTTTATTGACTATGAAAAGGCATTCAACTGTGTAGATCGTAACAAATTATGGATAACATAGCAAAGAATGGGAATTCCAGAACGCTTAATTGTGCTCACGAGGAACCTGTACATAGATCAAGAGGCAGTTGTTTGGACAGAAGAAGGGGATACTGATTGGTTTAAAATCAGGAAAGCTGTGCGCCAGGGTTGTATTCTTTCACCATACCTCTTCAATCTATATGCTTAACAAAGAATCCAATAAGCTGGACTGTATGAAGAAGAACGGGGCATCAGGATTGCAAGAAGACCTATTAACAACCTGTGTTATACAGATGACACAATCTTCCTTGCTGAAAGTGAAAAGGACTTAAAGCACTTACTAATGAAGATCAAAGACCATAGCCTTCAGTAAGGATTGCACCTGAACATAAAGAAAACAAAAATCCTCACAACTGGACCATTGAGCAACATCACAGTAAACAGAGAAAAGATTGAAGTTGTCAAGGATTTCGTTTTACTTGGATCCACAATCAACACCCATGGAAGCAGCAGTCAAGAAATCAAAAGACGCATTGCTTTGGGTAAATCTACTGCAAAGGACCTCTTTAAAGTGTTGAAGAGCAAAGATGTCACCTTGAAGATTGAGCTGCGCCTGACCCACGCCATGGTATTTTCAATTGCATCATAACCCAAAACCCAGTGCCGGAGAGAGGGGGGCCAAGATGGCTCACTAGGTAGACACTACTTCGGATCCCTCTTGCAGCAAAGACTTGGAAAAACAAGTGAATCGATCACATACATGACAATCTACGAACGCTGAACAACAAACACAGATTTAAAGAGTTGACCTGAGTGACAGAGATGGAGAACGAACAACTACGGGGAAGCAGCGACTGTTTTCAGAGCCTGGAGCTAGTGTCCCAGTCAGGTAACCTTGGCGCCGGGCTTAGGACTGGGCCCAGGGGAGCTGAACACAACATCCTGTGACGGCGCAAACACGGGGCGCAGCCCTACCCCCCTGAACTGACCCCGGGAGGGGGCCCAGCCAGTCCGCGCGGGCGGCGTGGTGACGCGGCTGGTGGGAGGAGAAGTCCCCGGGAGGCAGTGACTGGTTTTGCAGCCGGAAGTGCAGCGTCCCAGCCGGGAAACCTTGACGCTGGGCTTTGGACTGACAGTGGAGGATCTGACCGCAACTTCAGCGGGCCAGACCCTCGGGGACAATCTCCACACAGCCAGCACACATAGGTGACACGCCTCTCGGGAATCTCAGATAAAATAGTCATCCCAAGTAAGATAACCAACTTTGGCTTTACTCCGGGCTGTACTCTCTCCTGTTTTTCTGAACCCTCCCCTCCCCTTCCCAGGGGGCTTCATTTACATTGGAATTTCCTGAGCCAGAGAGAGAACTGCTCCGGCTCCGCGGCTTTGCTTTTCCCTTTTTTTGGTCTTTTCCTAACCCATTCTTCTGGCCTGAGAGAAGCAACCACAAAAAACTCAGGGACCAAAAATCCTTCCCTAATTGGACTAAAAACACAGAACCAGCTCCAGCCAAGCATATATGATCCAAATCTCGGACTTTCATCCTTACGGGGAACAAGGTGGGTGTAATAATGCAAAGGCAGTTCTGATAGGGATCTGACTGCATTTTTTTTAGTGGATTTACTGGAAAAACAAGTTTCCCAGGTCTGATATCTCTGCTTATTCAACAGAGCCCTAACTGACCCACAACAGGGAACTGAGGGCTGAAGCTCCCCCTAGACCACCTAGCCTCTTGCCTTAGGGATTTAAGGAGGGTGACACCTACCAATCAGTAGAGGTACTTGCATTGGGGGCCTAAGGTACAGCTGCAGAGCCCTCTCACCAAGGTGCTATAGGAATAGAGACACACCTACCTCACTGACACTTGGGGGAAGCCTGTCAGCATCCTGCCCCCCCTGGAGTGTGAACCCCAGCTGCTAGTAGAGTCTGGTGCACACAACTATCACCACTACTTCTTGAGGTGGATAGGTGTTAGGGTGCAGCACACACTTGATGACCCAAAATCAGATTCTACTCAAGAATAGTGAATAGACTCAGGCATACATATCTGGCAACAGCCCAAACCAGCTGGTAATAGGTCATAAGTAAGTCAACGGTACAACAAACAAGACAGCACAATCTAGTAGCCCATCCACATATATTGAAAGAAAACAAAACAAGATAAGACCCAGTGACCAAATATAGAATAAATCACTACTATATCTTAGTGATGGCTCGGAGACAGCAGTCGATATCAAACCACATAAAGAAGGAGACCATGACAGCTTCTACAACCCCCCAAACAAAAGAATCAAAATCTTTCCCAAATGAAGATACAATCCTGGAATTATCAGATACAGAATATAAAAAACTAATTTACAGAATGCTTCAAGACATCAGGGATGACCTCAGAAATGAAATAAGGCAAACTGCAGAAAAAGCCAAGGAACACACTGATAAAACAGTTGAAGAACTCAAAAAGATTATTCAAGAACATAGTGGAAAAATTAACAAGTTGCAAGAATCCATAGAGAGACAGCATGCAGAAATCCAAAAGATTAACAATCAAATTACAGAATTAGACAACGCAATAGGAAGTCAGAGGAGCAGACTCGAGCAATTAGAATGCAGACTGGGACATCTGGAGGACCAGGGAATTAACACCAACATAGCTGAAAAAAAATCAGATAAAAGAATTAAAAAAAATGAAGAAACCCTAAGAATCATGTGGGACTCTATCAAGAAGAATAACTTGTGTGTGATTGGAGTCCCAGAACAGGGAGGGAGGACAGAAAACACAGAGAAAATAGTTGAAGATCTGCTGACCGAAAACTTCCCTGACATCATGAAAGACGAAAGGATATCTATCCAAGATGCTCATCAAACCCCATTTAAGGATGATCCAAAAAGAAAAACACCAAGACATATTATCATCAAACTTGCCAAAACCAAAGATAAAGAGAAAATTTTAAAAGCAGCCAGGGAGAAAAGAAAGGTCTCCTTCAAGGGAGAATCAATAAGAATAAGTTCAGATTACTCAGCAGAAACCATGCAGGCAAGAAGGCAATGGGATGACATATACTGAAGGAGAAAAACTGCCAGCCAAGGATCATATATCCAGCAAAACTCTCCCTGAAATATGAAGGTGAAATTAAGATATTTACAGATAAACACAAGCTTAGAGAATTTGCAAAACCCAAACCAAAGCTACAAGAAATACTAAAGGAAATTGTTTGGTCAGAAAACCAATAATATCAGATACCAGCACAAAACAAGGTCACAGAACAGAACATCCTGATATCAACTCAAATAGGGAAATCACAAAAACAAATTAAGATTAATTAAAAAATAATAAAAAATGCTCAAAACAGGGAATCATTGAAGTCAATATGTAAAAGATCACAATAATCAAAGAGGGACTAAATACAGGTGGCATAGAACTGCCATATGGAGAGGGATACAAGGCGATATAGGACAATACAAGTTAGGTTTTTACTTAGAAAATTAGGGGTAAATATTAAGGTAACCACAAAGAGGTATAACAACTCCATAACTCAAAATAAAAGCCAAGAAAAACATAACGACTGAACAAACATAAAGTCAAATACTATGAAAATGAGGATCTCACAATTTACAAAGAAAAACATCTCAGCACAAAAAAATAAGTGGAAAAATGAAATTATCAACAACACACATAAAAAGGCATCAAAATGACAACACTAAACACTTATCTATAATTACGCTGAATGTAAATGGACTAAATGCACCAATAAAGAGACAGAGAGTCTCGGACTGGACAAAGAAACACGATCCGTCTATATGCTGCCTACAAGAGACACACCTTAGACTTAGAGACACAAACAAACTGAAACTCAAAGGATGGAAAAAAATATATCAAGCAAACAATAAGCAAAAAAGAAGAGGAGTAGCAATATTAATTTTTGACAAAATAGACTTTAAACTTAAATCCACCACAAAGGATAAAGAAGGATACTACGTAATGATAAAAGGGACAATTGATCAGGAAGATATAACCATATTAAATATTTATGCACCCAATGACAGGGCTCCAAGATACATAAATCAAACTTTAACAGAATTGAAAAGTGAGATAGACACCTCCACAGTTATAGTAGGAGACTTCAACACACCACTTTCGGAGAAGGACAGGACATCCAGTAAAAAGCTCAACAGAGACATGGAAGACCTAATTACAACAATCAACCAACTTGACCTCATTGACTTATATAGAACTCTCCACCCAACTGCTGCAAAGTATACTTTTTTTTCTAGCGCACATGGAACATTCTCTAGAATAGACCACATATTAGGTCATAAAACAAACCTTTGCAGAATCCAAAACATCGAAATATTACAAAGCACCTTCTCAGACCACAAGGCAATAAAAGTAGAAACCAATAACAGAAAAACTAGGGAAAAGAAATCAAATACTTGGAAACTGAACAATACCCTCCTGAAAAAAGACTGCGTTATAGAAGACATTAAGGAGGGAATAAGGAAATTCATAGAATGCAACGAGAATGAAAATACTTCCTATCAAAACCTCTGGGACACAGCAAAAGCAGTGCTCAGAGGCCAATTTATATCGATAAATGCACACATACAAAAAGAAGAGCGAGCCAAAATCAGAGAACTGTCCCTACAACTTGAACAAATAGAAAGTGAGCAACAAAAGAATCCATCAGGCACCAGAAGAAAACAAATAATAAAAATTAGAGCTGAACTAAATGAATTAGAGAACGGAAAAACAATCGAAAGAATTAACAAAGCCAAAAGCTGGTTCTTTGAAAAAATTAACAAAATTGATAAGCCATTGGCTAGACTGACTAAAGAAATACCGGAAAGGAAACAAATAACCCGAATAAGAAACGAGAAGGGCCACATCACAACAGACCCAACTGAAATTAAAAGAATCATATCAGATTCTTACGAAAAATTGTACTCTAACAAATTTGAAAACCTAGAAGAAATGGCTAAATTCCTGGAAAAACACTACCTACCTAAACTAACACAATCAGAAGTAGAACAACTAAATAGACCCATAACAAAAAAAGAGATTGAAACGGTAATCAAAAAACTCCCAACAAAAAAAAGCCCTGGCCTGGATGGCTATACTGCAGAGTTCTACCAAACTTTCAGAGAAGAGTTAACACCACTACTACTAAAGGTATTTCAAGGCATAAAAAATGACGGAATACTACCCAACTCATTCTATGAAGCCACCATCTCCCTGATACCAAAACCAGGTTAAGACATCACAAAAAAAGAAAATTACAGACCTATATCCCTCATGAACATACATGCAAAAATCCTCAACAAAATTCTAGCCAATAGAATTCAACACCATATCAAAAAAATTATTCACCACGACCAAGTGGGATTTATACCAGGTATGCAAGGCTGGTTTAATATTAGAAAAACCATTAATGTAATCCACCATATAAATAAAACAAAAGACAAAAACCACATGATCTTATCAATTGATGCAGAAAAGGCGTTTGACAAAGTCCAACACCCATTTATGATAAAAACTCTCACCAAAATAGGAATTGAAGGAAAATTCCTCAACATAATAAAGGGCATCTATGCAAAGCCAACAGCCAATATCACTCTAAATGGAGAGAACCTGAAAGCATTTCCCTTGAGAACGGGAACCAGACAAGGATGCCCTTTATCACCATTCTTATTCAACATTGTGCTAGAAGTCCTAGCCAGAGCAATTAGGCTAGACAAAGAAATAAAGGGCATCCGGATTGGCAAAGAGGAAGTAAAATTATCTCTGTTTGCAGATGACATGATCTTATACACAGAAAACCCCAAGGAATCCTCCAGAAAACTACTGAACCTAATACAAGAGTTTGGCAGAGTCTCAGGTTATAAGATAAACATACAAAAATCACTTGGATTCCTCTACATCAACAAAAAGAACATCGAAGAGGAAATAACCAAATCGATACCATTCACAGTAGCCCCCAAGAAGATAAAATACTTAGGAATAAATCTTACCAAGGATGTAAAAGACCTATACAAAGAAAACTACAAAGCTCTACTACAAGAAATTAAAAAGGACATACTTAAGTGGAAAAACATACCTTGCTCATGGATAGGAAGACTTAACATAGTAAAAATGTCTATTCTACCAAAAGCCGTCTATTCATACAATGCACTTCCAATCCAAATTCCAATGTCATTTTTGAAGGTGATAGAGAAATCACCAACTTCATATGGAAGGGAAAGATGCCTCGGATAAGCAAAGCATTACTGAAAAAGAAGAAGAAAGTGGGAGGCCTCACTCTACCTGATTTCAGAACCTATTATACAGCCACAGTAGTCAAAACAGCCTGGTACTGGTACAACAACAGACACATAGACCAGTGGAACAGAATTGAGAACCCAGAGATAAATCCATCCACATATGAGCAGCTGATATTTGACAAAGGCCCAGTGTCAGTTAATTGGGAAAAAAATAGTCTTTTTAACAAATGGTGCTGTCATAACTGGATATCCACGTGCAAAAAAATGAAACAGGACCCATACCTCACACCAAGCACAAAAACTAACTCCAAGTGGATCAAAGACCTAAATATAAAGACTAAAAAATAAAAATCATGGAAGAAAAAATAGGGACAACCTTAGGAGCCCTAATACAAGGCATAAACAGAATACAAAACATTACCAAAAATGATGAAGAGAAACCAGATAACTGGGAGCTCCTAAAAATCAAACACCTATGCTCATCTAAAGACTTCACCAAAACAGTAAAAAGACCACCTACAGACTGGGAAAGAATTTTCAGCTATGACATCTCAGACCAGCGCCTGATCTCTAAAATCTATACGATTCTGTCAAAAGTCAACCACAAAAAGACAAACAACCCAATCAAGAAGTGGGCAAAGGATATGAACACACACTTCACTAAAGAAGATATTCAGGCAGCTAACAGATACATGAGAAAATGCTCTCGATCATTAGCCATTAGAGAAATGCTAATTAAAACCACGATGAGATTCCATCTCACTCCAACAAGGCTGGCATTAATCCAAAAAACACAAAATAAGAAATGCTGGAGAGGCTGCGGAGAGACTGGAACTCTTATACACTGCTGGTGGGAATGTAAAATGGTACAACCACTTGGAAATCTATCTGGCGTTATCTTAAACAGTTAGAAATAGAACTACCATACAACCCAGAAATCCCACTCCTCGGAATATACCCTAGAGAAATAAGATCCTTCACACAAACAGATATATGCACACCCATGTTTATTGCAGCTGTGTTTACAATAGCAAAAAGCTGGAAGCAACCAAGGTGTCCATCAACGGATGAACGGGTAAATAAATTGTGGTATATTCACACAATGGAATACTATGCATCGATAAAGAACAGTGACGAATCTGTGAAACATTTCATAACATGGAGGAACCTGGAAGGCATTATGCTGAGCGAAATTAGTCAGAGGCAAAAGGACAAATATTGTATAAGACCACTATTATAAGATCTTGAGAAATAGTATAAACTGAGAAGAACACATACTTTTGTGGTTACGAGGCGGGGAGGGAGGGAGGATGGGAGAGGGTTTTTTACTGATTAATTAGTAGATAAGAACTGCTTTAGGTGAAGTGATGGACAATACTCAATACGTGGAAGGTCAGCTCAACTGGACTGGACCAAAAGCAAAGAAGTTTCGGGGATGAACTGAATGCTTCAAAGGTCAGCGGAGCAATGGCGGGGGTTTGGGGACTGTGGTTTAAGGGGACTTCTAAGTCAATTGGCAAAATAATTCTATTATGAAAACATTCTGCATCCCACTGTGAAATGTGGCATCTGGGGTCTTAAATGCTAACAAGCGGCCATCTAAGATGCATCAATTGGTCTCAACCCACCTGGAGCAAAGGAGAATGAAGAACACCAAGGTCACACGACAACTAAGAGCCCAAGAAACAGAAAGGGCCACATGAACCAGAGACCTACATCATCCTGAGACCAGAAGAACTAGTTGGTGCCCGGCCACAATCGATGACTGCCCTGACAGGGAACACAACAGAGAACCCCTGAGGGAGCAAATCAGTGGGATGCAGACCCCAAATTCTCATAAAAAGACCATACTTAATGGTCTGACTGAGACTAGAGGAGTCCCGGCGGTCATGGTCCCCAAACCTTCTGTTGGCCCAGGACAGGAACCATCCCCGAAGACAACTCATCAGACATGAAAGGGACTGGACAGTGGGTAGGAGAGAGATGCTGATGAAGAGTGAGCGAATTATATCAGGTGGACACTTGAGACTGTGTTGGCATCTCCTGTCTGGAGGGGGGATGGGAGGATAGAGAGAGTTGGAAGCTGGCAAAATTGTCACGAAAGGAGAGACTGGAAGGGCTGACTCATTGGGGGAGAGCAAGCGGGAGTACGGAGTAAGGTGTATATAAACTTATATGTGACAGTCTGACTTGATTTGTAAACGTTCACTTGAAGCTCAATAAAAGTTAATAAAAAAAAAAAAAAAAACCCAGTGCCGTCGAGTCGATTCTGACTCATAGCGACATATGCATGGGAAACCTGGACAATGAATAAGGAAGAAGACCGAAAAAGAATTGACGCCTTTGAATTGTGGTGTTGGCGATGCATATTGAATATACTGGGGACTGCCAAAAGATCGAACAAATCTCTCTTAGAAGGAGTACAACCAGAATGCTCCTTAGAAGCAAGAATGCATACTTTGGACATGTTGTCAGGAGGGATCAGTCTCTGGAGAAGGACATCATGCTTGGCAAAGTACAGGGTCAGAGGAAAAGAGGAAGACCCTCAGCCAGGTCGATTGACACAGTGGCTGCAACAATGAGCTCAAGCATAAGAACGATTGTAAGGATGGCGCAGGACCGGCAGTGTTTCATCATGTTGTGCATAGAGTCGCTATGAGTCGGAACTGACTCTACAGCACCTAACAACAACAACAACAAAGGCACTTGACTGTGTCGATCATAACAAATTATGGGTAATACTGCAAAGAATGGGAATTCCAGAATACTTACTTGTGCTCATGAAGAACTTGCACTTAGATCAACAGGAAGTTTTTCAAATGGAACAAGGGGATACTGTGTGTTTTAAGTTCAGGAAATGTGTGAGTCTTGGTTGTACCCTTTCACCATACTTATTCAGTCCATATACTGAGCAAATAATCTGAGAAACTGGACTATATGGAGAAGAATGTGGCATCAGGATTGGAGGAAGACTCATTAACAATCTGCGTTATGCAGATAACAGAACCTTGCTTGCTCAAAGTGAAGAGGATTTGAAATACTTACTGATGAAGATCAAAGACTACAGCCTTCAGTATGGATTGCCCTTCAACATAAAGAAAATGAAAATCCTCACAACTGGACCAGTAAGCAACATCATGGTAAACAGAAAAAAGACTGAAGTTGTCAAGGATTTCATTCTACTTGGTTCCCAAAATCAGCACCCATGGAAGCAGCAGTCAAGAAACCAAACGACACATTGCATTGGGCAAATCTGCTGCAAAAGACCTCTTTAAAGTATTAAAAAGCAAAGATGTCACTTTAAGGACTAAGGTGTACCCGACCTAAGCCATGGTGTTCTCAATTGCCTCATATGCTTATGTGATGGTTAAGATTGTGTGTGAACTGGGCTGGGCCATGATTCTCAGTGTTTGGCAGTTGTATAATGTTGTGATGACTTTCCTGTTGAAATTTGATATGTGATTACCGTAGTGATGGGATCTGCTGAGTGGTACTGGTGGGGGTGGGGCCTGTGGTGGCTCACCACCCCCTCAGCTTTCATCTCTTTGCCTTCCACCATGTACTCCCTTTTCCTGCTCTCCTTGCAAAGGTTGTTGGCTTGTTCTGGATCCAGCAGCTGTCTCTTGTCTGACCGCTGGTTCTTGGGACCTGAGCTAGCAGCTCACCTGTCCATCTTGGGATTCGTCCATCTTCACGGCCTGCGAACAAGAGTCCTGCTCCCTGACCTGCCTATCTTGGGCTCTTGAGCCCCTGCACCTAAGTGACTCAGGAGAAACCCTGCAGTCTTGCCTGCTGACCATAGGGATTCCTCAACCATCACAACGTGTGAGCAGGATCCCTGCTCCCCAACCTGTTCATCTTGGGTTCACCAGCTTCTGTGGCTCTGTGAGTTGGGAAAGGACTCTATCCTGATCCAGGGACTTGGGATGTTCCAACCCCTACAATCATGTGAGCTCTTTTCTTAATATAAATTCATGTGTATTTTTACGCACTACTGGTTTTGCTTCTCTAGAGAACACAGCCTAAGACAATTGCTACCGAGAGCGATTCTAGGGGAACAAAATTGTAACAATGAACATTCTAAATTGGTTCTCAAGTCTAAAAAAAAAAGGTAGTGTTAAAGATGTTGATGACTCTGTTTCCAACAGTAAAGCGGGCACTGCTAATCCGTGGGCTGAGGTGGCAATACAAATAAGCAAAATATCACCACCAGTAGATCAGGCATTGGTGAAAGGCAAGACTCTGAGTGAACACATGTGTGATATCTTTCTAGAGATTTGTCAGAATGAGAAGCATAAGGAAGCTGGTGGTCAGTGGGTCCTACTTTTGATGGACGAAGTGGTGAAAGAAAGAGATGCACTCAAGGCTTCAGAGTCAAAGCTCAAGTGCTGCATAAATGACCTCAAAATTCCACTTGTGCTTTGAACGAAAGCCTTATTTCTTGTAGTGACAGAGCTGATATTGCCAAAAGCCAAATCCAGTCTCTTAGAGGGGCTGAATTACAACGCCAGCTCAACTGCCAACCTAGAGAGCTGTCTGTAGTTAAAGTGAGGGCATTGATTGGGAAGAAATCAGATCCTGAAACTTGGAATGGGGACATATGGACAGATAATCAGGAAGCTGGAGACACCAAGCCCCTAGATTGTGTTGAAGTTCCATTAACTCCTGCCGACAGAACCACTCCCATCTGAAGAAATTACTTCATGTTTGTCTGCCACACCACCCTGCCCAGAAAAACCATTAGCCCCTCCAATCCCATCTAATGAGATTAGTCCTATCCCAGCTGCCTCTAAAGAGCCCCTGCTGGAGTCATTGCCTGCGGCATCGCCTGAGGTAGATGCTTTACAAGACAATGTTGAATGTTTTCAAAACAATTCCACACTACCAATTGTGGTTTCTAGACCTATAACTAGACTTAAGTCCCAGCCAGCCTCAAAAGGGAAAGTACAAAGTATGACACAGGAGAAGGTATGCTACACTCCAAAAGAACTACTTGACTTTTCTAATATGTACAAATAGAAACCTGGGGAATATGTGTGGGAATGGCTATTAAAGGTGTGGGATAATGGTGCAAGGAACATAAAGATTGATCAGTCTGAGTTTATTTATATGGGCTCACTAAACACACATTCTTCATTCAGTATTTCAGCTCGAGAAATTAGGAAAGGATCTAATAATTTATTTCATTGGGCTGTTGAAGCATAGGTTTTGCGGTGGCCTACGAAACCAAGTTGAAGTACCAGATCTACCTTGGTGTACTGTACAAGAAGGTATCCAAAGGCTTAGGGAAATTGGCATGCCAGAGTGGATTTATCAGGTTAGAAGAATGCCCAGAGGATGCACCTTTTACTACAACTGTGAGGAACCAATTTGTGAAGGGAGCTCCAGCATCCTTGAAGACTGCTGTGATTGCTATTTTATGTAAATCGGATTTGACGGTGGGAACTGCCCTAACTGATTTAGGACATCTAGCTAAAATGGGTCTGATTGGACCCTGTAGTAGTAGGGCCCAAGTGGCTGCACTCAATTGACGAAGACAAAGTGGGCGTGATTACAGTAATGGACAGCGGAGTCAAAGCAGTAACCAGAATAGTCTGACTCGTATGGACTTATGGCTTTGGTTACTTAGTCATATTGTCCCTAGAAGTGAAATTGATGGGAAACCTACTAAATATACTTACTTGATCTGTACAAACAGATGAATTCTAGGTCAGGTGAACAGCAGTCTAATTCTAACTACCAGAATATAGAGTTACGGTCTCTCAATCAATTCCCAGACTTGAGCGAGTTTAAAAACCCACAACCCCTTGAATGAAGGGGAGGCCAGGTTCCCTTGAGGAAGGACTCTAATACAGTGCCAAAAGTTTATACTGTTGATCTCTCTCCCAGCCTTCCCCAAACGGATCTATGGCCATTTACGAAAGTGACTGTTCATTGGGGAAAGGGAAATAATCAGACTTTTCCGGGATTACTGGATACTAGCTCTGAACTGACATTAATTCTAGGAGACCCAAAACATCACTGTGGCCCACCAGTCAGAGTGCGGGCTTATGGAGGTCAGGTTATTAATGGAGTCTCAGCTCATGTCCGTCTCACAGTAGGTCCAGTGGGTCCCCGAAACCCATCCTATAGTGATTTCCCCAGTTCCAGAATGCATAATTGGAATAGATATGCTCAGCAACTGGCAGAACCCTCATATTGGATCCCTGAAAAATGAAGTAAGGGCTATTATGGTAGGAAAAGCCAAGTGGAAGCCATTGGAACTGCCCCTACCTAGGGAAATAGTAAATCAAAAGCAATACCACATTCCTGGAGGGATTGCAGAGATTACTGCTGCTACCACCATGACTTGAAGGCTGCAGAGGTGGTGATTCCCACCACATCCCCATTCAACTCTCTTATTTGGCCTGTGCAAAAAACAGATGGATCTTGGAGAATGACAGTAGGTTATCGAAAACTTAACCAGGTGATGACTCCAATTGCAGCTGCTGTTCCAGATGTAGTTTCATTGCTTGAGCAAATCTGGTATCTGGTGTGCAGCTATAATCTAGGTAATGCCTTTTTCTCCATACCTATTTCAAAGGACCAGCAGAAGCAGTTTGCCTTTAGCTGGCAAGGCCAGCAATACAGTTTCACTTGCCTACCTCTGAGCTACATGAATTCTTCAGCTCTGTGTCATAATTTAGCCCACAGGGACCTTGACTACCTTTCCCTTCCACAAGATGTCACACTGGTCCATTACGTTGATGACATTGTGCTGATTGGGCCTAGTAAGGAAGAAGCATCAATGACTCTGGACTTATTGGTAAAACATTTGCATGCTAGAGGGTGGGAAATTAATCCCACAAAAATTCAGGTGCCTTCTACCTCAGTGAAATTTCTAGGGGTCCAGTGGTGTGGGGCATGTCGAGATATTCCTTCTAAAGTGAGGGATAAGTTATTGCATCTGGCTGCCTCCATGACTGAAAACCAGGCACAGCACCTAGTGGGCTTCTTTGGATTTTGGAGGCAACATATTCTTCATTTGGTTGTGTTCCTCCAGCCTATTTATCAAGTGACTCGAAAAACTACTAGTTTTGAGTGGGGCCCAGAACAAGAGAAGGCTCTACAACAGGTTCAGGCTGCTGTGCAAGCCGCTCTGCCACTTGGGCTATATGATCCAGCTGATCCAATGGTGCTTGAAGTGTCCATGGCAGATAGAGATGCTGTTTGGAGCCTTTGGCAGGCCTCTATTGATGAATCACAGTGTGGGCCCTTAGGATTTTGAAGCAAAGCCTTGCCAATCTCTGCAGATAACTTCTCTCCTTTTGAGAAACAGCTTTTAGCTTGTTACTGGGCCTTAATAGAGACTGAATGAGCTGCCTATCATGAACTGGGTGTGGTCATAAAGTCAGACGTGCACAGCAACACTTTATCATTAAATGGAAGTGGTATATACGAGATTGGGTCAGAGCAGGACCCGAAGGCACAAGTAAGTTGCATGAGGAAGTGGCCCAAATGCCCATGGTCTCCACTCCTGTCACATTACCTTCCATCTCCCAGTCTGCACCTATGGCCTCATGGAGAGTTCCTTACGAGCAGTTGACTGAAGAAGAGAAAACTCCTGCCTGGTTTACAAATGGTTCTGTGCGTTATGCAGGTGCCACTTAAAAGTGGACAGTGGCAGCACTACAGCCCCTTTCTGGGACCTCCCTGAGGGACAGTGGTGAAGGGAAACCCTCCCAATGGGCAGAACTTTGGGCAGTGCAGCTGGTTGTTCATTTTGCTTGGAAGGAGAAATGGCCAGATGTGTGATTGTATACTGATTCATGGGCCGAGGCCAATGGTTTGGCTGGATGGTCAGGGACTTGGGAGGAACATGATTGGAAAATTGGAGACAAGGGTTTATGGGGAAGAGTTCTGTGGATAGACCTCTCTGAATGGGTCAAAGAAGTGAATATGTTTGTGTCTCACATGAATGCTCACCAAAGGGTGACCTCAGCAGAAGAGGATCTTAACAATCAAGTGGATAGGTTGACATGTTCTGTGGAAACCACTAATCCTCTTTCCCCACCCACTCCCATCATTGCCCAGTGGGCTCATGAACAAAGTGGCCATGGTGGCAGGGATGGAGGTTATGCATGGGCCCAGCAACATGGACTTCCACCAAGGCTGACCTGGCTGGAGCCACTGCTGAGTGCCCAATATGACACCATCTCTTGATGTGACCAGCCAGCAACTTGGTGGTAAGTTGATTACATTGGACCACTTCCATCATGGAAAAGGTAGCGTTTTGTCCTTACTGGAATAGACACTTTGGATATGGTTTTGCTTTCTCTGCATGCAATGCTTCTGCCAAAACTACCATCTATGGACTTATGGAATGCCTTATCCACCATCATTCCACCCCACACAGCATTGCCTCTGATCGAGGGACTCACTTCACAGCAAGCTAAGGGTGGCAGTGGGCCCATGCTCGTGGAATTCACTGGTCTTACCATGTTTCCCATCATCTTGAAGCAGCTGGCTTGATACAATGATGGAATGATCTCCTAAAGATACAATTACAGCGCTACCTAGGTGGCAATACCTTGCAGGGTTGGGGCAGTGTTCTCCAGAAAGCTGTATATGCTGTAAACCAGTGTCCAATATATACTGCTGTTTCTCCCATAGCAAGGATTCATGGGTCCAGGAATCAAGGGGTGGAAATGAGAGTGGCACCGCTCACTATTACCCCCTAGTGACCCACTGGCAAGTTTTTCGCTTCCTGTCACCATGACCTTATGCTCTGCAGGCCTAGAGGTCTTGGTTCCAAAGGGAGGACTGCTCCCACCTGGAGATACATCATTGATTCCATTGAACTGGAAGCTAAGAATGCTACCTGGCCACTTTGGGCTCCTCATGCCTCTGGATCAACAGGCAAAGAAGGGAGTTACCACACTGGCTGGTGTGCATTATCCTGATTACCAAGAGGAAATTGAATTGATATTACATAATGGAGGTAAAAAAAAGTATGTCTGGAATGCAGGAGATCCCTTAGGGCATCTTTTAGTGCTACCATGTCCTGTGATTAGTAGTCATGACAGACTCATATTGTAGTTTTCAACAATATGAGTCCGACATGACTACTAATGGCCCAGACCCTTCAGGAATGAAGGTTGGGGTTACCCCACCCAGCAAAGAACCACATCCAGCTGAGGTGCTTGCTGAGGGCAAAGGGAATACAGAATGGGTGGTGAAAGAGGATAGTTCTAAATACCAGTTACGGCCACGTGACCAGTTGCAGAAACGAGGACTGTAATTGTATTTGTATTTCTGCTTTGTATGTGTGCATCAGACTTTTTGTTTTCTTCACTTATAAAATATAAGATGTAAAAGTAGCTAGTGCATTTTTGGTTTACGTGTGTTAATTTTATCATGTTAGGTGCAAGTAATTGTGTTTATTCAGAGATTATGTACGGTTTGGAGAGATGTGTACAGATGCCAAGTTGGCAAGGGGTGGACAGTGATGGCTAAGATTATGTGCCAATTTGGTTGGGCTGTGATTCTCAGTGTTTGGGCAGTTGTATAATGTTGTGATCACTGTTGAATTTGATATGTCATCACCCCCATGATGAAATATGCTGAGTGGTACTGGCAGGGGTGGGGCCTGTGGTGGCTCACCATCTACTCAGCCTTCATCTCTCCACCTTCTACCTTCTACTTCCTTTTCCTGCTCGCCTTCCAAAGGTTGTTGGCTTGTTCTGGATCCAGCAGCTGTCTCTTGTCTGACCGCTGGTTCTTGGGACCTGAGCTAGCAGGTGACCTGTCCATCTTGGGATTCGCCAATCTTCACGGCCTGGGAGCAAGAGCCCTGCTCCCTGACCTGCCTATCTTGGGTTCGCTAGCCCCTGCAGCTAAGTGACTCAGGAGAAACCCTGCAGTCTTGCCTGCTGACCTTGGGGATTCCTCAACTGTCACAACCTGTGAGCGGGATCCCTGCTCATCTTGGGTTCACCAGTTTCTGTGGCTCCATGAATTGGAGCCACAGAACCTGATCCAAGGACTTGGGACATTCCAACCCCTATAATCACATGAGCTCTTTCCTTAATATAAATCTCTCTGTCTGTATTTATACGCATTACTGGTTTTGCTTCTTTAGAGAACCCAGCCGAAGACAGCTTGTGAAAGGTGGACAATAAATAAGGAAAACAGAAGAAAAATCGATGCTTTTAAATTGTGGTGTTGGTGAAGAATATTGAATATACCACAGACTGCCACAAGAACAAACAAATCTGTCTTGGAAGAAGCACAGCCAGAATGCTCCTTAGAAGGAAGGATGGCAAGATTTCATCTCACATACTTCAAACATGTTGCCAGGAGGGACCAGTCCCTACAGAAGGATATCACGTTTGGTAGAGTGGACGGTTGGCGAAAAAGAGGAAGACCCTCGACACAATGGATTGACACAGTGGCTACAACAATGGGCTCAAGCATAAGAACAATTGTGAGGATGGTACAGGACTGGGCAGTTTCATTCTCTTGTACATATAGTAGTTATGAGTCAGAACTGGCTTGACAACATCTAATAACAACAACAACAATCTTCAATAAGTGAGTTAGAGAACTGGAAATCCTCCAGATCCCCCAATTTTCTCTACTAGGTTAATGATGATTAACCTATTACATAGGTTGTGAGAGTGCCGGTGGGGGGCGGGGGGCGGCAGAAGAGGTGCAAAAACTCTGTGATGTCACGTATTTGATACACAATGTGGAGCCACTGGAGGGCTTTACAAAGGGGGGTGAAAAAATTGATTTATTGGTATTTCAACAAGATAGCATTTTGTAGCTTACAGAACAATTGATGTTTATATTATTGCAAATTACTGCTAGATGTAAGGGTTAACTTGTTCAAGATTTCTCTGGAAAGTTGACCTCCCAGAAAAGGAGCTGGCCTTCTTCAAACTTCCATGGAAATTCCTATGACCTACCTCTTAAGGCAATCGATACTAGTCAACCACAAGGCTTGAACTCTAGCTGCCATCATGCCTGAGGTAGGGCTGTGGCTTTCCCAGCTGTGAACCCTGGTCAGGCAAATCCTGCAGCAGGTTGCTGCATTGTACAGCTATAACCACAGACTAGGTCCACAGACAGCTCTCTGATTACAGCAGGTGATAAACAAACAAGCAAACTAACATAAACCACAGTTGCCATCAAGTCAATGCCACCTCATGGCAACCCCAGGTGTGCAGAGTAGAACTGCTTCATAGGATTTTCATGGCTATGACCTCTTAGAAGTAGATCGTCAGGCTTTTTTTTCCAGGTGCATCTGGGTGAATTTGAACCACCAACCTTTTGTTTAGTAGCAGAGCACTTAACCATTTGTGCCACCCAGGAATGAGCTGGTGCTACCCCCCCAAGCCCCGCCCCTCCAAAAAAAACAAACAAAAATTAAGCTGGAGCCAAGGTTCTACACTGTCATATTGCCATTTTACCCTGGTTTCTGGCCAAGCCAGAACATAGACTGGCACACCCCTGATCATGCAGCTTAAAAATCTCTAAGGGTCAGGGTGGCTCCCCGGAATAGAACGTCCAGCCCTGACAGCTGGTTGTGCTCTGCCCTAGAACAAATGGGCACTGGATACCTCACCTGCTACTGACCCTGCTTCTGTGCATTTTCCTCAAGGAATGCTGCTCCAGCAGCTCTGGTATGTGTGGTGCTTAGCCGTTTGCCTTTGTTTGCATGGCTGTGTTGTACGAACATGACTATAGAAATACAGATATGTACATGTATGTAACGTACAAGACTAAGAAAAGGAATATATGTGTGCCTACAACTTAGCTTAAGATGTGGGCATCTCTAATGCTATTGAAGCCCCCTAGCACCCTAGCCCAGAGATGCCCTCTTTTTATCCCTCGGGGTGATCAGTAGTCTGACCATTGTGTTTACTATTGCCTTGGAATCATACTGCTTAGTATATATTTGAACTTTATGTGGATAGTAACGTACTGTAAGTATACTTCTGAAATTTGCTTTTCATACAACACTGTATTTCTGAGATCCATTCTTTGTTCCATGGGTAGCAGTAGCCTTCAATAAGGGCAGTGATGGTTCAATGGTAGAATTCTTTCCTTCCACGTGGGAAACTCTTATCTGCTTCCCGGCCAGTGCACCTCATGTGCAGCCACCTGTGGAGGCTTGTGCGTTGCTATGATACTGAATAGGTTTCGGCAGAGCTTCCAGACTAAGATTAGGAAGAAAGGCCTGGGGATCTAGATCTAAAAATCAGGCAGTGAAAACCCTATGGATTGCAATGGTCTGATCCACAACTGATTGTGTGGATGACACAGAACTGGGCAGCATTTCATTCTGTTGTGTAAGGGGTCACCATACTCAAAGGCAGCCAACAACAGTAGCTGACAAGCACACAGAACAGGCAAGGCCAAGGTCAGCTGGTAAAGATACAATGAACCCCTTTTAGATTCACTTCACATAGACAGAAAATGGAAGAGTAGCTAAACGTGCCAGCTCCCTGGGTCCTTTACCTAGACACCAAAAGTGATGCCAAAGCAAAAGGGGGTGGGATGCCTGCCATTGGAGTTGTGGGATGCCCTGGTGCTAGGGAGCCAATTCTAGATTGCAGCTAAGTGGTTTACAGGCAGCAGATATGCCTGCAGGAGGCTTCATACCTCATCAGAACCTGGGAAAGAAACTATTTCGCTACAGCCTCTAGTCATTCCCTCCTGTTCTGGCTGGACCCCAAGGCCTTCTGCCAAGGCTCATATCTCCCGAGGTTTAAGCATTTGCCTGCATGGCCTACGGGAGTATATGAAGGTCACCAGAGAGCCACGATAGAGCTGTTCTCCTCCAGTAATGGAGTAATTTTCGTTGCTCTGTGGTTTTTCACTGTATGAATACATAACATCTGCCATTTTTCATGTTGTTGGACATTTGGGTTGCTTTAGGGGTTTTTGTTTGCTTTGTTTCGTTTTGGGGGGATTATTGTAAACAAAACTACTTTGAGCGTTCTTATACATATCTCCCAGTGCACAGGTGCAAGAGTTATTTTAGGGTACATGCCTAGGAACTAAATTGTTTTGTCTCAAGTACAGACATCATTAACTCTACAGAATAATGACAAATCGTTTTGCAAAATGCTGGGTCAGTTTTCACTAAGAAACAGAGGATTGATTCCTGCTGCGCCACATCCTCACCAACACTTGGCATTTAGACCTTAATTTTTGCCAATCCGGTGTTGCGTCCTTATTGTGATTACAATGTGTATATACTAGATTATTAATGAGTCCAGCATTTAAAAAAAAAAAAGTTTAACTGGCATTTGTAATTCTTTCTCTGTGAAATATCTGTTAGTGACTTTTCTCTATTTTTCTATAGAGCTATTTGTTTTTTTCTTATTTATTTATAGGAACTAAAGCACCAGTAGCCAAGTGGTTAAGAGATCAGGCTACTAACCAAAATGTTAGCAGTTCAAATCCACCAGCTGCTCCTTGGCAACCCTATGGAGCAGCTCTACTCTGTCATATAGGGTTACTTTGAGTCGGGATAGACTCTGTGATACCCAGCAACAACATTCATATATTCAGTATAGTAATTTTTGTTGATTATTGATGCTCTAAATATTTCTTATCCATTTGTGACTTGACTTTTCACTTTATGGTTTCTTTGATGTACAAAATTTCATTAATCTAGAAGGGATGGGCAGGAATTGAAGAGTATTTAGGAAGAAATTTTGAGAGAGCATGGAGATGACAGAAGAGCCTAGAACTGCTGCCCAGATGTCCCACTTTGGCCAATGGGGGGACCGTGACAGAGGCACTGGGGTGGGGCACACTTGGTCTGTTGGGTCACCTGAAGTTCACCTGATGCTCCTAAGGCCCATGCAGAGGAGACATCCAGATACAGACTGGAGATTCAGAAATATGTAGAACAGACCCCAAAATCTGTGCCCAAAGATAAAGGAGCCCTGTTCCTAGATGCCTAGGCAACTACCTGGGAAGAGCTGAGTCCAGGAAAGCCCAAAACAGGCCAATGACAAGGTCAAGACGAGCGAATCTAGATAAGGAGTGAGGCCCCAGCCAATAGGGTAGAACTCCAGCCCAGGGAAGGAAGGACCAGATAAGGCCTCCTGACACCAGCTCTGAGCAAGACTGGGGGCAGGGGCAGGCTGCTGGCCCCTCAACCCCAAGCACCTCCCATAGGACAAGCATAAAGCTCAGCCCCGTGGTGGCGCTCCCTACCCAGACCCAGAGACAGGCTGTGTTCCAGCCCTCACTAGCCCCTCAGTCAAGTGGTCTTGAGCAGTGCAAACCCTGCCTCACCATCCAACGGCAGCTCTGTGGCCCTGAACCTAACGGGGGCAGCAGCCAGCGTGCTGCAGGCCAAGACACTTCTCCTGGGGTTTTTTTTTTAGTTTTAATTTAGTTAAATTTATCATTTTTATGGTTTTGGTTTTTAGTACCTTAAAAAGATCCTTTCTCACCCTAGTATCAGAAAGAGATTTTCCTATAACTTGTTTAAAAGAATTCTACAACTTTGCTTTTCACACTGAAGTCTTCAGTCTACCTGGCATTGGTTTGCGTAGGATGGGAGACAGGAGCCCACTCGTCCCACTACAAGACTATACTGAAAGCATCTGTTCTCTTTTGTGATACGGACTTTGTCTTATGTCAGTTTACCATGTACAAATAGATTTGCTTTAGAGCTCTCTGTTCTGTTGTACTGATCTTTTTGACTAAGCCTGTGCCAGTGACATGCTATTTTAAGTTCCTACTTTCTGAAGTGGATTTTTATAGTCATTCTTGTAGTGGGAGTCTATGAGTGGTAAATTTATCTTTGTCTGAAAATATCTTTTGTCCTCTGTTGAATTTCAGTTTAAAGTATTACAGAATGTTAATTTTATAGTTTTTGCTGGGGGAGGGGAAGGGCAGTTCTAAGCACAGTGTGAAGAAAAGAGAGGAGCATTAGTTTTTTTTAAAGAAATTTTTTTGATATTCGGTAATCTTTTATTATGAGCTCCTATTTGACTGGACGTGGAAACCCCAGTGGTGTAGTGGTTAAGAGCTATGGCTGCCAACCAAAAGGTCAGCAGTTTGCATCCACCAAGTGCTCCTTGGGAACTCTATGGGGCAATTCTACTCTGTCCTATAGGGTCGCTATGAGTTAGAATTGACTCAATAGCAAGTTTTTTTTTTTTCATTTGGCTAGATTTAACCTGTAGCCATTTTAAGGGCACTGAATTGAGGATACTTTCTCTCAGAAATTGTGTTCGCTTCTGCTGGGCAACCAAATGACACCACCAAACTGGAGCTACTTTAATTCTTGACCTGGGGTTTCTAGATGCACAGATAATACAAAATTCAAACATCAGCCTGTGGTACAAATTCTTAAGCGGGCTATTCAGGTCATTGTTACGTTTTTTCCATCTGAAGCTACAGTGGAGACCAGTGAGTGTCCAGGTGGTATTCCTTTGCCGTGGGCAGGCAAATTTCTAGCCTCCTTTTCCTCAGGAGTTCCAGTTTTCCATTGGGTGTCAAGTTCAGCTTCCTCCCTCGTTCTACCTTGTTCAGGGCCAAGGTCTACTCTCCCATTCCGGAGAAGATGCCTGTTAATCCTCAAATATCTAGATTTCTGGTCTAAGGATTTGCTTTTAGTGCAGTCCCGGCTTCTGGGTTTGAATCTGCTCTAATTTCAGGCTCTTATTTGCCTGTTTTTATTTTTTAGTTTGCCCTTAGAAATTCACCTGAATTTATTATGAGCTTAACAATGAATTTAAAAATATGTGTGTTGAATTTATCTAAAACTTACGTATTTTATATTGAGCGGATTTCATCAAATATTTGTTTTATCGTGCTACTAAATGAGTATGCTTCTATTTGGTGTTTTTCTTCCCTTATCTTCCTTGCTTCTGACTCTCTCTCCGTGCTGATTTATTTTTTGACAGTAGTTTTTTCCTCACAAGAGATCCACTCTGAGAAGGCAGACCCACCTGGATAAATTCAGAGTTTCCACCTTCTCTTAATGCAGTCATATTTCTTTGCCTTATACTCATTGTTTTCCTTTTCTGCCTGGAAACTGGATGCCTGTGGTAGACTTGAGATCTTTATTATAACTTCCTTCACTCAGTCACCTCAATATGAATATGGTCGAGAGTGGTGTGAGGTGGTAGCAAATACAGCACTTCAGGTGTGACAGAAAAATTATGGGCATAAGGAAACAAATGCAGTGAGCCAGAAACTGCTTCAAGCAGTAGCAGACTGAGAAACATCCAGAAAGTCGAATGTGACCGCAGAGATAAACAAACTCTGACAACAGCATTTTGTATAAACCAATCAGTCTTTCATCCCCACTCAGGAATTATGGATCTGAAATATAGAGATCTTAGTGCACTTAATAATTCTTCCCCAAACGTAAGTGATTAATGTCCATCATACGGTGGAAGAAATGAGTTCTGTTAAAACTGAGAAACTTGCCAAAAAAAGATCACCAGGTAAGGAAGACTGAGTGGCTGGAGTCAGAGTTTGCCAGAACATTTCCCGAGACCAAACATCCTGACCTTTTCGGCTCATGAGAGGTTATCAAAACATCACTAAGATGTCAGTGTTAAGAACCTGACTCCTGTTAGATGTGTTGACTAATACAAGTTAGTTTTCCGTTAGTTTTCTTCTGCTGCTAATTAATTAACATAAGATTCTAAAGACAGACAATGAGCTTTTTCCCTTCAACTCTTAATTGCGTCAAGTACAAACACTCTCCTAGATACATGGTGAAGCTGCATGATAAGCGATAGCATCACGTTGAATCCAGCTCAAGAAGAGCCAGATAGACACGAAGTGTTTTCAGGACCTGTAACTTACCCTCAGCTTTCTTCCAAGCGTTGTAATGATAATAGCCAGGTGCTGTAGAGTCAGCTTGACTCATAGCAACCCGTGGGTATCAGAGTAGAATTGTGCTCCATTGGGTTTTTAATGACTGATTTTTTTTGGAAGATCACCAGGCCTTTCTTCCAAGGTACCTCCGGGTGGACTGGAACCTCCAACCTTTCAGTTAGAAGCTAAGTGCATTAACTGTTTGCATGACCCAGGACTCCTTAGGATAATAACTAGCATTTATTGCACACGTACTTTGTGGCAGGCACTGTGGTATTTTACATAGAATATTTCATTTTATGTTCGCAACAATCGTATGAGGTCTACATTATTATCATCATTTTCATATGCCAGAGGAGGAAGCGAGGTTCAGAGAGACTACTTACTTAATTTATCAAGGTTACCCAGGTAGTAAATGGTAGAAATGAGTTTCTAATTCAGTCAGATCTTTTTGATTTCACTTAAGAGCCTTCTTTCTTAACATCATGAAGTGCTACCACTTGAAATTTCCGTTTTGTTTGGTATCACCTGCTTTATCTCCATCCTCATGGCAGTTATCAAGTAAAAAGGGGGCAGGAAGGTATTTGTGTTAGTTAAGACTATGTTGCTAGCACAGAAAGCCCAGCTACAAACTTAGATCAAGTGCCCATTCCCACATGAAAATTGTAGTTGGGGAAACATCGTGCGTGGATTGGCTTAGGACTGGATGACGTACCATTCATGAACCAGAAACTGTGGCAAGGGGAAACGAGATAACCCCGATTGCAATCCGGGCAGTTTCTGAGGCCAGGGATGGGGACGATCCCACCCAAATTGAATGGCTGCCACTGGAGGTGGGGAGGAGAAACGGGAAAACAAAAGCATAAGAAGCTGAAGGAAAACAAATCAGAATCAAACAAACAGGATCCTTCTTTTCCCAACAACCCAGTTAAACATAACTAACACACAAATGCAACTTAAAGAAAGGCCATGGTTAAACTCCAAATTTATGGAATTAAAAAAAATTCCACTGTTGATGGATGAAATGAATTATCTATCGCTGTCTTGTAAAAAATTACTCCAAAATGTGGCTGCTTCAGAGAGCAGACACTTACTACCTCCCAGTTTCTGTGGATCAGTACTCTGGGTGTGGCTCGGCGGGCTCAGCATCTCTCATGAGTCCATCGTTGGCTAGGGAGGATCTGCTTCCAAGCTCACGCATGTGGTTGTTGGCAGGATCCAGTTCCTTGTGGGTCATTGGACTGAAGACATTAATTCCTAGCTGGCTGCTGGCTGGGGACCTCCCTCAGTTCCTTGCCATGTGGGTCTCTCCTTAGGGCAGCTCACGACATGGCACCTGGCTTCCAGCAGAGCAGGCAAACGAAAGAGTGAGAGAGGATGCATGAAATGGAAGCTACAGTCGTTCAACAACCTAATCGGCCACATCTTATTCTTTAGTGTGGTGAGTCAGTAAGTCCAACCCACACTGAAGGACAGAGAATTATACAAAAGCATGAATACCAAGCAGGAGGCAAGGGAATATTGGGGATAGTAATAGAAGCTGCCTACCATAAGTGTGTGTTTGTGCATGTGTGTGGAGGGGCGTGTTTGGGGGGTGGTGGTTGCACATGGTACTGACAGAGAGTGTATTGACTTCTTACTCATTTTCCTGTGAGGAACATTAGAGGGGTGAAACTGTAGTCATGGTCCCTGAGAAAACAGATGGCCTCAAACACTGGGGGTTTGAGGCCAGCTTAATAAAGGGACTATTTACGAAGATGTGGACAAATGTCTGAATTACCCAGTGCTGCCATAACAAAATACCACAAAGCGGGTGGCTTTAAAGAGCAGAAATTTATTTACTCACAGTTCTGGAGGCTAAAAGTCGAAATCAGGGTCTCAGCCATGTTGATTCCTTCTGTGGGCTGCTCCTCCAGTTTCTGGTGGTTGCTGGAAATTCTTTACATTCTTTTGCTGCTTATAGATGCATCTGCCTCCATTGTCATGTGGTGTCTCCCCCTATGTGTCTCTATTCCCTTTTTATACAGCACCAGAGATTAGGTTTAGGATCCACCCTCCTGTTGTATGACATCATTAACATGACAAAAACCTATTTCCAGTCAGGGACACATTCATAGACGCAGGTGCTAAGACTACCATGTATCTTTGGGGACACAATTCAACCCACAACAGCAATTATAGGGAAATCTCAAGGAATAGGGCATTACTTCAAGGTTTATCGCTTGCAGCCTGTCGTATCACTTCCTGTAGGTCTGAAGCTGGAGGCCCTGGGTGGTAAAAATGATTAACATGCTCAGCTGCTAACCAAAAGGTTGGAGGTTCCAGTCCACCCAGAATCACCTTGGAAGAACGACCTGGGAATTTACTGAAAAAAACCAGCCATTGAAAATCCCATGGAGTACAATTCTACTCTGATACACATGGGGTCACCATGAGCTGGAGTCAACTTCTTCAACTGGAAGGTTCTGAAAAAGTTAAGGGGAAGAAGGAGTTCTCAGAGCCAGGAGAGAATATTTGTAGGCGAAGACCCCCTGATGGGAGCTACCACATTCTGTTAAGGGATGCAGTCCACCTATGGCATCTCTAGAGGGAAGGTGCCAGGGGAGTAAATATCCTGATCTCGCTCTTCTCCATTCTCCGCTGACATTATCCACTGACTGAATTCAGCTGGAAGCCAGAAGGCAAAGGAGTCCACTGATGTAGTCAGTACCAGTCAACCTCCCCGAGTACACAAACCAAAACTCTTTGCCGTTGAGTCGATTCTGATGCATAGAGACCCTATAGGACAGGGTAGAACTGCCCCACAGGGTTTCCAAGGAGCAGCTGGTGGATTTGAACTGCTGGCGTTTTGATTAGAAGCTGAGTTCTTAACCACTGTGCCACCAAGGCTCCCCGGAGCACACAGTAGGGTGGAAAGAGTGGAGATTGGACCTGGAAGAGCAGTCAGAAGATATCTAGTGTAGAAACCTATCGTACTTGAGGAGACTCACATCCACAGTATGCGGAGAAGAAACAGCCATACACGACTAAGCGCTGTGTAGAGCAAGCTCGATGGAAGAGTTTACTGACAAAGAGGGTATTTAACATCAAAACAGACTTTCAAACAATTGCTTCTCTTGAAGATCCTTCAAAATGGGAAACACATATCCATCTCTATGAAATGATTTGGGTGAAGCTGCACTGATGAAAGAGTGTGGGTGGCTAAGATGACTTTGATGGGTCCTTGTAACTTGAGGATTCAGTGTTCCTGCAGGAGTGATGGAAATCAGGGAATAGGATCTCCTGCAAAATATTCACAACTCTTTGAAATGGAAATTATGCTACTCCAATTTAGGCAGCGAATTAAAGCAACTATTTTTATTCAGGGTGTTCGTAGGGTGTGCTCCTGCCTGTTTGAAGTGGCAGTGAAGGAGGCAGGCAGGCAGGCAGGCAGGCGTGCTTTTTCCTGGATAAAGCAGGAGCTGGCTCAGCCTGTTCTCATCTTTACTTAGCACCTGCTGGCTTGAAGCGGTGTCACCCCAGCAATCAGACGGTGGATGTGCCAGGAGGCTGACCTCCAGTGTCTACCCCCCCTCCTCCCACACCCCATGACGGCCTGTCCTGATATAGGTGGACAGGGGACTGGTTTAAAATGACAGTCTCAAGTTCAAGTAGGAAGAGAGGCTAATTTGAAGAAACAGCCAGGCAAGCTTCCTTTCCTGGTAGGAATGATTACCACCCCGCTTCGCCATGGCCCACCTGGGAGCCCATTTTGCCTTTAGATCCCGCTGGCAGAAGACCGATGATGAACTCTGTCGACACAGCATGTCCTTTATCCTTCACAAAGCCATTCGCAATGACTTCTTTCAGAGCTATCTCTACCTGCTGGAGAAGATATCCCTGGGTAAGTGTGTCAGAGCCACGAGATAAAGGACAAGAAATGACTGGACGGACTGTAAAGCTGCGGGGCTTGTGGAGGAGGAGGTAAAACAAGGACACTTTTCACAAAAAAAAAGAACCCACAACCACTGTCGGTGGGCTTGGATGTGTCAATGGCATTCTTTTATGGAGAGTGCAAAGATCAGATGCTGCCTGGCAAGTTAGGACAACAGGATTCTGTTCTGGGACTTTTTGCTGTCTCAGGCAGAGTGCTTCTCTGGGTGTTGGCTGTCTGAGTATCAGGCTTATAGAAACTCATTTCTTGAGTTTTGAAGGATGTGTTTAACAATTGTTGAAAATTTAGAGTTAGCAAATAGGTAACTGTAAGATGAGAGCATTAATGCAATGGTACATCAAGTAAGAGTTTTAAAAAAAGACTGAACAATGGTAGATCATTGTGTTCTTCGTGTGTGTGTGTGTGTGTGTGTGTGTGTGTGAGATCATACATCACATAATTTCTCTCTGGCCTTCCTAAGTCACCACTGTAGTCAGTGAGCCTAAAAGGAGCAGATTTCAGGGAATTGGACAAAAAGGCAATAAGGGGTTCATCTAGTTTGTCTACACTACTCTTCTCAGCCTGTGAAACTGGTTACTTCAGGGCACTCTTAACAGCACCAAAGAGGAAATAACTAATGACTAAAAAGAGTGAAGTAACTCCTTTTGGTTTGAATTTCCCCTGGTAGAAGCAGGAACACTGTGTATCAGTCTGTCCATTCTCTTAATTAAGGTTGTCTGAAAGCTCCATTTTGCACTTGATGTCGGGTGGGGTTTCCAGCCCTGGAAGGACCTACGTAATTCTTTGTGTTGCATTCAAGAAGCTAGGTGTTAGGAGCTTATCAAAAGTCTCTTTTGTTAACTTGCTGGAGGGGATCTTTAGTTCTAGACACACAAATACTCATATTTATATAGTCAAAACGTCTCTCATCTATAGCTTTATTTGATCGTTGCAGCCACACTGTGGGATAGATACGATAAGTGTCATTGTTCTTTCCTCCTACCCTCTCTCCCCCTATTTTATTTTTTCAAATGAGGGTAAGAAAATTTGGAGATAATGTGATCTGACCTAGACAGAGGAGTACCAGGGTAGGAACGCAAGACCAGGGCTCTTGCTGGTAGATCATGCAGCATGTAAGTTAGTCTTTTCGGACATATAATAATTATATCTCTATCCAAATGGAAAAATGAGAGCAGTCCATTTGGAAGGCGAGGATGTGTTGGTCGCTGCATACACTGGCAGAGCATCAGTTTTCTGGAGACACTCTTTAGACCACACCTCGGTAACAGCAGTTCGGTGACCTTGGTTGTATTAGATTGGAGAAAGGTATCAATTACAGTAACTGAGAAATGACACACTAAAGCGTAGATGACTGCCAAACTTTAAGAATAACTAATAGAAAAGGAAATAATCTCTGGAAGTAGCTGAAGATGAGCTGAAGTAAAGATGACTTAAAAAGTTTTCACTAAAAATTAGATGAAAATTAATTTGGAACAAGTAGATTATATTTGGCCTCAACCCTTTTTTCACCTAGTAGAGTCATTTGATTATATCTATTGTTCTCCTTTGTGGACTTGCTGATTGTCTAACAACAACTTCCAACCTTTTTTAAAAAAGATTACTATTATTAAAAGGAAAGCCTTTTGACAAATGGAGTCCCTGGGTGGTGTAAATGGTTCACACACTTGGCTGCTCACTGAAAGACTGGCAGTTTGAGTTTGCTCACAGGTGCCTCAGAAGAAAGGCCTGGCAATCCGCTTCTGAAAAATCAGCCATCAGGAGCCCTGCAGACTGCAGTTCTACTCTGACACACATGAGGCCGCCATGAGTCGGATCGAGTCAACGACAACTGTTTTTTTTTTTTTTTTGACAACTAAAATCTTCCATGGAACCCCAGTGTGAAACATAGATAAAACAGAAGCTTTTCTACTTAGGATTCAGGTCAAGATCCTGTTGCTGGTCTCTGTTCCTAGCCCTTCCAGGGGCTCTTGAGGCACCCTCTGTAACAGCATTCGGTGTCCGTAAACACAGCTTGGAAACTTTAAGTCCATTCTGAGCCAAAGCTGATGCCATTTTACTTTGTTAAAACTACTATTTTCCTGAAATGAATCAACCCAAGTGTCTCATCTTCTAAGTATGACTTTTATCCAGTTAGAAGGCTTCTCTCAACCCTTGTCCTTTGCTCCAGGAGGTTATAGCTTAAATTTATGGAATGCATTTATGTGTATTAGTTCTTCTATCGAACACTAGTTTCATAAGAGACCTATTCTCTCTCTCTCAAAATCCTGGTCATCAAAGTCCTGGGTTCAAATTCTGGCATTGCTACTTACTAGAGAAGTGACCTCTGGAACATTACTAAAGTCTCTGAGCATCATTTTGCTCAAAACTGCAGGGCTCTTTGAAGGATTAAATGCAATTCTGTATGTGAAAAGTAGGAAATGCTCAGTAAGTGTTCATTTCTTCCTTTGCTTCCTCTGTGCTAGGCCCCTTTTAAAGGCACCGGGTATCCTTCCCTAGAATAGGCATTCAAGACACTTAACTAAACTCGATATGTAAGAGTTTTTAGGCTGCACTGAATATGTTGCTTTTCAGTTAGGAAATAAAGCTTAGCCAGCAGAGCTGCTCCCTGCCCCCGCCCACGACCCAGCACCACCAAGGTGTTTTATAGTTGGCTTCCCCTACTCTTGGTGATTTCAAGACTTTGTAAGAATGAAAGTAAAGCCCTTCTTTCAAAAAGGTTAGGGGATCTTTCCTGTAGGGTCTGCACAGACAGTTTGTTGATTAGGGGCAATTAGGGGAAAAACAAGCGGTTGACCAGACTCTTTGATTCCTTTTTTCCTTCCTTCCTCCCTGCAACTGCCTGCATTAGGCAACCAGTCTCACATCAGCACGCTATGTGGCAACATCGGTCATGGGGAAATTTGCTGAAATATCTCTGGCTAAGGAGTCCCTGGGGGGTGCACATGGTTAAGTGCCTGACTACTAACCAAAAGGCTGGCGATTCACATACGCCCAGAGATGCCTTGTAAGTAAGGCCTGGCAACTTGCTTCTGAAAGTTCACGGCCTTGAAAACCCTATGGAGCAGTTGTACTCTGCACGCAGGGGGTCGCCATGAGTCAGAATTGACTCCAGGGCAGCTAACAACAACAGTATCTGGCTAGCCTGAGAGATCGCTGGAAGGGCAAGGGCACACACGCTGAAGGTCTCCAGTGGAAAGTCTGGACTATGCCGTGGAGCAGAGTAGATCTCCAGAAAGAAATGGAGACAAGCCTATTGCTCTTCCGTGATATTAAACATTATTTCATCCCTTGGCTGGCAGTGCTACACAGCTTACTGCACGGTAAGACATTTTTCGGATGCTTTTGTTACCTTTGTAACGCAAGTGATGCAAGATTACTTTTCTCCTTAAAAGAACAAAGAACCAGATAACTCCCCTTTTATTAGCAGATTCAGAGTTATTTTCACGTACGGAGTGTGGGATGAATAAGATACAGGTTTTAGATGTAAATAAACATAGGTTCAAATCCCAGTAGTATCCTTTACTACCTATTTGAGCTCGGGCAGTTTAGCTAACTTCTCACGATGCCTTGGTTTCTTCTGTATAATAGATATTCAGTAAAACCTGTGAAAGCCAGAACCTGTGTAAGGCGGAAACCTGTCAGAGAAAAGAAACACAGATATTTCCACTAATAGAGAGCGACAGAAAAGTAGTAAGACTGCACCCTCCCAAAGGGTGAAAAGTAGCAAAACCCAGAAAAGCAAGGCAGTCCTGTTGAGTTCTGGCTCTCACAAGTTTCAGTATTTTACAGATGAATTTAGATGTAAATGCTGAGCCTATGTGTATAAAATACTTATCTAATTTATGATAGTTATTATTATTATTTTATTATTTGGGTAATAGGGATTGGGAGGGAGCCCTGGTGGCACAATGGTTAAGAGCTTGGTGCCAACCAAAAGGTTGATAGTTTGAATCTACCACCCACTCCTTGGAAACCCTATGGGACAATTCTTCTCTGCCCTATAGAGTTGCTATGAGTCAGAATCAACTCAACAACAATGGGTATGTGTGTGTGTGTGTGACTGGGAGGACAGATATTTAATAAACTGTACCAAAGGTGTGAACAATATTAATTTACTTAGCAAACATTCATAGGCCTGCTTTACGTTAGGTATAATGGCAAGTTCTAAGGCTGCAAAGAAAATAAGATATAGCCTTCTCCTGAAGGTACAGAGTAGGAGAGCCACACGGATAACTTTTTCTCTTTAATGTGAGCCCGCTCTAAGTTGCTGGAGAGGCATAGAGGAGGCATGATGATTGCTGGGTGTGGTGTCACTATGAAAATCTGTCTTCAGTCTGTCTGCCTTGCAGCCTTCTCATATTTGACGGCAGTCAGGTAGAAGGCTCAAGTAGAAACAGTGAGTTAAGAAGATACTCAGCAAGGGGCTAGGAGATATGACGTGTGGTGGGATCGTGCATAAATTTCTGGCTGAACTGGGGAAAATAAGTGTCCTTTACCATATTTGTGTGGAAACCTGGACAGAGGTTAGGAAACATTACACTAGCCCTCTGTTGAAAAGGTAAAGAACAGAATCAGCCTTCCAAAATTTTCAGGGTAGGCAGTGCATTATCTTAGGGACAAGAAACACCAGACACCTAGAAGCATACAGGGAATAAATAAAATCTAGAGAGGCCCTCTGGACAATTTGGATACTCGGTAACAACAGCTTTCTAGCATCCTGGCACACTCAGAACTTTGGATTCTCCCAGAAACATGGATTAAGTCCTTCTAGCTTTTGGTGAAAAAGAGCAAGAACATTTATCAAGCATTAGTTAAGCTCCTACTTTAAACCAAGCACCATAATATGTGCTTTCTGGTACACCGTGTCATTTAATTATCTCAACAACCCTGTACAATAGATATCATTACCTCATTTTTATAGAGGAAGAAACTGAGACTCAGGTGAATTATATAAGCTACACAATGTCACACAGCTAATTAGTTTCAAAACTGACGAGTAAATTCAGGGTTGTCCAACAACAAGATGCTTTCCTTTACTTCTTTGCTCTTTCCTACTTCCCTCCCTCCTTCCCTCCCTCCTTCTCTTCCTTCCTTCTTGCTTACCGTTAGCTCCTTAATAATTCAATTGGGCAAGACTCACCTGCAAATCTCTTTTATGAAAGATCTTTTCCTTCATAAGGTCATTTCCTAATTGAGCTTTTTTATCTTATAAATAAAGGGCTAACTTGATCCAATATTTTCAGTCTCCAGTCGTTTCAAACTTACTGTCTAAACCTAGCCTACATATCTTCTGGAGAATCTCAGATCAATTTTCAGCTGACAAACAGGTTTAACAGCTGGAATAAAGATAATAAAACAGCTACATTCCCTCATTTAAAAAAAGAAGGGAAGAGAAAAGAAGATACTCAGCAAAGATAAACACCTAACTCTTAGCAAAATTGCTTGTCTGTCAGAAAGACTCTGCCTTATGGTAACCAGAGTAACAATGCGTAGACTATTTGGAACTATCCTTGAGAGTGGATCAGCATCTATTTTTGGATTTCTATTGAGATTTTGCCACCACTCATCTGTCAGTTTGTCATACTGTGGTGGCTTATGTGTTGCTGTGATGCTGGAAGCTATGCCACCAGTGTTTCAAATAACAGCAAGGTCATCCATGGTGGATAGGTTTCAGCAGAGCTTCCAGACTAAGACAGACTAGGAAGAAGGACCTGAAAAATTTGGCCAGTGAGAACCTTATGAACAGCAGAGGAATATTGTCTAATATAATGCCAGAAGATGAGCCCCTCAGGTTGGAAGGCACTCAAAATACGACTGGGGAAGAGCTGCTTACTCAAAGTAGCCCCCACCCACCACCCCAGTGCTGTCGAGTCACTATGAGTCCTCAAAGTAGAGTCGACCTTAACGATGTGGACGGAGTCAAGCTTTTGGGACCCTTCATTTGGTCAGGTGGTATGACTCAAAATGAGAATAAACAGCTGCAAACATCCATTAATAATTGGAACATGGAATGTACAAAGTACGAATCTAGGAAAACTGGAAGTCATCGAAAATGAAATGGAACACATAAAGATCGAAATACTAGGTAGGCATTAGTGAGCTGAAATGGACTGCTGTTGACCATTTTGAATCAGGCAATCATATGGGCTACTGTGCCAGAAACGACAAATTGAGGTGGAATGGCATCACATTCATGATCTAAAATGACATTGCAAGATCTATCCTGAAGTACAATGCTGTCAGTGATAGGATAATATCCATATGTCTACAAGGAAGATGAGTGTATATGACTGTTATTCACATTTATGCCCACTAATCCCAAAGATGAAGAAATTGAAGATTTTTATCAACTTCTGAAGTCTGAAGCTGATCAAACATGCAGTCAAGGTGCGTTCATAATTACTGTTGATTGGAAGGTGAAAGCTGGAAACAAAGAAGTATCGGTAGTTAGAAAATATGGCTTTGGTAATAGAAATGATGAAGGAGATTGCATGATAGAATTTTGCAAGACCAACAAAGACCAACAGTTTATTCACTGCAAATGCGTTTTTTCAACAACATAAACAGCAAGTATATACGTGGACCTCACTGGATGGAAAACACAAGAATCAAATCGACTATATTTGTGGAAAGAGATGATGGAAAAGCTTAATATCATTAGTCAGAACAAGGCCTGGGATGACTGTGGAACAGACCATCAATTGCTCATATGCAAGTTCAAGTTGAAATTTAAGAAAATTAAAACAAGTCCATAAGAGCCAAAGTACCACCCTGCATATCTTCCACCTGAAATTTAGAGAACATCTCAAAAACAAATTTGACACATTGAACAGTAATGACCAAAGACTAGATGAGTTGTGAGATGACATCAAGGACATCATACATGAAGAAAGCAAAAGGTCATGAAAAGGACAGGAGAGAAAAAAGAGACCAAAATGGATGTCAGAAGAAACTCTGAAACTTGCTCTTAAACTTTAACTAAAGCAAAAGAAAGGAATGATGAAGTGAAAGAGCTGAACAGAAGATTTCAAAGGGTGGCTCCAGAAGGCAAAGTAAAGTGTTATAAAGAAAAGTACAAAAAACGCTAAATAGACAATAGATAAATGGTAACTTTGGTGAAGGGTTAGACAGCACACAATACTGGGGAAGCCAGCACAACTTGTACAAGGCAATGTCATGGAAGCTCCACACGTACATCCAAACTCCCTAAGGGACTGAATTGCTGAGCTGAGGGATGTGGGGACCGTGGTCTCTGGGAACATCTAGCTCAGTTGGCATAACATAGTTTATGAAGAAAATGCTCTATACTCTACTTTGGTGAGTAGCGTCTGGGGTCTTAACAGCCTGTGAGTGGCCATCTAGGATACTCCAATGGTCTCATCCCTTCGGGAGCAAGAAAGAATGATGAAAACTGAAGATAGAAGGGAAAAATTAATCCAGAGGACTAATGGACCACAACTACCATGGCCTCCACCAGACTGAGTTCGGTGCAACTAGATGGTGCCCAGCTACCACCACTGACTGCTCTGACAGGGATCACAACAGAGAGTCCTGGAAGGAGCTGGAGAAAAATGTAGAACAAAATTCTAACTCACCAAAAAAGGCCAGACTTAGTGGCCTGACAGAGACTGGAGAAACCCTGAAAGTATGTCCCCTGGACACTCTTTTAGCTCAGTGGTGAAGTCACTCTTTTAGCTCAGCCAAAGATTAGACAGGCCCATAAAACAAGACGAGACTAAAGGGGTACAGCAGCCCAAGGACAAGGACTAGAAGGCAGGAGGGGAAAGGAAAGCTGGTAATAGGGAACCCAAGGTCGAGAAGGGAGACTGCTGACATGTTGTGGGGTTGTTAACCATTGTCATAAAACAATATGTGTACTGTTTAATGAAAAGCCCATGTGTTCTGTAAACTTCATCTAAAGTACAACAACAACAAAAAAAAAACTATTAAAAAAAGAAAGAAAGAAATGTACAAAGACCTGTAGTTAAAAAAGTAAAAGGAAATAACACTCGGCATTTCTGAAGCTGAAATAACTGAAGAAAAATGCAAGCCTGGAGTTGCAATAGTGAAGAATTCTATGAGCAAAGTATTGAACGATGCAGGAAACATCAAAAGAAGATGGAAGGAATATACATAGTCACTGGACCAAAAAGAATCGATTGACATCCATCCATTTCAGGAGGTAGCATATGATCCAGAACTGATGGTATTGAAGGAAGAAGTCGAAGCTACACTGAAGGCATTGGCAAAAAACAAGTCTCCAGGAATTGACGGAACACCAACCGAGATGTTCCAACAAATAAATGGAACACTCATCTTTGTGAAGAAATTTGGAAGACAGCTACCTGGCGAACCGACTGGAAGAGATATTCGTGTCCGTTCCAAAGAGAGGTGATCCGTTAGAATGCAGAAATTATTGAACAATATCATTAATATCACACGCAAGTAAAGTTTTGCTGAAGATCCTTCAGAAATGATTGCAGCAGCACATTGACAGGGAACTGGCACAATATAAAGTCCTCACAACTGGCCCAGTAAGCAACATCATGATAAAGTGAGAAAAATTAATGTTGCCAAGGATTTCATGTTACTTGGATCCGCAATCAACACTCACGGAAGCAGCAGTCAAGAAGTCAGAGGATGTATTGCATTGGACAAATCTGCTGCAAAAGACCTCTTTAAAGTGTTAAAAAGCAAAAATGTCACTTTGAGGACTAAGGTGTGTCTGACTCAATCCATAGTATTTTTATTTGCCTCATGCGTGTGAAAGCTGAGCAGTGAATGGGACGACTGAAGAAGAATTGATGCTTTTA